>NC_134531.1:206687282-207291657 GCF_050624435.1 Tenrec ecaudatus | reverse complement strand
TGGCTGCAACAGTGGCCTCAAGCATAGGAACAATTGTGAGGATGGTTCAGAACTGGACAGTGTTTTCGTCCTCTTGTACATTGGGTCGCTATGGATCAGAACCGCCTCTCTGGCACCCACCAACAACAGCAACAACTCTATACTAAGGAAGGTGATGCTGGCTTCTTGATGGATAGTCATCGCTATCTCAGTCCTTTCCCTTGGCTGGGAAATGTCTGTGTGGATCCTTCTTTTTCAGCTATAATACAAACAGCTCTCCCAAATACACAAGTCAAAATCTTCCCCAATCATTGTACCTCACATAAAGAGAACTATTTTAGTGTTCTGAAGTTTTTATTAGATTCAGATGTAACTTCTGGGGACTTAGCGACTGAACTAGCAAATGCTGCTCACACTATGCAGTGATGACTGAGCCTGACAGTTGCAGTAGAAAAACATGCATTTTGAAAGGTAGAATGGAGTATAAACAGCAGCCCTTGGTTCTAAACAAGACTAACAGCCCACAGACAGTTAGTTACTCCTGGTAATGTTTTGTGAAGTTGTTTATGTCCACGTTAGTACACCTTTATAATAATAAAAGAATTTGTGACCTTTAAGCAGAGGCCACCAGGAACACATCTGTAGGTGAGCAAGTTGGTACCACAAACCACTGTAAATAAGGGGAATTGCAATAAGAGAATGTTAGTAAGTACTTATAAGATTTGAGATTTTGGGGGATAGACAACAGAAAGGTGGGTGAAGGGAGACATAGGTCAGTGTAGACATGAAAAAATGATAACAATTTATAAATTATCAAGGGTTTGTGAGGGAGAGATGGTAGGGGAGGGAGGAAGAAAATGAGGAACTGATACCAAGGGCTCAAGTAGAAAGAAAATGTTTTGAAAATGATGATGACAATAAATGCACAAATGTGCTAGACACAATGGATGGGTGTATGTATTGCGATAAGCGCTGTATGAACCCCCAATAAAATTATTTTTAAAAAAAGATTTGAGTCCAAGAAAATAAGAGTTTGCTTCAGGTTAGGCACTCTGTGAAAGTAGGAACAATTTTAGGATTGAGTATCTGATTAAATTCTGTCTCTAAGGTGCACAGGCTCAAGCAAGGCTAAAGATGTGGCGGAGGTAATTGCTCATATCAGCCAGGGGTGGGAGTGTGTGTGTGTGTGTATTGAGGGGGGTTCATGCTTTTAGCATTTTATGGGCTTGTACAAGGCTTATGTTGTGTCTGTGTGCAGATGTACTCATTTTTGTCTTGGTTCATTATGGCCACAGAATGGCCTTGTCTGATGTTGATGTTTAGTGTCTGATGTTGATGTTTAGTGATGTTGTTTATGTCTATAAGAGTACACCAAGGCCTTACTGTCAGCTCAGCTCTTGCTGTCAGGGATTGCTATTCTCTCTCATTTTCTACTCTGGGAGAAAGGCAGGAAAAACCGTGTGGTCTGTTGTTCTCTACAACTCCTCACTCCACCCTGGAAAGTTCACCTTGTCTTTTATCCTTCATGGATACTGGGGTGCTGGGGAGAATCTCTCTGTTTCCTTGGGTCAGGAGGACTACACAGATTTTGCAGCTTGCTTTTTGTGGGAGCTCTGAGAGCTATTTTGACAATTGTGGTTTCTTTGGCAATATACTTTTTCTCAACTTTTATTGTTATTGCTGATCTTCTTTTTACCAGGTAGTTCTATGCGTCAGTAACTACCCTGGGTTCTTCTTACCCAGAGCTGTGAGCTGTGATCTTCAAGTCGACTTCCTAGCTTTGATTTTCTTGCCTCTGTCTGTCCATGCCAGTGCCTAGTGTGGCAGTTAGTAGTCACCCAGATGGCTGATCTTCCATTTCACCTCTCCTCATTGAGCTGTAGGTTCTGAAAGTGTCACACCCGTCTTCCAGGTTATTATGAGTAACAGATCTTCTTCATACCAGTTGTCCTATAGCAGGTTTTATTAGAGCACCACTGTTTCTTCAAAGTATCCATTTCTGCGTTAATTCATGTATTTAAGGATAGGGAACTGTCAAAAGTAACATTTCTGATCTCAAACCTCTTAAAAAATTATTTGGCCCTGTTACGTTTTCTTTGAAACTGTACCTTTATGTCAGGTTTTGAGAATGACGAGGCACGTTGGTCCATCACTCTTGCTTTTAATTGTATCCAAATTTGAAAATCAAGGTTATTCTTACAGTATAGCTACCTAAACTTATTTGTCCTCCCCCACTTTGCAGGAAAAAAAATCAGCACCCCCTGGCAATTAAAAACTTTTGTACTATAGCCCATAATCCAGGATAAAGTATAGGCATTCGCTTTGCAATACCTTCTTCCACCCACCTCCCAATCATTCCAGTGCCCCCAGCTTCAGGGTGTGCCCACTTTGAGAAACAGTGTTTTATGGGAAGATTGAAAAGATACTTCTTTTTTTAAAAGAATAAAATAGAATTCAGGTGTCCTCAAACTACAGCTCGTGGGCCACATGCGGCCCTCCGAGGACATTTATCCGGCCCACCGGTTGTTTTTGCCCCATTTGTTTTTTTTTTTTTTACGTCAAAATAAGATATGTGCAGTGTGCATAGGAATTTGTTCATAAGTTGTTGTTTTTTAACTATAGACTGGTCCTCCAATGGGTCTGAGGGACAGTGAACTGGCCCCCCGTTTAAAAAGCTTGAGGACCCCTGAAATAGATTATAAAGAAATGACTTATGAAGAAAGCAATTTTAAATCTAAGCTGCAGTGTTATAGAAAGCCAACAGAGGCTTCCTTTCTGCCTTGTGATTGCCAGGCCCATTTCATGATGTAAAGCTGTTTTTCCTCGAGGAAAGGGGCAAGCGTACCTGACTGCCTCTCTCCTGTGCTTACTGTGTAAAGCGGAATGAGATAGTTGAATGCTAACACTTTAAGTAGTAGAGCGCTTGGTGGACAAGGCATTATTATTTCATCCAGAAGTACTTTTGTGGGATAAATAATTTATTTAGCACACTAAGTTCCTTCTTTGAGGCTAAGTGTGCTACTGTTAGATACGTAAACATTGTAAAGAGGAATTAAGCAGGCTTATCTCTCTGTAGTTCTTTTAACTAATGCTTTTCCCAAGGAGTTTTGAGCTCTCTTCACTATTAAGCAAACTAGATACATTCCAATGTGGTGATACTTTATAGAGACGCTGTATAAGACACAGTTAATGATATTCTAAATACTTAAGTGCCTCATATTGACAGTTTGCCTTTTTATGCAATTTAAAAAATGGTTTTGTAATAAATTTTATAATAAAACCATGTTTCTTATTAATGTCTTCCTAACTCCTATTGATTAAAACACCACTGAACTTGATTAAAATCTTTTAGTAATTAAACAGATAATACTGAAATCAGTGACTTTGTCTATTGCATCACTGTTAATCTGGAAGTAAGTAGCCACATTTCTATTTCTATTCCACCTGGAAATCTGAGAGTTTGGTATAATGGTCATTGTAAAGGTAATTCATGGATTTAGCATGAAGGCTGATAATGAAGAGAGGTGTCAGAGCCCCCCCCCTTTTTTTTTACCCTCAGCACTGTGGGGTAAGTTGTAGAGCATTGAACTCCCAGAGATCTTGTCCTCTTTCCCTCCTCCACATACCATCTTCCCTGGGTTATTTGGACCTCTATTTTTCCTGCTCTGGGTATCACAGAATCTTGCATGCATAGCCACAGCTTGGGCTGGGTTGACGGAGATGCCCTGGAACCTTTGGTTTTGTTACTGCCTGACTCTTTGTGGGATAGGCCAAAGACATTCTCCTGGCTGGAGAACAGAGGAAAATTGATGGGATGCCATGTACTTCACAAAATTTGGTAAGAATACTTTATTTGATGCTCAGATCTCCCATTTTTAGGCCTAGAAATTTATCTATCGAACCAGCTCTCCAAGGTGAGTCCGTTCTTTCTCTCTGTGACAGCCAAGGCTGAATTACCAAGCCGGTCTTCTCTGGTGTCCCTCTTGTACAGGTAAGCATGCTCCTACAGACAGGGCTGCCCCTGGCTTTGGGCACAGAATCGTGTTGGACACACCAGAAGAACCTGCAGGGAAGGCAGGTTCCAGATCTAATATTTACAGTGAAGAACCAGATTGGGAGTGCTGAAGTTGAAGGCAGTTTGTAAGTCCCTACTGAAAAAAAGGAGTAAAGAGCCCCAGAGAGGGAAACAACATCTAATTAATAGCCATACTGCTTTCATTGGTGGATGCCTGATGGGCAAGGCTCTCTGTCAGGACCTTTGCACGGGATGGTGTAGCCACCACTGATGGCAGAATTGAGACTCAACCCCTTTACTTGTCCCTCTAACATCTATAGTAAGTCATAAAATCTAATGTGACCTATGGATCCTTGGGGCTCCTGAGACTGTTTTCAAGTAGGTATTTGAGGTCAAAACTGTTTTCATACTGATGTGTAGACATGGTTTCTTCTTTCACTATTTTGAAGTTTGCACTGATGATACTGAAGTAAGGGTGGCTAAAACAGCTGGTGCTTTTATCAGGATGCAAGACAGAAGCATCAAATTGTACAAATAGCCTTTATATTTGTCACTGCCAGGCAGTTGCATAGAAATACCATCAACTGCAAATGTCCTTGATAAACAATAAAGAATATTATTTTTATTACATTTTGACCCTTGAGTACATTGTCTGTTTTTTATTTATTTACTTATTTATTTATTTATTTATTTATTTATTTATATTGAAAGATCATTTTATTGGGGGCTCCTACAACTCTTTTGAGTACATGTTTTTTTTAATACCCAGTAGGTGAAATTGTACAGCAATTGTCTCAAGGAAGGCATTTATGTGATCCAGATCTTTTTTTCATCCCATGGAATAGTGTTTTTATAAAACAAACAAATAACACACAAATTACAATTATTCTGACTTGTGTTTTTGGAAGACAGTGTCTCAAATTTTGACCAACTGAGCCTGTCACTTGAAATAATCAACTGAGTGTGTTGCAAATGTTAAAACTTAAGTTTTGAAGCAAACATTAGAATGTTGCAGAACTTGTAATGCTAGCTACAGTGAACATGGAAACTTCTTAATACTTAGAGTTCTGATGAGGCTAGTGGTGATATTAACAAGTATAATTTTTTAATATAGTAAAGTATATAACCATTTCATATATCTGCATAACTTGTCAATTTTTTTTTCAAGTGACACTGCATGATGTTATGAAAACCATTCAAGTGCAAAATATCTACTTCAAGGGCAAGACTGATAGAACAGTGAGGTTTAATGTAATAGATTCCCCCAAATTTATTAGTAATGTTTTAGATACCATATTGCAACTATCCTTTAAGCAACTCCCACTTGTCAAGGTTTGTTGTTATATTAAAGATGCATACCTGCAATTATCTGATGATGCTATTAACCTTTCTAGCTATATGTCTCTGTGAGGCTTGATTATTTTCCCATATACTTGCACCAAAGCAACACATCACTTACTCAAACTGAAGACAGAAGTAGGGATGAAAATCCAGCCATCTTTAATCAAGCCAGACAATACAGACTTAAAAAATTCTGCTCACTAATTGATTTTTCATTTGGAAAATCTTATTTTTGCAAAAATATAATTATGCAGTTAGTTTATTTTATTATTTTAAAAGGAATAAATACATATATAAAATATCCTAATATAAATATCAATAAACAAAAAAACAAACTCACTGATTAGAAAGTCCCACCTTTCTTCCTCTTGGAGCTTGTGGTAGTTATACAATCTGTTGTCAATTGAGAGGATTGGGAATGAAGGGGTAGAGTCTAGCCTTTCAATCATCATATAGCCAATGAGGCCTCTGTGTGGGCATGGCCTTCCCCTGCGAATTCTGGGAATTGTGGTATTTCCTCCTTGGAGACGGAAGACATTCTTTCTGAGAGATGCTCTACTGATAAGACACACAGATAGCACTACACTGATAGACTCCATGCCCTGGGAACTGGAGGAACCATGTGGAAACTCCAGCCAGCACTGAGATGCTTCTACTGCCACTGGAGCCACAAGACTTTGAACCCATTGTGATCTTCCTGAATTTGGTGTCATTGCATGCATTTCGTGAGTCTGAAGAGGACTTTATAGATTGATATCAGGCATATGGGCTAAATATCGGACTTATGGACTTGGTTGGAATGTTTTCTCAATATTAAATTGCTCTTGTGTATAAACCTCTTTCTTATACATGAGTGTTTATGAATTTGTTTGTCTAGTCTACCCTGACTAATAGAGCAGCTAGCTGCTGGTTTCGAACTGCTAACCTTGAGGTCAGAAGCCCAATGAGTAACCACTGTGCCACCAGGGCTCTTAGACATAAACATCAATAGATGTCTCTTAAAAAATATTTGTAGTTTCAATTATAATTTTATAATTGAAAATATCCTTACCAAAGACTTACTTGCAAGAGTTATACTTGATCATATGAAATGCCTGAAAACAGTTTCAGAAGAACTTCCCTACTCAATTGAAATAAAATATGTCAGCTACCTGCCATTAAAACTTTTGAAAAAAATTTTTAGATATCAAGAGACATAGGTTTAAAACTGAAAAATTGTTAAATTAATTTTGGCTTGGGATCAGGACAGAATTTGCAACTATTTTTGAAATGACTCTAAACATACTTCTGCCATCTTGCACTACATTTTTATGTGGAGTGGAGTTCTCAGCATTGATGATTATAAAATCAGAAAATCAACTCTGAAAAACAATAAAGATGCTCTGTGCCCTAGAATATCAATTCTGTCAAGATTCAGTTCTTTATATAAAAATAAATAAACACACCTAACTCATTAGTATGCACGTTTGCATTTAGTAAATGGTAAAAATATATGTATACCAAAAACTTTTAAAGTAAGTTTATTTATGATTTATTATTTTTAAAAATTGTAGCAAGAAGAGAGGTCTGAGTCCCAAGCCTTGAGGACCACTGGTCTAATCCAGAAGACCGGCTTGACTGGACATAGCTCTTGTTGTCAGCAGCCACTATTCCCTTGCTTACACTGAGTCAGAGAAAAGAGTGAGTTCACAGATCTTTTTGCCTGCCTGTTTACTTATCTCCAGATGAAATTAAAAGGAAAATATATTCAGCTGTCCCTAGGTGACACAAAATTTGTGTTCGACTGCTAACCTAACGATTGGGGCTTTAAACGCACCCAGCTATACCATAGAAGAAAAGGCCAAGTGATTTGATTCCATCTAAAATGATAGTTTAGAAAACTTAACATAGCATATGTGAGTTTTATACACACAGTTCTGCTCTGCACACATGAGGTTGCCATGAGTCAGAATCAGCTTGATGACAATTACCAACAAGAAGACTGTTCAGCTGGGAAGACTGACATTAAGAAGGAAATTAATTGTCTGAGGGATTTATTTAAACTTTAATATTGTAAATAGTTTTAGAAGTTGACATTAGGATTTAATTTCTAAAACAAAAGCCATTTGAGCAATTCTGCTTGGGGATGGAAGCTCTAAGCCTGATATTTCTGTTAATCAAGAATATTTACTGAATATTTATTGAGAGGGACATCTAGTGTATCAGGTGGGTTTTCTGATCTTAAGGCCTTTAAAAAAATTTAAAATTTAAGTTCTCAACTGAAAACCTGCCTAAGAAACTAAAAAATAAGAGAAAGATACAGAAAAGTTGGTGTTTTTACTCTGAGATGCCCTGCAGGGATGTAGGCCAGATGGTGTGGCCATGGCTAACAGTAGAAAAGAAGGGTAAAGAAGCATGCCTCGTACCATCAGAGAGCTTACTGTTGCTGGAAGAGCCATGATTGAGGTGAGCTGCCCCTTGGGGATTCTTGGACACCAGCTGGTGTGCATCCCTTACTTTGCTTCAGCTTCTCTATAAACCCTGTGTTCACTGTATACTTCTTAGGGAAGACCACTAAAGCCTCTCACAGAATCCAAGGGAGGGAGACTGATTAGGAAAAAATTGAAGCCATAACTTTTACATTTTATTACCTAAACTATGTTACATATGATTGAAATTTCTAAAATGACAGAATTTATTGATCATCTTGTGAGTTACTATCAATTTGGCTTCAACTCATGGCCACCCACCACTGTATAACAGAATGAAACATTGTCGGATTCTGCACTATCTTCACCATCCTTGATCTGTTCACATCCACTGTTGCAGCCACTGTATAGTTCTAGAGCTGGTTACTTGTGCTTCAACCACAAGGTCATCTGTTAGAAATTATCAGCCGTTTGTGAGAAAGATGAGACTTTCTGTTCACATAAAGAGTGTAATCTCAGACACCCACTGGGGAAGTTCTAGTCTATCTTATAGGGTTAAGATGAGTCATAATTGACTCGATGGCAGTAAGTTCTTTTTGCCACTGTATCAGACAGTGTTATGATCCGTGATGTTTCTATTGGTTGATTTCCTCCCTCTTTTGTCTTGAAGCCTTTTATTGTGAATTGGGTTAAGTTTTACAGACAGATCATCAGTTTTATATTCAACAATTCATACATATTTTGTTTCATCTTATTCATTGTAGTCCCCTCAATGTAGTATCACTTATCCCCTCCCCCTGTCCCCCTCCCTTGTGTTTTTCTGTTTGTATTCTTCTTCCCTAACCCTTCTGAACTTTGTCTTTGGATACATGTTGCCCTTTGGATCTCAAGTGGCTGATTATTCTAAGATGTGCCTCCCTTACTAGTGTTATCACTCCCTTTATATACCTTTTGTTTGACCAAAACTTGAGCTATGGTGGGGGTGGGGGCAAGGGTAAGTTCCAAGCCTGAAGGGCTTCACCAATCTTGGGGGCCTCCCCAGTCTGTCCGCCTAGTCTCTTTAATAATTTTGAATTTTGTTCCACATGTTTCTTATACTCTATCCCTATCAGAACAGTTGCTTGCCTTCCCTTTTGCCCACGTTAACATGTCAAGCCAGTGATTCCCTCTCTCTTGCCCTCCCACCCTTGTTAATCATCAAAAAATATTTATTTTAGTGTGAAAACACTTTTTTTACAATAGTGGTCTTATACAATATTTGTCCTTTTGTGATAGACTTATTTCTTTAAAAAATATCATTTTATTGGGGGCTCGTACAACTCTTATCACAATCCATACATTCCTCCATTGTGTCAAGCACACTTGTACATTTGTTACCATCATCATTCTCAAAATATTTGCTTTCTACTTGAGCCCTTGGTATCAGCTCCTCATTTCCCCCCTCCCTCCCTCCCCCTTGATAACTTATAAATTATTATTATTTTGTCATGTCTTACACTGACCGATGTCTCCCTTCACTCACTTTTCTGTTGTCTGTCTAGGGTGGGGGTTCTATGTAGATCCTAGTAGATCCCCCATTCTCCCCCCACCTTTCCCTTCCCCTCCTGGTATCACTACTCTCATTATTGGACCTGAAGGGTTTATCTGTCCTGGATTCTTTTGTGTTTCCAGCTCTTAATCTGTATCCGTGTCCATCCTCTGGTCTAGCCAGATTTGTAAGGTAGAATTTGGATCATGATTGGGGGTTGAGGGGAGGAAGAAGCATTAAAGAACTGGAGGAAAGTTGTATGTTTCATCAGTGCTATACTGCACTCTGACTGGCTTGTCTCCTCCCTGTGACCCTTCTGTAAAGGGATGTCCAGTTTCCTACAGATAGGCTTTGGGTCTCTACTCTGTACTCCCCCCCCCCCCCATTCAAATGATGTGACTTTTTTGTTCTTTGATGCCTGATACCTGATCCTATTGAAACCTTGTAATCATATGGGCTGGTGTGCTTCTTCCGTGTGGGCTTTGTTGCTTCTGAGTTAGATGGTTGCTTGTTTATCTTCAAGCCTTTAAGACCTCAGACACTATATCTTTTGTTAGCTGGACACCATCAGCTTTCTTCATCACATTTACTTATTCACCCACTTTGTCTTAGCATGTAGGGAAGGTGAGCATCATGAAATGCTAGGTTAAAAGAACAAAGTGTTGTTGCATTGAGGAGTACGTGATGGACTGATTTCACTCAGCATAATGTCCTTCAGGTCCCTCCACGTTGTGAGGATGTTTTTCTTTTAACAGTGGGTATTTTCCCATTTTGTGTAAATAACAAAGCTTGTCTATCCAATTTTCCATTGATGGGCATTTTGATTGTTTTCATAGGTTTGTTATTGTGGATTTTTGTCCTTAACTTTTCTTCTGATTGCAATGAGCATGGGTGTGCACAGTCATTTGTGCTGTGGCTGTCTTTTCTCTAGGCTGTATATCATTGGTGATTTTAAAGAATAGATTTCCAGGCATTCTTCTTAGTCTACCTTAGTCTGGAAAGTCCTCTGAAACCTGTCCGCCATGGGTAACTCTCATGGCACTTGAAATATTGGTGGCCAAATGTGGTTATTGAGTATAGTAGTAATCCAAGACTCCTGAGAAACCACCTGGTTTACTACAGAAAACGATGTTGGAGTGCTATTCCTACTAGAATTGCACCACCCTCCAGAGGTGTACCCCTTCCAGGGGAGCTTCCTCCCCAGATACTGTAATCCTCTCATGGTGAACTGCAGACCCCTTCTAGGAGGATCATCAATGTTGCGAACATTGTGGTTGCATAGTGCAGGGGTGGGGAACGTCCAGGCTGCAGTCAGTATAAGGCCCGTGAAATCAAAACCAGTTAATGTCACACACCTCCCCCAAAAGAAGCAGTTCCAGCTAGCACTTTAAAAGAGCAGTGGTTCTCAACCTTCCTCATGCCGAGACCCTTCAATACAGTTCTTAACGTTGTGGTGACTCCCCAACCATAAAATTATTTTCATTGCTACTACATAACTGTAATTTTGCTACTATTAGGAATCAGGCGACCCCTGTGAAAGGGTAGTTCGACTCCCAAAGGGGTCGTGACCCACAGGTTGAGAACCACTGCATTAGGGGCAAGTTAATGTTTGACCAGTATGAACCACGACTGCTGTTATAAATATCCAAATGGCCGTTGGCAGAAAGAAGGCTTCCCACCTCTGGCATAATGGGCCCTATCACTCATGTTTTCAGAGGGACAGATTGACTTAGAAAACCTCAGTAATTGTCCCAGATAGATCAAGCTGCATGTGACTTTTCCCCTCTAAAATGGGGTGTGGTGGGGGTTAGTGCTATTAAACATCAGAGAGTAGGGTGTAGGATTGAAAGCCCCACTGTCATGAAGGGAAAGGAGGGCGACAAGACCTTTGGCTTGTCTTCTGTAGTCACCACCTCTTGTTCTTTAGGAGTTAGTCACTCTAACGCCTCATGCCTCACCAGGGTTTCCAAAATGAAAGGATGATGACAATGCTGACAGTGAAGTGGGTTGTTAGTATTTTGGTCAATTGGAAGAACCCCAGGATATTCCTGGCTGGGGACTTTTTTTATGACACCCTCAGGTATAGACTAGGTGCTCCTTACCTGTTTTATTTTCTACTAATGTCTTTCATTTCCATTGTGTCTGAAGACTTTTCTCTATTTTTGGGACATATTTGAGTTTCTACATAAAGCTGTGGGCTGTGGCAGGTGACATTAATGAGCTGGCTGGTCTTTAAATAGCACAAGTCCTATAAACAGAATCACCTGCTTTATAGCCTGGTATTGAAGATGATTGTTCACAGAGGATTCTGAATGATTGGAAAAAGGCACTAACATGATCTCTACCCCACCTGCGGTGATGCAAGGCCGGGAGTACACCTCATTTAGAGATTTCCTTTGGTTTGGACTGGAATCTGTCCCTCCTGTTGCATTAGACTTAGGTTGCATTGAAACAAAGGATGGTAAGGCCAGAATCTTTTCCCTATTACCGGAAACTTAGTCATTTGTTCTCTGAGTCAGCCTAATGGTGTGTAATGCTCACATCACACTCTTTTGGGGCTGGGCCAAGCAGCTACTGGATTTGCCAATATCTCAGCAATGAGCTCATCAGCCTTCAGCTCCCACATTTCTGGCCCAGAGCCCCACTGGAATTAAAGCAGTTCCTGCAGCTGACTAGAACTTTCACTGAGGACTGCACTTGCTTTTCTGCCTGCCATGTGCCAGGCACATGGTGTTGATGTCACCCAGTGTGGGAACTCATTGTGCTTCCTCTCCATGCCCCCACTCCCCAACCTCCTTCCATAGCAGAACATACAGAATTCTTAGTAATGTTTATGAATTTTAATCATATAGTAATGTGACCACTAGGCTTATAAATTGTTTAAATGTAATATTTCTTCCAGAACTCATTGTCACTGAGTTGATTCCGACTTATAGTGACCCAATATGGCAGAGTAGAACTGCCCTGTGAGTTTCCAGGACTGTAATGGTTAATTGGATTTGAAAGTCTCATATTTATTTCCAAGAGTGGCTTGTGGTTTCGAACTGCCAACCTTTTCAGTAAGCAGCCCAACTCATAACCAATATAACACCAGGGCTCCATAAATTGTATGAAATTAATGACCAAATTGCTTTATAAAGATTTTCCAAATTGAATTATAACATTATTAGACAATACTATTAGTAACTGGTCAAAGCTTAAACATTTTTGTCTCCTTTTCTCTTAATTACTACTTCATTCCCCAAAAGTTATTGTTAAAGGTTTACAAATACTAATTGCAACAATACTGTAACAAAACCCCCAATATCCCCAGTCAAATCGACAAGATCAGTGACTGTAAAAACACTGCAGCAATGAAAATAAGAACGTGTGCTTGTAGCATGTACAGATGAAACCATAAGATTGAAATTGTCATTTGTAATTGGGTAATAATGACAGCTCTGACTGGAGCACATTAAACGGTTCAAACAGTAAATTTGCATAGTGTTAGCCTTGTAGGCATATTGATCATATAAGCTGGGCTTATGAAAAATGCTTTTCTTGTTAAAATTTAAGTACAGGAATATTTTAATAAAAATAAATGTGAAGCATTGTAGAAATTTGTGTAGCAGTCATTTTGGTATCACTCCCTCTGACAGTGTCACCAGTACGGTTTTTATGCCTGAACCTCCCTAGTGACATTGCTGCCCCCAGACCCCTCCTCTCCCATGGACCTTTCTTGAGTTGAGGCTTCAAGATGTGATGTTAGGAATTCAACCCAGTACATGTTTTTATTGAGAAGCCCTGTGCCATGGCAGCTGAGGATGTCATTGTAGGTGAGCTATGTGCCCCACCTTCAAGGGGCATATAATGTAATAGGAGAAACACAAGCACATACATGTCCTTAGTACCATTGAGTGCCAGGCACGTGCCACCAGAGAGACACCAAAGAATGATGTGGAGTTTTGAAACCCAAGCACTTGGCGGGAGGGAAGAGGCTTAGGAAAGGTTGAGCATTTCAGCTTCATCTATGAACATTTGAATGCTGACCAGGAAGGAGGAGATTATTCAAAGTCCTGCCATGTAATAGGGTGACCTGGGACATGCATGGAGCTGAGGTAATACATGAGAAGTCCTCTAGCATGGTGTTATACATGTTAAACAGCAGCGGCAACAACAACAACAACAAACAAATCCAAAGCATCGACTAAATTCTGACTCTGACATGTAGTAATTGCACCACAAATGATAGCCATCACAATTTTACTACCTAGACCTCTGCTTTCTAACTTGCAAAACAGCAAAGCTGTCTTTCATAGCATGCTGGGATTAAATTGTGAGGCCCAGGTGAAATAACAGGAGCAGACTGGGAAGCTGTTGGCTGGGGTTCCGGTGAGCTTTGCTGAAAGACTGTCTACTGGGTTGCTGGCACAGAAGGAAAAAAGTACTGGAAACTGACATAGAAGGCCCTTCTTGCAGAAATCCTCTAGCGCCCTCTACCGACAGGCCTGTTATTGTGACAGCTGGCAAAAGGGGTCAAATTCCAACCCCGCAGAGCAGGACAAGGAAGGGTGGATTCTTGTGGTGGGACCTTCTGCGTATGTATCTATCCTCTACTTTATTGTCTCTTTGATCTGTTTCTCCACTATGTCAATGCCACTGTACTGATTGTAGATGTTTGTTGTAAGTCCTGATAACCATTGGTGTACAGTAGGGGTGGGGGACATCTGGCCCATAGCCCTTGAAGTTATCAATGCCAGCTGACATCACATACTGTACCAAAGAGCAGTTCCAGCTATCACATTAGAGGTGAGTTAATTAAATGTTTGAAAAAAATATATCAGGCTAATTTTAAGTTTATAATTTTGTATGACCCACAAATGAGTTATAAATATCCAAGTGGCCTTTGGGAGAAAAAAAATTCACCATCCCTACTACTGCTGAGCTTTCACTTCTTTGATATTTGTTGACAATTCTAAACACTTTGTATATCTTTATACATTTTAGAATAAGCATATCAGTTAATAAAGTAAAGATAAAGCCTGATGGAATTTGAATTGGGTAATATCATAGTATGTGAGATAATTAAGGTTTATTGTGCCAACCTGGCTGATAAACACATGTGGGGGTTAATTGAAGGGCGGAGAGATAAATGGCTTAGTGAGCTTTGCCTTTCTTGTTCTTGGGTCTCTTGCTCTCTGATGGTCGGGCCAGTGTGCAGCTCTCTTAGCCAGTTCCCTGCTTTAGCTGGCAAGGCTTACTTCCTGCGAGACATGGACCTACGCTGATGTAGCCCTGAGTGCTGGGGCAGCCTTGTGGAGACCCCTGCCAGCGCTGAGTTGCTTACACCTGCAGTGATTTCAGCTTTCTTCTTGCAGTCAGTGTCATTGCATGTGCTTTGTGAGATTGAGGAGGTCTTTGTAGATCAGTGTGGGACACATGGACTAACGTTGTCCTAGGGCTTGGATAACACTGCGTTGGGATGTTTTCTTAATGTTCACTTACCCTTTATATAAAACTCTCTCTTATATACATGACTTTCTGTGGATTTATTTCTCTAGTCTACCCAGACTAACACAGTGTGTTCAGGGGAGAATTGATATTTTTACCACCTTAAATGTCTTCCAAATCAAAGAGTATGTATTTTTTTCATTTAAGTCTTTTTAAATTTTGCTCAAGGATGTTTCGTTATTTTTAGTGTAGGTCTTACAGAATCTTAAAGGGTTTATTTTAAGGAAATTTTTGTTTGCTTAATTTAATTTTGGTGAAATAGATATAAAAACTCCATTTGTCTGTCAGTTTATTGTAATGTGGTAGCTTGCCCTTTGCTATAATGTTGGAACCTATGCTTCTGGTATTTCAGATACCAGCAGGGCCATTATGGTGGACATATTTCAGTGGTGCTTCCAAATTGAAAAAAGACTCTGCAAAAGGAATAGTAGATGATCCACTTATGAAGGTTAGTCACTGAACATTTATGAATAGTTGTGGAACACTGTCTGATTATAGTGCCAGAATATAGATTATTAGGCTGGAAAGCCTTCAAAATAAGAATGGGAGCGGTTTCCTCCAAGTAGAATTGACCTTAATGACATAAATAGAACTTAGGAAACTTTCATTTGCTTATAGGACATGACTCAAAATGGGAAAAAATGGCTTCAAATGGAATGTAGATAACATAAATCTAGGGAAATTGAAAACCATAAAAATTGAAATGTATAAAGATCAATATCCTAGGGGATTGTGAACTGAATTGGACTAGGATCAGCCATTTTGTGTCAGATAATCATATGGCTTACTATGTTGTGAATGAAAAACTCTAGAGGATGGAATCACAGTTACTGTCAAAAAGAACATTTCAAGACCAAGCTGTCTCTAATAGAATAGTATCTTTACACTTTTAAGGAAAAGCAGTTAATTTAACTACGATTTAAATTTATACACCAACCACTAAGACTAATGATAGTTAATCTGGAGAATTCTATCAACTTCTTCAGTGTGAAACTGATCAAATATGCAATTAGGATGCATTTGTAATTACTGGTGATTGGAATTTGAAAGCTGGAAACTGAGAGGAAGCATCAGTAGTTGGAAAATATGGCCTTGGTGATAGAAATGAAGCTGGAGATTACATGATAGAATTTATCAAAACTAGTGACTTCCTTGCAAATACAATTTGTTCAGCATCATAAACATAGACTATCTACATGGACCTTGTCAAATGAAATGCACAGAAATCACATTGACTCTATGTATGGTAAGAGATAAGCAGATGACACAACCTTGCTTGCACTTGCTGATGAAGATCAAGGATTGCAGCCTTCAGTGTGGACTACAACTCAATGTGAAGAAGACCAGAGTTCTCACAAATGGACCAATTGGTAATGCCATGATAAAGGGAAAAAAATTGAAGTTATCAAGGATTTAATCTTACTTGGACCCATAATCAATGCTCATAGAAGCAGCAGTCAAGAGATAAAAAAATGTGCTGCATTGGGTAAATCTGCTGCACAAGACTTCTTTCAAGTGTTGAAAATCAAGAATGTTACTTTGAGGACTAAGCGGGGCCTGATCCAAGTCATCGTATTTGGACATTGATCTAAGGAAGACTGAAGAGGAATCAGTGCAGTTGAGTTATGGTATTTGTAAAGAATATTGAAAGTACCATAGACCACCAAAAGAGCCAACAAGTCTATTTTGGAAGAAGTACAGCCAGAATACTCCTTCGAGACAAGGATGGTGAGACTTCATCTCATATATTTTGGATATATTGTCAGGAGAGACTAATCTCTGGAGAAGGTCATCATGCGTGATAAAGGGGCAGCAAAGAAGAATACGGCCTTTGATGAGATGGATTAGCACAGTGGCTGCAACAGTGGGCTAAACCATAAGAAGAATCATGAAGATGATTTGGGACCAGTGTTTCGTTCCGTTGCACATTGTGTGCCTATGAGACGGAACCAACTCGATGGCACATAACAGCATGGGAAAAGATGGGGGAGAAGCTCAATATCATTAGCCAAAATGAGGCCAGAGGCTCACTTTGAAACAGACCGTTAATTGCTCATATGCAAATTCAGGTTGAAACTAGAAAATTAAAACAATTTTACAAGAGCCAAAGTATATCATTGAGGATATCCTAAGTGAATTTAGAAACCACCTAAACGAATTTGACACTTAAAACAGTAATGAACAAAGACCAGATGAATTGTGGAATGACATCAAGAACATATATAAAGAAAGCAAAAGGTCTTTAAAAAGTCAGGAGAGAAAAGACCAAAGTAATATCAGAAGAAACTCTGAAACTTGTTCTAGAATATAGAGTAGTTAATGGAAATGGAAGAAATGATGAAATAAAAGATCTGTGGAGGTCTAGATGCAGGTATGTACATATGTAAATATACTTATGATGATGGGGAAACATCTATGTGCATATATTTATAGGTTTAGTAGTAAGGTAGCAGATGGATATTGGGCCTCCACTCAAGTACTCCCTCAAATGCAAGGACACTTTGTTCTATTAACCTGGCATTCCATGATGCTCACCTTCCTGACATGATCGCTGAAGACAAATGGGTGCATAAGCAAATGTGGTGAAGAAAGCTGATGGTGCCCGGCTATCCTAGGATATAGCTTATGGGGTCTTAAAGGCTTGAAGGTAAACAAATGACCATCTAGCTGAGAAGCAACAAAGCCCACATGGAAGAAACATACCAGCCTGTGTGACCATGAGGTGTTGAAGGGATCAAGTATCAGGCATCAAAGAACAAAATATCATATCACTGTGTGCTCACCTTCCTAATACAATCACTGAAGACAAATGGGTGCATAAGGAAATGTGGAGAAAACTGATGGTGCCTGGCTATCAAAAGATTTAGCGTCTGGGCTCAGAAGCAACAAAGCCCACATGGAAGAAACACACCAGCTTGTGTGATCATGAGGTGTTGATGGGATCAGGTATCAGACATCAAGGAACAAAAAGTCATATGATTGTGAATGAGGGAGAGTGCAGATTGGGGACCCAAAGCCCATTTGTGGTCAACTGGACATCCCCTCACAGAAGGGTTGTGGGAGGAGATGAGCCAGTCCGGGTGCAGTGTAGCAACAATGAAACATACAACTTTCCTCTAGTTCTTAAATGCTCCCCCCTCCCCCACTATAATGATACCAATTTTACCTTACAAATCCGATTAGACCAGAAGATGTACACTGGCACAGATAGGAACTGGAAACTTAGGGAGTCCAGGACAGTTGAGAACCCCTCAGGACCAGTGGAGAGAGTGGCAATACTGGGAAGCTGGAGGGAAGGTGGGGTAGAAAGGGGGAACTGATGACAAGGATCTATATATAATCTCCTCTGGGGGATGGATAACAGAAAAGTGGGTAAAGGGAGACATCAGACAGAGTAAGATATGACAAAATAATAATACTTTTTAAATTATCAAGAGTTCATGAGGGAGGGAGGAGCAGGGAAGGAAGGGAAAAAATGAGCTGATACCAAGGGCTCAAGTAGAAAGCAAATGATGAGGGCAACAAATGTACCAATGTGCTTCACACAATGGGTGTGCACCCGTTTGTCCTCAGCGATCGTATCATGGAGGTGTGCACCCAATGATATGATATTTTCTTCTTTGATGCCTGATAACTGATCCCTTCGGAACCATGTGATCACACAGGCTTGTTTGATTGCATTTTGTTGAGAAATTTCAAATTTATATTTAAAAGGAATATTGGCTTGTAGTTTCCTTTCCTTGTGATGTCTTTGTCTTGCTTTATTAATATTATTATGTTTACCCCACAGAGTGAGTCAGGGTGTATTTTTCCTTCTCTGTTTTGGTAGAGTTTAAACAGGACTGCTGTCAATTCTCTAAATATTTGGTAGACTTCCTCATTGAATCCATTGTTCCAAGACTTCTTTTGTTGTTGGGAGGTTTTTGATCACTGGCTCAATCTTTTCACTTGTTATATATTTGTGGAGATATTTCCTCCTGAGTCAGTTTGGGTAGGTTATGTGCTGCTAAAATTTTGTCCATTTAATCTAGGTTATTTTATTTTTTATCATAAAGGTTATTAATAAATATCCTCAGAAGCATTATATCTTTAATAAATTCTCTGTTGTATCAATTATCTTCTTTTGTCAATCTAAAGATTTTTTTCTCCTCTTTTCTTTTTTTGCATTTTATTAGGGACTCATACAACTCTTATCACAATCCATACATATACATAATCAATTGTATAAAGCACATCCATACATTCCCTGTTCCAATCATTCTCAAGGCATTTGCTCTCCACCTAAGCCCCTTGCATCAGGTCCTCTTTTTTTTTCCCCTCCCTCCCCTTTGCCCCCTCCCTCATGTGCCCTTGGTAATTTTTACATCATTATTTTGTCATATATTGCCCTATTCGGAGTCTCCCTTCCCCCCTTCTCTGCTGTCCCTCTCCCAGGGAAGAGGTCACATGTGGATCCTTGTAATCAGTTCCCCCTTTCCAACCCACTCACCCTCCACTCTCCCAGCATCGTCCCTCACACCCTTGGTCCTGAAGGTCTCATCCACCCTGGATTCCCTGTTTCTCCAGCCCTCATATGTACCAGTGTACAGCCTCTGCCCTATCCAGCCCTGCAAGGTAGAATTCGGATCATGGTAGTTGCGGGGAGGAAGCATCCAGGATCTGGGGGAAAGCTGTGTTCTTCATCGGTACTACCTCGCACCCTAATTAACCCATCTCCTCTCCTAAACCCCTCTATGAGGGGATCTCCATTGGCCGACACTTGGGCCTTGGGTCTCCACTCTGCACTTCCCCTTTCATTTAATATGGTATATATATATATACATACATACACATATATACATATACACATACATACACACACATATATCTTTTTTTTTTTTTTGCATGATGCCTTATACCTGGTCCCTTGGCACCTCGTGATTGCAGTGGCCGGTGTGCTTCTTCCATGTGGGCTTTTTTGCTTTTGAGCTAGATGGCTGCTTGTTCACCTTCAAGCCTTTAAGACCCCAGACACTATCTCTTTTGATAGCCGGGCACCATCAGCTTTCTTCACCACATTTGCTTATTCACCCATTTGTCTTCAGCGAGCCTATCATGGAGGTGTGCAGTCAATGATATGATTTTTTGTTCTTTGATGCCTGGTAACTGATCCCTTTGGGACCACTCGATCACACAGGCTGGTGTGTTCTTCCATGTGGACTTTGTTGCTTCTGAGCTAGATGGCCGCTTGTTTATCTTCAAGCCTTTAAGACCCCAGTCACTATCTCTTTTGATAGCCGGGCACCATCAGCTTTCTTCACCACATTTACTTGTTCACCCACTGGCTCCAGCAGTTGTGTCAGGAGAGTGAGCATCATAGAGTTCCAATTTAATAAAAGAAGGTATTCATGCACTGAGGGAGTGTTTGAGTAGAGGCCCAAGGTCCTTCCGCCACCTTAATACTTAACCTATAAATATAGACACATAGATCTATTTCCCCATCCTCCTATATCTATATTTGCATGTACATGTCTTTGTCTAGACCCCCATAAATGCCCTTTGACTCCTAGCTCTTTCCTCCATCTACCTTGACTTTCCTCCTGCCCTACTACCATGCTTCGTCGCCACCTGGGCTAGAGTATACCTCTTCTCTAAGCAACTTTACCCTTGATCATTCCCCACCAGGCCTGCCACTCCCCCCTCTCTACCATTTGGGGTCCCATGTTTTTCCCTTGTCCCTGTGTTTGTTAACACCACTTCCTTACCCCCCCTACCCCCCCACCCCAAGTCCCCCCGGAACTGTCGGTCCCGTTGATTTTCCTCCAGATAGTTCATCCAGCCTGTCCTATTCAGACAGACCTGTGGAGACACTAACCTGCACGAAAACAAGACAGAGGAAAACAAAGCAACAGTATACAACCAGACAACAAAACAACAAAAACAAACCACTGACAAAGAACAGAACAAAACAAGATTTTTATTTTATTTATTTTTTTTAAAGAAAAAATTTTGGGGGGGTCAGTTAATTCTAAATTTTTTAAAACTTTATTTCTTCTATTTTCTTTCTTCTGATATAGTTAGGCCCAATTTGCTCTTTTTCTAGGTCTCAAGTTATAGTGTTGATTTTACATACACATATAATATTTATTACTGTAAGTTTCTCTTGAGTACTGACTTCACTGTATCCTGTACATTTTGGTATGCTGTCTTTCACTCGACTAAAGAATTTGTGATTTCTCACTTGATTTCTAACTTACTCCATTGGCAGATCACAATGTTGTTTACTTTCTATGTTTATGTATTTTCTACATTGCTTTATTTGTGTTATTTCTTCACTATGTGTATGTTTAAATTCGGTATTTTAATATTGAGATTTGCTCTGTGACTAGCATGTAGTTTATTGTGGAAAATAATCCATAAATATTGGTGTAGAATGTATATGATGCTGTTGTGGAGTGAATTGTTCTATATATGTTTGTTAAGCCTACTTAAAGTATTATTCAGGTCCTCTATTTACTTGTTAAACTTCTTTGTAGATTTTCTGACCTATGTTAAAAGTGGTGTAGTAACATCTCCACCAATTATTGTAGTGCTATCTATTTCTAGCTTTAATTGTATTGGTATTTGTTTTACATGCTTAAGTACTCTAATGTTGGGTACATATATATTTATGATTGTTAAATTTTCATGATTAAGTAATTGCTTTATCACTATGTAATGTCCATGTAATATCTTTCCCTCTGTCCTTTAATATCAACTTATTTGTGACCTTGGATAAATCTAAAGTATGTCTCATTGCGGGTTAGGGGAGGGATACTCAAAGTGATTGTGATAATGCATATACAGCTATTTTAAAAAGCAATTTAACTATGGAAATGTATGATATGTGAATATTATATCAAGAAAACTACTAAAAAAGAAAGAAAGCACAGTTGACCAATTGTCACCATGGGTGAAGGAGAAACAGTTTTTACTTAGGGGACATTGAGTTTACATTAAATAATTTTGAATAAGATATCAACAATGGTTGCACAACACAGAGTATAATCAGTCTCACTAAATTATACATGCAGGAGTTGTTGAATTGGAGAATGTTTGTTGTGTAAATTTATGCCACAATTAAAAAAATAATAATAATGAGTACAATGAAGAAGAAAATGTTCTAAAATTGATTATGGTAATGATTGTATGGCTCTTGATATAATCGAACTATTGAATTATATGATGTATGGATGAAATGCTAATAGTACTGTCAAGAAAAAAGTAAAGTGTTTCTCATAATTGCATATAGTTGGATTGTGTTTTCAGAAATCAGCTTGATTATTCTACGTGCATTTTTATTGGTACATTTAATTCATTTACATTAGTTGTACATACTGGTAAGTGACTTCTGCCCATTTGCTATTTGTGTGTGTGTGTGTGTACTTTCTTAGTGATTTCCACAAATATTTCATTTAACAGTGTAGTGGGTTACACACATTGGGCTACTAACTGCATGGTTAGCAGTTTGAAACCACCAGCTGCTACTAGGAAGAAAGATGAGACTTTCTACTCCTGTAAGAAGTTACAGTATTGGAAACCTACTAGGGCAGTTCTGCCTTGTCCTGTAGGATCAATATGAGTCAGAATTGATTCAATGGCAGTGAATTTGGTTTTTGGTATTTATAACATCTTAGGGTAAGGTGGTGCCAATTTAACTTCTGTAACATAAAAGAAATTTTATACTTATATCATTCACCCTCTCTCATTCCCATTTTGTTTTCACTAATTTAATTGTCTTTATATTTCATGTGCTCTGTAATTTTATCCTAACATTTTATACAATTAAATAGCATGAAGGACAGCTCAATTAAAATAATCAAACTTGAATACTATATTACTGGTCTTTATACTTGTTTATGCTATGCAGTTCCCTTAGTTAACTATTT
This sequence comes from Tenrec ecaudatus, assembly GCF_050624435.1. NCBI lineage: Eukaryota > Metazoa > Chordata > Mammalia > Afrosoricida > Tenrecidae > Tenrec > Tenrec ecaudatus. Next base: position 207,268,989 of record NC_134531.1, on the reverse strand, counting down.
TTTTTAAAAGCATGGCTTTGAGTTATTCTCTAGTCTCTTTCACTTGCACAACTGTTAGTATTTTTTGTTGGGCCAGTCTGGTGGATATGAACTACCTAAGCATCTATTTGTTTAATTTCATACTCATTTTTGAAGGACAGTTTTACTGGCTATATATTTTGAGGTGATAGTTTTTTATTTCTTTTCTTTTAGCATTTTAAATATATCATCCCATTGCCTCTGGCCTCCAGTGTTTCTGACCATAAATTGCCTTTTCATCTTATCGGGAATCTTTTGCATGTGACTGTTTGTATTCCTTTTTATAATTACTTGTTGAGAGCCGGCTTATGATGTATCTTGGTAGAGATCTCCTTGGGTTATACTGCTTTAATTCTTTGAGATTCTTGAATTTGCAGATTATGTCTGTCATCAAATTGAAGAAGAATTCTGTCATTTTTTCCCAGAGGAAAAAAATGTAGATATTCTCTTTTTTAAATGGAATTCTTATGATGCATATATGGTGGAACCTGACAGCTGAAACTCAATAGGACTTGTATTTTCTTGAAAGTTTTCCACCTTTGGTGATACCATCTTGCCACTTTTCTATTACTTGTTTTAGTGGAAAATACTTGAGTTTTTCTTCTCTGACAGATTTTGGCTTCTTGACGTTTTCTCAAAATTTAATTAAACTCTGAGCTTAGCCTTCCTGAGCCTCTTTTTGTATTGTTCTTCAGCCTCAACTATCTTTTCCACTAATTCTGATTATTTTATGAGGGTACCCACCAAAACATTGGATTTTCCCCCCAAAGCTATGTATTTAATTTTTTTTTTTTTTTTTTACAAAACAACCTTATCACCTTTAAAGTACTCTCCATTGCACCTTTAAAGTACTCTCCATTGTCAAATCTGCGATTCCATTCTTGGAAAAATTTTTACAAATTCATCTATTTGGTTGGCTGACAGCACTTCCCTAGTTTTTTACTTTACCTCTTCTGTGTCGTCAAATCGCTGTCCTTTCATGTCCTTCATTTTCAGCTGTGTGATCGGGTGCATTGTTGTTGTGACAAAACCAGTTTTCTGTCTGCCACAAATCAGGCCTTTTTTCGTCACACACTGTTAAGCTATCTTTTCAGAACCTCTAAATAGAAAGCTTTAGTAACAGTCAGACCTGGTGGAACCAACTCCAAATGTATCACAGGTTGACACTTTTGCCCTTTTGAGATGTTGACAGATGTCCAGAATGAGTTTTGTCATCAATTGTCATTTCACCTTTTTTGAAACGAGAAAACCACGTGTACACTTGTGTTTTCCTCGTAGAGCTATTATTATAAGTTGTGTCTGACATCACGAGTTTCTGCAGCATTCTTCCCAAGCAGGAAGCAAAATTTCACAGCTATAGGCGTTTCTCTTAAATTGGCCATTATAAAAATCGAGTTTCAAGTGAAACTACTTTTATGAAAAAATTCTCTGTGACCAGAGAGAAACTTCCCAGGCAACGCCAACTGGGTGCACCAACTCAGAGTGAGTTGCTTGGTGCTTACCTAGCAGGAAAAATGCATACTATGAAAGCTCCACCCAGCAAAGCCTTTTCTTTTTGGAGAGGGTGCCCCTTTGTATGCTTGACTAAAACTTGTTAAAGCCTTCAATTTTTTTTTTCATTTCAGTTATTTTCCCTTTATGTTGGAATATTTCTGTTTGGTTTTGCTTTATCTCTTTTTTTAGATCCTCGTTGTGTTCGTGTGCTGTTTTCCTTTTTTCTTTTAGATCTTTGTCAACTTTTCCTTTAGCTCTCTAATTATATATAACATTATTGTGTTTATATACTTTCCTATACAAGTTTATTTTCATGATTCTGTTTTGTTTCTCCATGATTTCACTCCCCTTGTCATGCTTATTTGGAGGGGGTCCTCATTTCTCTTGTGTGTTTTGTGGGCATTTTTAAGGATGTTAATTGTCTCATTTGACCCCCCCTCTCCTTTTTTCTCCCCCTCCCACTATTTGTTGCTTTTGCCCATTTTTCTGTGAAAAATGCTTAAGCGCGTAGTGCCTTTGACGTTTACTCATAGTTTCCTTCTAATAGATCCTTCTCTGTTCCTGGTTGAATTAGAATTGGACAGTTCCAGATCTAGGTTTTCAACTTTCATTGCCTTCCTAAACACATCATAGAACATGCTGTGACCAGCTGTCTCCAACAGGCACTGCCACTCAAGCAAGATATCATATACTACTCAGTCTATCCAGCAGGGCAAATATATCCGTAAATATTGTAAAACAGACAGGGCACAGTTTTGGAAATCTCTTATACAAAACAAAATAACTTGAGAGAATGAGTCCCTGAGCTTGAGGGTTCATGACGATGGTCTTGGGGGACAACAAGGTCAATTGGCATAATATAGTCCACAAAGTTAATATTCTGTAGCCTACTTTGGTGAGTGGTAACAGCTGGGGTTTTAAAAACTTTTGAGTGGCCATCTGAAGTGCAACTGTAGGTCTCTCTGTCCAGAGAAAAGAAGAGTAAAGAAAATTAAAGATACATGGAAACCATTAATCTAATCGACTAATTGAACGAACATCAGCCTTCATGACCCTGAGGCCAAGAGAACTAAACTACTGCCAACTGCTCTCATAAGGATCACATTAGAAGGTCCTAGACAGAGTTGGAAAATATGTGAAGCAAAATGGAAAATTATACAAAACATTAGGCTTACTGATTAGATAGAGACTTGTGGAACCTCAGAGACGTTCCCATCCTGTCTAGAAATGAATTCAATCCCAGGCGAATAAGGGAAAATAATAAGACTAGTGAAGTATGCACACCTTGGAATAATTAACTCTTTGAGAGTCAAAGGGCAGCATTTACCCAGGGACAAAGTTCGGAAGTGTTAGGAAAGGAGGGATGGTACTAGCAAACATGAGGGAGTAGACTAAGTGATATAAAGTTGTGAGGATTGCAATCAGTAACATGAAATAAAATGAGTATGAATTATTGAATGGAAAACTTACCTGCTCAGCCTGGTGGGAAATGATCAAGGGTAAGGTTGCTTAGAGAAGAGGTATACTCTAGCCCAGGTGGTGGCGAAGCATGGTAGTGGGGCAGGAGGAAGGTCAGAGGAGATGGAGGAAAGGGCTGGGAGTCAAGGGGCATTTATGGAGGTGTAGACAAAGACATGTACATGCAAATATAGATATAGGAGGATGGGGAAATAGATCTATGTGTCTATATTTATAGGTTGAGTATTAAGGTGGCGGAGGGGCCTTGGGCCTCTACTCAAACACTCCCTCAGTGCATGAATACCTTCTTTTATTAAATTGGAACTCTATGATGCTCACTCTCCCGACACAACTGCTGGAGCCAGTGGGTGAACAAGTAAATGTGGTGAAGAAAGCTGATGGTGCCCGGCTATCAAAAGAGATAGTGTCTGGGGTCTTAAAGGCTTGAAGATAAACAAGCGGCCATCTAGCTCAGAAGCAACAAAGTCCACATGGAAGAACACACCAGCCTGTGTGATCGAGTGGTCCCGAAGGGATCAGTTACCAGGCATCAAAGAACAAAAAATCATATCATTGACTGCACACCTCCATGATAGGCTCGCTGAAGACAAATGGGTGCATAAGCAAATGTGGTGAAGAAAGTTGATGGTGCCCCGCTATCAAAAGAGATAGTGTCTGGGGTCTTAAAGGCTTGAAGGTGAACAAGCAGCCATCTAGCTCAGAAGCAAAAAAGCCCACATGGAAGAAGCACACTGGCCAGTGTGATCACAAGGTGCCAAAGGGACCAGGTATAAGGCATCATGCAAAAAAAAAAAAAAGAAAGATATGTATATATATATATATATATATATCATATTGAATGAAGGGGGAAGTGCAAAGTGGAGACCCAAGGCCCAAGTGTCGGCCAATGGAGATCCCCTCATAGAGGGGTTTAGAAGAGGAGATGGGTTAATTAGGGTGTGAGGTAGTATCGATGAAGAACACAGCTTTCCCCCAGATCCTGGATGCTTCCTCCCCCCAACTACCATGATCCGAATTCTACCTTGTAGGGCTGGATAGGGCAGAGGTTGTACACTGGTACATATGAGGGCTGGAGGCACAGGGAGTCCAGGGTGGACGAAACCTTCAGGACCAGTGGTGTGAGGGGCGATGCTGGGAGAGTGGAGGGTGAGTGGGTTGGAGGGGGGGGAACTGATTACAGGGATCCACATGTGACCTCCTCACTGGGAGAGGGACAGGAGAGAAGGGGGGGAAGGGAGACTCCAGATAGAGCAAGATATGACAAAATAACGATGTATGGATTATCAAGGGCACATGAGGGAGGGGGGTGTGGGGAGGGAGGGGAATAAAAAGAGGACCTGATGCAAGGGGCTTAGGTGGAGAGCAAATGCTTAGAGAATGATTGGGGCAGGGAATGTATGGATGTGCTTTATACAATTGATATATGTATATGTATGGATTGTGATAAGAGTTGTATGAGTCCCTAATAAAAAGTAAAAAAAGAAAAGAGGCGAAAAAAATGATTAGGGCAAAGACTGTACAGATGTGCTTTATACAATTGATGTATGTATATGTATGAACTGTGATAAGAATTGTATGAGCCCCAATAAATTGTTAAAAAAAAACACAAAAAACCTGCAGTGAACATATTGTGAAAGATTCAATGGTTTTCCTTTAATATAAAGTATAAGACCACGATGTTTGTTGTTGTTTCACTGTTGCTGGAAATCCACTGTAGTACACTAAGGTTAAAAAAAAAAAAAGGAAGTAAAGGCATATAAATGGACAAGAATGAAATAAAGCTTCCTATATCTGCAAATTACATGATTTTCTATGTAGAAAATACCAGGAAATCAGCCAAAAACCTCTTTGAATTAGTAAGTTCAGCAAGGCAACATGATAGAAGATAAACATGCAAAATCAGTTTTGTCTTTGCATACTATCATTGAGCATATGGACTTTGGAATTTAAAATACAGTACCATTTACAGTTACTGGAAAAGGAGATCTAGAACTATACATACAGGACTATACAGCAAAACACCAATGAAAAATAAGGTAGATTTAAATAGAGATATATTTTGTTCATAGATTAAAAACGTTACCATAATAAAGATGCCATTTCTTTCCTAATTCCTTTACAGGCTTAATACAGTTTCTATCAAAATATCTGCAATATTTTAATCAATATAATAATTTGAATCTAAAAATATGGAAAAGCACAGGGAACTTTAGAAAATGACTAAAGTGGGAGGAATAAGTCTATGTGTTTTCAAAGATTATTGTATAGTCATAGTAATCAAGACACTATGATATTGATGGAATAATAGATCAATGAAACAGTACAATAGAGAGGTTTTTGGGGCCTGCCCCAGTCCCAGCTACGTGGACACCCCCAAAAGAATGTGCTACAGAGGACAGCACTGAAGGTACAGCTCGGGACGGTGGGCAATCTAATCAGAGCACACTGGACCCCAACTAAGAGGGAAAGAGAGAGTGGAACACATTCTGGCCCACTAAGCCCTGAGGACGATATTCTTGCTTGGAGCAGCCAATGCACAGAGAGGATAATAGGGCCAACCCCTTCACAAGACACGACGTCCCTCACTGTCCCACAGTAGTATAGGTATTTTCACAGTGTGGGAATTGTGTCTGATCTGATGCCAGCACACCAGAGCAAACCACTAAGTTTGTGCAACAGAGCAGCAAGGGGAGCAAAGCAATGAAGTCCACGAGAAAGCCCCAAAATAGACTTTAGGGGACAAGGCGTGGCACCCTATCAACCTGAAAACAGTCATAAAGGTCAACCAACAGACCTGGAACTATTTATATGCTTTTCTTTTATGTTGTTTCTTTTGCTGGTTTTGCTTCTGTGCTTGTTTTTACATGTCTATCTAGATAAGATAGGTAGCATAAACAATCCCGAGGAGAAAACAACCGGACCAGTGATTCCAGAGCAGACACGGGAGAGGGGAAGTGGGGGAAAGAAAGGGGGAAGCCCACAAGCCAAGGGACAGGGAAACAACAAGTGATCTAAAATAGATGGTGAGGCGTGGGGGCTTGATCAAGTGCAATGTAGCCAAGAGGAATTAACGAAAGCCAAATGAAGATAGAATATGATAGTGGGACAAGAGGAAGTAAAAGGAAATAGAGGAAAGAACTAGGAGGCAAAGGAAATTTATAGAAGTATAAATACAGGCATGTACATATGTAAATATATTTATATATAACGATAGGAAAATAGATCTAGGTACATATATTTATATATTAAGTATTAAGGTAGCAGACGGACATTGGGGTTCTACTCAATTACTTCTTCAATGCAAGAACACTTTGCACTAATTGCCTGACATTCTGTGATACTCACCTTCCCAACACGATTGCTGAAGACAATATGGATGCATAAGCAAATGTGGTGAAGAAAGTTGATGGTGCCCGGCTATCAAAAGATATAGCATCTGGGGTCTTAAAGGGTTGAAGATCAACAAGTGGCCATCTAGCTGAGAAGCAACAAAGTCCACATGGAAGAAACACACTGTCCTCTGTGTACAAGAGGTGTTGATGGGATCAGGTGTCAGGCATCAAAGACCCAGAACAAAAACTCACATCAGTGTGAATGAGGGGCAGGGTGGAGTGGAGACCCAAAGCCCATCTGTATGCAATTGGACATCACCTCACAGTAGAGTCACAAGGAAGAGGCAAGCCAGTCAGGGTACAGTATAGCACCAATAAAACATACAACTTTCCTCTAGTTCTTTAATGCTTCCCCCCCCCACTGCCACTATCATGACCCCAATTCTATCTTAGCAATCTGGCTAGACCAGCGCATGTACACTGGTGCCGGTAAGAGTTCGCAACACAGGGAATTCAGGACAGATAAATCTCTCAGGACCAATAATGAGAGTAGTGATACCAGAAGGATAGAGGGAAGGTGGGGGGAGGTGGGGAAAACTGATCACAATAATTGATATATAACTACTCCCCCATGGGTGGATGAACAACAGAAAAGTGGGTGAAGGGAGAGAGTAGTCGGTGTAAGGCATGAAAACGATAATTTATAAATTATCAAGGGTTCATGAGGGAGGGAGGGTGGGGAGGGATCAAAAATATGAGCTGATACCAAGGACTCAAGTAGAAAGCAAATGTTTTGAAATGGATGATGGCAACATATGTGCAAATGTACTTGACACAATGGATGTATGTATGGATTGTGATAAGAGTTGTATGAGCCTACAATAAAATGATTAAAAAATAAAAAAAGAGGCAGAGATTGAAGGAGATGTGAAGCCACATCAAGACGTCTCAGAAGCAAAAGCCAAATAGACACCCAGAACCTGCACCCAACGTTTGGGCTTCTAGCCACCTAAACTGTTAGAAAAGAAAATTTATTAATTAAAATTTTAAATTCTATTATTTAAATTGATTAAAATTTAATTAAAGCTGTTATATTTTCATATAACAGCATTACATAACTAAGAAAATGTCCAACTAATTTTTGACACAGGTGCAAAAGCAGTTCAACTAAGAAAGAATATACCCTTTTTAACAAATGAATGATTGGGCTTCCTTAGGTTAATATTTGAATAATTCCCTAACTCTCACACCTTCCATAAATACTAATATAAAGTAGATCATAGATCCAATTCAAAATTATAAAACTTTAAGACAAAAATCAGGAGAGCACATTGAACTCTAGAAGTAGGCCGTGTCAAAGAGTTCTTAGACCTGACACGCAAAGCACCATCTGTAAAATAGAAACGTCATTAATTTGACTTCATCAAAAATTAAAACCCTCTTCTCTGTAAAAGATCCTTTTAAGGTGAAAAGACAAATTGTACACTTGGAAAACAATTTCAAACCATGTATCTGTTGAAAGACTGGTGTTAGAATATATAAAGTACTTCCAAAACTGAACATTAGAAAAAACAGCCAATTCATATACAAATGGTGCAAAAGACATGTGTATATATTTTACCAGAGGATATGCAGATCGAAAATGTGCATAGGAAGTACACTCAATACCATTAGCCGTTAACCCTCAAAAGGCAAACTCAGTGCCATTGGGTGTATTCCAACACAGCAACTCCTCAGGACAGGCTTGAACTGCCCCAATGGATTTCTGAGACTGTAACTCTACAGCACTAGGGAGCCCATCTTTCACATGTGGATTCTAACTTTTGACCTTGTGGTTAGCATCCTAATTCACAATCCACTTCGCCACCAGGGCTCCTCTATTAGTCATTAGGAAATGCAAATTAAAACCACAATGAGATATCACTACTATCATTGCCCTCAAGTCAGTTCTGACGCATAGTGACCTTCTATGGGTTTCTGAGGCTGTAAATCTTTAGAAGAGTAGAAAGTCTTAGCTTTCTCCCATGGAGTGACTGGTGGCCTCAAATTGCTGATCCTGTGGTTTGCAACCTACTGTGTAACCCACTACGCCATTCCTAATACATATAGACATGGTTACAACAAAAAAGGTGACAACAGCAAGTGCTCATGAGCGCAAGCAGATTGGTGTAGGAATAGAAAATGATTCACCTCATCTAGAAAATTACATGACAGTTCCCTTAAAACTATATCTACAACTACCACACGACCAACAATTGCATTTCTGGGCATTTATCCCAGAAAAATTATGTTCATAGCAAAATCTATTTATAAATGGTTCATTTTGAAGTAATGAATTTATTTGAATTACCTCCAAACTGGAAACATCCCAGAAGTATATCCAAAAGTGGATAGTTTTGAACAAACTGGCCCATTCATGCCATGGACTACTACTCAACAGTGAAAAAGGAATATGAAGACAGCAATTGGATTAATCATTACCTGTGGGCATAGAAGGGGACAGTGGTGGGTAAAGGGGAGTCAACACTAATGGGTATAAGAAGCAAGAAAATGTTCCAAAGTTTAACCCTCCTAATATGATTGAACTATTTAATTATAGCTCAAAAACAAAACCAAACAAAAAAACCACCCACCTATTTTTAAAAAAGGCTTTACAGTCTCTGGAGAATTAAAAAAAAAAAAAGAAAGAAAAAGGAATGACCTATGAATACATGTAACAATCTGGATGAATCTCCAGAGCATTATGCTGAATGAACAAAGCCAATCTCAAAAGGTTATATGCTGTAGGATTTCATTTATGTAACATTCTTGAAACGAGAATCTTATAAAAATAGAAAACAGATTAGTGGTTTCCAGGGATTCAGGAAGTGCAGGGGTGAGAAAGAAATAGATAAGGCTATGTAAAGGGCCATCCTTGTGGGGATGGAATGTTCTATATGGGTCTGTGGCTGTGTCAATGTTGTAATATTGTACAATAGTTAAACGAGATGTCCATGGGAGGTGGGTAAAGAGTATGTGGGATCTTTGTATTGTTTCTTAAAGCTATATATGAATATGCAATTATGCCCAAATAGAAAAGTGTCATTAAAAAATATTAGGGCATGCCATTCCTCTATCCAAAATTCTCCAGATTCTTTCTGTCATAATAGTATTAGACAAGTAATTTCTGAGCTTTCTCAGATCTGCCTGCTTCCTCTTCCTGGGACTCTCATCTACTTTGTTCTGATCATGTTGGCATCCTGGCTGTTCCTCAGACACCAAGAACAGTGTCAAAACTTTTTAATTCATTTACTTTAATTTCAAGAAAGTCATGTTTTTTTAAATTTTTTTTATTTTAACAATTTATTAGGGGCTCATACAATTCTTATCACAGTTCATACATGTACATACATCAATTGTATAAAGCACATCTGTACAGTCTTTGCCCTAATCATTTTTTTCTCCTCTTTTCTTTTTTACATTTTATTAGGGACTCATACAACTCTTATCACAATCCATACATATACATACATCAATTGTATAAAGCACATCCATACATTCCCTGCCCCAATCATTCTCAAGGCATTTGCTCTCCACTTAAGCCCCTTGCATCAGGTCCTCTTTTTTTTTTCCCCTCCCTCCCCTTTACCCCCTCCCTCATGTGCCCTTGGTAATCCATACATCGTTATTTTGTCATATCTTGCCCTATCCGGAGTCTCCCTTCCCCCCTTCTCTGCTGTCCCTCTCCCAGGGAAGAGGTCACATGTGGATCCTTGTAATCAGTTCCCCCTTTCCAACCCACTCACCCTCCACTCTCCCAACATCGTCCCTCACACCATGTTTTGAGACCAAGAAATTCAAATTTAGTTCAGATTATGGAGCATCTACTACTAAGGGATTAGCCTTTGTCTAGGTGCTTGGGATATATCAGTAAAGAAAATGCTCCACAATCCCCAAGAGCATCTATTGACAAGAGGCAGATTCAGAGAACAGTAAATTCAATAAAGAAGTAACTTGGATATAATACAGAAGGCTGTATGGGATGAGGGAATCCAGCATGCTGGCCTAGGGAGAAATGTCCACTGTATTAAAGAGGGTGGGGAAGGCTGCTTCAGTGAGACGGTGATTCCTGGGGAAAGGTTCAGTTCAAGTGAAGGAGGGAACTAGTGGGGATTTGAGGAAGAACATTCTAGGAGGGAGTCATTACAGCATATGACATCGGTCCTCAACCTGTGGGTCATGACTCCTTTGGGTATTGAATGACCCTTTCACAGGGGTTCTCTGATTCATAACAGTAGCAAAATTACAGTTCTGAAGTAGCAACAAAAATAATGTTATGGTTGGGGGGAGGGTGTCACCACAACATGAGGAACTATATTAAAAGGTCGTGGCATTAGGAAAGTTGAGAATCATTGGCATATGAGTTCTAACTCAACATCTGAACAAGGTGGGGTTGGTGTGACTAGAGCAGTGTAGAGTGATGAAGAGATGATGACTGAGCAGTAGCAGGGAGTGGGAAGAAGGTCTTGTAGGGCTTATAAGCCATTGGGAGACCTTAGCTTTTATTCTGAAAGAAATAGGGAACTCTTGCAGGATTTTTAGTATAGCAGTGACATGAATGGGCTTAGGTTTTAGCAGGGTGACTCCGCCTCTCTTTTAAGAATCAACTGCACAGAGTAAAGAAGAAGGCAATGGATTAGGAAGTTGTACCATGAAGCTTGGGAAGAGGGATGGTAGGTTGTACCAAGTAGTGGTCATGCATGTGTGTGTGATTGGGCTCTGGATCTGGTTTCACTGTGTTTGCTCAAAAGTTGTGGACCTGGGCTTGGGTAGGGAGGTGTCAGGTGGGTTTCGGCCTAATCGTTTTATGCAAGAAATGAGGACGCCCTGGTGCTGCAGGTGTGGGTCATGGAGGATTGTGACTGTAGCTTGAACAAGCGACACTGGAGTTGGCTATTAACCTGCCTAGGAGTTGGGGGTTTGGGTGAGAAGAATAGGATGGAAGTATACATTTGGGATTGAGTTGCCTTTGTAAAAGACAGAGATTTCTAAAGAGTGAGATTACTCAGGAATGTAGAGAGAGAATGAGCCATGGACCAGGCTACTTGGGGATTGGGATCAAACCTGAGGAGAGGGAGTAGAAGTCAAGGTGACAGTTACAGACCTGGCCACATAGTGTTTCTCCAAAAGAGGACTATGAAGTAGAGGGGGCGGGGAAGGTGGCGTGAAGAGCTGAAATTTTAAAATGTTTGCTGTAAGCCAGTGAATACAGTGTCCTCCCATCTGCTCCCTCTCTACCCACCCACATGTCCCCCAGCACAAGTGTCTGGAGGGTGTCAAAGAGTGGTGTTGCCTGCAGGTGGAGAGAAGATACCTGGGAAGGCAAGCTCCAGTGAAGAGTGATTTTAGTCAGGAGAATCTGAAGTGGGACAGGGAATTCATAAAGAGACCCAGAGCTCTAGTTACAAGAGCAAGAGACAGCCTACCAGTAACTCCCCGACTTCAGGAAGAACAGAAGTTGCTGCTGGCTGGGTTCCAAAACAGGGAAATATAAAATGGACTTGAATAATCTCTCCTAAATCAATTGTGTGAGTCAGATGCCATGCAGAATGATGTGATAGTGTAGGTGTGTGGCACAGAACGCCACTGTCTGCTGCAGACATCAAGAGGATTGATTTAGATGATGTCCAAATACTGCCTTGAGCAATATCAGGGCCTTTGTGGACTCTGGCTCTTTGGTTCAGGTCTGTATGCTCATCTTTCATATGAGACCCTCTTTGGCTTGATGGGCGAGTTTTGTGACCACTCAAACCAGTTAGTTCTCCCACTTTATTAGCTGATTGACATAAAGCAAACTCTGCAAAAACAACAAAACAAAACAAAACAAAACAAAAAAAACCAAACCACAAAACAAAACAGAAAAAACAGAAAGGGATTTTATTGTCTACACAGATATGGAACAGCATGAGGTCTCCTGACCAAGATGCCATGTGCCCCTCATACTGGGAACAACTGGGTTCCTTTATCCCTTCAGGCTTCTGGCTTCTGACTCTCATCCTTCACCATCTGCCCTCCAACCCTCCTCCAAGCCACCTCTGTCCTGTTGGTGAGTTGTCTCTTAGAGGGCTTCTCAGTTAAGAAATAGACTGGGGTATACTATTGGGCCCATTAGTGTGGTTCCCTCCAGTAACTCTTGGCTCCAGGATGAGTTGATGGAGACTTATTACTGTACATGCTCTTCATCCCAGTTTAAACTGGAAGGATCTGGGGCTATTCTTTGTAAAAGGGTGCTGCACAAGATGAAAGATTAAGGTAATAAAAGGATGAGTCACAGCGTACCAAATACAGGGATTGGGGTGTGGGTGGAGAGTCACGGAAAGGGGGTTATTGGTTTAAGGGTTTCAGTTTCAGATTGTGTCTGGTAGGGCCATGGCTCCTCACTATGGAAAGAGCGTTCTCTCTGGGCTCTGCAGGAGGCTTTTGCTGCCACCATGTGGGTTTGGGGCTGTGGCTGCTTCTGGGTTATGACTTCTTCACAGTTTGGCTTGCACATGCGCCTGCTCCTTGCAATTGTCCTGATGGGTACTCGGCTGCTCAGTCGCCTGTGTTCAGTCTTCCCCAGGGAGCTGTGCCGTTGTGGCTGTGTTTCTTTTCTTGAGGCTATTGGGTTGACTGAGAGCACAGTTCCACTTGGCTTCACTCTTCTTAGGCATGTTAGGCTTCCTGGAGAGGAACTTGCCAGAGGAAGTGCCTATCTCCATTCCAAAGACTGAGGCAACTGTGTTTACCACAAGCTGGTGCCAACACCCTGTTTCTGCAGAGGTTCAGATAGTGAATAGTTTAGGTTATATGGGCCACATTCAGTCTCTGTCTTGTATTTCTTTTTCCTCTAGGTGTTTTAAAATTTAAAAACCATTCTTAGCCCATGGGCTGTGCAGAAAGGCTGCAGGCTGTACTGTACTGCGCTGTGGTAAGCCCAGAGGCAGAGATGAAATGGTAACTTGATGAACACGGATCTTTCCTAATTCACTGTGCTTCTAGGTGAGTGAGGCACAAAGCCTGTCCAGGGGTGGGCTAGGCTGGCATGGTTTGCATCGTAATTTATGCTATGATAGAATTCAGTCTTGGAAAAGGGTCCTCCCTTGGTCCGTCACTCATGACATAGCATCATCAGAAAGTAATTTTTTGCCATTGTGTTAGTAATGCCGTGTTTTATACAACCCACTTCATTACTGCTAAAGCACTGGTTGTAATGAATTTAAGCAGACATCTGCACTTTCCAGAGCAGTGCTTCTCTACTCCAACTGCACATTAGAACCACCTGGGGAGCTTTTGGAAGACAGTGGTGGAAGCAGACGCTCTTGCTGGGGGTGGGTCTGGCACCACCACTTCAAAAAGCGCACCAGGAGAGTCAGTGAGTAGCTAGGTTAAGAACCTACTACCCTGGATGGCCGTCTTCTGGGAGGTAGGCTTGCAAATTCTGTAGCACACAGCCTGCATGTCCAGTCTTCTTGATTTTTCTCGGTGGGTGATGAAAGTTCATTATTGCTGCTAGTGTTTCCCTTTCCTTCCCTCTCTCCCTCCCCCCACCTCCTCTCTCCCATTCTCCCTCTCCCTCTCATACAGTAAATGGTCTAGAACACAGGAACATTGTTCAGTTTAAGCAGCCAATAATGGATCAATTAGCATAAGTCCTACAGGGTGGGAGGACCTTTCAGCATTTGGGTGAAGTAACTTGGCCACCTAGGGACTGCTGACGAAAGGCATCCTTGGACCACAGCTGAGTGAGCAGTAGCTTTCAGTGATGTCGGAAAACAGAAGCTTTCATTCCCTTTATTTCTGTTTGATTCTGCTACCAGTCCCAGTGGGACTTACATCTAGGAATTTGGTGTTTATTTAAAAAATCAATATTTATCTCTACAAACTTTGATCAGAGGAGAAAGTGCTTAGAGAGAGTCTGGCAAAACAAAACAAAAAACCTGAGGATTTCGTGACTCTGAGACTTGTCAGCACATTTATTTTTTTCTTCTTCTACAACTTTTATTTCTCAGCCCTTGAAGCCAGGATTTGTTTACTCCTCAAGCTGACTGAGTGTGCATGTGTGTTATTAATAGCAGGGGTGGGAAAGGAAGAGAGTTTTTGCCTCTAAAATGTTTTCTGATATAAAAGTTGTGAAATATTCTCTGAAATAAAGCCTGAGTTTGAAATACTTTGTTGTCTCTAGGGATCTAGGCTAGTGCTTCTCAAGCTTCAATGTGCTTGGGAATCGCTTGGGATATTTTAAAATGCAAATTCTGACCCAGATGTTCTGGTTCAGTTGGAGTATGGCCTGGGCCTCTGCATTTCTAGCCAGGCTTCCTGGCTCGTTGACCACTTTGAGTGGCAAGCCTCTAAGTGTTTGTACCGGATCCTACGTGGAGGAGGTACAAGAAGATTGATACCAGAGGGTATCAGTCTGACTGCAAAGCCAGACTGTTCTGCTTCACCAGCTAATGGACACCAGTGGACAAGACTGCAGAGGTCTAGCCTGATGTAGAGAAAACTGTTGGAGGAGGCCTCTGCTCCACCTCTCTCCTTGTGACTTGAGTTGGGAATGTGTAGTATTGAGGCAGAGGAGTCATCTGGCTCTCTAAAAGGAACATGGGCAGAAAAGTCCTGATGTGGTGGGGAGTGGTGCATCCGGGCCAGTGACACTAGGGGTGCTCTATGTGATCTGAGTGGGTTCTGGCAAAGATCAGGAACCACCTGATGGGAGGAGGCAGCACCAAGAGGCTTGGGATGGGATGTGCTGGCAGAGGCATATCTATAGAAAAAGAGCATCTATAGTTTAAATTAGTTTTTAGTTGCTCTGACTCCTGAGTACTCTTGTTTTGAACAAGAAGTCAGGGAGGGGAACACCACTGTGGGATCCTTTTAATATTGGGGAAATGAAGTAAAATGAATCACATGTCATAACTAGCTTTATGTAAGAAATCCTAATGGAGATAAACCAAAAAGCCAAAACCACTGTGATTGAATCACTTTTGACTCCGGGATCCTATAGAACAGAACACCAACTGCTCTTTAGGGTTTTCAAGGCTGTAAATCTTTTGGGGAGCAGGCTATCTCATCTTTCTCACATGTAGAGACTAGTGGGTTTTAAACTACTGACTTTACAGTTAGTATCCCAATTCTTAACCCACTATTCCATAGAACCAGTGCCTCATTGAAGTGAAAAAGAAAAGCCAGCAACTGTAGCTTATGGGGAAGATAGAGTACAAGACAGTAAAGGGTTAATCCTTTTGAAGATTCATAAATACTTTTAGGGGAATTAATGCCCAGGATCTAATGGCATATTGATGCCTGTGATTCATGTGCATTCCGTAAAAGCTTTTAGACCTTGGCTCTGTGTCAAGGGCACAGACTCAGGATGACTTGATCCTTCTCCACGTAGGAAGAATCCTTTGTTCCCACTGGGAGCATTTGCACTGTTCACAGAAGTACCCTCTTGTCCAGAAAGTTCTGCACATCCTGGGCTGGCCTTGCAAGTGCCATTTTTATATTCCAGGCTGTGTGTAGAAAGGCAAAGGCACCTCACTGCGAGACTGGCTTAGAGGAAGAAGCTGACCCTGAGTGAATGAGTCTACCGCTGTGAACCTTTGGACTAGTTAGCCTTTCTGTTTTCTGTTTCCGGATCTGTGAAATGGTAGCAGTAATAAGTACCTTGCTATTAGTGCGAGGAGTGCAACACTGTGGAGGAAGCTCCAGACATGTTGAAAATGGTCAATAAAAGAAAGCGTAGCGTGTGATTAGGTTGTGACTAGCACGTGTGAAAAGAATTTATTTCGTCCAAATTGGCTGCCTATTTCCTAGAATATTAAGTTATGTGTCAGCATAAAAATTAAGAAATATTAATGAAGCAAAGCTGACACTCTCTTCTGCTTCCTTTCTGACTTAAGTACTACAGGCCGAGAGAACACACCCTGCATCTTAGATACACTAAGAGTAAGATGTCCCTAAATGACAAAATCTTGAGCCTCTTTTATAAACTGCAGCCTTCTAGCAAGAACCGCTTCTCCCTGCCTTCTGCAATACCCATGCCTGAAGATAGGTAACATTTTTGTGAATTTTATAATAAATATGAGAAAGTTGCTAATTTTCCATTACTAACAGAGTAATGAAATATTGGTGACCTGATTATTTTATTCTTTAAATGCTATTTTAAAATATATTTTATTTAAATTAAAAATTTTATATTTGCAAAATTATTATGAAAATAGTGTAGAGAATGTCTGTATATCTCATACTTAGTTTAGCATATTAGTATTGTATATTTGTTAACAATTAATGAATTATATGTACTTTTTTTTCCTTCTCCCTAATGGGCACCAGAATCCCATGTAGGATATCACATTACATTTAGTTGTCAAGCCTCCTTTGGCTCCATTTGCTTATGACAATTTATCAGACTTGCCTTGTTTTAGATGACCTTGACAGCTTGAGGAGTACTGGTCAGGCATCTTGCAGAATGTCCTTCAACAGTAATTTATTTATTTATTTTTAATCATTTCATTGGGGGCTTGTACAACCCTCTTCACAATCCATCCATCCATCCATCCATTGTGTCAAGCACATTTGTTGCCGTCATCATTCTCAAAACATTTGCTTTCTACTTGAGCCCTTGGTATAAACTACTCATAGATGCTCATGACTTGATTGGGGTTATGGGTTTAGGGATTAAAAGTTAAGCAATTGATTTGTGACATTTCTTGTTTCATAATGTGCAAAAGTAACAGACTTATTACCCTGGAGTCAGTTCTGACTCATAGCTACACTGTCACTGTAGAAGCCCTGGCAGTGTAGTGGGCTACACATTGGACTGCTAAATGCAAGGTAAGCTGTATGAAACACCAGCTGCTCCAAAGAAGAAAGATGAAGTTTGTCTGGTCACATGAAGACTTACAGGCTACCCTGACCTATGGGTCACTAATAGGCTCACTCTACTTAAATATAGGCAGTGCTTTTTATTCACTGGTATTGCTTTTGTTGCAGCCTATACACCTTGAGATGTCTTTTATTTTTATTCAAGCTAAAATACTTTTTAATTCCATCGTAATTTTTTTCTTTGACTGATGCATTTCTTAGAGCTCTGCAATTTCTCAAGTGTTTACAGGATTTTCCAAATAATTTTCTGTAATTGATTTCTAATTTGAATTGATAGTGTTCAGGGAGCATACTTTTAAATTTAATTACCTTTAAGTTTATTGAAACTTATTTTATGGCTCAATGTAATCCATCTTTAGACAATGTTACATTATCACTTTAAAAGATTGTGTATTCTGCTACTGTTGTATGAATTGTTTTTTTGTACTCCTATATCCTTTGCTGATAACTGTCTTGTTGTTTCATCAATTACTGAGCAATCAGAGCCCAAACCAGCTATAATTGTGAATTTGTTTATTTATTTTAGTTCTGTTAGATTTTACGTCATATATTTTGAAGTTTTTTGGTATTGTACATAAACATATAGGATTATTATGCTCTCTTAATGTCTGATCCTTTTAATATTCAGTCATCCCCTGATTGACTTTTCATAATATCCTTTACTCTGAAAACATTTTTTTCAGATGTTAATATTGACCATCCCAACCTTCATTTTGATCAAAGGCATGCTACATTTTTTTTCCCCAATGAAAAAAACTATTTGTACTTTTATACGTAAAGTGAGTTTCTTGAAAATGACATATTATTGGGTCCTGCTTTTAAAATCTAGTCTTGAAAAGCTTTGCTTTATAATTGGGATTTCTAGCCCATTTATATTTAACGTGATTACTGGTGTTAGTTTCACATATTGGTTGTAAGGATGGTACAGGAGTGGGCAGTGTTACATTTTGCGATACAGAGGGTCATTAGGAGTTGGAGCCTATGCATTAGCACCTAACAACAGCAGCAGCAATAACAATTGACATGGTTGTGTTAAATTATTGCTTTTCTGTTTTTCCTTTGTTAGTAGATCCTTTCTGCCTCTTTCCCACCTCACTTTGTTTTAAGTAATATTGTGTTTTAAATGAAAGTTTACATAGTAAATAAGGTTCCTTTTTCGATAATTTATAAATTGTTTAGTGACCAAAGTTACAGTTTTCACAATGTGTCAATGTTCTCTTTAATTATATCCTGGTGGTTCTATTTTTAGTCTGCTAGTTTCTTCACCCCTATCTTCTTATATTTATTTTTGAGTAAATGAGAACTTTTTGATGGTGTATTTTTAGTAGAATATCTATTCTTTTTTTAAAAAAAAAACAAACATTTTATTAGGGGCTCATACAACTCTTATCACGATCCATACATATACATACATCAATTGTATAAAGCACATCTGCACATTAGAATATCTATTCTTATGGGTAATATCATTTGTTTATTTTGACAAACTATTATTTTGCAGAAGGTGATCTCAGAGATAGTTTCAGGTCAAGGTTTAAGGATTATCTCAGGACAGTACTCTCAGGGAATCCACTGATCTCAAATGGCTCAGGGTGTCTGGCCTTTTTTAAGAATTTGAATTTTGTTTTACATTTTCCTCTCATTCTACCTGGGATGATCTATTGTAACTCTGGTCAAACAGTCTATAGTGGTAGGTGGGTTTCAGGGTAGATGAGGCTGTGGTTCCTGTCACCTAATAGCCTGTAGATATTTCTTCTCTGAAACTAGGGTTTCCTTTTTGCTCTTTTGTTCCTTATGAGCCGAGGACTCTCTCCTGAATAGTTGTATCTTAGATGGCTGCTCACAAGCTTTTAAAATCCCAGAGCTACTCCACTAGGTTGCAGAATATGAACTGGTGAAGTATATTATGGTTTTTTAAAAATTATTTTATTAGGGGCACATACAACTCTTATCACAATCTATACACACATCAGTTGTGTAAAGCACATTTGTACATTCATTATCCTCATCATTCTCAAAACATTTGCTCTCCACTTAAGCCCCTGGCATCAGCTCCTTATTTTTCCCCTCCCTCCCTGCTCCCCCTCCCTCATGAACCTTAGATAATTTGTAAATTATTATTTTGTCATATATTGCACTGTCCGACATCACCTTTCACCCATTTTTCTGTTGTTTTTCCCTCAGGGAGGAGGTTATATGTAGATCCTTGTAATCGGTTCCCCCTTTCCACCCCACCCTCCTTCCATCCTCCCAGTATCGCCACTCTCACCACTGGTCCTGAAGGGATCATCCGCCCTGGATTCCCTTTTTCCATTTACGATCTGTACCAGTGTACATCCTCTGGTCTAGCTGGATTTGTATAGTAGAATTGGGATCATGATATTGGGGGGAGGGTGGAAGTATTTAAGAACTAGAGGAAAGTTGTGTGCTTCATTGTTGCTACACTGCACTCTGACTGGCGCCTCTCCTCCCTGCGACCTTTCCGTAAGGGGTTTCCAATTGCCTACAGATGGGCTTTGGGTCTCCACTCCGCACTTCCCCTTCATTTACAGTGATATGAGTTTTTGTTCTGATGATGCCTGATACCTGATCCCTTCAACACCTCGTGATCGCACAGGCTGGTGTGCTTCTTCCATGTGGGCTTTGTTGCTTCTGAGCTAGATGGCTGCTTGTTTACCTTCAGCCTGTTAAGACCCGAGATACTCTTATCTTTTGATACTTGGGTACCATCAGCTTTCTTCACCACATTTGCTTATGCATCCGCTTTGTCTTTAGCGATTGTGTCAGGAAAGTGAGTGTCATGGAATGCCAGTTTAATAGAACAAAGTATTCTTGCATTGAGGGAGTATTTGAGTGGAGGCCCAGTGTCATCTGCTACCTTAATACTAAACCTATAAGTATATGCACATAGATCTATTTCCACATCCTCATATATAAATATATTTACATATGTACATGCCTTTATTTAGAGCTCTGTAAATACGCTGTGTCTCCTAGCTCTTTTCTCTATTTCCTTTGACTTTCCTTTTGTCCCACTATCATGCTCAATCTTCATTTGGGTTTCAGTAATTCCTTTCAGTTACATTACCCTTGATCACGCCCTAACAGGCCTCCCACACCCTCCTCACCACCGATTTTATAAAATCACTTCTTGTTCTCTTGTCCCTGGGTTTGCTAACACCACTACCTTTCCCCCACCTCCCTCTCTCCCCTCTCCCCCCCAGAACTGTCAGTTCCGTTGTTTTCTCCTCCAGATTATTCATCCAGCCTGTTTTATTTAGACAGAACTGTGGGGCTAATAGCATACACAAAAACAAGACAGAGCAAAACCAAGCAACAAAAGAAAACAAAACATCATCAACAACAAAAAGCCAATGACAAAAACAAATAACAACACCCCCCCCCCCCAAAAAAAAAAAAAGAAAAGAAAAGCCTGTAGTTAGTTCAAGGATTGGTTGTTGGCCTTTAAGAGTGTTTTCCAGTCGAGTCTGATGAGGTGCCAGGTCCTGGTCCCAAAGTCTAGGGACTTCATTGCTCTGTTCCCCTTGCTGTTCTGTTGCATGCCCTTAGTATTTTGCCTTGGTATGGTAGGATCAGATCGGGACGAATTCCTGCATTGTGTCTTCAGTGTTGTCCCCTGTAGGGGTATGGGTCCGTAAGGGATGTCGTGTCTCATAGTGGGGCTGGCCATGTTGTCTTCTCTGTGGATTGGTTGCTCTGAGCGGGAATCTCATCCTCAAGGCTTGGTGGGTCAGGATGTGCTCCACTCTTTCTTCCTCCCCCTTCATTTGTTTCTGTGTGCTCTGATCAGACATGTCCCTCTCCCTGAGCTGCAGCTTCAGCGCTGTCTTCTGACATAAGTTCTTCTGGGGGAGGGGCAGGTGTCCCCGCAGTTGGGATTGGGGCTGGCCCCTCAGACCTCTCTACTGGTTCCCTACTCTGTGCCGTCATGTTGCATTCACATCTTGGAGCTTTGGGTTGAAGTCTGGCCTTCTTTCTCTGTGGAGATATAAACAGTACCCTCCCCTTGTGTGGGTTAGTGCCCTGTGCTCCCACTACCCATTTCTTTTTTACTTTATTTTTCCTTTCCTTCACCTTTCTAGTTGGCTACCATATGTATCCCTGGATTTTGTCTGGCCCCTGCCATACTACCTGGTCCTCACCCCAGGAATGTTTCCTTACAGTAGCTTTTTCCCTATGCCCCTTTTGCATTTTTTTTTTAATGCTTACTTCAGTGAACTCATGTTGTACTTGTCCTTTTGGAAGCCTGTTATGCTAATTGACTGAATTGCCCATGAGACTATGACCCTAAGCTTTTACCTAGAAAATCAAGCTCCCAAGGTGTTTTGCTTATGTCTGGAAGATGTATCTGTAATTGTATCTTCTATGAGATATATGCATGCATACATATATCTGTACTTAAGTGTACACATAAATACTTCCATCTGTGTACACACACATCTGTACCTATCTGTGTACTTATATAGTTGGATAGATACATATATGACCATATATTTATTATTTCTTTGTCATGGTTGGTGCTGTTGACAAATAAGATTTGTCATATTCTACAGTGTAAGCATTCTTTTCTGTGAGTGCTCCTCAGTGACAGAATTTACTTTGATCAAGCAGTGCTCACTGACCCATATTAGGTGCTACTTTTCCCATCATCCAACATAACAAATATTTTTTATCAAGACCACAGATCTTATCTGTCAGTTTGTTGTACTGTAGTGGCTTGTATATTGCTATGATGCCAGAGGCTATGCTACTGGTATTTCAAATATCAACAGTTTCACCCCTGGGGAACATATTTCAGGAGTGCTTCCAGACTTAGACATACTAGTAATGAGGGGTTAGCTACATAAGACCTTATGACTAGCAGGGGGACATTGTCTGATCTAGGGCTGAAAGATTCTCAGGTTGGAAGCGATTCAAAATATAACTAGGGTAGAGCTGACCTTAACGACATGGATGGAGTAAAAAATGTTTTGGGGGGATGGAGCATGGCTCAAAATGAGAAGAAACAGCTGCAAACATCTGTCCCCAATCAGATGTGGGATGTATGAAGTAAGGAAGTAGGAAAATTAAAAGTCTTGAAAACAAAGTGAAACCCATAACGATTGATAATCATAGGCATTAGTGAGCTGAAATGGACTGGTATTGGCCAGTTTGAGTCAGACAATCATCTAGTTTACTATGCCTGGAATGACGAACTTAGGAGGAATAGTGGGGTACAACATTCATCCTCCATTAAACAAAACAAAAAACATTTCAAGAGCTACCAAAGTATAATACCATTGGTGATAGAATAATGTCCATATGCTTACAAGGAAGATATGTTAATATAACTATTATTTAACCACTAAAACCAATGATGGATGAATTGAAGAATTTTACCAACTTTCTGATTCCATTGCAAAAGTTTTCTGTATTGTTTTCTTTGTTTTTTGTGTGTTCATAGGAAAGTGTATCTCAGAGGTGTTATGTCAGTGGAGGTCACCTTCTTGAAGCTGTGTTGTGTGCTTTTACATTTTTCAGTATATGAAACCCAGGGACATCAAGTAGAATAAGGGGTTGGGGTTGGATGGGTGTGGGTTATAGTGGTGGGATAAAAGGGAGGCAATCTCAAGGAGTCCATGTAGAAAAAGAATGTTTGGAAACTGATTGTGGTAGCAGTTGTACAATTCTACCTGATGTGGTTCAAATATGGAATGATATGTTACACGTATAAATACCAACTAATTAAAAAAGACTAATTGATTTTTCATTGGAATGCAAAAGTTGGAAACTTAGAGGAATAACTGGTAGTTGGAAAACATGGTTTGTTGATAGAAATAATGCTGGAGATAGCATGATAGAATTTTACTATACCAGTGACTTCTTCATCACAAATACCTTTTTCTCAGCAACATAAATAGCAACTATATACATAGACCTTGTCAGATGGAATACACAGGAATCAAATTGACTGTATTTGTGGAAAGAGAGTAGGAAAAGTTTAACACCAGCAGCTAAAATCAGGCCAGGGGCTGACTGTGAAACAGACCATCAGTTGCTCATATACAAATCTGGTTGAAGTTGAAGAATATGAAAACAAGTCTCTGAGAGCCAAAATACAACCTTGAGTATATCCCACTTAAATTAATAGACCATCTGAAGAACAGATTTAATGTATTGAATACGAATGACTGACGACCACATGAGTTGTGGGATGACATCAAGATCATCATACATAAAGAAAGCAAAGGTCATCCTGTCTGACCCAGCCACACACCGGGGTGAAACAAAGAGAGTGCAAAAGAACAGCAAGGGGAGCAAAACAATGAAGTCCCCAAGGATTCATTAAGGATGTGTTAAGTATCAAAGTAGCAGATGGACATTGAGCCTCTACTCAAGTCCTCCCTCAACACAAGAACACTTTGTTCTAATAACAGCATTCTGTGATTCTCATCTTCCAGACATGATTGCCGAAAACAAAATGGGTGCATAGGTAAATGTGGTGAAGAAAGCTGATGGTGCCTAGCTATCAAAAGATATAGTGTCTGGGGTCTTAAAGACTTGAAGTTAAAAAAGCAGCCATCTAGCTCAGAAGCAACAAAGCCCACATGGAAGAATCACACCAGCCTGTATGATCACAGTGTCAACAGGATTAGGTAGGCATCAGGCATCAGAAGACCTAAAACAAACAATTATACCAACACAAATGAGGGGGGTCAGAGTAGAGACCCAAAGCTTATATGTAGACAATTGGACATCCCCTCACAGGAGGGTACCAGGGAAGGAACGAACCAGCCAAGGTGCAGTATAGCATCGATGAAACATGCTTCTCTCCGTGCGCCTTCTCCCCCCTCTTGTGGCCCTCACCCCCACTATCATGACCCCAGTTCTACCTTTCAAATCTGGTTAGACTGGAGCCTGTACACTGGTACAGATAAGAAGAGTTCTCGACACATGGAATCCAGGACAGATAAACCCCTCAGGAACAATAATGGGAGTAGTGATACCATGAGGGTAGGGAGACTGTGTGGCAAGAAGGGGGAACTGATCGAAATATAACCCCTCCTCACTGAGGGGGACAAACAACAGAAATGTGGGTGAAGGGAGACAGCGGATGGTGTAAGATATGAAAATAATAATTTATAATTTATCAAGGTCACAAAGGTGAGCAAGTGGTGATTGGAGGGGAAAATAAAGAGAAGCTGATACCAAGGGGTCAAAGTAGAAAGAAAATGTTCTGAAAATGATGATGGCAACATATGTACAAATGTACTTGATAAGTTGATGTATGGATTATTATAAGAGCTGTAAGAGTCCCCAATAAAATGATTTATATAAATAAAGCAAAAGTCATTAAAAGGATAGACAATAATGAAAAGACAAATGTATGTGAGAAGAAACTCTGAAACTTGCTCTTGAACATTGAGTAGCTAAAGGGAGTGGAAGAAATGGTGAAGTAAAAGAGTTGGACAGATTTCAAAGGGCAGCTCAAGAAGACAGTATTTTAATGAAATATACCAAAGTGGAAGAAGATGCCCAGCATCAAGTTGAAAGAGCTGAATAAAAAATTCAAATCCTGGGTTGCAATAGTGAAGGCACTATCAGGTAAGTGTTGGACTGCTAACTGTAGCAGTTCAACCCACCTGGTACTTCATGGGATAAAATTGAGCCTTTCCATTCCTCGAAAGACTTACAGCATCAGGAACTACATATAGTGTTCTTATGGGTCAGAATAGACTCAGTGGCAGTGGGTATGGGCAAAATATTCAGTGATTCAGTAAGCATAAAAAATGGAAATAAAAAATGGAAGTAATACACAGTTGCCATAACAAAAATTATTTTTTGATGTTCATCCATTTCAAGAAATAGCATATAATCAAGAAGTGATAGTGTCTAGGAAGATCCAAGCTGCACTGAAGACATTGGGGATAAACAGAACTCCAAAAATTGATGGGATACCAAATGAAATATTCCAACAAATTGATGTAACTTTGGAAGCACTCGCTTGCCTATACTGAGAAATCTGAAAGAGCTACCTGGTCAGTTGACTGGAAGATATGTATGTGTCCATTCCAAAGAATGGTGAGGTAACAGCATGTGTAAATTATTGAGGATCATATGCAAGTAAAATTTGTTGAAGATCATTTAAGCATGGTACATCCACAAAGAGCTGCAAGAAGTACATGCTGAATTCAGAAAAAAATGTGGAACAAGGAGTATTTTTGCTGATGTCATATGACTCTTGACTGAAAGCAGAGACTACTAGAAAGATGTTATTTGTGTTTTATTGACTGTACAAAAGTATTTGACTATGTGGAGCATAACAAACTATGGATAATATTGGGAAGAATAGGAATTCTCGAACATTTATTTTTGCTTATGTTGAACCTGTGGATATATCAAGAGGCAGCCATTTGAATAGAACAAGAGGATATTAAATATTTTTTAAAACAGGAAATTTGTGTATTAGGTTATGTTCTTTCACCATACTCTTTCAATCTGTATGCTGAGCAGATAATTTGAGAAGTTGATCTGTATGAAAGAGAATGTGGCACCTGATGCAAGGGGCTTAAGTGGAGAGCAAATGCCTTGAGAATGATTGGGGCAGGGAATGTATGGATGTGCTTTATACAATTGATGTATGTATATGTATGGATTGTGGTAAGAGTTGTATGAGTCCCTAATAAAATGTAAAAGAAGAAAAGAGAAAAAAATGATTAGGGCAAAGACTGTACAGATGTGCTTTATACAATTGATGTATGTATATATATGAACTGTGAAAAGAATTGTATGAGCCCCAATAAATTGTTAAAATTAAAAAAAAAAAAGAAAGAGAATGTGGCATCAGAATTGGAGGAATTCTCACAACAATTTGTGATATGCTGACACAGCCTTGCTGCTGAAAGCATAGAGAACTTGAAGCACTTAACTGATGAAGATCAAAGACTAAGACCTTCAGTATGGATTATAACTCAATGTAAAGAAAACAGTTTCTCACAACAACTGTGATAGCTTCATGATAAAGGGAAAAATGATTGAAGTTGTAAAGGATTTCATTTTACTTGGATCCTCAATCCACATCCATAGAAGAAGCACTGAAGAAATATTGTTCTTGTTGTTGATAAGTAACACCAACTCAGCTCCAACCCATAGCAACCTTATGCACAACAGAGAGAAACATTGCCTGGTCCGTCATCACAATTGTTCCTGTGCCTGAACCCCTTGATGCAGCCATGATGTCATCCTGTCTCCTTGAAGGTCTTCTTTTTTGCCACCCTTCCACTTTACTAAACATGATGTCCTTCGCCAGGGACTGGTCTCTCAACAATATGTCCAAAGTATGTAAGACAAAGTCTTGCCATCCTTGCCTCTGAGGAGAACTTTGGCTTTACTTCTTCCAATACAATAGGTTTGTCCTTTTAGCAGTTCATGGGATTCTTCTCTGGCACCACAATTCAAATGCATTGATTCTTCTACAGTCTTCCTTATTCAATGTCCAACTGTCGCATGCATATGATGCAATCGAGAATACCATGGCTTGGGTCAGGTGTACCTTAGTTGTCAAAGTAACTTGCTCTTCAATACCCTAAAGAGGTCTTATGCAGCAGATTTACCTAATGTAATAGGTCTTTGAATCTTTTGACTGCTGCGTCCATGAGCATTGATTGTGGATCCAAGTAAGATAAAATCCTTGACAACTTCAACCTTTTCCCCATTTATTTTGATGTTACCTAATGGTCCAGTTGTGAGGAGTCTGATCTTCTTTACATTGAGCTATACTGCATACTGAAGGCTGCAATCTTTCTTCTTGATCAGTAAGTGCTTCAATTCATGTGACAATAAAAATGTTATAGTGCATGATGTTTTTCAATCACTTTACATGCATCTGAAAGTTGGGCAGTGAATAAAGGAGGCCACAGAAGAATTGATGCATTTGAATTCTGAGATTTATAAAGAATATTGATGTTAGAAGATTAAACAAATCTATCCATCATATCTATGTTTGTCCTTCTATAAATGTACTTCTTGCTGCTTATAAGATTTATTCCTTATTACTTGTCTTAGGTAATTGGATAATGATGTGCTTTGGTTTAATTTTCTTCACGTTTTATTTTTGCCTGGGGATGGTTGACCTTGAATCTATGGATTGATAATTTTCATCCATTTCTCTTTATCACGTCCCACAATTTCAAAGGGACTGAAGAACCAACACAGCCCTGAAACTTCAATCAGGCTTAAGACGTAGGGTTAGGGTTTAGAGGAGTCTACTGCTCTAAGCTTTTGTCAGTATTTTATACTTTTAAAAAAAGTTGTACTTCTTATGATTTTTTTTTCCTCTGGGAAATTAATTGCCTTTGACGTTTCAAATAACTGGCTTTTGAGTACTGTATATACTAGATTATAAGCTGAGTTCTTCCAGCACATTTTTTATGCTGGAAAAGCTCCTTAGTTTTTTTGTGGTAAAATTAGGTGCCTTGGCTTATACTTCATCACATACAGTATAGTCTTTTAATAACTTGGTTTGATAAAATTTGATATTAAAGATGATTATCATGGTTTCTGTTTTTTAGTGTTTTTCTACCTATGATTTCTGATTGTAAAAATTTTTTTAAACTTATTTACAGGAGTTCTACAAAGGGAGACGATCTTCATGCGGTTCCCTGTGAGTATTATTTCTTATAATCCTATTATAAAGTTATGTTTTTAAATTGAGGGATGATTTTTTTTCTAACATCAATTGAGTTTTAATGCTTTGCTTGAATATACTGACAAGTGGTATGAATATACTGGGTGGTATGGCCTGCCTTTATGTCACTATGAGTAATTTGTTGACTAGGGTATAGTGAAGGTGTCTTGTTGAGCACGTCTTCTAGTTTGGCCTCTGTGGAACCTAGACTTAAAAAGTGGCAGATTTACTCCTTTTCTATTAACGTTACTTCTCAGTAATCGATGTGACCAAGAGTCCAGCAGTGGCTCTGAAGGTTTTGAGAGATGCCTGCTTTTGCACCACTGCCCAGTGGTGCTTTCACATTGTGCTTGGCACGTTGTGATGTGGCCTGTACTTCCAGCACTGCATTGGGCCGAGGCCATCCATGGGAAGGACAAGTGCAGTCATGCCCATGATAGCCCAGACCTGTCTGAAGCACTGTGGTAGCCATGAACTGGGGTTGCAAAATCAACTTGACATGATTTGAGATGTCATTTTCTAAAGCTTATGAATATTGTTTTTAACAGGAAACTTGTTTTGAAACAGTCTCATTTGAAATAGTAATGTCATAATAGCAGCTCATGCTCATGACGTTTGACTTGTGCTAGCTCTTCTCTTTTGAGTACTTAACACATGGTCACTCATTTGGCCCTCACAACACCCTTGTGAGGTAGATCTGACTTCCTAAAGTCACATCACTTTTAAGTGAAGAGATGAGGACTTGGGCCCAAACCTTCTGAGCTCATGAGCCCCACATCTGTCTTCATAACTAATAGCGGGAGAAGGGAGATGCTTGCTTTGTATGGAGTAGATTCTAGGAACTCCTACCTGGCTTTCCTAGTATGCTCAGTGGAACTCCTTTGTGGTCATTATGGGGCTCTGAGAGCTGCAGTAGGCCTAGCTGATGTCCAGATGGTAGACGAAGAGTCAGGGAGCAGGTGCACATAGACACTTAGGTCTGTGGGTAACCTGAATCTTGATAACATTTGAAGAGCAATGTTTATTAATGGGTTGCTTGAATCCAGGTCTTGTGTACAGTTTCATTCATTCTGTAAGAATGAGTCTGTAAGAGCTAGGCCCTTTTCCAGGCACTGCAGGCACAGCAGAGAACAAATCAAAGTCTGCTTTTTGCCTGCCTGCATTTGTGTGTGGGTGGGGTGGGGCATGTGCATGCATGTGTCATGCATGCATGTGCATGTAATGTAATAAAATGCACATATCATTGAAGTCAGATAGTGATAATTTCTATGGAATACGGAAGCATGAAGTCTAAAGAAGAGCAGAGGCTTAGGATTCTGGGTGCAGTTTTAAGAGGGTGCTCAGGGTTGACATCCCTGAAAAGGGGTGTTGAAGAGCAGAGCAGGTCCTGGAAAGGCAGCAGGAGTATGCATTGTGGGTGTTGGAGGAAAAGGTGGACAGCTGAAGACAGATACTTGGAGCAGAGAGGCTTTGGGCACATGTGCCTAGTGTATTCAGGGAGCATTGAGGCTGCCAGTGTAGCTGGAGCAGGGTAAGCGAGAGGCCAGAGGGGTAGGATGGGAGATGGATGGAAGTGTGGAAGACTATGGGTACTGCATGGCACTATGCTCTGTGTGAATGGGAGGCCAGCAGGCTCTGAAGATTTGGGAGATGCCCATGGGGGGTAAGTATGGGTATGCGGGGCCCCTTTGTTTTTTTCCCTCTTGATTGGTCTTTTCCAACCAAAGCTATTATAGACCTAATTTTTGGAGGCCATCCAAATCCCTGTTGGCTTGAGAACAACTGTGTAATTATGCAGACCTCGGTCTAATTTTCACAGAAATCTTGTGGGAAGGACCCTTAGACTTCAGACATACAAACACCCTCCTTAATGTGTGTCATAGCTTTTCTTCCCCAATGAGAGTAGAGTGTTTTACAAATCTCCTTTGAAACTGGAGTTCAGATCTACCCTGTAACTGGAAATCAGACCAGGAAGGCCCTGACCAAGTTCTCTCAACTAGAGAAAACTGGGCAGCCAGGTCACAGGCAGAACCAACCCAACTGGGAGAAATCCACACTGGAGAGTCATTCTGGAGGGCTGAAGCTTCTGGAAATTCCCAGAGGCAAGACTGTAGTTAAATAAAGGCAGGGCTTTTAATAAAGCGCCTGTGGCCTTCCCTGCTGTGGGGAGGGAGCTGTTAAGAGCACTGAGCTGGGGGAAATGGAAATAGTTTTGCTTTGAGTAGTGACTTCCAGTCCTGCAGTGTCTTGGGGGTGTGACGAGCCAGAACAAACTCATCTGCAGTGATGTTCCCCGGGGGAGTGAGGCTTTGGAGGACTTGGAGTTCTATTCCCAGGTCTCCTAGCACTTTTCTCACTTAATAAGAGTGAGAAGAGCTGCCATCTTCCAGAGTTAGCCTTGACAGGCTTCTTTTGGTTCCTAGGAGACAGTGCTCTCAAAAATGCTTGGACTCCAGTGGCTCGCTGCATCTGACAGATGAAAATCGGCACCTCACACAGCTGGTTAGGGCAAAGCCTCCATACTAGTCCCAGCTCAGGGCTGGTTTTCTTTGACTACATTACGATCAAGAGATTAAGAAGGCATAATTAGGAAAGCTTTGTTGAATATTTTTATTCTCTTTGAGGTCTGCAGGGCCACCTTCCTGCTCCTTTTAGGAAGTAGTTGACCTTCATTTTGCCCCCTTCTCCTAGGCCTCTGTTTCTGTTTGTCAGCACTCAAGATGATATAATCATAGCGCCAATCTGAAAAACAAAAATATAACAAAACCTCCTTTGTTTTCTAGCTAAAATGGTAAATTGAATTCACAGTGATCTGTGTTTCTCTTAAAAGACCACTAAAATGATGGTAAAATAATTTTAAAACACAAAACTCCCAAGAGTTTTGGAGATGATGGAGGCTTGGAAGTTGGGAAGATGCATAGAACTGCCCCCCAAAGTCTCTGGAAAGGCAATACCAGATACCTGATAAAATAGTGGGAGGTTCACAACGATTGGACTGAAGTAAGAATTTGATGGATAAAACAGGCTTCTAGCCTGATATCCTTTTCCACCCTGTTGGAGACCCTATATTCCTCTCAGGGTACATGAGCCCACAGGTAGCAGGTTCAGCAGGGGGAGGAGTCTTAAATTAAACAAGGATAGTGCTCATGTTTATTTCTAGAGCAGTATGTTCTGATTTCCCTAATGCTAAAAAAAAGTTGGAAACCTGGGGGTCTGCATAAGAAGAGGGAAGGATCTAGGGTGCTGGAGTGAGTCAGGTAGACAACAACCCCAGAAGGAGCAGCCATTGTGGGTTGGAGAGGACTATGGTGGCTCCAGGAAGAGAATGTTTCTCAGCAGAAGAGATCCCAGGGTGTGCCATGATGTGGCTGAAGGGACTGAAGTTAGACTGACTTGTGGCTGAGAGTTTGGAGATAAGTTAATGTACCAAATCAACCAAACTCTGCCATTGACTCATAGTGATCTTATAAAGTCAGGATAGAACTGGCCCTTGTGGGTTTCCAAGACTGTAACTTTTCACGGGAGTAGAAAGCCTTGCCTTTCTCCCAGGGAGCAGCTGGTGGTTTTGAACTGCTGAGCTTTTGGTTAGCAGTTCGGCTCATAGCCACTTCCCCACCAGGGCTCCATGTTAACAATAAGTAAATGAAACAAAGAAGCACTGGTTATACAATGGTAAAGCACTTGACTGCTAACCAAAAGCTTGGCAGTTTCAACCATTTCAGCAGCTTGGATCCACCCAGAAGTTTCTCAGGAGAAAGAACCATTGAAATCCTGTAGGCAGTTCTCTGACATGTGAGGTCACTATGAGTTGAAATTTAGCTCAATAGCACCTAACAATAGCAACACCCAGAAACTAAGCCAGCAAATGAGGTACCTTTTCACTACAAGAAACATAAAAATGTTACAGAATGGGAAATAGAGCTTAAAGTGTAAATTAACAGTTACATAGTCATCATAAGGTAAACAATAATCATTGATCTGGCAGCTCTGTAACTACTTAGAGATGATGGGGAGGATAAGAGTGGTGTGTGAGTGGTTTAAAAGAGTACAGTTTCAACCCTTATAGTAGGAATTAATCAGGGGATGGCAATATAAACCTGGTAACGATAAGCATGAAGATAAATACAAAAAGAATAGTTGAGAAGGGGCAGGAGCCGGGTGGGGTGGGGTGGGGTGGGAAGGGGAACAAGGGTCACTGTTTTTCATTTTATGCCTGGTAGAATTATTTGAATTTTGCAAAAATTTATAATTTTGTTAAAAATAAATGTTGAAAGTTAATATAAAATTATTGTTTTTACAAAAGTAAATAAGTGACAGGCCCCCAATGACTGTTCTCACTCTTCAGCCCCCTCTCTGTGCAGAGCTCTGGGCAGCCCAGCTCCCCTTCCTAAGGGTTCTCTAGCCTCACCTCTCGCCAGGAACCCAGTAGAAAAGTTTTCCCCTAAGTGAACCTGAACTCTTGTCCCTGGAGACCCCTTTTAGCATATTCTTTCTTTGGCTTTCATGACAGCACTGCTCCCTGGCTTCCCTGTGTTGAGTGGATGCACACCCCTGTATGCTCTACTACTCTGAACTGTTTTTTCCAGTGCTCAGAGAAGACCCTGCTGATGATCACTGCTCAAGCTTACACAGTGAATAAGTCACACCTTAAACACAATTTTGATGTATTTCATCCTAGAGTTTATGCCCTAGTTTCAAATTGAATATAATATGAGGATAAGTAAAAATAATTGTTGTGAAATCATTTATTAAACAAAAATATCAAAATGTGAAGCTGTTATTTCTCAACATATCTGACATCTAGGCTTATCCACTTCTAGTGGCAGTGTTGCCTTCTCTTTAACCCTTCCCTGAAGAATTCTGTGCTCTTTATTTATACAATGTCAAACCAGTACTTTTGACACTCTTGGGGACTCAAATTATGTTCCTTTGAAATATTCTTTTAGTTTGGGGAACAAAAAGACGTGTGGGGAAAAAAGTGGCGGGGCAAGGTCAGGGTTGTAGAGTTGTTGGGAGTCAGTTATTTTCCATGACGTTCTCATCAGGTAGTTCTGGCTACACATGAAGAATGAGCAGGTGTGTTGTCATGATGGGGAGTGGAGTGGGGGGGGGGACTCTCAGAGCAACTTTTCTCAACAGTTTACCTTTAATTTTCTTAAAACTGCGTTATAATAAGCCTCCATAATCACCCTCCAAAGTAATCTTTTAGTATGATCCCTTTGGAGACCAAAAAAGTCACCATAACTTTCCAAGTTGACCCTTCTGATATGAAGCAGTCCAGAAAATCCCCCTGAAAGCCAATGTTTTGTGTTGATTGGGCTTTTAAACAAAATTTTTTAAAGGAACCTTAATGAGACTAACCAAATGTATATTACTTAGAGAATTTGTCTATAGCCATCCAGTGATCACAGAGACAAGTTTAAATACATTTTGTTTGGAATAAACTGTGCACATCTGAACTTGAATCCTAACTGAAACAGGTTTTGATTTATCTTCATATGGCAAAAGCTCTACATTACCTAATTTGAAAACAGTAGTATGAAATGATTGTGTATTTTCCAGCTCTCCAGCTGAATTTAAGTAGTATTTTACGACCTTTTGTCTAGCAATACTTGAGTGTGTCAGACGTGCTACTCATGTGACTAGTAGAAGCCTGTGAGCTTGTGGAGACCTAGTTCAGAGCTGAGGCATGGACGGTGGGCTCAGAGCAACGCAATGAGTTCAGTCTTTGGCTTGGGCCCAAGTGCACCTCGTCTTTTCTTTTTCCTTAGAAATACAGAATGTCTGGGTTGAAGGGTTCAGAGGCTTAATGAATAAACTGCCTCATTGATCTCAAGAATACCTGTTTATAGTAGTACCAGAAATATGAAGGTAAGTAAAAAAATTGCTATAAAGTAATAGAAACCTTTATTAAACAAATTTATCAAACTATAAAGATAATGTTTTGGGACATATCTTCCATCTGTGTCTATACACTTCTGAAGATGGTGTTGCCATCCCTAACTCTTCTTCAAAGAATTCTGCACTGTTTGATGATTTACACCACAGCAAAATGGAAGTTTGGGCAGTCTCGAGGGACTCAAATTGTGTTCCTTTGAAATGTTCTTTGAGTTTGGGAAACAAAAAGAAGGGGAAAGATCAGGGCTATAAGGTGGATGGGGTGAGGTTTCCCAATGAAACTATCATAGGACAGTCCATGCTGCCCATATTGCTTGAATAGTGCATTCTTATGATGGTAAAAAAAAAATTCCTTGGAAACCTTCCTTGTCTTTTTCTCACCATACAGATTTCTGTTTTCTCAAAACTTCTTAAAAAAAAAAAAACCCAAAACAAAAAACCCTGTGATCCTTCTGTGTCTTTTGAGAAAATCTATCAAGTTGAATGAACCCTCTGGAATTCCAACAAAAAGCACTTACCATAACCATCTAAGGTGACTCTGCTTTGAATTTAACTGACCCAGCATATTCCTTTGGAAGTCAGTTTTTATTGGACCTTTTTATTTATTTTAAAATCTATTTATTTATTTATTTTTACATTTTATTAGGGGCTCATACAATTCTTATCACAATCCATACATATACATACATCAATTGTATAAAGCACTTCCATACATTCCCTGCCCCAATCATTCTCAAAGCATTTGCTCTTCACTTAAGCCCTTTGCATCAGGTCCTCTTTTTTTTCCCCTCCCTCCCCACTCCCCCCTCCTTCATGTGCCCTTGGTAATTTATACATCGTTATTTTGTATTGGACCTTTTTAAAGGCACCTGAATAATACAAACTATATTACTGAGGTAATTGTAGCCATCCACTGATTGCAGAAAGGTGTTTAAATACATTTTGCTTGAAATAAATCCATGCATATCCTTGTTCAATTCATATATGCACAAGCTTACTCCAAATAAAGCATGTTTACATAAGTCTCTGCAATTGGTGGGTAACTATAGACAAATCATCTCAGTAATATACTTATTCCCCTTTATAACGCCTAAAGGAAAAAGAAAAGAAAAAGGATACTTTTGTGCTTGGGGTGGGGGTGAGGGGACAACCATATCAGATTAGGTTTCAAATAACATTTTTAACAAAACTGCAGCAAAAATGGAGGAGCTCTGGTGGCATAGTGGTTGCATTTTTCAAACCACCAGCCAGCTCCAAGGGAGAAAGATGGGGTTTTCTACCTTTGTAAAGAGTTACTGTCTTGGAAACTCGCTGGGGCAGTTCTACCCTGTCCTGTATGGTTGCTATGAGTTGGAATCAACTAGATGGCAGTGAGTTACAGTGGACATAGTCCATATTATTGAAGTTTTGCAAAAACGTTGTGAGAATGCTCTCTCACATGAAACACCAGTTTTTGATGGATAAAGTCTTTCAAGGAAGGTCAGAAAGCCCTCAAAGAGGAATAAGGCAGATAGGTCAGCACAGAAGGTTATGGTGACTCTAGGGGTAATCTTGATAGATTTTCTCAAAGACACAGGACATTTAAGGAGGGTTATTAGGAATAATATTTTAAAGAAAATATAAAGTATATTGGTGAGAAAAATGCTAGAAAGTTTGTATCAAAGATGTGTATATGTGTTGTGTTTCCATCACAACAATGTATTACCTCTTTCTTTGAGAGTAGCAAGGCAATTCAAAAATTCCATTGGGAAACTTTACCTATCCACCCTCTGGCTGTAATATTGCCCCTTCAGATTTCATCTTGTTCTCCAAACCCAAAGAACTTTTAAAATGCACACAGTTTGAGTTTTCTAAGGCTGTCAAGGAGCTGTAGAGGCATGGTGGAGATATGAATTGGGCTGAGATCTAAAGTTCAAAACTACCAACTGCTCCTTGGGGCTTTCAACTCCCATAAATATTTAACAGGGGCAGTTCTAACCTGTCCGCTAAGGTCTCTATCAGTCAACATTGACTTAATGGCTGTGAATTTTGGTTTTTAAGGATGTCAGAGCTGCTGTTTTGATTAGATGTAAATAAAAAAAACCCTCAGAATTCCCTGGGGGAAGAGTTAGAGAGATGGAAACACCACTTCAGAAATGTATAGGCCTAGATGTGGGCTATGTTGAGAAACAATAGCTTCACATTTTGGTATTTTTGTTTAATAGAGATTTCTGTAATTTTTTAAAAGTAGTTTTATTAGCATATGCTTCCACATATAAAACAATTTAATCATTCAGTCTTATCAAGAAGATTTGTGTAATCATCACCACAGTCAGTTTCAGAATATTTTCTTCTCCTACCCGTGTTTTGTTCCCCATTTACCCCATCCTCCCAAAGGTTTCTATGATTTCATAGCTGTACTTTCTTACTTACCCTTGTATAAGATCATTATTGGTGGTTAATTTTCCTAGAAAATGATGTATTACAGGGAAAATTTCAGACATGTGGTGTGTTAGTCCAGGTTGACTAGAGAAGACAAATCCAGGGACAATTATATGTGTGTAAAAGAGAGCTTTATATCAAAGAGCAATTGTATATTGAGAAAACATCCCAGCCCAGTCCAGATCAAGTCCATAAGTCTGATATTAGCCCATATATCCAATACTAGTCCATGCATTCCTCTTTAGACCCACAAAGCACATGCAATGATGCCGAATGCAAGGAGATCACAGGCCAGTGGTGGATCCAGTGGTGGTGGAAGCAACTCAGGTCTGGTGCGGGTCTCCACATGCTCTCCCAGCTCTAAGGCTTTTGACTGCCATCATCGTGGATCCATGTGGCTTGTCAACAGGCATGTCTAGCAGAGAAAGTGTGTGTCCTGCCTTGAGGGAGGAAGACAGGAGTTCCCAGGATCTTTAGGAGAAGGCCGTGCCCACACAGAAGCTTCATTGGCTATGACCCGATTGACAGGCTAGATACCACCCCTTCGCTCAAGTTGACAGGAGATTATGTAACTGCCATATATGGGTTCCAAAGTGTACATTATTAAAAAAAAAACGAACAAAAAACAAACACTCAGTTGTTGTCAAGTCAATTCTAACTCATGGCGACCCCATGTGTGTCAGAGTATTTAAAACTGTGCTCTAGGGCTTTCCTGGCTGTTACCTTACAGAAATCGATTGCCAGGTGTGATGTGTTAGCTGTTTGTTTGGGGGTTGGGGTAGGAGATTAACTTCTGTTTTAGGTCACATGGCTGTAATTCTCCACGGGCTGTGGAATCCTATTTCAAGTTGAGGTTTGGGTGTGGGAACATAGGCATATATTGGACTTTAGTTCAGAGCCCTGAACCCATAGAACTACAGTAGGGTTTTGTACATATCTATCCTGTGTTGCTGCAACCCAAAATCTGAAACCACTGTGGACAAAATTATAATCAAGGTATCTTCCTCTCTGATGTGACATCCCTGGTGTGAGTGGGCTGGGCTAGGTAAAGCTTCCCTGACCCCAGGATCTCCTATTTCTGGGTCTAGACAGCGCCCCAGGGCAAGGGAGATGTAAGGTTATGAGTGTCTGGCCAGGATGAGGGAGAGGCAGTTTACATTTCTCCAGAGACTTAGCAAGGTGTAGGTACTGCACACCAGCTTTGAACCTAGATCTGCCCCTTACTGGCTGGATGCCCTTCAGAAGCACTGTAATCACACTGCATTTCAAATTCCTATTTTTAAAATGGACACACCACAGCTCATGTGAAGCCCCAGGGAGCGGGTGATATGCACTGAGCTGCCTCCTTTCTCAGGGCTTTTTTCCCTCTGGTGGGGGGTACTCATTTTGTGCTATCTTTACTCCTGGCATTTTCTCTCCTCTCCCAGGGGTTTTGAAGAGTGGTGTCCTCCCAGAGGTCTGAATCTGCTTGCAGCCTGGCACAAAGAGGCTGCTCATTTTT
Organism: Tenrec ecaudatus; assembly: GCF_050624435.1. Classification (NCBI taxonomy): domain Eukaryota; kingdom Metazoa; phylum Chordata; class Mammalia; order Afrosoricida; family Tenrecidae; genus Tenrec; species Tenrec ecaudatus. The sequence goes on along the minus strand of NC_134531.1, from coordinate 207,231,257 downwards.
CACAGGATGACTCACGCTTCCCTTTGCTGCTTGTGCTTCCAGGCTGTCTGGCGGCCCTGCAGGCAGAGCAGTGATGGATTTGGAGACTTGTTGTCATAGCTCCGTGGTGGCAGGGATGGCATATGGGGGGCAGGGACTAAGTCACCTCCAGGTCCACATTTACACACGTACACCTCAGCCTTTCGGTGTTCCATTCAGGGTAGAGGCAGCATGCTTACTGTTCGACAGTGGAAATGGGTTGTTGGGCTGTGTGTGAGTGGGCTGTGCTCACTGCCAGCTGGAGCTGAGGGCAGGCTGTTGTCTCCTAACTCTGGAGGATGTCATACACACTCACAGGTGCCCACAGATGTTTATGTTTAATTGACTAAACATTCTTACTTTTTTCACAGTTTCTTCTGTTTACTTCCAGCCTCTATTTCCCTTCTCCAGTGACCCAGGTTACACCACTCATGTTGGTGCTCACTCTTATACCCCTTTGATTGTGTTCATCATGCCACAAAGGTCATAGCAGTATGCCAGGAAAAGGCTATCCGTGTGGGTATTCATTTTCTCCACAGTGCGCGTGGCTGTTTCATTATTCCAAAGTACAAGACTATTAACCCTACAGCTTTGTTCACCCTGTTATTAAATAGATGTGTTATATTTTACCCACTTACCTCTCAGTTCCTGCTTCCAAACAAACTGGGTATGAAACTGCCTCTTAACACCACTGACTCCACACGCACCTTCCTTTCAGAGACTGGGCCTCATGCCAGATCCAGCAGGGTTGGTCACAGCTGGAGATCAACTGTTATCTTGAGCACGACAGTGGGCTGTTCTCAACACCCCCTTGTATTAATTTGGCAGGATCTGAGCGGAAATAATGAAAAGAAAACTGTCTGGTAGGAGGCCACCTGGTTTAGTGGAGGCAAGTGCTGGCCTGGAATTCAGAGACTAAGGTCTGTTTCCAGCTCTTCTCCATATCACTGTGTGGCCTTGGCTAAATCTTTTTTTTCTGTGTGCACTGTGTTTCTGTCTGGGAAACTAGAATTTTCTCACCAGTTCTTCCTGACCCTGCAGGTGTAGGGGGCAAGTAAGAGATGGGCATTCAAGCTGTTAAAGCTTCTCCGAGATTGCATCTGACCCCAGGGCCTTTCAAGGTGCAAACAACCATAATGGTAGGATGGTCTCCATAATTCTGGTATGCTCCAGGCAACAGTTGCATGCTAACAATTCCTCATTTGATCCTCACAGTTCTCCATTGTACAGTCTCAGATTGTCCCATTTCATCAGTGAGACAACTGAAGCCAAAGACAAGTCAGCATCAAATGGCGACTGAAGTCCAAGCATCCCCTGTTAACAAAACCTCCTTTCATTCTCTCCACAATATTGTTATTAAGCTGTAAGAAGTTCAGATTTCTAGTATTCATCAAAAATGACTTTCTCAGAAAGTGATCCATTTGACATTTTCATCAGGAGTTTTATGAGAGAACTCGTTTTAGTGTAACCCCAGTAGCACTGTGTGTTATCATAAAAACTCTTCCAAGTTGGGAAGGAAGGAAAGTACAGTAAGATAAGGACTGAAAAAAATTCAGTGGATTTAACATCTTAAATGCCTTTGGGAGAGGGAATTCAGCTAGGTGTTGGGGGAAGAAGCCAAGTGGAACTAGCTTGTAGAGTGATTCGGCAGTGAGGGAGTGGAGATCACTATTTAAAAATGTGAGCATCTGGGGTCTATGAGAAGGATATGTGTGTATATATGTCTATGCTTGATTATCATAGGGATTATTTGAATATGTTTAAAAGTTGAATGTGTCAGTAGAGAGAAAGGGTTAATGATTAAAGAGATTGAGAGGGGGTTGGATTTAGAGTCTAGCAGAGCCTGCTAGCTTTAGCTAGGAGTCTTGATGAAGGGATTAAATATACATAAACCAAAACCCAAAGCAAATTCACTGCCATCTAGTCAGTTCTGACACAAAGAGACCCTGGAGGACAGACAGGGTAGAACTGCTCCTGTGAGTTTCTAAGACTAACTGTTTACCGAAGCAGAAAGCCCAGGAGTTCTCCTGCAGAGCGGCTGGTGGTTTCGGACTGCTGACCTTGCAGTTAGCAGTCTAACGCATGGCCACTATGCCACCAGACATAGACAAGAAAAACAATATTCTTTTCTTCTATGTAAATAGGTATCTCTCTTTTTCCTAAGTGATGCATTGGGCTGTGATCTACCTGGTTGACAGAAACCACCAGCAGTTCTGCAGGAGAAAGACCGGGCTTTCTACTACTGTAAACAGTTACAGTCTTGAAAACCCACAGGGGGTTTCAACGAGTCAGCATTGACTCCATGGCAGTGAGTTTGGGTTTTGGAGTACTACATTTTAGATAATTAGCTTTCTAATAGGATATTTTAATAATGTAAGTATTTATGAATTATTTTCATTTTCAAGATTTCCATGGATAATTTCATGCATTTATTCTTGCAAAATTGTGTATTTTTAAAAAGTATGTAAATGGTTCTCTTAGGATTTTTATTGGAATTACAATCAATGTGGACATTAACACCTTTTGACTATTCCCATCCAAGTAGATAGTATACTCAATATATTCTTTTAGGATCTTCAGAAAACTATAGTTTTATTAATGTGAGTCAATTTGTTTTTAGGTATTGACATAGTTTTACTTTTTATTTTACATAGTTTTTTAAATTTTACATAGTTTTTAAAACAGTTAATATTTTATTATTTTCATTATAGATGTATATTTTAAAAATCATGTTGTTAAGCTACCCAAAAAGAAACACTTGAGTTTTGCTTGAAATTACATTAAGTTTATAGATAGATGTGGGTATAACCAACATCTTAATATGTATTATTAGCTTTCTAATCCATTAGGAAAAGAACCCTGGTGGTGCTGTCAGGTGAGTGCTAAGCTACTGAGTTCTGAGAAACTTTCTGGCTGTACTTCTTTCTAGACTCATTTGCTAACTTCCAGCCATTCAAAGGAAGAAAGATGAGACTATCTGTTCCCATAAAGATTTACAGCCTCAGAAACCTTATGTAGGTTTTCTATGGGTCAGAATTTATTTGATGGCAGTTGATTTGACATACATAGGCATGATAGGTTTTCTCCATTTATTTATATCAAGTTTAGTATCTTTTATTAAAATTTATGAATTTTTTTGCTTTAGGATTTTGTACAATTTTATTAGATTCATTCTTAGATACTTTGATTTGCGGTTGCTGTTAGGTGCCATCAATTCACTTCAGAAGAGTAGCCCTTTGTATAGCAGAATCAAACCCTGCTTGATCCTGTGCCATCCTCACAATCATTGCTATGTTTAAGCCCATTGTTGTAGCCACTATGTCGATCCATTTTTTTTGACCGCCTACTTTACCAAGCTTTGTGCTCTTCTGCAGGTCTCTCCTGATTACTTGTACAACATATGTGAGATGAAGTTTCATTATTTTATAAGGAACATTCTGACCCTACTTCTTCCAAGACAAATTGTTCTTACTTCTGGAAATCCATGGCTTATTAAATATTCTTCACTAATAACCTTAATTCAAATGCACCGATTCTCCTCTACTCTCCCATATTTATTGTCCAGCTCTTGCATGCATCTGAGGTACTTGGAAATGCCATGGCTCAGATCGGGCACACCTTCGATCTCAAAATGTTATCTTTACAAAGGTCTTTTGTAGCATGTTTGCCCAGTGCAATGTGTTGCTTGGTTTCCTGACTGCTTTTTCCATTGGTGTCAATTGTGGATCTAAGTAAAATGAAAACCTTGATAATAAACCTTTTAGCTTTAAAAATTTATGATTATGTTGTTTATTAGTCCAGTTGTGAGGATATTTTCCCTCTTAATGTTGGAATAATCTGTACTGAATGTTTTGATTTTCATAAGTGCTTCAAATCCACTTCACTTTAGAAAAACATGGTTGGTTGTGTCGTCAGCATATTACAAGTTGTTCATGAGTCTTCATTCCTCCAATGCTATGACATGCACTTCTTCGTGTAGTTCAGCTTCTTGAATTATTTGTTCAGCATACAGATTGAATAAGTATGGTAAAAGGATACACCACTCACACACACCCTTCCTGACTTAAAACCATGTAGCATCCCTTTGTTCTTTTTGGATGACTAGACTAACTCTTTGTCTATGGAACAGGTTCTACATGAGCACAATTAAATGTTCCAGAATTCCCTTCTTTGCAACGTTGTCCATAGTTTGTTATGATCCTTTGCATAGTCAATAAAAGACAAGTAAAACTCTGTGATATTCTCTGCTTATAGCCAAAATCCATCTGACTGATGAACGCAATGATCTCCCCCATTCCACATTTTCTGAATCTGGCTTGAATTTATGTACTGCTACAATCATTGAAAAGTTACCTGAAGCAAAATTTTACTTTCATGTGTGTCACCTTTATTTGGAATGTGCACAAATATGAATTGATTGGTCCAGTCGGTTGGGCAGGTAGCTAGTTTTTAAATATCTTGGCATAGATCAATGAGCTCCTCCTATACTAAATGTGTTTATTAAAACTTTTCAATGGATATTTTATCAATTCCCGGTGCCTTCTTTTTCACCAAGGCCTTCACTGTAGCTTGGACTTCTACAGCACCATTGGTTCTTCATTGTACTCTGTTTCTTGAAGTGGTCGACTATCAACCAATTATCTTTGAAACAGTGTCTGTGTATTCCTTTCATGCTTCCTGATAATACAACTCCCAACATGGACAATTCTCCTCAGTTTTCTCAGTTTAAATGCTCAGTGTGTTCTTGCTTTTTGTTTTTCTAAATCCAAGTTGTTGCACATTTCATTATAATACTTTACTTGGTTGTCTCAAGATAACCTTTGAAATATCTTTGGCCATATCTTTTTCTTCATCATTTCTCCTAGTAGTGGCTATACATTGGAGTGTGATCCACATGGCCGACAATTCAAAGCCACCAGCTGCTTTATTGGAGAAAGACTGGGCTTTCTACTTTCATAAGCAGTTACAGTCACAGAAACCCAGAGGGAGTTGCTATGAGTCAGCATTGACTTGATGACACTTAGAATTTCTCCCAGTTGCCTTAGCCACTTGATGTTCAAAAACAAGTTTAATCCCTTCTGACATCCATTTGACCTTTTCTGTCAGTCCTGTCTTTTTCATCCCACAACAAATCTGGTCTTTACTAATTCTTATTAAGTGTATCAAATCTATTCTTGAGATAGTCTCTAAATTCAGATGGGCTATCCACTAGGTTATATTTGACTCTCATAGAATTGTTTTTAATTTTCTTTCCTACTTCCATAAAGATTGTCAACCTCAGAAGCCTCAGGAAACAGTTATAGTCTGTCCCATTATATTGTTATGAGTCGGAATGGACTTGCTGGCACTAAGTAAGAGCAACCTCATTAAGAACATATAGTCATTCTAGTATTTATCTTTAGATATTTTAGGTTTTAAGCAAGTTTACCTGTAAATTATGAGAGTTCTATACTTTCCTTTTAAATCTGGTGTCTTATTTTTTCTTCTTGCCATATTGCTCTCGCTAAGATCTCTACTGTACAAAATAGCAGGAGCCTAGTCTTGTTCTTGGTCATAAAAGAAATGCTTAAGATATTTTACAATCAACTTTTTAATTCTTTTAGGTGTTTGTAAGAATCCCTTAATCGACTTAAGGAAATTTCATCCCCATTCCTCCCACTTATGTCATGGATGGATATGAATGTTAGTTTATGATATTTTTCCTCATACCTTTTGATATATTATATATATGTATTATCTTTTATTTTGACACTGTGGTGAATTATATTAACTGATTTTCTAATAATTAACTGACTTTGCTGCTGTGATAAATTAAAGGTGTTCTAATGCACTAAATTATGAACAGCTCTAGATTCAATATTTCAGCTGTTTGTTGGGGATTTTGGCAGTGATACTTTGAGTGTAGTGAGCCTGTGAGTATTTCTTTTATTGTCCTTATAGTGTTTGGAATCAGGTCAAGGCTACCTTAAGGAACCGCTGTACATTGATTGGCCTCCTCTGCTCTTACTGTATTTTCCCTTTTTTATGGTAAGAATAAAAACCAAACCCACTGCCATCGAGTGAGTCAGTTCCAACCTATAGCAACCCTATGTTGGGTTTCTGAGACTGTACATCTTTATTGGAGCAGACAGCTCCATTTCTCTTCCTCAGAGTGGCTGCTGGGCTTGAATCACCAACCATGTTTAGCAGTCCTATGCTTACTTGACATTGCCACCAGGGCTCCTTAGTAGTTGATAGGAAATTGGAATTTTTCCTTGAAAGTTTGGTAGGATTTATTAAAACTGTTTGAGCAGTGGTTGCAGCCGTACATTGGCAAGGAATGGCTAGAAATTTAAGCTAGATTCACAAGAGGACATGGAATGAAGAATATCATATGGATCTTAGCCAAAAGCAGAGGATACCAGATGGATGTTTACTTGTGTTACATTGACTATTCAAAGGCATTAGACCACGTGGATATAACCATTTATGAGTAACATTTATGACTAACATTTAGAAGAATGAGGATTTATTGTGCTTATGTGGAACCTGTATGTGACAAAAGACAAAGAACAGGAAAATACGGCATGGTTTAAAAGAAGGTGTGCATCTGGGTTGTATCCTTTCACCATATTTATTCAATTTGCATACTAACAAATAATGGAAGAAGATAGGCTATATGAGGTGGAGCATGGATTGGAGAAAAGTTTATTAACAGTCTGCAAGATAGGGATGACACAACCTTGCTTGCTGAAAGTAAAGTGGACTTGAAATACTTGCTGATGAAGATTAAGAATTATAGCCTTCGGTAGGGATTACAACTCAATGTAAAGAAGGCCAAAATTCTCACAGCTGGACCAATTGGTAACATGGTAAACAGAAAATATTGGAGTTGTGTAGGATTTTATCCTTCTTGAATTCATAATCAATGCTCATGAAAACAGCAATCAAGAACTCAAGCAATGCATTGCTGCACACAATCTCATTAAACTGTTGAAAGCAAAGAAGTCACTTTGAAGACTAGCATGCACCTGACCTATGGAGAATGACCAGCTCCCCATAACTAATCATGGATTTGATAGGCACAATTGTACGGTTGAGATATATAAAGATTATAATAAAGTCATAACATGAGAGATAGAAGAGAGATTGAAATAATGGAGTCAGACATATTTCATGGTAGCATGCTCACCTAACCCTCACTTTGTCTACGTGGAGAGAGGGGGTTGGGGGGAAGGAGGACAAGGGGAAAGGGAACAGAGGAGTGAGGACCGGAGAGGTGAGGGGGAACCGATTAGAGGCCAAGAGGGCAGCCCGATAGAGCTCTTTATTGCTAACCCAGGTTTATATACCTTTGAGGGTCATGCAAACTCCCTAATTACAGGTAACAACATATGTCACAGGAAGGGGTTGCACTATAGGTTATACAGCAATGAGAGGGGGACAATCTAGGGATTTATATGCAATAGGAAGAGGAGGGATTGGGGCTATACATGTGACAAGAAGGGCAGATCCTAGATTCAGGATGACAGCCTCACTTTGGATGTCACTGAACTGGTTTGACCTGTTCTCTGGATCTCCATAGAAACCATCATCAGTAGGATGTAAACCCATCCTACAGAGACCAAACTGATGGCCACAAGCCATTAGGGAGAAGTAGCCCATTGTTCTTAACAGCAGGGAGTGGACCCTACCTTTGGTGGGACCAGTCAGTAGTCTGACAACTGACTGCCTTCAGGGAGTATGTCTCTAAGCATCTGACCTCCCACCACATGCTGGCAAATAGCCTCTGTTTGACATGTCTTTGGGGGAGACAAAGCTGGGGAAAAGTCTCTATAATCCCACACTGACCCAAGCCATGGTATTTTCAATTGCCTCATATGCATGTGAAATTTGGACATTGAACAAGGAAGACAGAAGAAGAATTGATGCATTTGAATTGTAGTGCTGGCAGTACCATGGACTGCCACAAGTACAAACAAATCTGTTTCGGAGGAAGTTTGGGCACATTGCTTCTTAGAGGCAAGGATGGAGAGATTTTGTATTACATGCTTTGGACATACTATCAGGAGAGTCCAGACCCTGGAGAAAGACATCATGCTTGGTAAAACAGAGGGACAGTGAAAAAGAGAAGGCCCTCAATGATACCAATGACACTGTGGCTGCAACAATGGGCATAGGAATGGTTGTGAGGGTGGTGCATCACTAGGCAATGCTTCATTCTGTTGTGCATATGGTTTCATGGGTCTTAACCGATTTCCTGGCACCTAACAATAGCAGCTTCTATAGGTGTTGATTGTGGATCCAAGTGAAAGGAATCCTTGACAAATTCTATCATTTCTCTATTTATCATGATATTATGTTATTGAAAAATGTATTTCCAATGAATAAGTCATTGATCTTACAAAATTCTGTCTTGTAATCTCCAGTGCCATTTCTGACACCAACACCATAATTTTCAACTACTGACCCTCTTTAATTTTCAACACTCTTACTCTAATCACCCAGAAATCAGAGTATTTGAAGAAGAAATGACATAGGGGCAGGCTAAGACGAAGACTCATTAATAACCTGTGTGATAATGTAGGTGACAAATCTTGTTTGCTTGCCAGAAAGTGAAGATGATTTGAAGCCCTTACTGACGAAGATCAAAGATGACAATGTTCATTATGGATCACACCTGAACATAAAGAACATGATTAGCCTCATAACTGGATGAATAAACAACATCACGATAAAATAAAAAAGGAATTGAAGTTGTCAATATTTTATTCTGTTTGGATCAACAATCAATGTCCATAGAAGGGGCAGCACTTAAATAATCGATGTATTAACATGAGGCAAATATGCTCTAAAAGATCTCTTTACAGTGTTAAAAACAAAGATGACATTATGATGACTAAGGCGTGTCTTACCCACACCATGGTCTTTCCAACTGCCTCGTGCAAGTGAAAACTTGACAATGAAAAAAGAAGATTTAAGAAGAATTGATATAGTCAAATAAGGGTATTGCTGAGAACATTGAACATATGATGGCAAGTGAAAGATTATAGTGATAAAATTATGTTGTTGTTAGGTGCTCATGTCTTAGTGTGTTAGACAGGGTTCTCTAGAGAGGCAAAACCAGATTGTTAATAATTATATATATATATTTATACAGATAGATAACATAAGAAATAAACAGTAAATTGAACTATAAAGCAGTACAAATGGCTCAGTGCAACTCACTCCTGTGAGACAGTTGTGAGACACTGCTAATCCTTCAAGGTTTGAGGGCTGCCAGGTAGAGTCCTCTGTAGAGCAATTCAGGCTATCTGGCCACAGGCAGCAAACAGCAAGGCAGGTCACCAACAGTCAGCCAGATGACAGAGTCTGACAGTTCCCAGCTCAAGAGATATAAATTCCAATGGTGTGGCGAAGCAGGTCTTAAAGGAACCTCAGATTACAGTGACACAGTCCACGGGTTAGGTGTTCCACAGGTAGTGTAGCTTGCAAATTGAGCCACAGAACAAGCAAGGCAGCCACACCCTGGTCCGATGTTCAAAGAGCGAGAGACAAGAAAGGTGAGGCTTGCTGAGCCATTTATCTCTCTGCCCTTCAACTAATCCCACATGTGTTTATTGGCCAGGTTGGCACAATAAGCTAACTTAGCATATTTCTTACCAATACAGTTTTTTAAAATCATTTTATTAGGGGCACATACAACTCATCACAATCCGTACATGCATCAATTGTGTAAAGCACATTTGTACATTCATTGCCTCCAATGCAGTTTTTCATTTTTAAAAATGTTCTTCCTAAATAAACTCCCATGATTGTTCTTGTGAAAATATCAAGATTATCTATTTGGAATCTCAAGAAACATTCACCGTAACCCTCTAAACTGACCTTTCCACCTTGAATTGCCCAGCCAACCTGTTAGTAAGCCACTGTCTTATTAGACCCTATTTTGGAAGGAGTGCTAAGAAGACTAAAACAAGTTAATTACTGAAAGAACATATCTGCAGTTGCCACTGATCAGAGAGACATACTTAAATATATCTTGTGTGGATTAAACCATACATGTATAAACTGAGGGTCTAGTAGCATACTTTTGGACTTACCTTGTATATAAAATATTTTGACTATAGATTTTTATATAGATATTATATATAGAAATACTTTAACCTCAAAATTCATTATTTTGCAGCCTGTTAATCCATATTCATAATTTTTTGAGGTGTGTCAAGACTGCCAGATGACTCTTGTAAGGTCAATTATGAGTGTTTTTTAAAATATATTCTGTAATATACTTTCAGATTTGGAATGAAAATACATTCCAAAAATGTATATGTTTTACAGTTTTGGAATGTAAATGTCTTATATGCGCTCACTAGGTGCAGCTTGATAATTGTGTTTTTTGTTGCTAGGTGCCGTCAAGTTAGTTCTGACTTATAGTGACCCTCAGTACAGCCGAAGGAAACACTGTCCTGTGCCAGCTTCACGTTGTTCTTATGTTTGAGTCCATCCATGCAGCCACTGGGTCAGTCTACCTGACTGAGGCCCTTCCTCTTTTTTTCACGGCTACATGAGATAAAGTCATGCCATCCTCACCTAAGGAGCTTTCTACTGTACTTCAAGACAGATTTGTGGTACTTACAGTGTTCTTCTCTAGCAACACAATTCATATACATTGATTCTTCTTTGGTCTTCCTTATTCAACGTCCACCTTTCACATTGCAGATGAGGCAATTGAAAATACCAGGTTTGGGTCAGGTGCATCTTAGTCCTCAAAGTAACACTCTTGCTTTTCAAGGACTTCAAAGAGGTCTCCTGCAGTAGATTTACCTAATGCAAGGTGTCAGTTAGATTTCTTGACTGTTACTTTCATGAGCATGGATTGTGGAGCCAAGCAAGATGAAATCCTCGACAACTTCAATCTTTGCTCCATTTTTCATGATGTTACCTACTGGTCTAGTTGTGAGGATTTTTATTTTCTTTACATAGCATTGAAATCCATACTGAAAGCATAATTGCGTTTAAATCTTGTCTATCATCATAGATTTTTTTTCTCTATTTGATGTAGCAAAACACAACTATGAAAGTTGTGTTCAGTTTTGCTTGTATGATTTCACATTTGTCTATTTCCCTATATATTTGATTTATTGAAAAGATTGTATGGTTCATGATGGGAGGGCAGGAGGAGGGAGGAAAAAAATAAGAAGCTGATAACAAGGGCTCAGGTAGAAAGAAAATGTTTTGAAAAGGATGATGGCAACATATATACAAATGTGGTTGAACCAGTGGATGTATGGATTGTGATAAGTGTAAGAGGCCCCAATAAAATGATTTTTTTTAAAAAGAAAAGTTTGAAACTTTGTTTTTATATACATGGAAGCTATACCTTTTTGCTTTGTCAAGTTTCACGTCTCATAATTTTTTTTTTGTTTCAAAGTAAATTTTGGCTGATGTACAAGAGCCCTGTCTTTTCTGTCTTTCTTATCTGTATGTTTTAGATGCAACTTAAAATTTCTTTTTCTTCAGAAGGCAAGATAGTTTTTTAAATAATAATTTTATTGACATATCTTACCCAATCCAATAATATGTTCATATACATTGCTGTTGTTCAACCTCACTGAGTGGAGTTATACACTCATCAATGGTATTGACTCCCCATTTCCCCCAGCCCCCTTCTCATACCCTCAGGGAGCCATTGCTCCTGTCACTGTTAATGCAGAGTTAATATATCTTGACTCATGTGCCAATCTTAAATATGCAAATGAACATACGCAAATCTAACATGGTTCATGAGCTAAAACAAATAGAGGCTTTAATAGTGAGGGGAGAAAATATTTTAAAAAACTAGCGGATAATTATGTGGTTAATCAGTGACATACGCAACCCTGGAATTATCATCCTTGCTGTGTGGTCCTTCTGAGAGGGATTGTCCAAGTACCTTGAAGGTGGGTTTTGGTTCTCTATTGCATCCATGCCTCTTCACTAGATGTAACTTTTTTGAAACAGCATTTAATGCCATTTGTTTTATCCTTTCTAACAATCTGTCTTTTAATTGAACATTTAGTTACTTTCATATATTTAAATTACTCGTATATTTGGACTTATTCTTACAACATAATTTGAGCTTTTACCTAGCCACATCTTAAGTTTTTATTTCTTTATTTCTACATTGGATTGATGAATGTCTTTTTCCCCATCATTCAGTTTTCTTTTCTGCACAATTTCATTTCCTCCTATTTTTCATTTACGTTTACATGTATATTTCATTAATCAATATCCGAACTTAATCAGCATCTTTATTCATGTCCCAAACAATATAAAACGCACACATTTTATCCCAATGATCCTTTACTCAAATGCTATTTTCATTTTCTATTGTTTTGTTTGTATTTATATGGCTAATGCCTCTTTGTAGTTATTCACATCCTGTCATTTTCTTTGTTCTCATTTCTTTACACTTTTAAAGCACATCATTGGGAGAGCTTTATGGAAAATTGTATTTAAATGAAATGTTTTCCATATGTTACGTTTTATTTTTAATGTTCACTATGTATTATACTATCTGAGTCATTCTGGTTGTTTTACTGAAGATTATTTCCCAAAATGAAAACCAATTTTTGATGAGAGTAATTGGCATGTGATCTACTCTTCTCTAAGAAGAGCTTTGTTTACAAGTTCAGGAACAACAATACATTTTTTTGCATAAACAGAATTATCATAATGAAAAGGATATAAGAATAATTCAAGTGGAGGGAGGGGAAAAAAAAAAGAGGACCTGATGCAAGGGGCTTAAGTGGAGAGCAAATGCTTTAAGAATGATTGGAGCAGGGAATGTATGGATGTACTTTATACAATTGATGTATGTATATGTATGGATGGTGATAAGAGTTGTATGGGTCCCTAATAAAATGTAAAAAAAGAAAAGAGGAGAAAAAAATGATTAGGGCAGGGACTGTACAGATGTGCTTTATACAATTGATGTATGTATATATATGAACTGTGATAAGAATTGTATGAACCCCTAATAAATTGTTAAAATTAAAAAAAAAAGAATAATTCAAGCATATAGTTAAAACTAATTTTGGAAAGCCAAAACCAAGAACAAAGCTTTTTTATTTGTATTCTGGAAATTCAATGTGTTGACTTGCTAGTTATGTCTCTGCCAGTCTCTCCTTTTTGATTTTGGTGATTAATTTCTCAGTGACAGATTTCTTTCCCTGTGACTGCTTGAGTTTAGCCTCCATGCCTACCAGTGTTGCCTGAAAGGTTGGAACTGTAGTCAAGGGGGATAGCAAGGTCAATTGGCATAACAAGATCCACAAAGGCAGTATTCTATATCTTAGTTTGGTGAGTAAGACTGGGGGTCTTAAAAACTTGGGAACAATCATCAAAAATGCAACTATTGGTAGACAATCAAAGACATATGGAAACAATTGGTCCAAAGGAATGGTGGACCATATGAACTTCATCTTTCATGACCCTGAGACCAAAACTAGGTGGTACCTCGCTATTACATCTGACTGCTCTAAAAGGGATTACCATAGGAAGCCCTACATAGAATGGGAGAAACGTGGAACAAAACACAACCCAATAGAAAGACTACATTCCTGATCTAACAGAGACTGGTGGAACTCTTGAGACTGTGGTCCCTGGTCACTTTTCTGGTCTGTAACTGAACTCTCCTTATGGCTCAACTTTCAACCAAACAGTAGACAGATTTAATAGGACAGAATCCTTTAACCAGTCAATTTTATGTAATCAAAAGGGCATCATTTGCCTATTGAAAAAGTTCAGAAGGCAGGAATGGATAGGAAAGAAGGGTGAGTGGAAACACTGGAAGGAAGAGAATAGAGTGCTTTTGCATTATAGGACTGTAATAAATTTTACAAAATAAAATGTTGCGTGAATTATTTAATGTAAAACCAATTTGCTCTGTAAACTTTCACTCAAATCACAAGAAAAAAGTTAAAAACAAGAAAATCTGTCAGTATCTTTCAAGATCACTAGTAACAATTTTGGGTTTACAGTAATATTTAAAGAAAACATCCATTTGTTCATTTGATGTGCGAACATCTTAATGAATGTTAAATTCAGCCTGGGATTTTATAACTTCCTGCAGCAGCACACAAACTTAATGGTGATTGCCAATGTAGCCGACTGTAGAATACAGTAGTGAGGCTAAAAATGTGGTACACGAGCAACTAACGATAATTCTTACTCCTAGCCAAAGGTTTTATATGTCATAAATGATATGTATAGATTTTGCTTATCCAGGTTCAGATTATTTATTTTTTAATATTGTGTTTCTCAACTCACTAGAAATGAGCCAATTCTGAGTCTTAGCTACTCTGTAGGGCATGGTAGAACTGTTCCTGCATGTTTCCAAGACTGTATATGTTTACAGTCATTGAAAGCCTTATGTTTCTCTGACTGTGTTAATCCAGGTTGACTAGAGAAACAAATTCATAGACACTCATATGTGTGTAAGAGAGAACTTTCTGTCAAGGGGTAATTATACATTAAGAAAATATCCCAGCCCAGTCCAGTTCAAGTCCATCTGTGTGCTATTAGCCCATATGTCTGATACCAATCTATAAATTGCTCTTCAGACTCACGCAACATATGTAATGACACCGAATTCAGGAAGATCACAGGCCAGTGGGTGGAAAGTCTTGTAGATCCAGTGGGAGTAGAAGCATCTTAGCGTTGGCAGGGGTCTCCACTGTGGTTCCTTCAACTCCAGGGCTCTAGCATTGTTGCTCCATGTGTCATGCCCACAGGGATTTCTCACAGGGTATGAGTGTGTCCTGCCTCCAGCGAGCTATTTTTTGCCTTAGTACCTTCAAATGAGGTTATCAAGCTATGATCTGATTGACAGGCTAAACTCCACTCCTTCACTCTTAAGTCTCAAATTGAAAACAGATTATGTAACTACCACACTCAGTGAGTGCCTGGTGAATTCCAACTGCTGACCTTGAGGTTAGCAGTCCATTGTGTAATTCACTGTGCCAACAGGGCTACTTTATATAATAGAAACGAACCTTAGCAGGAATAGAATTTTATGAATTCTGTCAAACATTAGTTATCAATAGACTAACAATATGGAAAATTTTCACCACCTCCATAATTCCCTGTTGTACCTTGTACTTTCCCCACTTCAAGCCACTGGCAAACACGGATGTTTATTGTATTACATCTTTGTCTTTCTTAGATTATAATATCAATTGAGTCTTGCTTTTAAAAGATTTTGTTTCCATTTACCATTATGCATTTGAGATGTATCCATATTATTGTGGAATAATATTCCATTGAATAGATGTACCACAATATATACCCATTTATAAATTGATGGACATTGGAAGAGCTCCTGCTTTGGGGAATTATGAAAAAAACTGCCATGAACTTTCTTGTACAGATGCTTGTATGAATGTATGTTTTCATTTTTTCTTAGGTAAATATCAATAGAGGTTCTACAGACATAAGCATGTCCAACTACCAAGTTGTGTTTTAAAATGTCCACACTGTTTTGCATCCACATAGCAACGTGAATGTTTCTGTTGCTCTTGAAGTGGTCAGCAGTTGATATGGTCAGTTTTTAGAGGTGTCTCCTGTTTCAAGTTACAAATTTCCTGATGAATACCAATATTGAGCATTTAATGATATTTAGTAGATTACACTTGCTTACTTGCCATCTGTAGTTATCTGGTGAAGTATCTGTTCAAATGCGTTTTCCCATGTAAAATCTTTGTCATGATTTACTTCTCATTGCTCAGTTGTGAGTTGTTGTATACTCTGAATATGAGTCATTTATCAGTTATATGATTTTTAAGTATTTTTACCCAGTGTAGCTTCAATTTTTATTTTTAAGATTATTTTTTCAAAGATCAAAAGTTTTAAATTTTAACTAAGTAAATATTGTCATTGTTTTCCTTTATGGTTTATGCTTTTGTTTCTCATCCAGGAAATCTGCCACCCCAAGGTCACAAATATTGTCTCATGTTTTGTTTTAGCAATTATGCAGTTAAAATTTTTATTCAATGGAACATTATTCAATTATAAAAAGAAATAAAGTCTAAGTGGTATGTGTGTGTGAGACACACTTTTTTCCCCTTTAGTTTATTTTGAGCTAACTTTTTTCCAGGGGTCCAAGGTATAGGTTGCAGGGTTTGTTTGTTTTCTCCCCATTGTAGATATCCACTTGTTTCAGTATCATTTTAAAAATGTGTTTTTCCTTTGAATTACCCATGTTCTTTCATCAAGAATAAGTTGACCACATATGTGTAGGTCCATTTCAGGACTGTGCGATCAGCTCATTGCCATAAATATGTACCCTTTCATGATTCCTGCAGGGCTTTGAGTCCTGAAAATCGAGCAACAAGTCCTTCAAGGTTGACCTTCTTTTGTTTTTTCAATTCTAGATCATTTGTTTTCCTTTTGAGTTTTAGCTTGCCCACATCTACGAAAACAACTGCTAGATTCTTGTTTGGGGTTGTATTGACTCAATATATCAGTTTGGAGGAGATTTATTACCTTTTAACGAAACTTTTCTTTTTTTATTTAGCAATAATTCACATATCAAAATAGTCACCATTATCTAATTCCAGAACATTGTCAATATCTGATGATAAACCTTATACCCAATGGCATTTACTCCCAATTCCTATGCTCCCTCCTGCCCCATTTATATGATTGAATAATATTCAGTTTATGAATATAATTTGTTGATCCATTCATCTCTCAATGGACAGTTTGGTTTTTATTTGGGGGCTGTTGAGTGCTCTATCTTGTTTTTATGCTTATTATTGTCCCTGCATGTCTATCTAGATAAAATAGGCAGGATAAACAATCCACAGGAGAAAACAATGGGACTGATGGTTCTAGGGGGACATGGGAGAAGGAGAGGCTGGGTAGAGTAATGGGGAAACCCAGGGCCAAGGGAATGACAAGTGATCTTGATCAAGGGCAGTGTAGCCGAGAGGAATTACTGAAACCCGAATGAAGGCCAAACATAACAGTGGGACAAGAGGAAAGTAAAAGGAAATAGAGTAAAGAATGAGGAGGCAAAGGACATTTATAGAGGACATATGAGATATATTTATTTATAATGGTAGGGAAATAGATCTCTGTACATATATTTATATGTTAAGTATTAAGGTAGCAGATAGACACTGGGCCTCTACCCAAGTACTCCCTCAACGCAAGAACACTTTTCTAATAACCTGGCATTCTGTGATGCTCAGCTTCCCCACATGATTGCTGAAGACTAAATGGGTGCATAAGCAAATGTGGTGAAGAAAACTGTTGGTGCCTGGCTATCAAAAAAATATAACGTCTGGGGTCTTAAAGGTTTGAAGATAAACAAGTGGCCATCTAGCTGAGAAGCAACAAAGTCCATATGGAAGAAACACACCAACCTGCGTGATCATGAGGTATCGATGGGATCAGGTATCAGGCATCAGAGACCCAGAACAAAAAATGATATCATTGTCGATGAGGGGGAGTGCAGAGTAGAGACCCAAAACCTACCTGTAGACAATTGAATGGGACAACCCCTTACAGAAAGGTCAGAAGGAAGACACGAGCCAGTTAGAGAGTAGTATAGCACCGACAAAACACCCACCTTCTAGTTCTTTAATGCTTCCTCCCCGTCCCTGCCACTATTATGACCTCAATTCTACCTTACAAATTAGGCTAGATCAGAGTATGTACACTGGTACAGATAAGAGCTTACAACACAGGGAATCCAGGATAGATAAATCCCTCAGGACCAATAATGAGAGTAGTGATTCCAGGAGAGTAAGGGGAAGGTTGGGGGAGAACAGGAGAACGGATCACAATGATCTACATGTAACTCCCTCCTAGGGATATGGTCAGCAGAAAAGTAGGTGAAGGGAGACAGCGGCTGGTGTAAGACATGAAAAAAAAAAGATAAATTATCAAGGATTCATGAGGGAGGAAGGGTGTGGGAGGGAGAAAAAAAATGAGTTGATACCAAGGGCTCAAGTAGGAAGAAAGTGTTTAGAAAATGATGACAACATATGTACAAATGTGCTTGGCGCAATGGATGTATGTATGTATGGATTGTGATAAGAGCTGTATGAGCCACCAATAAATGCTTTTTTTAAAAAAAAGTGATTAAGAAGAATGAATAACTTGGAGCAAGTACAGTCAGAATGCTCCTTAGAAGACAGGATGGCAAGATACCATCTCACATTCTTTGTACATGTTATCAGGAGGAATCAGTCCCTGGAGAAGGGCATCATGTTTGTTAAAGTACAGGGTCAGTGAGAAAGGAATATCCTCAGCAAGAATAGACTGACCCAGTGGCTGTAGCCGTGGCTCAGATAGCAGTTGTGATGATGGTAAGTCAGGCAGTGTCTCCTTTTGTGGTACATGGGGTCGCTATGACTTTGATCTGACTCTGTGACACTGTGTCTGGCTGGGAACTCTAGAAAAGGAAAAGCAGTGACCATGTGTATGTATATAGAAAGAGACTTATATCAAGAAATGGCTCACACTGTTTTAGAAGTTGGTAAGTCCAGTCCATTTTAAGCCCTTGGGTCAGATGTAAACTAGAGGCTTCTCCTAACTCATGTACCTGAAGGTGCTGAAGAACAGGAAGCAGGAAGATGGAGCCAGAAGAGCACAGGCTGGTTGATGCAGAGCTGAAGAAATCCAAGATCAGCAAAATTTATCTAAAATTGTCAATCTGCTGATGGGTCCTGGAATTGGCAGCTGATACGTAGGAAGCCAATGAATCAGAAGCAGGATGCAGATCCAGGAACAGAAGCGAGCTAGCCTCCACACTGTAACTCTATACTAATAATAGTATGTCATACCCCAAATAAGATCTCCTTTCAGTTGTATCAAGGCTGTGACCAGATTAAGGTGGAACTCTGCCTTGTTCTTCCCACAGCTGCTTGGCTGCTTCACAGAGGAGCCATCTCATCATGAAGTCTACCATACTGCTAGATCATATTATGAGAGAATCCTGGCATACAACCTGACTCTCACAGGCACATAACAATGACTTGAATAATGCTGCTATGAACATTGTGTACAAGTTTTTATGCAAACACATTTTCAATTATCAGTGATATATATGGAATTGCAGGGTCTCTGTGTTTAGCTTTTCCAGAAACTGTCAGACTTTTTCGAATCATAACATCTTAAGTTCCCTCAGTAATATAAGAGGACTTCAGTTTCTCCACATCCTTGTCAACATGTGTTATTTCCCATAATTTTGATAGAACTATTCCCATGATTTTATATATCCTTAATGATTATTGATATTGAACATTTTTAATGTGCTAACTGACATATATATTTTCATATTAGAAATGTCTAATGCACATGACATGTCTATTCGCATCCCTTGACCAATTTTTAGTTGGGCTATTTGCCTTTTAATGGATGAATTTTCATAGTTCTTTGTATATTCTGATATTAGACCTTTCCTATATATGTGATTTGCAAATACATCCTTCAATTTTGTAGGTGCCTTTTAACTTTCTTGATGATGGTATCCTCTGATCCTTATGAAGGCTAGTCTGTTTTGTTGCTTGGGTTGTATATGTAAGAATCTATTGCTTAATCCTAGGTCTTGAAGATTAATACCTATGCATTTGTATAAGAATTTTATAATTTAGCACTTTAACCCACTTTGAATTAATTTCTACATATGAAGTGAAGAAAATATATCCTGATAATTCAGTAGTTAAGGCACTTGTCTGCTAACCAAAAGGTTGGTTCACACCACTAGCCTGCCTGTGAGAGAAAGATGTGACTGACTGTTTCCTTAAAGATTTACAGTCTGAGACTCTTTGGATCAGTTCTATGTGGCGTGGCTATGAGTTGGAAACAACTTAATGAATGTGCGTTTGTATTTGATGTGATTTTCAGTTCCAAATTAATTCTTTTGCATGAGTATATACCATTACCCAGCACTATTTGCTGAAAAGACTTTTTCCCCGTTGAATAATCTTGGCAAACTGGTCATAAATCAATTGATCACAGATCCATGGGTTTATTTCTAGACTCTAATTTTATTCCATTGCTCTATATGTCTATTTTTATAACACTGTCTTGATATGGTATCTTAATTGGAAATTTGGAATTGGAAGTATGTGTCCTCTAACATTTTTTCTCTCTGTGGTTATTTTGAAATATAGCAAATGAGTTTCTTCAATGGGTTCATTGTATTTATATATGAATTTTTAGGATCAGCTTATTAATTTATGCCAAAAAGGAAGCAGGGATTTTGGGCGGGATCACACTGAGTGTGTAGACTTCTTTGGCAATTATTGTCATGTTATCTGTATTAAATCTCTCAATATGTGACATGAGTTGCCTTTCTACTTATTTAGGTTTTTAGTTATTCTTCAGTGATATGTAAGTCTTACATTTATTTTGTTAAACTTATTTCTGAATATTTTATTTTTTGATACTATTGTAAATGGAAGTGTTTTTCAATTTTATTTTCAGAAAGTACATTGCTAGTGTATAGAAATATTATTTTTATGTATATAGATTTTGTGTACCCTGTAATTTTACAGCCTATCTAGTTAAGTTTTCATTTCATGTATTTTCAACTCCAAACTTTTTAATGCTTTCTATCATTTCTTTCTATTTATATTCTCTATTCGATCAGTTATTGTGCTTCTATTTTTCTTAGTTCTTTAAATATGCTTCCTACCAAACTTATTTGGCCTACTGCCTCCTTTTCAGAAAAAAAGATTACTCAGTGCCCCTGACAATTGAAAACTTTTGTACTATAGCCCATAATCCAGGATAAAAGATATCAACTTTTCTTGTGCCCCACCCGGATTGTTCTAGTACTCCCCAGGAAGTGGTATTGCCCACTCTGGAAAACACTACTTTAGTTCTCTGAATTTATTTAAAGTGGCTGACTTTAAGTGTTTGTCTAGTAAGTCGTGTTTGGTTTCCTCAGGGGTAGGTTCTATTGATGGCTTTTCCCCTCATGTCTGGGTCATATTTTTTGGTTGGTTACTGAGTATATCAGGATAATGTAATGTGGCAATTCTAGAAACAAGATTCTTCTTTAGGATTTGCTTTTGTTGTTCCCTGCAGTTGCTTATTTACTTTTCCGATTTTGTAAATTCTGAATTAAAAAAAGATTATGTGTGGCCAATGAAGTCTGTTCTTAGTTAGATTAGTGATCAGCTAATGACCACATTGTCATTCATGGGGAGAGCCCTGGTGGCATAGTGGTTATGAGTTGGGCTGCAATCCGTAAAGTCAGACTTGACTTTAGACTCTCATAAAGAGTTACAGTCTTGGAAACTCATAGGGAAGATCTTATAGGACACTGGTTCTCAACCTGCGGGTTGCAACCCCTTTGGAGGTCGAACGACCCTTTCACAGGGGTTACCCACTTCATAACAGTAGCAAAATTACAGTTATGAAGTAGCAACAAAAGTAATTTTATGGTTGGGGGTCACCACAACATGAGGAACTGTGTGAAAGAATCGCAGCATGAGGAAGGTTGAGAACCACTGCTATAGGATCACTGTGAGTCAACATCAACTCGAAGGCAGTGAGTTTGATTTTTGTTTTTGTCATTCAGCGGAGGGCAATAGAATCACATTTTATGATCTCTGAGTGGTATGTGAGAGTATTAGGTTTCGGTAAGTTAAGAAGTCATATGCTAATTTTTGGTTGAATCCAAAAGAATGCAAGGGAGGTGAGATTTAAAAGAAAAAGAGAACACAAATAGGACACACACATAAACTGGTCGGCAAATATAGATATACCATATATTTCCATAAATATGAATGGGCTAATAAAAAACGTACCACTATTGAGTCCAATTCAACTTACAGAAAACCTTTATAGGATCCCCACAGTTGTGAATCTTTACAGGATAAGATATCCCCATCTTTCTTCTTTATAATGACTGGTGGGTTTGAACTACCAGTCTTGCAACTGGCAGTTCACTAATTACCTGATAGCAACAAGTGACCCGGTGAAAAAATTTTCACTCAGAACCTCGTTATCTTTTAAAAAAAATTCTTTCAGAGCTTGTTGAAATTTTTTTTAAAGGTTTGAACAGAAAGTGTGAGTTTATTGAAGGTGGATACTCTGAAAAAGAAGTCCAAAGGGCCCTCAGCTAGTCTAAAAAGCCAACATGTTGAATATATATATATATCATTATATATAATAATAATAAAGTTATTTTTCATCTTAAAAATTCATCTTTTGTTTATTTAGAACTCTATAAATGTCCTTTGCCTCCTAGTTCTTTCCTCTATTTCCTTTTACTTTTCCTCTTGTCCCACTATCATGTTTGGCCTTCATTTGGGTTTTGGTAATTCCTCTGGACTGCATTGTCCTTGATCAAGCCCTGCTCCCCAATCCCCCAGGCATCCTAAGCTCTCTTCACCATCGATTTTAGATCAGCATGTGGCATTTTTAAGGCTTTCTCAGAATCTTTGAATTTTCTGAATTTAGCTAGGATATGTCTAAATTTTGTTCATTGGGCTCTTTCACTTTCAAGGCATTTTATTTCTTCAGCTCAGGAAGTTTATTATTTATTTTTATTGTGTATACTCCTTCTGAAACTTAAATTCTCTTAATCCCTTCTCCTTTTCATTTTGCTGCATTCTGGAGAGTTGCTGGGCTTCATCTTCTGACTTTAAATTTTGCTCTTTAGTTGAGTCCATTCTTCCCTTAGGCTTTCATAGGTTTTTTTTTTTTGCTTTGGCAATATATTTATTTTACTTTATGGTGTACTTGTTTCTCATGCATGGAATATCATCTCCATCGTTTTGAGAATGTAAATACTTAGTGTTTTGCTTTATGCAGCCTCAGATATTCATTCTTACTTGGAGTTTTTGTTAACCTTTTTATCATGTTGTTAAATATTGTCAAATCAATTCAGGCTCATAATGATCTATATTAAACAGAATCAAACACTGCCTGGTTCTGTGCCATCTTTACAGTTGCTCTATTTGGTTGGGATTACTGTTGTAGCTACCATGTAAATTCATCTTGTTTCCAAGCATGATGTCTTTTCCAGAGTCTTGTTGCTCCTGATAACATGTCCAGAGTATATGAAAGAAAGTTTTGCTACCCTCACTTTTAAGGACTGGCCATACTTCTTCCAATACACACTTGTTTGTTCTTTTGGGACTGCATGATGATTTTAATATTATTTTCCAGCATCATAATTCAAATGCATCAATTCTTCTCCTATCTTCCTTATTCATTGTGCAATGTTCACATGTGTAAGAGGTGATTGCAAATACCATAGCTTGGGTTAGGTGCACCCTTGTCCTCAGAGTGACATATTTGTTCTTCAGGATTTTAAAAGAGATCTTGTGTGGCAGATTTGCCCAATGCAATGTGTTGTTTGTTCATTTTTGTTTTTTTACTGCTGTTTCCTTGAGCATTGATTGTGGATCCAAGCAGCAAGATAAAATGCATAACAGCTTCAATCTCTCCATTCTTTATGTTGTTACCAAGTGGTGCAGTTGTGAGGATTTTTCATTTTTTATATTGAATTGTCGTCCATATTGAAGGCTACAGTTTTTGTTTTCATCAACAAGTTCTTCAAGTCTTTCTTACTTTCAGCATGCAAGGTTGTGTCATCTGCTCTGTATAGGTTGTTAATAAACCTTCCTCCAATCATGATGCCATGTTCTTATTTATATAGACCAGACTCAAGGATTATTTGCTCAGCATGCAAATTAAATAAGTATGATGGGATGATACAACCCCGATATACACCTTTCCTGATTTTAAACCACTCAGTATTCCCTTGGTCTGCCACTTGGTGCATGTGCAAGTACCGGATGACACAATAATACATTTTCCTCCATGGTATCCATGGTTTGTTATGATTTACACAGTGAAATGCCTTTGCATAGTCAGTAGTACACAGAGACCTTTCTGGTATTCTCTGCTTTTAGCGCAGATCCATCTGATGTCAGCAATGATATCCCCTCATTCTGTGTCCTCTGAATCTGACTAGAATCCCTGGCAGCTCCTTGTCAATGTACTGCTGTAACTGTTACTAGGTTACTTTCAGCAAAGCTTTATGTGCATGTGATATTAGTGATAATATTTTATAATTTGCACATTTTGATGAGCCACTTTTCCTTGGAATGGGTATAAATATGTATCTCTTCCAGTCAGTTGGCAGGTAACCATTTCCCAAACTTCTCTGGCATAGATGAGTAAGTGCTTTCAGTGCATCATCAGCTTGTTGAAACATCTCAGCTGCTGTTCCTCCAATTCTTGGAGCATTTTTCTCTAATGCCTTCAGTGATACTTGGACTTCTTCCTTTAGCACTATCGATTCTTAATCATTTGCTACCTCTTGAAATGGCTTAATGTTAGTCATTTTTTGGGGTAGTTAGAGCAACTGTAGATCTTTCCATCTTCCTTTGATACTCCCTGCATCAGTCACTAGTTTGCTTATAGAATCTTTCAGTATTTTACTTGAGTTATAACTTACACTCCTAAGGTGAGGGGGATTTTTGAGGGAGAAATAGCAATGTATATGAGGGCACATTTTAAAGCCATCTTACTGAGGTTCAGGAATTTTCTTAGTTTTCTCATGGTCTGATGAAGTGACCGTGGATCCTGCATATATTACGATCTTACGGAGAAGGTTAGCAGGGGCCTCAGCTTATCTATTCCTTCACGTTTGTGTGATTATGTTCATTGTCTTCTCCTTTATAATTGTTACCGCACATACACACACCCATCTCCATCTCTAGGTAATTTAATGAAAAACAGAAACAAACCAAACCAGTGCATGCCATCCCTCTTTGGTGACTGCATTTGAGATTTACTTCTCAGAAGCTAGGGTCACTACTGGGCAGACGGTTGCTGCTGTAGCCTCCTTAGCTCCATTTAACTGGCAACACAACACGTGTTCCACAGCCTTTCTCTTATTTAGGGCTTATTTTGCCTTGCTGAGGTTTTGCAGTTCCCATCACAGAGTTATGTGACACTTCCCTATTTCTGGCTTAGACGATGTATTGGATAATTATTTATTTATAAAACATTTATTCTATTCTTACTGTGCTCTTACCTTACGCGAGGCCCTGTGCTGGGGATCCAAAGCTTCTCAAGAACACACACCCCTTACTAATCAGGCTGTAAGCTATGAGTGTGTTTGCATGCACATGTGTGCATGCAGGTGTGCACACATAGGCCAATGCTCTGAGAGCTTGGCTATCTTTAGATAGATTGTGTTCCCTTTCCCCTTTCATCTTTGTTTGTTGTTTTCCCGCCTAAAACCTCCCTTCATGGAGGAAAATTTGAGAGACAAATTGGTACAAGGAGGCAAAATTCACTGAAAGAAATTGTATTGTTGAATGCTTGTAAGAGAAGAAAAGTAGAAGTAAGTGGGGGTTCCCAGTGTGTGGAATATCTTGGTGGTTGGGGTGCCAGTGATTACCCAGCTCAGGTGTGCTCGTGGTCTAGAAGCAGAGGGCCACAGGGATGTGGGAAGGGAGGTGACTAGATTTGCCCCACTATCTCCACACACACTGCCTCTGATACCCAACTCACGCTGTGCATGGTCTCATACACTACCCAAATGTGCCCCACCCATGCCAGTGCCTCTTCCCTGACTCACCCTCTACATTCTGCACATCACCTCACCCTGCTCTCCCTACCTGCCCCACAAGCAAACAAATGAAACAATACAGAACATTTGTTTTGAAAGCTGAAGTTTCTGCTAGGGCAGCAGTTCTCAATCTATGGGTTATGACTCTTTTGGGGTCGAATGACCCTTTCACAGGGGTTGCTTGATTCATAACAGTAGCAAAATTATAGTTATGAAGTAGGAACAAAAATAATTTTATGCTTGGGGGTCACCACGCATGAGGAACTGTATTAAAGGGTCCCGGCATTAGGAAAGTTGAGAACCACTGTGCTAGGGGAATGTGATTCGTATGCATGGGCTGCCATTGGATAACTGGCACAACACATGTAGGAACAAATCTATTTGATGACCTTTGTTTTCTTTCTCCCCTTTGCCCTTATGGGTCTTATAAGACATTTGTTTGTCATGGCCTTTGTGAGCTTTAGTGTGTGGACCACTGGTTCATTTTGGTGTGGGCCAATGCTCAGGGTAGATTTTGTCATTATTGAACGACCAGTTACTTTAGCTTCCAGCACTAGAACACATTTAATGCTGTATATGACTTACGTACTTTAGATTTTTTTACTATTAAGCTAGCTGTATCCTAAAAGGCTTTATTACTGGGGGCTCCGAAGGAATGCTTGTGGTTCAGTGGTTATGCACTCTCCTACTAACCCAAAGGTTCATGGTTGGAATCCAGTAGCTGCTTGGTGGGAGAAAGATGTGACAGTCTGCATTTTTAAAGATTATAACTTTGGAAACCCCATGGGACATGTCTCCTTGCCCTATAATGTCACTAGGAGTTGAAATACAACTTGACAGCCACAGATTTGATTTAGCCTTTAAGTCCCCCTTTTCTCTTATTGGGATCATTGCTTCTATAATACACCTTTACCCATACCACTGTTGTGCTGCAGTGAAACATGCTGGTTGTTCACCGGTAACCCTGCCCCTTCTGGCTCTGCTCCTGATTCTCCTGTGCATTATGTAGCCCCCTGAAAACTTAACCATAGAGCTGGGGGAGAGTGCTCTATGAAGGGATTCTTCAAAGTGCATGTTGTGGACACAGAATCAGCCAAATTAAGGGTGTTTGGTGCTTTTAACTTCAACAAATTATAGACTGTAAAACTTAGTTTTGAAATGTTAGCTTTTGTTTGCCATGCTTGGCTAGGGAAGAGTGGTGTCATCTTTCTGTGTATTTTCTCGAAGTGATAATTACAATTGGGGTGACAGTTGTCAGCTTCCTGGAAGCTGAGAGGTAGGGGCTGTATCAAAAATGCTCGGTTTTAGGAAGGAGAGGTGTATGTGGAGGGGTGGTGGTGGTGGAGGGGTGGGGCAAGGGTGGTCCTGTTCACTAGCACTCATGCCCCAACACTTGCAGCTGGATGGGGGGAAGGGGTTGGTGGAGCCCCAGGCCATATGGGGACCTGACAGCCTACATATGTCACAACCATGGGGTCTGGGCATGGATGACCCATGGCAGAGCAATGAGACACTGCTCTCAGTTTTCTTGAGCACCTTTCTTTGTCCTCAGCTCATGGAAACCCCTGAGAAGGAACAAGTTCAGGGAGTTACAGGGCATGGACATACAGCCCTCAGATGACTTGAGCTGGACCAGATGACAGCTTCTGAGGAGGGAGGGGCTCAGAGGTGTAGGCCTCTTCTTGCTGTATGATTTTCTTGCTGCTGAGGAGAGCCTTAGTAGGCATGGCAGCACAAGCATATCTATGGAGACCAGCCCTGTGGGCACAGTAGGCTGGCAGCCTTACCCCTCCCATCCCAATGATACCCCAGGAAGGCTCCTTCTTGGAACCGGGGAGATGCTGGGAATCACATGCTGTCTTAATGTGACTTTTACCCTGCTGCTCCAGCTGTAGGCCACATCTTCCACCTTTTGCGCTGAACTCCCCGTGGTCCAGGCAAGTCAAGTGTGAGCAAAGGAGTAAATGAGTCTAAGTGTTCATCTTGGCCTGTGTGGACTGGTTATGTGCCTAGAAATAACTCACATACTCTCCCATACTCTCCCATACATGCCACATGCCATGGCCCACTGCACCCTGATAGGAGAATGGTCTCTGGTAACTTAGAACCTGAGCGCTAGAGGCATAGTGGGTTGTGTGTTGGCCTGCTAACCACAAGGTCAGCTGTTTGAAACTACCAGACCAGATCTGTCCAGCTTGTATCTCTAGCTACACATGTTTGCTACTGCACTTACATGCTGGCTTGTCATTTGCTATTATCTCAGCAGATCCACTTAGTGGGTCACCCTGGTCAGACTAAGACAGTGCTTCATTTTGTGGCAAATGATGAGGCACCCTTAAGTTCTGTCTTTAACACCCTAGCAAGAGGAATAGTTCTGCCTTTGGGAGACTCTCACTTTGAAAATACTGTGTTACTTGACTTTGCTTTTACTTATAATAAATTGCTGAAGGCATTGCAATTATGCTGTGGAGATCATTAACAGAATTCATGTTACTTAGCATCAAACTGACTCTGGGATGTAATCATGGTTTCTTCTGGGTGGGAAGTGGATACATTTGAAGGGAGATTTATTCACATTTTCCAGTATATCATTATCGCATTCTTGCACGATCGTTCTCTGCTAATTCAGTGTGATTGAGTATAATATATCTGCATGGCTTTCCTTTTATAAGTTGTGCAGATTTAAATTTGTTTTGCAAAGGAACAATGAAAACAGTTTAAAACACTCCTACTTAATGTGTACATTACCTAAAGAATTGATACTTTTACCTCCTGGTAACCTCTGGTCCCACCGCACTGGAGGCTCATACATACAGACTGAGGCCAAGTGGGGGTAGGAGAGGTTTTCCCCCCAAGAGTACTGACAATTCGGGTGTAGAATCTGGGCTGAGGATGTGCTAAAGTTCACTTACAGTGAACCTAGACTCTTTTTACCTTTCTGTGCCTTCATTTTCTTATCAGTGCAATGGGCTCTCACTGTTCTATTTGGCTCAGGGATCTTGGACACCATGCAGGATCATTGTATAAGGACAAATCATCAAGAAGTGTGCACATGGCAGGGTGTGCCAGAAAGACCACACCTCTGCTTCCTGCTCAGGAGAGTATGGAATTATTTCCATAGGTTGCCTGTAAGCATGGTTTTAGCTGCAGACCCAGTCTTTCCTTTAGCCTTTCCTTCCTTTGCTTCGAATGCTTGCTTGTTCACTTGGTATTTGCTTAGTCTCAGCTGAGTTTAGGGCTCTATGAAGTACTGTAGAGAACACGGAAATGCCTTCTTCAGTGTGGCATCACCACAAGGTGACAGACCACGGACTTCTAACAGATCTTCTCCACTGCCCCCTCCTGCACTTAACATTGGCTTTGAGTCAAGTTGAAGCTAAAATCCATGGTTGCAAGGGTGCTGTGAGGCCCGCTACTCTGAGGGAAGAATTAGCCTATCTGGACCTGCTTCGGTGACAGTGCCTATCAAGAAAGGATCTAGGTGTTTCTATTGGGTCAACCACTAGCCCTTGATAGACCTTCTGAGTAAAAGAGTGCCTGTGTGGGATATTCATACGTATCTGTAAAGTGAGAGGACTGCCACCACCTAGCAATTTGTTGTAATGGGGTAGCTTATACGTTGCTGTGATGCTGGGAGCTATACAACTAGAATCTCAAATACCAGCAGATTTACCTATGCTGGGCAGGTTTCAATGGAGCTTCTAGACCAGCAGTTCTCAACCTGTGGGTTGTGACCCCTTTGGGGACCGAATGACCCTTTCACAGGAGTGCCTGATTCATAACAGTAGCAAAATTACAGTTATGAAGTAGCAAGAAAAATAATTTTATGGTTGGGGGGGTGGGGGTCACCACAACATGAGGAACTGTATTTAAGGGTCGCTGCATTGGGTAGGTTGAGAACCACTGTCCTAGACCAAGACAGACTAAGAGGAAAGGCCTGGTAATCTACCTCCAAAAATCAGCCAATGAAAAACTATATTATTACAAGAGAACATTGTCCAATATAGTGCTGGAAGATGAGCCCCTCAGCTTGGAAGGCAATCAAAATACACCTGGGAAAAAGCTGTCCCCTCAAAGTTGAGTCAACCTTAATGATGCAATAAAAGTGTTTGTGACCTTCATTTGCTAATGTGGTATGATTTAAAAGGAGGAGCAACAGCAGAAACATCCATTAGTAAATGAAATGCAGCATGTGCCAAGTCTGAAGCAAGGAAAGTTGGAAGTTGAAAAAATGAAATGCAGCACTTAAACGTCTATTAACCTTGGTATTAGTGGGATGATGAATCCAACAATCATATTTGTCTGCTGTTCTAGGATCAACATATTGAACATGGAAAGCATTTTCTGAAGACATGTAAAGGAATAGTTGAGGACGGGCAAAGAACTCCTTAAAAAGAACAAAGTAGGTGGTTTTGCACTGCCTGACCTTGAAACCTACTACTACATAGCCACATTTGTCCAAAGAGCCTGCTACTGGTGTAATGATAGATATATAGATCAATGGTTCAGGACAGAAAACCCAGAAAGAAAAACATCCATGTACAGACAACTGGTTTTTGACAGAGGCCCAGTAAGCATTAAATGGGAAGGAAACCAGAAGATATGAGTGCTATAGCAAAGTGTGGTGAAGAAATTAGGTGGTGTCCAGCTATCAGATAAAATAGCATCTGGGATTTTAAAGCCTTGTTTCCAAGCAAGCAGCCATCTAAATGCGATGGCAAATAAGTCCCCATGGAAGAAGCACATCAACACCAATGACCCAAGGATTGTAAATCATATGATCTGAAGCCAAAGGAGGGACTAGTATCAGAGTCTAAACTGTGAGATTCTGGTTTCCAGAAGACTATGGATGACAGTGGGAGACCAACAAGATACATTTGTGAGATCCACATAGGCGATAAGCCTCTGGTGATTTTCCTCTATCCATAATAGAGGGATGGGAAGAAACTGGTTATCTTATAGAGTGCAATGGAGAGATTGACTATAAAGTTCAAAATGATAGACCTGACTTGTCAGTTGATCTTCCCCTCTGATACATATTGGGCCTGATAGGTTTTCAACATTTTTTGTATTTTTTTGTTTGTTCATCTTGGGATTTGTCTCAGATGTATTTTGTGACCCTCTTAATTTTGTTAAATGTCTGTTTTTCAGTATATGAAACCCAAGATTGATGAAGTTATAGACCCAGCCAGTAGAATAAGGGTTCTGTGGGTTACAGTGGTGGAGGAGGAGGAGGTGCGAAGGGGATTAAAAAGGGAACTGATGTCAAGGAGTTTGGGAAGGAAGAGAATGTTTTGAAACTGGTAGCAGTTGTACTGTACTGCTTGATGTGATTGAATTATGGAACGATATGTCTGTATTAGTTCCCAATAAAATGATTTTGGAAAACAAAACAACTGCAGCAGTGTATCAACAGGGAACTGGCAGACATTCGAATGGGATACAAAAGAGGACATGGAACAAGGTATTTGTATCATTGGTAATGCCAGAAGAATCTTGACTGAAAGCATAAAATACCATAAATATGTTTGCTTGTATTTTATGTTACACTAAAGTATTTGTATGAATTGTATCCATTATGGATAGCATTATGAAGGAAGAGAATTCTAGAGTACTCATGAGGAACTTGTCTTTTATTTCCTGTGCAAATGCATTTGACTTTGTGGATCATAGCAATCTTTGAGAAGAATGGGAATTGGAGAACACATCATTGTGTTCATGCAGATCTTGTACGTGAAGCAGGAGGCAGTTGTGCTAATCAAACAAGGGGATACTGGAAGGTTAAAAACCAGGAAAGTATGCAGCAGGGTTGTATACTCTCGCTGTATTTATTCCATCTGTTTGCTGAGCAAACCATAAGAGAAGTTGGGTTATATGAAGAAGAATGTGGTCTCAAGATTGGAGGAAGGCTTATTAACAACCTGTGATATGCAGATGGCACAACCTTGCTTGCTGAAAGTGAGGAGGCCTTGAAGCACTTGCTGATAGAGATCAAGGATTGCAGCCTTCAGTATGGATTTCAACTCATTATAAGGAAGACCCAAATCCTCTCAACTAGACCAATATTTAATATCATGATAAACAAAGAAAAGATTGAAGTTGTCAAGGAATTCATCTTACTTGGATCCCCAAACAGTGCTCATAAAAGCAGCAGTCAAGAATCAAAGGATCATTCCATTGGGTAAATCTGCTGCAGAAGATCTTTTTAAAGTATAGAAAAACAGGATGTTACTTTGAGGACTAAGGTGTACCTGACACCAGCTATGATATTTTCAATTGCCTCAAAAGCAGGTGAAAGTTGGTCATTAAATAAGGAAGACTGATGAAATATTGTTGCTTCCCCTCCCCCTTTTTTCCTTTGTAAAAATAATTTCATTGGGGCTCTTATTACAATTCATACATACATCCATTGTGTCAAGCACATTTGTACACATGTTGCCATAATCATTTTCAAAACACTTTCTACTTGAGCCCTTGGTATCAGCTCATTTCCCCTCTTCCCCCACCCTTCATCTCTCATGAACCCTTGATAATTTATAAATTATTATCTTTTCCATGTCTTACACCGACCACTGTCTTCCTTCACCCACTTTTCTGTTGTCTCTCCCTCTGGGAGGGGATTATATGTAGATCATTGTGATCAGTTCCCCTTCTCTCCCCCTACCTTCCTCTTACCTTCCTGGCCTTGCTACTCGCATGATTGGTCCTGAAAGGTTTATCTGTCTGGGATTCCCTGTGTTTCCGGCTCTTATCTGTACCAGTGTCCATGCTCTGGTCTAGTCAGATTTGTAAGGTAGAATTGGGATCATGAGAGTGGGGTGGAGGAAGCTTTAAAGAACTAAAGGAAAGTTGTATGTTTCATTGGTTCTATACTTCACCCTGACTGGCTTGTCTCTTCCTTGTGACCCTTTTGTAAGGGGATGTCCAATTGTCTACAGATGGGCTTTGGTTCTCCACTCTGCACCCCCTCTCATTCACTTCGATATGTTTTTTTTTTGTTCTGGGTCTTTGATGCCTGGTACCTGATCCCATTGATACCTCATGATCACACAGGTTGGTGTGCCTCCTCCATGTGGGCTTTGTTGCTGCTCAGCTAGATGGCCTCTTGTTTATCCTCAAGCTATATCTTTTGATAGCCAGGCTCCATCAGTTTCCTTGATCACATTTACTTATGCACCCATTTTGTCTTCGGTGATCATGTCAGGGAAGGCGATCATCACAGAATGCCAAGTTATTAGAACAAAGTGTTCTTGCATTGAAGGAGTATTTGAGTAGAGGCCGAATGTCCATCTGCTGCCTTAATACTTAACACACAAATAAATGTACATAGATCCATTTCCCTATCATTATATATAAATATATTTACATATGTACATGCCTGTATTTAGACCTCTATAAATTTCCTTTGTCTCCTAGTTCTTCCTCTGTTTCCTTTTACTTTCTTCTTGTCACACTATCATGTTTGGCCTTCATTTGGGTTTTGGTAATTCCTCTTGGCTACATTGCCCTTGATCAAACTCCACCAGGCATCTTACGCCCTCCTCACCACTGATTCTCCTCGGCATCATTTGTTGTTCCCTTGTCCCTGGGTTTGTTGGCACCCCCTCTTTCTTTCCCTAGCCTCTCCCTCTCCTGTGCCCACCCCCCGAACCATAGGTCCCTGTTGTTTTCTCCTCCAGATTGTTTATCCCACCTATCTTACCTAGATAAACATGAAGAGACAACAATAAGTACAAAACAAGACAAGACATGTTTCAAAACAGGTAAAAGTTATATGCATTATCTTATGCTTTCACCATATTCAAACTGTATTTTGAACCAATAATCCGAAAAATTGTACTGTACAAAGGAGAATATGGTGTTAAGATTCAAAGAAGACTCATAACAATCTGCAATATACTGCTGAGATAGCCTAGCTTGCCTCAAATCAAGATGACTTGAAGCACTCACTAATGAAGATCAAAGACTATAACCTTCGTTACGAATTACGGATCTAAAGATGATGCAAAGGCTCACATCTGGGCCAGTAAACATCATCGAAATAAATGGTGATGAAATGGAAATTACAAGTAATTCCTTCTATTTGAGTCTATACATCATGTCTGTGGAAGTATCAGTCATAAAATCAAAGAATGGATTGCATTAGGAAAATATACAACAGAAGATTTCTTTAAAATGTTGAAAATAAGTGATCATTTTGTTGACTCAGGTGAGCCTGACTGAAGTCATGACTTTTCAGCTGCCTTATATGCATATGAAAGCTGAACACTAAGAAAGGGAGATGGAAGGCAATGGATGCATTTAATGATAGTCATGAAGAATATTGACTACCATGGTCTTCCAGAAGGAGGAACACATCAGAAGGAAATATAGGCAAGATGTTCCTTAGAAGAAAGGATGGTAGACTTTGACTCAATTACTTTAGATATTATCATCAGGAGAAATACAAATTGCTAGACAAGGGCATCATGTTGGATAATGTAGAGGGTTAGTTAAAACAAGGAAAATCCTTGCTGAGAGATGGATTGACAGAGTAGCTGCAACAATAGGCTCAAACATATTAATGGTCATGAATATGGTGTAGGAACTGACAATATTTCTCCTCTGCAAAAGTGTCATTGGTTGAGTTGACTAGAGAAACAAATCCATGACACTCATCTATGTATAAGAAAGAACTTTTTATGAAGAAGTAATTAAATATCAATTAAGCATCCCAGCCCAGTTCAACTCAAGTTCATAAGTCCAGTACTAGTCCATAAGTTCCTCTTCAGACTCACCCAGCCACCCGCAATGATGGAGAATGCAGGAATAGCACAGACCAGTGGGCACAGAGTTATGTGGATTCAAGATTAGTGGAAACATGACAGGTTCTGGCAGCTCTCAGGGTGACCAGCAAGCAGGAAGGTCAAGGGGGAGGGATGGGAATGGGGCCCTTCTCTCTTCCAAGGTTCTCCTTATGAGAAGGCCATGCCCCATGGAGATAATGTCAGGTGGTGACCTGATTGACAGGTCCTAACAGGAGTGTCAAGTTGACATAAAATCATCCGACTACCACAGTAAGGTTGCCATTGGTCAAAAGCCTACTGGAAGCCAGTAACAAGAGAAAGGACCCATGGGATGATTCTCAAATAATTTGCTTTCCCCCAATTTTATGTTCAGTTGAGTTCTCAGAACCATCATATTGAGGGGAGTGTTGTTATTTGCATTAACAAAAGAGAATTTGGATTTGGGCAATTTAAATAACTTTTCTAAAATTTTGGAAACCATACTGCCATGACTGAATGAGTCTACCTCCTTCTACTTCACTGTTGACTCTAGAACTTTAAGACATTGTGTTTTAACTCTGTATTACACCATTCCGGCCAGTTCCTTTGAACACAGGGTTTCTTCAGTAGAACTAGATTGTGATTTGGGGAGATATAAGGATCTAGCCTTTTTACAAGTGATATATATTTACAAATAAACATTTTAGGGAAATCTTATTAAAAGCATATCAGTTCATAATTCAACTCAATAAAATTTGTATATCTCTTATGGGAAAAATAGGGATTATTATTAAGTATATGGGACACATAGGGTGGGGAAAATACTCACCTGGATGTGGTATGGCCTCATTGGTTTTCTTGTCTGGAGGAATGATATGCAGAGAGGTGGCAGTGCAGCCTGCATGTGTGTGCTATCCTTGGTGGAGGTAGAGGATGGCTACTGCCCTCTTCCTGTGATGCCTGCCTATTGGACAGTATCCACGAGTTAAGGCAGTACCTCTGGACAAACTTCTATTAGTTTAACGGTATAACCAGCCAACATAAAGGTAAGAATATGAACAATCATCCTACAAACTAGCATTTGTAGTTTTGATAATGGTTTTAATCTAAAGCTTGCTCTTAAAATTTTTAATTAGAATCTTTACTTTGTCTAAAACGGCTTTGAATTCTGTTATAACTTTGTTTCTTGATATTTTTATTTACCTTTCTTTTTAAACTCCTGTTTCATTCGTAGAGCAGGCTTTTGACTAAAATGGACTCTTTCACTTTGTAAGTACTTTTAAATATTTTTTCTACCTCCTGCTATATTTGTTTCTTTTATGTGCTGACATTTCTTCCTTCTCTTTGACTTCTATGATTATTATTTTCTGTTTGATAATTTCTGAAAGAAAAGCCAGTCCTATCCTCTTACGGAAGGGTCGCAGGGAGGAGATGAGCCAGTCAGGGTGCAGTGCAACAATGATGAAACATACAACATTCCTCTAGCTCCTAAATGCTCCCCCCCCCCCACTATCATGATCCCAATTCTACCTTACAAATCTGGCTAGACCACAGTATGTACACTGGTACAGATAGGAACTGGAAACACATGGAATCCAGGGCAGATGATCCCTTCAGGACCAGTGGTGAGAGTGACGATACCGGGAGGTTGGAGGGAGGGTGGGGTGGAAAGGGGGAACCAATTACAAGGATCTACATGTGACCTCCTCCCTGGGGGGGACTGACAACAGAAAAGTGGGTGATGAGAGAAATCAGACAGTGTAAGGAAAAACAACAGGACCGACAGTTCCGGGGGACATGGGATAGGGGGAGGTGGGGGTAAGGAAGTAGTGTTAACAAACCTAGGGACAAGGGAACAACAAGTGATTCAAATTCGTGGTGAGGTGGGTGTGGCGGGCCTGGTAGGGAATGATCAAGGGTAATGTAAGGAAGAGGTATAGCTGAAATCCAGGTGGGAACGGAGCATGATAGTGGGACAGGAGGAAAGTCAAGGGAAATAGAGGAAAGAGTTAGGAGGCAAAGGGCATTTATAGAGGTCTAGACAAAGTCATGCACATATGCATATATATATATATATATATATATATATATATATATATATATATATATATATATATATATGGATGGGTAAATAGACCTATGTGCCTGTATTTATAGGTTTAGTATTAAGGTGGCGGAAGGACCTTGGGCCTCTATTCAAGCACTCCCTCAATGCATGAATACTTTCTTCTATTAAATTGGCATTCTCTGATGCTCACCCTCCCGACAACCACTGAAGACAAAGTGGGTGAACAAGCAAATGTGAAGAAAGCTGATGGTGCCCGGCTATCAAAAGAGATAGTGTTTGGGGTCTTAAAGGCTTGAAGATAAACAAGCAGCCATCTAGCTCAGATGCAACAAAGTCCAGATGGAAGAACACACCAGCCTGTGTGATCACGTGGTTCCGAAGGGATCAGTTATCAGGCTTCAAAGAACAAAAAATCATATCATTGACCGCACACCTCCATGATAGGATCGCTGAAGACAAATGGGTGCATAAGCAAATGTGGCAAAGAAAGCTGATGGTGCCCAGCTATCAAAAGAGATCGTGTCTGGAGTCTTAAAGGCTTGAAGGTAAACAAGCGGCCATGTAGCTCAGAAGCAACAAAGCCCACATGGAAGAAGCACACCAGCCTGTGTCTTAGGGATCAGGTTTAAGGCATCATCAGAACAAAAAATCTTACCATAGTGAATGAAGGGGGAAGTGCAGAGTGGAGACCCAAAGCCCATTTGTCGGCCACTGGAGATCCCCTCACAGAGGGATCTAGAGGAGGAGATGAGTCAGTCAGGGTGCGATGTAGCACCGATGCAGAATACAGCTTTCCTCCAGTTCCTAAATGCTTCCAACCCCCCAACTATCATGATCTGAATTCTACCTTGCAAGTCTGGATAGAGCAGAGGATGTACACTGGTGCAGATTGGAGCTGGAGGCACAGGGAGTCCAGGGTGGATGATACCTTCAGGACCAGGGAAATGAGTGGCGATACTGGGAGGGTAGAGGGAGAGGGGGTTGCAAATAGGGAACCGATTACAAGGCTCTACATGTGACCTCCTCCCTGGGGGATGGACAACAGAAAAGGGGGTGAAGGGAGATGGTAGACAGGGCAAGATATGACAAAATAATAATTTATAAATTATCAAGGGCTCATGAGGGAGGGGGTAGCGGGGAGGGAGTGGAACAAAAAGAGGACCTGATGCAAAGGACTTAAGTGGAGAGCAAATGCTTTGAAAATGATAAGGGCAAAGAATGTACAGATGTGCTTTACATAATTGATATATGTATGGATTGTACTAAGAGTTGTATGAGTCCCTAATAAAATGTTAAAAAAGGATATGACAAAATAATAATTTATAAATTGTCAAGGATTCATGAGGGAGTGAGGAGGGAGGGGGAAAATGAGGAGCTGATGCCAGGATATTAATTGAAGATAAAATGTTTTGAGAATGATAAAGGCAATGAATGTATGAATGTGCTTTACACGATTGATGTATGTATGTATGGATTGTGATAAGAGTTGTATGAGCCCCTAATAAAATGATTAAAAAGAAAAAAAAAGCCAGTCCTGGTCTTATATTTGCTTTTACATTAGTAGACTTAGCTACATGGACTGCCTCTTTTTAACTAAAGCTCTTTTGGAAGGATCCAGGCTTACAACTGTATGGCAGGACAAGTGTCTGACTAGGGAGCTGTGAGGAAGGTTTCCTTTCTCCTTGGATCTCTCTGGGTATATGAGTTGACTGGGACCTGTAGTCTTTACCAGCTCTGTGAGGGCACTTGCCCACCCACTTCTTCACCTGCTGCCTTTCCAGGGAGGGTTCAGAGGGGCCTAATGATTCGTGTTGTCACTTTAGAGCTTCTATGTCTGTGCGTCATGAGTGGCTGCTTTCCTGACTTTGTAGTTTCATTCATTGGGAATTTAGGGGAGAAGTAGAGAAAACAATGTGCCCGAACCACCAGCCTCCTCCAGCTCCCCAACACATGGCTGGCTCTCGCTCACCTTCACTATCCCTCCTGTGTCCTCTACTAGCTCCCTTGTCCCCTAGTGGCTCTCTTCCCACTGATGGTCCTCTTGTTTCCTCCAACGGTCCTCCTGTCCTCTCTGTCCCCTCTGCTGGCCCTCCCATCTATCTCCTCCATCCGCCCTTCTGTCCCTTTCACCAGTCCTTCTGTGCCCTGTGCTGGCCTCTCTGCCCCTTCTTCCAAACCTGTTGTCTTTCCTGCTAGCTTTCTGTCCCCATTGATAGCTCTATTCTTTCAGGGTCTTTCTTTTCTCTCTGCCCGCTCTCTTGTCCATCCACCAGCCCTCATGTTCTCTCTGCTACACCCCACTTTCCCACTTCCATCCCAGCCATTGGCTCTCCCATTATCTCTGCCAGTCCTCCTGTCCCCTCTGATGGAACTCCCAGCCCCTGGTCCTCCAAAACCACGCTAAACAAAAATTAGCTGGCCATGCCATAAT
Source organism: Tenrec ecaudatus (assembly GCF_050624435.1). Lineage (NCBI taxonomy): Eukaryota > Metazoa > Chordata > Mammalia > Afrosoricida > Tenrecidae > Tenrec > Tenrec ecaudatus. Next base: position 207,192,399 of record NC_134531.1, on the reverse strand, counting down.
AGAGGGGTTGGAAAGAAACCAGGCCTGCATTGGCCATCAATGGGGCCAATCTAAAGCTGGGTATGCTCAGGCCAAGGTCACCTAGACACAGGTGAAGGTCAACACATATTAGGTGCCACCGACATCACATCATAGGTGCCCCTGAAGTCAGCCACTAACTAAGAAGGGCAATACCCTCAACCATGTGGGGGAGGAGGGGATAAAAAGCCCTCTAACTACACTCCCTCAAGTGGGCTAGGAGGGGATGAAAAGTAGAGACCATGGCAGTCACTCTCTTGTTCCACACTTGTGTTCCCCTACTTCTTCCACACGGTTTTCCACTCTTCCGGAGTGGCCATTTTCAGTTGAGAGCTTTCCCATGGCCCCCTGCCATGCGACCCCACACACTCTCCAGGAATAGCTCTTACTATCTCAGACTATTACCTGAAACGGCCCTTTCCCTTAAAAAAGTGACTTAGATTACATAAATGCTTCTGTTGCGCGAAGTCTTTAAACACTGGAAGCAAGAACTGTGGGAAACCATCCCAGAAACAACAGAAGCAGATCTCCAGGCCTGTTTCTTCTGTGGTACCACTGGCCGTCCCAACTGCCATCCTGGTTACCAGCCAAGTGCAAAGTGTTTGCTCCATCCAGGGACCTTTTCATTGTATAGTTGAAGAGTAAAAAACAAAACAGTTCAGTGCAGAGGAAAGTTCAGTATGTTCAATATTTCAATAAATGTTTCCACAAAACAATAGGAGACTAAAACATTTGCCTCAGAATTTAATTTCCTTTGTTTTCATTCCTTTCTAATGTATTCCATCTCTCTCTTTTCTTTTTCATAACAGACTTGAACTATTCAGGCTAAGAGATTTTCCCTAAGATTAGCATCAATTCCAAGTGTTAGCTAAACCAAAATAGGTATAAACCTTAGATGTGAAAGTGAACATCCTCCTAGGTCAACATGACTATTTTTCTGTTTTCTCTGGAATTTTCCCCTTTTTTTGAGGAAATCCCACATCTACATCATATTTTTTCCTCACAAATACTTGGGAATACACAAATTTCTTAGTGAATTCTGCTGGTTCCGGTTATGCCTTGCAAACCTTAATGGAAATCAGTGTCACCTCTTTTCCCAGGAGTCTTCTCTTCCAGACGAGGCAAGGAGAGCAGTGGCCTCACTGTGGAAACTTTGCTGTCTGGAGCCAGTGCTTTACCCATAAGAATGCCAACAAGGGCTTCATAGTGTCTTTTTCCCTCATGGGGACATGTCCAGGGACCAGTTATGGAGCACTAGAGGCTGAAGACGATGTTTGAGAGAGAGATTATTTTTGTGTGAACTTTATCGTGCTAACATTTTTAATATTTTGTTTTGTTTTATTACTATTGTTATTTTTTAAAGAAAACATTCTTGTCAAGTGAAGAATTGGGCAAGTTTCCCACCTTTTCAGAAATGTGGAAGTTCTGCCTACTTTCCTAAATTAAATAATGACATTGTTATGTGCCCTTGAGTCAGGTCCATCTGAGAGACCCTGTGCACAACAGAATGAAACACTGCTTGATCCTGTGTCATCCTTACAATTACTGTGTTTTGTTTTGTATTGTTTTAGTGGTTGAAGAGGCCAAATTGTATTCTTTAATCTATCTTGATGATTTTATTTTTTATTAATGAATTCATGCCTTCTCCACACAATTATTTACTAAATGCCCATTTTTACATCAAATATTATACAAGAGATACAGAAAAAAAGAAGACAGTAATGTTACATATTTAAGGAGCCCACACTAGAGTAGAGGAAATAAATTTAAAATAACAATATGTTAATACAGGCATCTTCAAAGTACAAAAAAAAAAGACACTTCCTTTGCTGATGATTTGGGATGTGGAATGAATCAGAAGAAGCTTGACAAAGACCCTTATATATGATATGGTGCTTTTCATATTTTGTGACTGATCAATTTTATGTTTCAGATATTTTAAATAAATATTTTAAAGAAATAACCAGTAAGTATATATGTGTATTATTTATTTATTTTATTATTATTAATGACTTTTATTGGGCCTCTTACATCTCTTATCACAATCAATACATTTATCTAATGTGTCAAGCACATTTGCACATATGCTGCCATCAGCATTTTCAAAGCATTCTCTTCCCACTTGAACCCCTGATATCAGCTCCCCATTTCTTCCCGTCCCCTCCCCTGCCCTCCCTTATGAACCCTTGATACGTTATAAATTATTATTTTCATATCTTACATCATCCTCCATCGCCCCTCATTTACTTTTCCATTGTTGTCCCTCTGTGAGGGGCTTTTAGTTTGATCCTTGTGTTTGATTCCCCTTTTCTTCCCCCACCCTCCCCTAATCCTCCTGGTATCTCTACTCTCCTTGTTGGCTCTGAGGGATTTATATATCCTGGATGCCATATGTTGCAGGCTCTTATCTGTAGCAGTGTGCATGTTCTGGCCAAATCCGATTTGTAAGGTAGAATTGAGGTCATGATAGTGGGTGAAAGAAGCACCTAAAAACTAGAAGAAAGTTGTGAGTTTCATTGGTGCCATACTGCACCTTGGCTGGCTCATCTCTTCCCTGTGATGAGATGTCCAATTGTCTACAGATGGGCTTTGGGTCTCCACTCTGTGCCCCCACACCCTTCACATTGGGTATAATTTTGTTCTGGGTCTTAAATGCTTGATACCTGATCCCACTGAAATGACACATCATGATCACACAGGCTGGTATGCTTTTTCCATGTGGGCTTTGTTGTTTCTCACCTAGATGGCCGCTTGTTTATCTTGAAGCCTCTAAGATTCTAGATGCTATATTTTTTGATAGCTGGCCACCATCAGCTTTCTTCACCACATTTGCTGTATACCTGCTTTGTCTTTAGCGATCGTGTCAGGAAGGTGAGCATCACAGAATGCCAGATTGTTAGAACAAAGTGTTCTTGTGTTGAGGGAGTACTTGAGTCAAGGCTCAATGTCCATCTGCAACCTTAATTTTTAACATATAGATATGAGTAAATAGTTCTAGTCCCCTCTCATTTTATATATATATATATATATATATATATATATATATATATATATATATATATATATATATACCTGTACTTAGACCTTTATAAATGTCCTTTGCCTTCTGGTTCTTTCCTCTATTTCCTTTTACTTTCCTCTTGTTCCACCATCATGTTCGGCTTTCATTCAGGTTTAGTAATTCTTCACTGCTACATTGCCCTTGATTTAGTCCCACTAGGCATCCAATACCCTTCTCTTAATTGATTTTAGTTCACTTGTTGTTCCCTAGTCCCTGGGTTGACACCCACCCCCTTCCTTTCTGCCAGCTCCCCTTCTCCCATATCCCCCTGGAACCATTGGTCCTGTTCCTTTGATCTCTGAATTATTTATCCCACCTATCTTATCTAGATAGACATGCAGATACATTAATAATAATAATAATTTTTGCCTGCATAAACCAGGCAAAGCTAAATAAAAAACAAAGGAAGTTAAGACCAACAGAACAATAACCAAAAACCCCAAACAAAGCAACAACAAAAAGAAAGCCACTGATAAAAATTGAAAATCCTATAAATAGTTCAAGGTCTGTTTGTTGACCTTTATGAGTGTTTTCTAGTCAAGTCTGATTGGGTGCCACAAAATCTATTTTTGGTATTCCCTGGGATTTAATCACATTGCTCCCCTTGCTACTCTGTTCCATGTCCTCAGTTTTTCGATCCATAGTGATGGGGGTCAGATTGTGCACAATTCCTGCACTGTCTCCAATGTCTCCCCCCCCCCCCCAGCGTTATGGTTTAGTGAGGGGCACTGTGTCTTGTAGTGGGACTGGCCGGCCCTATGATCCTATCTATGCATTGTCTGCTCTAAGCAGGAATATTGTCCTCAGGGCTTGGTGGGCCAGGATGTCCTCCTCTCCCTCTCCATCCCTTTTTGTTTTTCCCATGTGCTTTAAATCAGATGCGCCCCTCTCCCCAAGCTGTAGCCCCACTGCTGTCCTCTGAAGTTCATTCTCCTGAGGTGGTGGGTGGTGGGTGGTGAAGTGTCCACATAGTTGAGATTGGGCCCATCCCCACAGACCTTTCTATTAGTTCCCTGCTTCATGCCTGTATGTTGTATTCATGTCTTGAGGCATTGGGTTGAAGCATGGTCTCGCCCTCTCCTGTGAAGATATAATATCCTCCCGTTGGGTGGCTTAGTGCCCTGCTCCCCGCCCCCTACTCATGTCTTTTTTCCCCTTTTATTTAATTGGCTGCCATATGTATCCTTAGATTGGGTTTGGCCCCTGCCATGGTTGCTGCACCTCATCCCAGGGATGTATATATGTAGTAACTTTCCCCTTATGCCTCATTTTTTTAAAGCTTACCTCAGCGGGCTCATGTTGTACTTGTCCATTTGTGGTTGGATTAATTCACTTAGCATGATTTCCTTCAGTTCTTCCCATGCGGCAATGTCCTTCATGCGTTCATCACTGCTTTTTTAGGGATGCATAGTACTCCATTGCATGTATGTCCACAGTTTTTGATCTATTCGTCTGTTGATGGAAATTTGGGTTGTTTCCAACTCTTTGCAATTATGAACTGTGCCGCGATGAACATTGGAGCACAGATGTTTGGCTGTGGTTTGTTTCTTGCCTCTTGGTCGTATGGTAGCTTAATTTCCATCCGTTTTAGATATCGCCAAATCAATTTCCATAATGGCTGTACATACCCTACAGATCCACCAGCACTGGATAAGAGTTCCTATCTCCCCACAGGCCCTCCAACACATGCTACTTTCTGATTCTTTTTAATTGGACTATTTTTGAGGGTGTTAGGTTGTATCTCACAGTTTTAATTTGCATTTCTCTTATGGCTAATGATTGGGAACATTTTCTCGTGTTTGTTGGCCATTTGGATCTCTGCCCCTGTGAAGCTTCTGTTTAGGTCCTCTGCCCACCTTCTTAGTGGGCAGTTAGTTTTTTTTCTTATTGTAAGCTTGCAAAGTATGGTAGATTTTAGTAATAAGGCCTTTGTCTGATGTGCCATTTTGTTTTTATCTTCAGTATATCTCACTTGTCAATTTGTGACTGACTCCTCATAGTTTTACCTTCCCTATTTCGATAGCCTATGGCTTCCCTGTGCCAAGGTTCTCAGGTTTGTCCCAATTCCCTTACTAATAGCCCTAATAGTTTGGGGTTTACCCCAAGGTCTGTGATCCACCTTGAGTTTAGGTAGATCCATTTTTTCTAGCACCACTTATTGAAGAAGACATCTGCTTCCCGTTTGATATGTTTTGGACCCTTATTAAAAATCAATTGTCTGTATGATGATGTTTTTATTTCTGGGTTTTCAGCTCTTTTCCATTCATTTGAATATCTGTCATTATACCAGTACCACACTGTTTTGACAACTGTGGCTGTATAATATGCACTAAAGTCAGGTAGAGCAAGCCCTCTCACTTTGTCCTTCTTCTTGAGGAGGTCTCTGTTAATCCTGGGCTTCATTCCCCTCCATATGAAGTTGGTGATCAGTTTTTCCAATTCTTTGCAGAAGGATGGCGGTATTTGTATCGGGATAGCATTAAACTTATATTGGGCAGAATATATTTCAATATCTTTACTATATTGATCTTCTAATATAGAATTACTATATTGGGTTTTCTAATCCATGAGCACGGGATATTCTTCCATTTGTCGAGGTCACTCTTGGTTTCTTATAATATGTTCTGTAGTTTTCCTCGTACAAATCTTTTTTTTTTTAGTTAGGTATATTCCTAGATATTTGTGTATAGCAGTCTGATAGACTTCTGTTTGTTGATCTTGTATCCTGCCACTCAGCCATATTCCTGTATCACTTCCAAGACTCCACTTGTGGATTTCTGAGGATTTTTGATATATAAAATCCTATCATCTGCAAATAACGATAGTTTCGCTTCTTCCTTCCCATACAAATACCTTTGATGCCTTTTCTTTTTCTTATGTTGGTAGCTAGGACCTCTAGTACTATGCTAAATAGGAGTGGGGACAGGAGGCAGCCTTGTTTAGTCCCCCTTTTCAGTGGAATTGTTTTCGTCTTTTCTCCATTGATTATCACGTTGGCTGTTTGGTTTTCATATATAGTTTATATAGTATTGAGGAATTTTCCTTCCATTCCTATCCTCTTGAGTGTCTTAAACAGGGATGGGTGTTGGATATTGTCAAATACTTTTTCCACATCTATCAATATTATAATGTGGTTCTTATTATTTTTCATGTCAATGTGGTCCTTATAATTACTGTTATGGTGAGCTCATTGTTGTAGCTACTGTGTCAGTTCATCTTGTTGAGAGTCTTTGTCTTTTTTTGCTGACAATCTTCTTTAGCAAATGTGATATCCTTTTTTAGGAACTGATCTCTCCTAATAATGTGTCCAAAGTGTGTGAAAATGAAGTCTTGATATCCGTGTTTCCAAGAAGCATTCTATCTATACTTCTTCCAGATTTGTTTGTTCTTCTAGCAGTCTATGGTACTTTCAACATTCTACACCAGCACCATAACGTTATTGCATCAACTCTTCTTTGGTCTTCCTTATTCATTGTACAACTTGCAAATGCATATGAGGCAATTGAAAGTGCCATGACTTGGGTTAGGAGCAGCTTAGTCCTCAAAGACTTGAAAGCATTCTTATGCAGCAGATTTTCTCTGTGCAATGCATAGTTTGACTTTTAAAAATAGAAATATTAATGTGACTTTTATGTCAGTGATAAATACATTGATAAATGTTTCTGCATTTTACCAAGGTTCGTCCCATTTACCATATTAATGATGTGTAGAAATTAGGGCTTCAAATGGGTTCATTCGCTCTACTGAGAAGTCTGAGCAGGGATCTTGTAGACTCTGATTCAATGTATCTTGACTTCAGGACAAGTAAGGCATCCCCTAGGTTTTCCATCTCTTTCAAAATTGTTCACAGCATCAATATACCTTTAAACAGTGACCATGTTTAGAAAGCGTTGGTGTTAGATCACCAAACAATGGCAGATGGTTAAGAAGGTGCTTGTCCTCTTCGCTTTCCAGCTCCCCCCTCTCTAATGCTAGAGTGGTCTAGTTTGGCTTTTTGACTGCAGCTTCTCTGAGACATGGTGAGGGGAAATCCAGACAGCAACCAAGAAACATATGCTGTGTATATGTTAGCAAGTAAGCAAAGGAGATGTCCACGGCAGTAATTTGTTTCTGGTGGGAGGTGTTTGCTCATGAAATATAACCAGATTTGCTTCTGCCATACTCTCAGTCTGTGCTCAGGAAAATAAATGAAAATAAAGTTGTATTTTAGAAATGATTCATGTTATAAAGAACAACACGACGAACAGGTGGATCAGGAAATTGGTGTAAAGGAGATATAAAATGGAAGAGAATAAGACTTGAGCACAGTCGCCATCGAGACACCAAAGGGTGACATGCATACATGTACACACACACACACATTCTATATATGTGTGTGTATACACACACACACACACACACACATACTAGGAGGGCTGGAAAAAATGACAGGGTAAAATGAAATGCATAGTGGGAGACATTCTTAAACTACAGAAGGTTCTGAGTCCATGGATTGAGACAGTACACCACATTGGATGAGAGTATGGGAGATCAAACCTAGTGTAAACTCTTAATATCCAGGATGAATGATGATGACAAAAGCAAGCAAATAATTTTTCTCCCTTTTCTCTTTATTATGGTATAGAAGATACATACAGAGAGAAGGTAAAATAAACACAATACAGTGAAACCTATGAGAACTAGAACTTGATGGAACTGCTTACATTTTCTGCACTTTGAAAGTTTTATGCCCTTGATAGGCCATACGCTTAACTACTTTTATATCCTTTCTATTAGTGGAAAATATTTGAGTTTTCCTGCTCTGATAGGTTTCTGCCATTTACAGATTCCAGATTTTGCAGGATTGCTGTATATTAAACTAAACAAAACACTGATAAAACTGGAACTCGTGGTTTTTCAGTTGATTCAGACTCTTTAGGATAGTGAAGGACTTGCCCCATAAGTTTTCCAAGTCTATCTAACACCTTTACTGAAGCGGACTGACACATCTTTTTCCTGTGACACCTTCCAACCTTTTGGTAAGCAACCAGATGTTTAATCACTGCATCACCAAGGCTCCTTATACATAATAAATTAGAATATGAAAATCCAAGTAGCCATCATTCAAGTAAAAATATGTCATTGAAGATTTCTGGCTATTATCAAATGGTTTGTACTGTATTAACACTTATTATCCAAACACAACTGTTAAAATGTGAAAATGTCTAAAACAAAGAGCCCATGATGTCGCAGGAAATAAAAGGCATGCTCCTTGAGAGACCATACTACAGATAATTCCTTCCTAGAGACTCATCTGGAGGGCATTTTCCATAGCAGAGTCTGGGGATATTGAGTGGGAGCAGAGGCAGGTTATAGGGACAAGGAAACAGCTTGGAAGCTTGGAGTTTAAATCTGCTGGAATTTAAGAAGCAAAACCCTGGCAACAAGGGGGTCACAGGAGCCCAGACATCTCTGCATAATTTCTCCTTAAGTTGATGTCTGACACTAAAACTGCTCATGTTTATGGCAAGACAGGTGCTGTGTGATAAGTTTTTTGTGTCAACATGACACCTGTAAGAATATATAGGTGAAGTTTAGCCTGTCAGTGAGGTCACGACCTTGGAGATACAACCAAGATAAATAGCTCTCTGGAAGCTAGCATCAGTCTCTGCCTTTACCTTTCTGCTTGCTGGCCAGCCTGGGAGCTGCTGGAGCCCTGCCATGTTTTCCATCGACCTCGGATTTACGTGACTTTGTACATACCAGCCCGTAATCTTCCTGCACTGTAAATCATTGCGTGTGACTGTGTGAATCTGAAGAGGGCCTTATTGGCTCTAGTTTCAGACTTACAGAGTTGAGTTGGACTGGACTGGGATATATATATGTACTTTTTGATAAAAACTCTTTCTTACACATCTATAAGTGTCACTGAATTTGTTTCTCTAGTCAACTCTGCTCAACACATGCTGGAATAGGTAAATACTAGGTACAGTGTCAGCAGCCATGCAATATTAAGATGGGACTTCTTGGCCTTTTAAGACAAATTTAGAGACCATCTCAAGAACATACTTGCAATCTCTATGACCCCGAGACCAGAAAAATTACATGGTACCTGGCTACCACAGCCAGCTCCTCAGAAAGAGATCACTTGATGAAGTCCTGGAGAGAATGGGAAAAAAACCATAGACCACAGCTTAAAATCATGAAAGACCAGATTTACTGGTCAGATGGAGACTATTAGAGGATGAGATAGCAAGGAGACAGACAGACAGACACACAGAGAGAACACCCTTACCAGCAGTCACTTAAACCTAAATAAAGTATGCTCCACCCCCACGGAGGGAGCATCAGGCTCCAAAGCTGCCCAGAGTAGTTAGGGAACCTTGGCTGGCCAGTCCCACTACCAGCTGAGTTATCAAGTTGAGTTGATACCAACCTGACTTTTGTACTCATGTATGTGAAGAAATTTGGAAAACAGCTACCTGGCCAAACAACTAGAAGAAATTCATCCTCATCTAAATAAAGGCAATCCAACACAATGCAGAAATTATAAGACAGTATTATTAATATTGCTATCAAAATTTTGCTAAAGGTTATCCAGGAATGGCTTTCAGCTGTACATTGACATAGAACTGCCAGAAGTTAAAGCATGATAAGAAAAGAACACACGATGAGGAAATGTCATTGCTGATGTCCGTGTTCTAATCTTTTACTAGACTTTTGTGGGGGCAAGAAACATTCCCAGGATGCCAGAGAGACCATGAAGAAGAATCTAAATACCTCTTTCACTCTGAAGGAATCTACCACATATTATTTATGCCTTAATCTTCACACTTTTGAATTCCTTTTCACACTTATTGATTCTTAGCAAAAGAGGGCTTCTCATTATAGGAATTGAATTTGCTTCATCTCCAATCTCCTGAAAATACGTATTTGAATCCTTATGTCTGTACCAGTGTATGTAATCCTGTTCAGAAGTAACTTTTTGTTATGCTAATGAGACTCTGAGTAGAAGTTCTAAATGTAATCATTTCTGAATTATAAAAGCAGATTAGACATAGAGGTAAGTGCATTCAGGTGTTGGGAGGAGGGGGAACTCAAGGAAGACAGACGCTATATGACATTCACCAAGGAACTACCCAGAACAGATGTCCAACCAAGAAGGAACCTACATGACCAAGATCCTGCTCTGGATCTTTAGTCTCCAGAATTGTGAAAAAAAAAATTAATTTAAGTTATTTAAAGCTAAAAGAGGAAAGGGAATGGAATGAATGAAAGTAACCTATACATTATATGATCAATACTTTTTTAGCAATAGTATCAAGGCCATTTAGTGGGGAAAAGAGACATTTTTGAACAAATTCTGCTGAAGCAATCCTACAACCATGTCCCCTACCAAAAAAACCCTTTCATTCATACCTCCTAGTATATCTAAAAATTAAAGTAGATTAGAAATCCAAATGTAAAAAAAAATCCAAATCTAAAACAAAGGTATAAAATTTTTAATAGAAAGCATAGGACATTATTTGCGACCTTGTAATAGTTTTCTTGGTTATGACAAAAATATCCATAAAATAAATCTATAAAGTAAAACATATATGCTGTAAATGCTGTAGGAGCCATATCTGACCTCCTCTGGCTTTTCTGTTACTATGAGTCAGAGGTCAGATATACCTCCTCGTTACATTTTTCTTGATCCATCCTGAGACAACCATTTCTCCCACGGTACTCTTTCTTTGCTGGGTTCAACAGTTCATTGCAGTGGCCACAAAGAACTTATGGACAATACTCACAATTATGGGGTCTTACTGGGAAGTTAATAAAATTCAAAATTCACTGCCATTGAGTTGTTTGCGATCATATCAACCCTATGGGATAGGTACAACTGCCTTTGTGGATTTTGGACACTCAAACTCTTTATGGGAGTAGATAGCCTCATCTTTCTCCCAGGGAGTGGCTAGTGGTTTTGAACTGCTGACCTTGTGGTTAGCAGCCTAGCACATAACCACTATGCCACCATTGCTTTTCAGGGAGGTTAAATGGTTTCAACAAGTTAGGATCAGTAAACAGTAAGGATACAGTCATTGGTCCATAGCCCTCCTTTAACTTTGTCTCATAGTTCTATAGTCTCAAGCCATTTGAAGAGAAGGTACCTAATTGTCTCCATACTACTCCTTTTCCCTCTCCACATCTCCATGCCATACTCTTTAGTGCCTCTGCCTCAGCCACTTCAGACAGAGCTCTGAGACACAGTCTTCTGATGGCCCTCGGAATTTTTTCTCTTTGAGATGGCTTTGATACACAGAGAAATGGCTTTGATGGAGGTGCGACTTTTAGTCAACCATACTCCCAAGGGAAACAAAGGATGGTGTCTTAAATCACACCTTTTAGTAGAGTTTAAAGATAACCCTAAAGCAGTGGTTCTCATCCTGTGGGTTACAACCCCTTTGGAGGTTGAATGACCCTTTTACAGGGGTCGCCCGATTCTTAACAGTAGCAAAATTACAGTGATGAAGTTGCAACGAAAATAATTTTATGGTTGGGGTATCACCACCACATGAGGAACTGTATTAAAGGGTCTCGCCATGAGGAAGGTTGAGAACCACTGCCCTAAAGAAACCAAGGGTGTGACTTGGTTTCCACTCTCCACTAAAGTCAGGACTTAACTCTACCTTAATCTTGTCCATTAGTATAGCAGAAACAAATAAGCAAAATAAACCTAATCACTGCCATCAGTCAATGCCAACTCATATAGCAACTTAGGACAGTGTAAAACTGTCATTGTGAGTTTCTAAGATGACGGTAACTCTTTATGGGAGTAGAAAGCCTCATCTTACTCCAGAGGAGTGTCTGGTGGTTTCCAACTGCTGACCTTGTGGATCACAGCCCACCATTAGGGGTCCTAGTGTGGCAAGAGTACTCCCTCCAAAATAGAATTATAGCTATAGGCTATAAAGAATTATGGCTACTGTACCCTGTACTGCACCCTGACTGGCTCATCTCTTCCTTGTGACCCTTCTGTAAGGGGATGTCCAGTTGTCTTCAGATGGGTTTGGGGTCTCGAGTCCACACTCCCTCTCATTCACATTGATCGGATTTTTTGTTCTGGGTCGTTGATGCCTGATACCTGATCCCGTTGACACAGGCTGGTGTGCTTCCTCCATGTGGGTTTTGTTGCTTCTCAGCTAGATGACTGCTTGTTTATCTTTAACACTTTAAGACCCCAGATGCTATATCTTTTGCTAGCTGGACACTATCAGCTTTCTTCATCACATTTGTTTATGTACCCATTTCGACTTCCATAATAATGTCAGGGAAGATGAGCATCACAGAATGCTAGGTTATTAGAACAAAGTGTTTTTGCATTGAGGGAGTACTTGAGTTAGAGGTTCAATGTCCGTCTGCTGCCTTAATACTTAACATATAAGTATATGTACATATCAGATCTATTTCCCTATTGTTATATATAAATATATTTACATATGTATATGCTTGTATTTAGACTTCTATAAATGTCTCTTGCCCCACTATCATGTTTGACATTCGTTCAGGTTTTAGTAATTCCTCACAGCTACATTGCACTTGATCAAGCCCCACCAGGCATCCTACACCCTCCTAGCCATAACTTTTAGATCACTTGTTGATCCCTTGTCCCTGGGTGTGTTGACACCCCACTTTCTTTCCACTGCCTCCCCTTTCCCCATGTCCCTCCAGAACCGTTGTTTCCGTTGTTTTCTCCTTTGAATTGTGTATCCCGCCTAGATAGACCTGCAGAGACAATAAGAACAAAAACAAGACAGAGCAAAACAAAACAATAACAAAAAATGACCAAAAAAAAGAGAAAAGCCTATACTTATTTCCAGGTCTGTTTGTTGACCATTAGGAGTGTTTTCAAGTTGAGTATGATGGGGTGCCACGCCCTGGCCCCAAAGTCTCTTTATGGTATTCCCCGGGGACTTCATTGCATTGCTCCCCTTACTGCTCTGTTGCACGCAAGACAACAATTTTTAAAACATATTTAATTGATATATTTTATTATCTATAAGCTATATTTATTTATATATCATATACATGTTCCTCATGTTCTTGGTATTTAAGGTTGGGAACAAGGTTTAAAAAGTCTTGTTTTCAGAGTTGCTGTCCTTTTAAAGCATGTCTAAGCCTATGACATTCTCCCTTAGGCCTGTAAACTGCTTGGAGAAACCTACAATCAGTAGGTTTTTAAAGCTAAATGTGTTTGTTCTGGAAGAAGCATACTGCTGTTGCATTCAAATCCTGTAGCTACTTACAAGTCAAAAGTAGCAAATATCGCATTACATGGAAAAATATCAACTAGTTTTTTTCTCTTCAGGGAGCCCAGTCGCTTTCTATTTTAAAATTATTCTGTCGGGGGCTCATACAGCTCTAATTGCAATCCATACATACATCCATTGTGGCAAGCATTTTTGTATATTTGTTGCTATCATCATTTTCAAAACATTTTCTCTCTATTTGAGCCCTTGATATCAGCTCCTCATTTCCCCCTCCCTCCCTTCACCACCCTCTCTCCCATAGGAACCCCTGGTAATTTATAAATTATTATTTTTTCATGTCTTACACTGACTGATGTCTCCACTTTTCTGTAAGACACCAATTTTTTGCCATAACAATTCTGAAAATGACACATGACCACATAAGCATTTTGTACAATTATTTGTGTGAACACCAAACAGTTTTGACTGTTTTGTGTATGCCTGCCTTGTTAGAGGGCTGAAAAGGTAGCACTTTCCAAAACTACTGGTGCTCTTGTAACTGTTGGTGGTTTCCATGTGCTTTGGAGCATTCTCATGCCTGGCTGCCATTCTGTCATAACAGTATACCACTGTGCTGTAATTGTATAAATGCATTTACAGTGTAAAACAACCACCAACTTGTAAACTGATTTTTTTAAAAATGCAGGAAGAAGAATGTACCTTCCAAAGAATGGTTCCTCGCCTTCCCTCCCACACCAATAGTTTGCCTGCTCCCCCCTCTCTGGACAAATTTCAGCTTGCCTTCTTTATATGGCACACATGCTATGCTTATTTACTTTTGATTTGTTTATTGACTTATTCTTTATTACTGTTCAATGTATATATGTTATCACCTGTGAAAATTATTGGCTATCTTTGATTGGGATTGAATGCACCATAATTTTTTATTGAAATTAGTAGGTACATTTTACCCCCTCAAAGCAGAAAAATCAAACCCACTGCTATCAAGTTGATTCCAACTCATAGTGAACCTATATAGGGTTTTCTTTATAGGAGTAAACAACCTCCACTTTCTCCTGTGCGATAGCTGGTAGGTTTTGAACTGCTGAATTGCAGATTGCAGATCACTGCCTAACCCACAGCACCACTTGGGCTCATTCCTCATAGCAAAAGGGTGTTGCAACCATTTAGCAGCATTAAATGTAAGGTGTGTAAGAGATCCACTGCCCCTTATCCTCATCAACATTTGAGGCACTCTAGTGGGTGCATAGTTATACCTATTTTTGGCTCTATTGCACATCTTTCATTACTAATGAGGCTGAGCACCTTTTATGCTCTATTGTCCATTTGCATTTCCTCTTTGCTGCCTTTCTTAGAACATTTTCAACAGTGCATTTTCAATCATGTGGGAACTTGCAGTGGTACTCACAAGCCATTGTTGAAAAAGTTCCTTGAAGATGGACCTAAACCACAAAAAAGAAGACTGGAGGAAGGGTTAAAAAAAAAGATTAGTGCACGGGGAAGCCAAGAAATCAAGATGAGAATGGAATTTAATATTGCAGAACTTGGCCAGGTAGAAGTCGTTTATACATGATAGTGTTAGAAGAGGAAAATGTAGGAAATTAGCATGCTGCATCCTCATGCTGTGGAGGAAAGAGGGGATCTTCGAGTCAGTTTACTAACAGCAGTGGTTTAAGAACATCATTCAGAGATTACCAACAGAGAAGCCAACCAGGCCTTAATTAACCTTTCATAAGATAGGGACCAGGGAGGAGGGGGTCACAGGACATAAACACGGTGATTTCCTCATTATCCTGGAGATGAAGCAGACTGTTTACACTGTGTAAGCAGACTGTGTAATCATCAAGCATGAAAAATCTCAGTCTCACTAAACATTTTTACAATTTTACCATTCAGCTAACTTAAAATTGATGAGGCAGCATTTTTCACTTTTCAGCTTGTCAAAGATTAAACGCTTGAGAAAGTATGGAATAGGCAATGGTGTGGAATAAATACTCATGAACTGTTATTACAATGTAATGTATAGAGTCCTCTTGGGAGGAGGTTTTGTTTAACATCACTGAAGATCAGAAAGCACATTGTTTTACTTCTCCAACTGAGGGACCTCTGAATGTACATATTGAAAAAATTCTAAGATATATTGATTACGAAGAAACATGCACAAGGTATAGAACAAGATACATTCTTCCACACACATATAGAAAATTTCTAGAGACCTACCAGGAAATGTTAATGGTAATAATGAGATGTGAAATAGTAGAAGTTTTATTCCTTTTTGTACATTTATACTTTCAGTAATTTTTATTTAAATATCTGTTGCTTTGAAGAGTTATGAAAGCTACACAAAAGTAAGAAAAGGTTAAAGAGTTGTTATTGTTAATAAAGAATATGTATACTACATTCATTCCAAACCCAGCGGCATGTTGATATTTAATAAAAGAGAAATCTGAAGAATGGAGTTAAGTAACTTACCCACAAGTTTGGATTACACATAGAACAGAAAATGTTCTGGCATCATTGCTGCTCTTACATGGAAGGAACACAGAATAATAGTCATTAAAATGCTGTAAATAGCAGCGCTTCCTAAATTTACCCACACCCTCTGAAGGAGTTATTAGAGTCTGTATACAATCACCCTCCACAAGAGCCCACGAGCCTGGGAGGCAGGCAGGCAGGCTCCTGTTAAGGAAAGGTTTGTTGTTTGGTGCCACTGCGTAGACTCCAACTCATAGTGACCCTGTGTATAATAGAACTGCCTGGCCTTGCGCCGTCCTCCCCGTTCTGTGGAGAGCCGTGTTGCAGCTCCTGCGTCAGTCATCTCATCAAGGGCCTTTCCGCTTTTTTACTGACTCATTACCAAGCAGTGTTCTCTCATCTCTCTTGACAGTGTGGCCAGAGTATGTGAGACTAATTCCTATCACCCTTGCTTCTAAAGGGCATTCTTGCGATACTACTCTAAAGAAAGATTTGGTTTTTGATAGTCTAGTATTCTTTGCCGGCACCATCATTTAGATAATTGATTCTTCTCTGATCTTCTTATTCGCTGTCTAGCTTTCACATGCACATTAGACAATTGAAAATACCATGGCTTGGGTCAGGCAGATCTTGGTCCGCAAAGTGGCATCTTTGCTCTTTAACACTTGAAAGAGGTCTTGTCCAGCAGATTTGCCCTGTGAAATATATTGTGTGATTTCTTGACTGCTGAATCCACAAGTACTGATCGTGGATCCAAGTAAAATGAAATCCTTGGCAGCTTCAGTCTTTTCTCTGTTTATCATGTTGTTTGTTGTCCATTGTGAAGATTTTTTTTTTTTTACATTGAGTTGCAATCCATACTGAAGGCAACAGTCTTTGATCTACATTGGCAAGTGCTTTAAATCGTCTGGCCTTTGACCCAGCAAGATGGTATTACCTGCATATTGCAGGTTGTTTTCTAACTCCAGGGCTTTGTACATTTTATCATAATGCTTTAGTTTGACTTCATTTGAAATTTTGTTTTCAGCTTTTCTTCCATTTGCTTTGTCTGTTCTTCATCAAAGACCCTGCTTTAGAGTGTCTTCTGACATACACTTTGGTCTTTTCTTTCTTTCCTATCTTTTAAATGATATTTTGCTTTTTTTCAGGTATGATGTTCTTTTATCCCAATTTGTTGGATCATTGGTCATTAGTGTTTAATGTATCAACTTTGTTTCTGGATGCAGTCTTTGAATTCAGGTGGGATGTATTCATGAATGTATTTTGGCTCTCATAAACTTGTTTTCATTTCCTTCAGCTTCATCTAGAATAGCGGTTCTCAGCCTATGGGTCCTAACCCTTTGGGGATCAATCAACCCTTTCACAGGGGTCACCTAAATACATCCTGCATATCAGATATTTACATTATGATTCATAATAGTAGCAAAATTACAGTTTTGAAGTAGCAATGCAAATAATTTTATGGTTGGGGGTCACCACAACATGAGGAACTGTATTAAAGGGTCGCAGCATTTGGAAGGTTGAGAACCACTGATCTAGAACATGCATTAATGATCTGTTCTACAATCATCCAATAGCCTTCTTTTGGTTGTTGATGTTGTGTTTTTCTATCACCTCTTCTCACAGATACAATAAGTTTGACTTCTGTACTTCATCTGTCAATAATGTTGCATATGATAGAATATTATCTGTACATCTCTAAGAAAGACCAATTAAAACAACTGTTATTCAGACTTACACTAACCACTAATGCGAGTGATGAAAAAGTTGAAAAATTCTACCAACTTTTTTAGTCTGAAATTAAACAAATACGCAATCAAAACATTTTTTAAAATCATTTTATTGGGGGCTCTTACAGCTCATAACATTTCATGCATCAATTGTTTCAAGCATATTTGTACATATATTTCCATCATTTTCTTTTTGTTTTTTTTTACATTTTATTAGGGGCTCATACAACTCTTATCACAATCCATACATATACATACATCAATTGTATAAAGCACATCCGTATATTCTTTGCCCTAATCATTTTCAAAGCATTTGCTCTCCACTTAAGCCCTTTGCATCAGGTCCTCTTTTTTTTTCCCCTTCCCTCCCCGCTTCCCACTCCCTCATGAGCCCTTGATAATTTATACATTGTTATTTTGTCATATCTTGCCCTATCTGGAGTCTCCCTTCCCTCCCTTCTCTGCCGTCCATCTCCCAGGGAGGAGGTCACATGTGGATCCTTGGAATCAGTTCCCCCTTTCCAACCCACTCACCCTCTACTCTCCCAGTATCGCCCCTCATACCCCTGGTCCTGAAGGTATCATCCACCCTGGATTCCCTGTGCCTCCAGCTCCCATATGCACCAGTGTACAACCTCTGCCCTATCCAGTCCTGCAAGGTAGAATTCGGATCATGGTAGTTGGGGGGAGGAAGCATCCAGGATCTGGGGGAAAGCTGTATTCTTCATCGGTACTACATTACACCCTGACTGACCCATCTCCTCTCTTAAACCCCTCTGTGAGGGTATCTCCAGTGGCCGACAAATGGGCCCTGGGTCTCCACTCTGCACTTCCTTCCCCCTTCATTCACTATGGTATGTATAATATTTTTTTTTGCATGATGCCTTATACCTGGTCCGTTTGGCACCTCATGATCGCACAGGCTGGTGTGCTTCTTCCATGTGGGCTTTATTGCTTCTGAGCTATATGGCCGCTTGTTCACCTTCAAGCCTTTAAGATCCCAGACACTATCTCTTTTGATAGCCGGGCACCATCAGCTTTCTTTGCCACATTTGCTTCTGCACCCGTTTGTCTTCGGCAATTGTATCATGGAGGTGTGCAGCTAATGATATGATTTTTTGTTCTTTGATGCCTGATAACTGATCCCTTCGGAACCACGTGATCACACAGGCTGGTGTGTTCTTCCATGTGGGCTTTGTTGGTTCTGAGCTAGATGACCGCTTGTTTATCTGCAATCAAAACATTTTGATAATCATTGCTGATTGGAATGAGAAAGTTGATCAAAGAAGAATGATCAGTAGTTAGACAATATGGCCTTGGTGATGAAAAATTAAGGTGGAGATTACACAGTAGGGCTTTGCAAGACTAACAACCTCTTAATTTCAGATCCTTTAAAAAACCCCAAAACAAACGGCACCTATACACATGGATATCAGCAGATGGAGCATATGAGAATACAATCTACTCAAATGTAGGCAGAAGCATTTGGGATCTCAGCTCTGACCAACTAACTAGAAGTCTTCTCTGATTTCTTCTCTATAAATCTGGTGATAATCACATCAACTTGCTATTCTTGCAACTATTAGGTAATGTTGTTATATACCATCTAGTTCATTTTTGACTAGTAGCAACTCCATGTGATAAAGGTGAACTGTCGTATAGGTTGTAATCGCCAGGTTTTTCTCCTGTATAGTTAATGGGTATATTCGGACCATCAACTTTTAGGTTAGCAGGAGCATGTATAACATTTGAGCTCTAACAGTGTATAACAGCGATAACATTTGTATAACAGTGTAAGTGTAGGATAGTAACTGAGAAAAGGTGCTTGGAAATAACAAAGTGCTTTAAAATGGTTCACTTCATTCTCTTTTAAAGAGTTTGTATGTTTTCATTATCTAATGCTTATTACTGCAAATAGTTTATCTGCTCTGATAAGGATAAAGGCTAATTTGGTTGTTGGATACTATTGAGTCAGTTCCAATTCATACTGATCCCGTCTACCACAGATAGGCTCTATCTGCCCAGTCCTGTGCTATCCTCATAATCAGTGCCATGTTTGAACTTATTGTTGTAGTCCTGTTTCATTCCTCTTTTGTTCTGGCCCTTAACTCCATCAAGCATAATCTTCTCCTTGCTAGTCCTTCCTGATAAAACATCTAAACTATGTGAAATGAAGTCTTGCCATCATTGCTTCTAAGGACATCCTAATGGAATGACTTCCCAGACAGTTGTTTGTTCTTCTGGCAGTCCATTAAATAGTCTTTGCAAACACCACATTTCAAAACAACTATTCTTATTTTGTCTGTCTTATTCATTACCCAAATTTCATGTGTATATACAACAATTGAGGATACCCAGGGTGGGTCAGTTGTCTCTCCGTCCTCAAAGTGACATGTTTTCTGTTTAATACTCTTAAAAGATCTTTTGCAGCAGCTTTCCCAATGTAATATATTGTTTGGTTTCCTGACAACTGCTTCCAAGGATGTTGATTATGGATCCAAGTAAAATGAAATCACTCACAACTTCAGTTTTTCCTCTGTTCTCTGTCGCGATATGGCTTATTGTTTTAATTGTGAGGATCTTTGTTTTATTTTTATGTTGAGGTATAATTCATTATGAAGGCATGGATTAGTGTTCATCAGTAAGTGCTTCAAGACCTCTTCACTTTTAGCAAGCAAGATTTTATAATCTGTATAGCTCAGGTTGTTGATCAGACTTCCTCCAATCCTAATGCTGTGTTCTTTATGTAGTCAGGTTTCTCAGATTATTTGTTTAGTATACAAATTGAACAAGTATGGCAAAAGGATCCAGCCCTGACCCATATCTCTAGCTTTTAAGTCACACATTATCTCCTTGTTAAGTTCAAGTGACTGCTTATTGTTCTACATACATCTTTCACAGGAGCACAATTAAGTGTTCTTGAATTCCTATTCTTCACAATGTAATACATCATTTGCATTCCATAATTTGTTACTTCCATATTGTTTTATGACTTCACAATACATACCTTCAGTAATACATAGGTAAACAAAATGGAAAAAAATTACTTGAATAACAGTGAGAATGGAGAAAAAGAAAATGTTCTAAAATTGATTGTGGTAAAGATTATACAGTTTTCTTGGTTGACTAATGAATTGTATGATATGTTAATGAAGTGCCAATAAAGCTGTTTAGAAAGAAAGAAAAAAGGTATTTGCATTGGTTCTTACTAAATTGTACATAAAATCTCCTGAGTAGTTTCTGTTATCAGTGCTCTTTTTAAACTAACTACCCATCTTCTTTGTTTCTAACTTTTGCATTCCAATCACCAATAATTATGTCTTTGTATCTTGTTTCATATTTGATTCATTTCAGACTTCGGATGTTGGTAAAAGCCTTCAACTTCTTCGTCTTTGGCGTAACGGTTGGTTCATAATTTTCAACAATAGTTATACACTGGTCTTCCTTGTGGATATATGGATATATTATTATGATAACATTGTACTTCAGGCTAGATCTCGACATGTTCATGCCATTCCTCTTCTTTTTGTCATTCCAGGTTTACTACATGTTTGCCTAATTCAAAATGGACAGTAGAAGTTCATTGTAGCTCACTGATGCATAGGATGTCAATCTGTATATACTCTACTTAATTTTAAATTTTGTCTCTCCATTTCTTATATTCATACTTTTTTGTACATTCCACCTTCTGATTATCTTAGTGAAATTACTAGACTGACCTTGCACTAGAAATTAACATTTTTATTGAAAGACTTGAATCATTTTGAAATGGGAAGACATAACAGACCCTGTAAAATGTATAAAGCTTCAACTTACAGGGGGATTTGACAAGTTTGTAAAAGGTAAAGCAAGCAAAAGATTAGTGCTCACTAGACACTTAAAAGAGAGGGAAGCATGGCAAAAAGTTACAAAGTGTTTGTTGAACTTGAAGCCTAAGCATTACCAGCAGGTTAAGTTGGTAAACTCTGAGGTTATATCCCGAGAGTTATTTAACAAAGCATTTTGTTAGGGGTCAATTTTCTGTTACATTTTCAGTTTGTCTCTTTATTCCAACAAACTTAGTTGCTACTGTAGTTACAGATTTACAAAGGGCTGATAGAAAACAGGGAAAAATCCTAACGAATAAAATTTTGGGAGGCAGGGTGTGAATTAGACTTGATATATACCTATTTTAACTATAAGATTTTATACAGGCTCTAACTTCACTTAACATTATCAGTCCGTCTCCTGTCCCCCTGCTTACCAAGGTGGGTTCTCTGGGCCCAGTAGTGCAAACATTCATAACTACCACCAAACGATTTATCCAGATTAGAAATCCTGGTGTTTTCCAGCAGTAAAGGTGTTTTCCAGCAGTAAAACTTTGACAAAAGGACTGAGTGATTTCGTTAGAAAAACAAATTAATATCTTGATTTAATCAAAATGAAAATTTCAGTTTAGGTCTGAAGTCACTCAATTCAAATTTCGCCCCCCCCCTCAAGATTTCCTCCTCCATATGATTCTTAATGGATGTTTGCATTTGGCCTTTCTTATTTTGAAGTGTTCCACATCAGCATATGAAGGTCTTGAAAGCTTTTCTGTTCCCATGTCACCAAGGTTGGCTCAGTTCTGAGGAGGTAGCATTTCCTTAGCTGTGTTTTGAGTGCTTTCCAACCTGCAGTGCTCATTTCCCAGCATGTTGTTAGACAATGATCCAGCGGTATTCATAAAGTTTTGATTGTCCAGTTAGTTTTAGGCCATCAGGCCCTCTTCCCTTGTCTGTCTTAGTCTGGAAGTTCTGTTCAACTGTCCACCATAGGTGGTTTTGCTGGTATTTGAAATAGCATTAGATAATGATTTAGAGTAATGAAATCTTGAGGTTTCATCTGAGTTTCATGGAGGTGTTGCCCTGCTACCTGAATCTGTGGAGGATTCTCCATGAGATTGAGGTAGCTCCTTGGGTGGGTATTTTCATTAAGTGTCCCCTGACTTTGCTGAACATGTAGCTTGGGAGGTCTTCTCAGTATGGAATTAATGGCTATGCATGGACTCAGAGGCCTTGTTCCTCATTTGCTTTGCTCAGTTAAGGTAGACAGTGGTGTTCAGTTGAGTCCACAGTAAGTTGAGGCACCTTTGAGATCGCAAATATGTCATCTGGTTTTTGAAAATGTACTTCTATAATAGCTGAGAGTGGATGCTATTCTGGCAATATTTTCTAAGTCAAACGCCAAGCTATATAGATGAAATTTTGAGGTGTGGTTCAGGCAATCACTATAATAAAGGATAAAGTCTTCTTTAATACGTCAGAGCAAAGGCACTGGTCAAAGTGCAAGCATCAAGCTCTGGGTGCACAAAAGGCAGCCCAGGCAGGAGTACACAGTGTCACATAAATATTGAGTGGCCTGCACCTGGGGGAAGAGTCTGGTAATTGCTGATGGAATGGAATGCCAAATTCAACCATATGTAAGTGTCCTGTAAATCCCCAAATGTGACAATGATAAGGATTTGAAAGTTAGGCAAGATTTTGTCTGTGTGCCTTGAAATTTGTTGTTGCGTTCTCTGGGTAACTTGATGATTTTCCCTTGCTTTTTGGTAGATGGACAATGTTCTCACCTGCGGGGGAAGCAGGTGGGCTGGCATGACAGGCTTCCACAGGCCGGGAGAAGGAGACGCTCCCAGGTATTCTCGTCTACCCCTGCTGGTGACCTGCCTGCCCGGCCCCATCCTTCCAGACAGACGATAAGTCTGACCTGTGATGTCCTTGCCTCTCCTGACTCTGCTTTGCCCACCTGTGCCTGCCTGTGTGCCTCACCTCAGTGCCTGTTGGTTGATCTACCTCAACCCACATCTTCACCTTCCCTTTTTCCACCCAACTCGGGAACCTGATCCTGACTTCTGGTTGCTCCCTTTGCTTGATGGTTTCTATTGCGGTTCTACACGTGAAATGCACCCTGACACCCATTAACTCCACTCTGCCATGGGCTCATCTAGGGGGACTCTCCATTAATAGTACAAGCTCACTCCAACTGATGGGCAATGCCTTTTCAGATGCTCACCTGCTTCTCATCTGTCCATTCTTTTTAACAGGGTCATTTGGAATAAAATGATGACAATTTATTCATTAAATAGAACAATCTGGGATATATTGTGAATTTTAAAATTATTATTATAGGATGTCCTCTCGTTTATTGGCCACCTGCGAATTAATATCAGGTTAGAAATATAATGAAGGTAATGAGATATTTCAGAATTAGAATTGATTTTAGAAATAAGCCTACCTGATCTGAAAGAATTGAATCCATTCATTCAGCACACAGTGCTCAAGCATGTACTCTTATCTATTCCAGGCACTGGTTACACTGGCTATAGGACTTAAGAGAGGCTCGTGAGTGAACACGCTGAAACGTTTTGTCTCTGGAGACCAGTAGTTAGCAGTAGACTTAAATGTGAACAAATGGGAAGATGATGAGCTCAGTAGATAAGTGGTAGATTCAAGTATTATGTTACCTCACCCTGCAGGTCGATAATTTGTTAGACTCCCAGAGCCTTCTGAACCTCACAGAACTCACTGAAAACTATTATGATTGTGGTTATGGTTTATGATAATGAAGGGATATGCATTAAAATCAACCAAGGAAAGAAACAGTGGGATATAATCCAGTAGGATTCCAAATGTGGAATTTTAGTTGTCTTCTTGTGGCATTGTGGAAGCGTTAACTACTCCAAGAAATGATGTGTGGCCACATGCACAGAATACTGTTAACCAGGAAAATTTGCAGAATCTTGTATCTAGAGTTGTTTATTGGGGCTCGATCATGGAGACATGGTGAGTGCTTGCATGGCTAACCTTTCATCTCCAGCCCTTCTGGAGGATGAGCCTAACCCTTGACTCCAACCATTAACCACACTGTTAGGCTGTGGAGTGAAACTTAAGGCCCTAGGCAAAGTCACTTTTGTTAGGCAGAACATTCCTTGGGAACTATGAGAGCAGTCAAGGGAGAGAGGAGTGCCTAGAAACAAGGCTGGAATGCTTCAAGGGCACGGGTGAAGTGGGGAGCAAGCTCAGCTAGAGGCAGAGTGACACTGAGAGAAGGAACACCCATGGACCCACAGGTGGACATGAGAGGGAGGGTCACTTTCAGACCAATAGTCAACATAGATCCTATGTTGAAGACACCTATCTCTTTTGGTTTCTGGTGATAGGTTGTGTGTGTGGAGGACTGGGACTTAGCCATTAGAGTTTGTAGAGATCATTGGTGATCTTTGGCAGTTGGGGTACTGCAGGGATAAAGCAAACATAGGGTATGTTTAGGAGAAGAGGGCAGCAGAGAGGTTGAACCAGCACGTATGGAGAACTTTTTATAGTTTATTGCAAAGAAGAATTCAGGAATAGGGGAAAGCAGAACTGAAATACTTACATTTGAAACATAGAAACAATCACTATCTTAGTACAGAAAGTAGTGACCTGGTACAGCTGCGAATGAGAGCAGGAGGCTCATGTGTGCAGTGGGCTCAGGCAGTGAGTAAAGAAAGCCTGCTTAACACAAAGATTGTTTCAGAAGATGTGGTATGGAACGGGCCAGATGCCCAAGTCAGAAAGGACAGGGTCTCTGTGCCTCCTTTTCTGTTGGCTCCCTTTTCTTTGGTCCTCAGCCAAGTAGGGGTGTAGGGCTAGAAGAGGGACAGTGACCATGGTGGACCTTCTTTTCATTTTGGTGGCAGGTATAAATTTCTCTCTCCAAAGAGACTACAACTACAATTTTTAATACGACTATCTTTTCCGTTAGAGAACAGTACTTGGTTTCCATAGTAACTGTCAACCATTTAAATACACATTAAGTTTTATGTAGTGGCACAGGGTAATTACAGACAACGGGGAAATTGCAGGGTAAGTCTTAAATAAATACAAGTAAGTGCATAGTTTGGTGCTGTCCCTGAGAGGGTATGATTTCTTTCTGGGCTGGTGGCCCCATGCCCTGTTCTGTACCTGACACTTGCCACTGAGTGGGCATCTGACTTTGCCCTTGCCTGGCTCCACTCTCTGCTTGTTTGTCATGGGCCCAGCTTCTCTCCTTTCTACTCCACCAGAATTTCAGTGGCAAGCAGTTCCCAAGACCCCAGACCAGTGTTTCTCAACCTTCCTAATGTGCAACCCTTTTAATACAGTTCCTAGGTTGTGGTGACCCCCAAACCATAAAATTACTTTTGTTGCTACTTTATAACTGTAATTTTACTACTGTTATGGATCGGACAACCCCTGTGAAAGGGTCATTTGATCCCCAAAGGCGTAGCAGCCCACTGGTTAAGAACCACTTCCCTAGACCAAAGTTTCACAAGGGAAGCACTTCCTGGGGAAAAGGTTGGGAGCAGGTGAAGACCATGCACATAGCTTTGGGTCACTACTGAAGTGGTCAATTTTATCAACTTGAACTTTTAAAAGCATGCTTTATAATTTTGGGTAGCTTATAGACTGGTGATGACAAGAAAACTTACCTAGGGTTTTCTTTTTCAGAAAGATAGTACATATTAGTGTATTCATCCACAGTCGTCGAGATTAGAGGAGGATATTGTTACTAGTTGGCACAGACTCCTTGGAGAAAATTGTGGCATCCCAGGAAATAGGAGTGACTACACCCAAAGGATCAGACCTGTCATTAAAGTCTGGAGAGAAAGAGATCAAGTGCAAACACGTGTGAGAGAGGTTGGTTTCAGAGGAGAATGGCAGGCTAGCCTCTTTTTTTAAAAAAAATTTTATTAGGGGCTCATACAACTCTTATCACAATCCATACATATATCAATTGTGTAAAGCATATTTGTACATTCATTGCCCTCATCATTCTCAAAACATTTGCTCTCCACTTAAGCCCCTGGCATCAGGTCCTGATTTTTCTCCTCCTTTCCCTCCTCCCCCCTTTCCCCTCCCTCATGAACCCTTGATATTTTATAAATTATTATTTTGTCAAATCTTGCCCTGTCCGATGTCTCCCTTCACCCACTTTTCTGTTGTCTGCCCGCTAGGGAGGAGGTCACATGTAGATCCTTAAAATCGGTTTCCCCTTTCCAACCCACCCTCCCTATGCCCTCCCAGTATCGCCGCTCCCACCACTAGTCCTGAGGGGATCATCCGCTCTGGACTCCCTGTGTTTCCAGTTCCCATCTGTACCAGTGTACATTCTCTGGTCTAGCTAGACTTGCAAGGTAGGAGTCACATCATGATGGGGGGTGGGAGTGGGGAGGAAGCATTTAGGAACTAGAGGAAAGTTGTATTTTTCATCGTTGCTACAATGCACCCTGACTGGCTCATCTCCCCAAGACCCTTCTGTAAGGGGATGTCCAGTGGCCTACAAATGGTCTTTGGGTCTCCACTCCGCACTCCCCCACTCATTCACTATGGTAAGATTTTTTGTTCTGATGATGCCTGTTAGCTGATCCCTTTGACACCTCGTGATTGCACAGGCTGGTATGCTTCTTCCATGTGGACTTTGTTGCTTCTGAGCTAGATGGCCGCTTGTTTACCTTCAAGCCTTTAAGACTCCAGACGCTGTATCTTTTGATAGCCGGGCACTATCAGTTTTCTTCGCCACATTTGCTTATGCACCCATTTGTCTTAAGCAGTCGTATCAGGGAGGTGAGCACACAATGATATGTTTTTTTGTTCTTTCATGCCTGATAACTGATCCCTTCGGCACCTCATGATCCCTGTGTGATCACGAGGTGCTGAAGGGACCAGTTATTAGCCTTCTATATTCAGGATGAATGGACACCATCTATATAAGAGGATTCTTTGGTAACCTATACTCAGGGAAGCAGTCATTCGGCTGTTGTACTGTGCAGTTGCTTCAGTGATGGGTGTACCTGGCATCACTCTGTGAAGGTGGGCATTGCTCCAGAGAAATAAAGGGAATGTGTCTCAGCCAGTGAATGATACTACAAGGACCAGAGAACTAGTTCCAAAGACTGAACACTAGCACATGCAGACTGTAGGTATTCTGCCCTCTCTTGAACACTCAAATAAGCAGATTGTTTCCTTAGAAAATCAAACCACCCTCAAAGCAAAAATATGAACACATCCAAGAATATCACATGTTTGAGGAAAGTCAACACTGAGAAAAGAAGTATCAGACACAAAATAAAGACAATACTCAAGGGAAGAGATGAAGAGATGACTCAGATCAAAGAAAATATTGATCTTTCCAAAACAACAACAGAGATTTTGGAAAGTAAAAAGCCAGTCACAATGTAAACATCCTATGTCTTGAAAAGCATACTGGATAGAAATGAAGATGGAATATGTGACCTGATGGATGATCAGGGAGTGCTTAAAGCAGGCTGGCCAAAGGGCTGAGAGGTGAAGAGTGTGACGTAGAAAGGTGAGAGTGAGAGGCTCTGTCTTCTATTACATATGAGTTTGAAAAGGAAAGAACAAAGACAATTGAGAGGGATGGATGATTATGATAATGATAATACTAATAACAACAATAACAATAATATAAGTATATTTTCCAGAGCCAAAAAATGCAAGTCCAGTGACTACTGAACAAGATGATGAGAAATACAGCTGCCCAGACACATCATGGTACCATTTCAGGATATTACCAATAAAGAGTTACTATATGCATGTTGAAGGTTGTTAATGAAACTTTCTTTAATGCTGATGTTGTATTTTTCTTCATCTCATCTAGCTCCTCTGATTATTTGTTCAAACAAATTGAATAAGTAAAATAAAAAATTCAACCCTGTCACATACTTGTTCTCATTTTGAACCATACAAAATCCCCTTGCTCTGTTCAAAGGGACTGCATCCTGATCGATATACAGGTACCCAAGGAACACAATTAAGTACTCTGGAATTATCAGTCTTCATAATGTTATCCATAATTTGTTTTGATCCACACAATTGAATTCCTTTGTGAATTTTATAAAACACAGATAAACATTTTTTTTTGGTATTTTCTATTTTGATTTAGACCCTTCTGATATTAACGGTTTCTAAGTCTGGCTAGAGCTTCTAGCAGTTCCCAGTTGATGTATCATTGTGGTCAGTCTTTAATTATCTTTAACAGCATTTTGTTAGCATGTAAAATTAATGAAATTGTTGATTGATTTCTGCATTCTGTTTGATCATCTTCCTTTACAATGGGCAGTAATATGGATCTCTTCCCACGGCTTGGCGTGGTAGCTGCCTTCTAATTTTCTTGGCTTAGATGGGTAAGAACTTAGCCACTTGTTAAGCACACTAAAAATGACTAACTTGAATCACTGAAGAAGGTCAAGCTGTTAGTATGGATTATACCTGAACAGGAAGAAAACAGAAATTGTCAAAACTGGGCTGATAAATAGCATCATGACAAATGAAGACAAGATTGGAGTTGTAAATGATTTCATTCTTATTTATTTATTATAAATAAATCATTTTATTGGGGGCTCTTACAGCTCTTATAGTTTTCATTCTTCTTGAATCAGCAATAAATCCAGGAAAAAAACAATCAAAAAATAAAATGATGTTTTCCATTAGGCAAATCTTCTGCAAAAGACCTTGTAAAAAGTTAAAGAGCAAAAAAAAAAAAAAAGTTAAAGAGCAAAGATGTTACTTTGAAGACTAAGGTGTGCCTGACCCAAACCGTGCTATTTCAATAGTTTCACATGTATATGAAAGTTAAACAATGAAAAAAGAAATAAAATTTAATATACTTATTGTTGGCAGAGAATATCAAGTATACATGAACAGCCAGAAGAATGAGCAAATCAGTTTCAGAAGAAATAGAGCCAGGCTGTTCCTTAGAAGTAAGAATGTCAAGATGTCAACTTGGGACACCTGATCAGGAAAGACCAATTGCTAAATAAAGGAAATCAAGTGAGGGACATCTTCAATGAGATGGATTGACACAATAGTTGCATCAAAAGACTCAACTATACAAGTAATTCTGAAGATAGGGCAGACCTGGACAATGTTTTGCTTTGTTATACACATGGTTATCATGATAGGATAGTTGATATGATCACAACTAATAATTTAAAAAGAAACGATCAACTCACTGCCATCAAGTCATGGCTGACTCATAGTGACTCCCTGTGAGTTTCTGAGATTGTAACTGTTTACAGGAATAGAAAGAGCCCGGTCTTTCTCCTGTGGAGCTGCCGGTGATTTCATAGCCCAGCTTGTAACCGCCACGCCACCAGGGCTCCTACAACTAACAATAGCAGCCTATCAAGAGAAAACCCCAGAAGTCCTCAGCAGGAGAAGACGGGAGGTAGGAACCAGCTTTGTTGTAAGGATCTCTTCAGTTAGTATCAGACTTCTAAATAACCAAACTTTTCTAGAATTAATTAAAGCATATCTGTGATACTGTTTAATCCATAGAAGGGCAAAGTAAAAATGTTTGAATAGTGAATCAAGTGAATAAGATTTACTAGCTTCACCTCTTTCTGAAAATAATTACTCATAGGTATGTTGTTGTCAGGTGCCCTCATGTCAGTTACTGTTCATAAGAACACTGCCACATCCTCACAATTGGTGCCACCTTTGAGCCCATCATCACAGCTATTTTGTTAGCCCATCTCTTAGAGGTCTTCCTCTTTCACTGACCTTCTACTGCAGGAAACCTTATGTCCTTTACCAGGGACTAGATCATTCTGATAATGTATCCAAAATGAGAAAAAGTCTTATCATACTAAGGAACAGTATGATAAGGCAGTATTACTGGCTGTATTACTTTTAAAGCAGATTTCTTTGTTTTTTTTTTTGGCAGTTCATGGTAGAGTCAATATTGCTCATCAACACCAAAATTAAAATCCGTCTTCCATATTCATTTTCCAGCTTTGACATGTGTATCAGACAATTGAAAATCCATAGGTTAGGTCAGACACACCTTAGTCCTGAAAGCGACATCTTTGCTCTTCAATACTTTAAAGAGATCTTGTGCAGCAGTCTTGCCCAATGCAACACATTGTTTGATTTCTTGATTGCTGCCTCCATGAGCATTGATTGTGGATCCAGGCAAAATGAGATCCTTAACAACTTCAATCTTGCATTCATTTATCATAATGTCTATTAGGCCGGTTATGAGGATTTTTGTTTACATTGAATTTTAATTCATATGGAAGGCTATAGTTTTTTTATCAGTAATTGCTTTAAGTCAACTTTACTTTCAGCAAGCAAACTTATGCCATCTGTATTTTGCAGGTTGTTAATAATATAGTCTTCCTCCAGTATAGTCCAGCTTCTTGGATTATGTGCTCAGCAAACAGATTGAATATGTATGGTGTAAGAATTCAGCCCTGATACTTTTTCTGATTTTAAACCGTGCACTATCCCCTTGTTTTGTTTGAAAGACAGTATTTTTGATCTACTAGTTCCACATGTGTTTAATTAAGTGTTCTGGAATCTCCAACTTTCCCAATGTTATCCATAGTTTGTTATGATCTACACAGTCAAATGCCTTTTCATAGTAAATAAAACACAAGTAAAAATCTTTTTTGGCATTCTCTGCTTTCAGCCAAGATCCATCCGACTTCGGCTTTGAAGTCTCTTGTTCCATCTCCTCTTCTGAATCCACCTTGGATTTCTGGCAGTTCTCTGTAGGTGTACTGATGCAACTGTTGCGTTATCTTTAGCAACATTACTTTTGTAATGTGTTGGGCTGCTAACCAGCAGTTCAAAACCACCGGCCAACTCCACAGGAGAAAGATGAGACTTTCTATTCCTGTAAAGGGTTATAGTCTCGGAAACCCACAGGGGCATTTCTACCATGTCCTGTAGGGTCATTATGAATCAGATTGTACTTAATGGAAATGCACTGAGCGAAGTTACTGTTCAGTAATTTCCACATTCTGTCTGGTCACTTTCCTTTGGAATGGTCACTTTCCTTCCATTCATTTGGTCTTATAGATTTCTTGGTATGGATTAGTGAGTACTTCCAGAGCTGTGCAAGTTTATTGAAATATTTCCGTATGTATTCCATCAATTCTTGGAACTGTTTGACACCAGTGCCTTCATGCAGCTTGGACTTTTAATACCATTAGCTCTTGCATTGACTATTTCATTTGATACAGTATTTATATGTATTCCTTTCAAGTTTTCCTGCATCATTCAGTATTTTTCCCGTTTGACTTTTTCCCTTAAGTTCTTTCAGCTAGAGAAAGGCTGGACATATTCTTTTGTTTTGATTTTCTAATCTGACATCTCTGCCCACTTCTTTATTCTTTCCTTTATCTTCTTGCATTGCCTTTTGAAATGTTCTGTTCGTCATTTCTTTCAGTCACTTTAGCATCTGTATGTTTAATAGCAAGTTTCACAATCTCTTCTGCCCACTTTGGTCTTTATTGCCCTTTCCTGTTCTTTGTTTTCTTCATGTATGATGTTCTCACAACTCATCTGGTCATTAGTGTTCAATGTTTCAAATCTGTTCTTGAAATGGTCTCTAAGTAGAGGTGGGATAGACTCAAGGTCATATTTTGGCTCCTGTGGACTTGTTTTCATTTTCTTCAGCTTCAACCTGACCTTTCATATGAACAATTATCAGCCTCTAGCCTTGCTTTGGACTTTGGTTGTTGATAGTAAGCTTCTCGATCATCTCTTCCTGTAGATGTAGTTTTTTCGATTCCTGTGTGTTCTATCTGGAAAGGCCCATGTGTATATTCATCATTCAGATTTTTTAAAAGGTATTTGCAATTAATAAATTGGTCTCGCAAAATTTTATCATGTGATATCCAGCTTAAATTCTTTCACCAAGGCTGTATTTTTCTTTTTCAATTAAAAAATCATTTTATTAGGGGCTCATACAATTCTTATCACAATACATACATCAATTTTGTAAAGCACGTTTGTACATTCATTGCCCTCATCATTCTCAAAACATTTGTTCTCCACTTAAGTCCCTGGCATCAGCTCCTCATTTCTCCCTTCCCTTCCTGCTCCCCCTCCCTTATGAACCCTTGATAATTTATAAATTATTATTTTGTCATTTATTTTTTAAAAATCGTTATATTGCGGGCTCATACAACTCTTATCACAATCCATACATACATCCATTGTGTCAAGTGTATTTTTCTATTACTGATGCTTCCTCTAACTCTCACATTTTATTCACCATGAATTAACAATGCATCTTGATAGACTGAATAAATTGGTAGAATTCTTCAATTTCTTCATGATTGGCTTCAATTTCTTCATGGTTGGTACATATGTTTGATTAATAGTCCTATTAACAGGTCTTCCTTGTAGGTGTATAAATATCCTATCACAGATCCCATTATATGTCAAAATATTTTGGAAATGTTCATATTGATAGTAATATAGCTACTTTCCTTTTAAATTTGTAGTTTCTGGCATAGTAAACCATATTATTGATACAAAAAAAGACAATACCAGTCCATTTCAGTTTACTAATGCCTAAGATATCAATATTTTTACATTTTAGCCAGTTTTTGACGATTTACAATTGCCCTAGATTCACGCTTAGTATGATTAACATTCTGATTACTAATGGATGTTTGCAGCTATTTGTCCTCATTTTGTGTCGTGCTCCATCAGCAAAGAAGATTCTGAAAGCTTTGTTCCATCCACACCATTAATGCTGACTCGATTTTGAAGAAGCAGTTCTTCCTCAGTCATATTTTGAGGGCCTTTCAAACTGAAGGGCTCATCTGCTGACACTCTACCAGACAGTGTTTTACTGCTAATTCATAAGGCTTTCAATGGCTAATCTCTCAGGGGTGGATAGCCTAGTCCTTCTTCTTAGTCTGCCAACTCCTCTGAAATCTATGCATGATAGGTAACTCTGCTGGCATTTGACATACCAGTGGCATGGCTTCCAGCATCACAGCAACATATAAGGCACTACAGTACAACAAACTGACGAACGAGTGGTGGACTTGTAAGTTGTCAAAATGAAAAAGTAAAACAATTCAAAAGAAAATAATGTTTGATACTACCAGTAATGGTGAAGAAAGAAGCTAGTGTTATCTGAAGCAAACACTAGCCAATTGTTGTGAAATAACGTTATGTAAATTAGAACAATATTTGAAATAAAAATCTCATGTGTTTATAGGGATGAGAAAGAGGAAAATGAAAACTTCTTAAATATCAAATATTTTTCAGGAACAATATATAGACACTAGTCTATAGAACATAAATATGCATTTAAATTAAATGTTCATTTAAAAGGACCTATCAGACTGTAAAATGGTTCAACTACTGTGAAAAACAATATTGGTGCTGCCCTAAAAAGTTGGAAATAGATCTGCCATGACCCAGAAATCTTTTTATGTGGTTTATATCCTAGTGAACAAGATCCACAACAGGAATACATAGATATAGGCACACTTATATTCCTCACAGTGCTATTTGTAATAGCAAAGAAATGAAACAACAAATTAAATATGGTATAGACACACAATGGGACACTGCACAACATAAAAGAATAATGAATAATGATTGAGCCGCAGTACACCATAAAACATGGTTGAACCTAGAGGTGTTATGAGTGAAATTAGCCAACCACAAAGGGACACATATAAGATTATTACTATAAAAAATAAAGAAAAGGTATTCATGCTAAAGGAAATATTCTTTGATGGTTACTGGTGCCATAATGGTTCTGAGTTGGCTGCTAGCTGCAAGGTCAATAGTATGAAACCACCAGCCTTTCCATGGTAGAAAGACAGAGCTTTCTACTTCCATAAAAAATTGCAGTCCAGAAACTCACAGGGGCAGTTATACCCTGTCCTGTGGGGTCACTATGAGTTGGCAACAACTTGATGGCAGTGAGTTTGATTTTTTGGTGGGGGGAGGAGGGATGGAATGAGAAGGAAGAATAAGTTACTGGTCCATGTTAACTTGGATGAAGAAAATAATGTACATTAAAAAGGAAGACAGCGGCAACACAAAAAAGATGGAGATGGGATGGCATTGAATGGAGCGTAGTCTACAAATTAAAGCCAATAGAGATAAATACTCTTACATACGCAGTCATGCAATAGCAATGTTCTACAAGGAGACACATGAAGTCTCAGAGGCTGAACAGGTGTGGGAAGTAGAGTTGGAATTTACCCACAAATATTTGTATTTATACATGAGTATCTTTGTTGCAAATATATTCATGAATGTGGTGGATGGAAATATACAGGGGCAGGGGTTGCGGTGAGTAGGCAAAATATGAAAACCTCTTAGACATAAACAACATTTGAGGGAATTTTTTGTTGGGCCTGGACACTCAGGACCATGGTTTAGCGGGGGACACCTAGGCCAATTGGTATAACATAGTCCACAAATACATTGTTCAACATCTGACTTTGGTGAGTGGTGACTGAGGTCTTAAAAGCTGGTGAGCAGTCATATAAGACACAACTATTGGACTTTCCCTGTCGGGAGGAAATAGGATTGAAGAAAATGGAAGATGCATGAAAATTATTACTCCAATGGACTAAGAGAACAAGCAAATATCAGTCTCCATGACCCTTAGATTAGAAAAACTAGGGAGTGCACAGCAACCACTACCAAAAGAGATCCAATTAGACAGCCCTGCATTGAGTGGCAGATAATAGTGGCCCCAAACTCAAAGTTATTAAAAAAAAAAAGACCAAGCTTAGAGCATAGACAGAGACTAGTGGATCCCCATCCACCCACATACATATTCTATGGCCTTTTGTTACCCTTGAAGTCTGAAAATTAACTCATCCATGGATCAATTTTCAGACAAACAATAGACAGCACATAAGGGGAACACTTAACACTAGTGAGGTAGATACATCTTGGAGTAAGTAACCATTTGAGGTCCTAAAGGCAGTATTTACCTAGGAACAAAGTCCAGAAAGCTTAGGAAAGAAGGAGGAATAGAAACAGAATACATAGAGAAGAAGTGGGATAAGTGAGGTTGCATGTTGGAGATTGCCATCTGTGACATGAAATAAAATGTGTATGAATTGTTGGATGGAAAACTGATCTGCTATGTCAACTGTCACTCATTTTACCAAAAGTTAAAGATAGATGGTGTCACTCTGATCTTGTAAAGGACGAGTACCGGAAAAAAGGAAGTTGAGTAGTTTACTAAAAGGCAGCGTAGAATGGGAGAAAAACAAGCTAAATATAGCAAAACCTGTGAAAACTGGAACCTGTGTAAGGTGGAAACCTGTCAGAGAAGAAAAATGCAAATATTTCCTGCTAAAAGCAATAGAAAATTGGGTAGACTGTACCCTGTTACAGGTAGAACAATTTGCGAGACTTAGAAAAGCAAGGTAATCCTGTCAAGTCTCAGTTTTCTAGGTGTCACTGTAAATGGAGACTTAAAAAACTTTTGAAAAATTGAATTAAATGATAATGGAATTTTTCACAAACTTCTTGAAGCCCCCTTGTATGTATGTAAAACAAGATATTATATAGGCATCAGTTCAAATAGGTCAAATTTCTCTGTTAAAAGGAAGTACTCAGATTGTTGTAAAAATTATACACAAAAAAAGGAATCAGGGATGGAAAAGGGTGCTGAGGAGATGCTAATCAACAGGACGCAGGCATGGCAGTGCTAGTTTCAGGGAAGATGGAAAATGTTCAGCGGGACAAAGATAGTGCACTTCGTTAGCTGTAGTTTTCTAAGACGATGTATAGTCATGAACTTTATAGGCATAATTACATCACTGTGATAATATTTAAAATAAATTTAGAAGAAAACTTGTAAGATTTGGATGAATAAATCTGGTACCATACATAGCTGTCGAGTCAATTGTAACTCACAATGCTGTAAAGACAGAGTAGAACTGCTCTGTGGTTTCTGCTGATGTCAATCTTTATAACAGGCTACCTCATCTTTCACCTACAGAGAGGCTGGTGGGTTCTAATTGCCAACCCCAATACTATTAAAAAGCAAGCAAGCAGCCAACCACTGATATCAAGTCAATTCAGACTCACAGTGACTTTGTATAGGGTTTCTGACATTTTCACCAGAGCAGATAGCTTCATTTTTCTCCCAAGATGCTGCTGATAGGTTTGAAACAATTGCCTTGCAGGTAAAATCCCAATGATTTACCCAGCAGTACTACCAGTGCTCCTTATCAGAAAACTTTAACTAACAAATCAAGAAACCAGACAGATTTATATGTTTTCCAAAGATTTAAATAGCATGCTTAACACTTTTTTATTTCTCTCAAACACACCAAGAACATCCACACATATATTTAGTATGTACTT
Source organism: Tenrec ecaudatus (assembly GCF_050624435.1). NCBI lineage: Eukaryota > Metazoa > Chordata > Mammalia > Afrosoricida > Tenrecidae > Tenrec > Tenrec ecaudatus. The sequence continues at coordinate 207,155,726 of NC_134531.1, read as the reverse complement.
GTATTTGATTTAAAGGACAATTTCACTTTAAAAGCAGAAATCATAAGGTGCAACAAAATTATAAAGTAACCATAGAATTGATAGATAAATATAACAAAAACATCATTACATTCTTAGAGATTTTAAAATGTTTTAAGATAAATCATATACTGTTTTTAAAAAACAAACAAACCAGAGACCAGCCCCAATCCCAACTACTTTGACAGCTGCACCTCCCCGCAGAAGAATTTATTTCAAAGGACATCACTGAAGCTGCAGCTCATGGAGAGGGACATGTCTGATCAGAGCACGTGGGAGCAAGCGAAGGGGGAGGAAGAGAGAGTGGAGCACATCCTGACCCACCAACCCTTGAGGGCGATATTCCCGCTCAGAGCAGCCAATCCACACAGAAGACCATATGGCTGGCCCCACTATGAGACATGGCCCCACTATGTCCCCTTACAGGGGACAACACTAGAGACACATTGTGGGAATTGAGCCCAATCTGGTCCCACCACACCGAGGCAAAACACTAAGGGCATGCAACAACAGCAAAGGGAACAGAGCAACGAAGTTCCCAGGGAATATATAAAGTAGACTTTGGGGCTAGGGCTTGGTACCCCATCAAACTCAGCCGGAAAATACTCCTAAAGGCCAACAAACAGTACTCGAATTAACTACAAGCTTTTCTTTTTTTTGGTGGTTGTTTTTGTCATTGTGTTTTTGTTGTTGTTGTTTTGTTTTCTTCCATTGCTTGGTTTTGCTCTGTCTTGTTTTTGTGCATGTTAGTATCTCCTCAGGTCTGTCTAAATAAGATAGACTGGATGAACAATCTGGAGGAGAAAACAACAGGATCGACAGTTCCAGGGGGACATGGGACGGGGAGGAGAGGGGAAAGGAAGTGGTGTTAACAAACCCAGGAACAAGGGAACACAACAAGTGATACAAAATCAGTGGTGAGGAGGGTGTAGGAGGCCTGGTAGACTGTGATCAAGGGTAATGTAACTGAGAGGAATTACTGTAACCTAAATGAAGACTGAGCATGATAGTGGGGCAAGAGGAACATAAAAGGAAATAGAGGAAAGGGCTAGGAGGCAAAGGGTATTTATAGAGGTCTAAGTAAAGGTATGTACCTATATAAATATATTTTATATGTGAGAATGGGGAAATAGATTTATGTGCATATATGTATTGGTTTAGTATTAACGTAGCAGATGGACATTGGGCCTCCACTCAAATACTCCCTCAATGCAAGAATACTTTGTTCTATTAAACTGGCATTCCATGATGCTCACCTTCCCTACATGATCGCTGAAGACAAAGCGGGTGCATAAGTTAATGTGGTGAAGAAAGCTGATGGAGCCTGGCTCTCAAAAGATAAAGCGTCTAGGGTCTTAAGGACTTGAAGGTAAATAAGTGGCCATCTAGCTCAGAAGCAATAAAACCCACATGAAAGAAGCACACCAGCCTGTATGATTACGAGGTGCCGAAGGGATCAATTATCAGGCATCAAAGAACAAAAAATCATATCATTGTGAATGAGACAGAGTGCGGAGTGGGGACCCAAAGCCTATCTGTAGGCAACTAGACTTCCCCTTATGGAAGGTTTGCTAGGAGGAGATGAGCCAGTCAAGGTGCAGGGTAGCAACGATGAAACCTACAACTTTTCTCTAGTTCCTAAATAGTAATCCCCCCACCCACCCCAGACTATCATGATCCCAATTCTACCTTACAAATCTAGCTAGACCAGAGGATGTACACTGGTGCAGATAGGAGCTGGGAAAACAGGGAATTCAGGACGGATAATCCCTTCAGGCCCAGTGGTGAGAGTGGCAATACAGGGAGGGTGGAGGAAGGGTGGGGTATAAAGGGGGAACTGATTATAAGAATTTACATATAGCCTCTCTGGGGGATGGACAACAGAAAAGTGGGTGAAGGGAGACATTGGACAGTGTAAGATATGACAATATAATAATCTATGAATTATCAAGGGTTCATGAGGGAGGGGGGAGCAGGAAGGGAAGGGAGAGAAATGAGCTGATGCCAGTGGCTTAAGTAGAGAGCAAATTTTTTGAGAATGATGAGGGCAATGAATGTACAAATGTGCTTTACACAATTGATGTATGTATTGATTGTGATTAGTTGTATGAGCCCCCAATAAAATGATTCAAAACTAAACAAAAACAAACAATGAACATAAGAGCCCTACATGTCAAAACTTGAGAGACAGTGCCAGATGGATTCTCTGAAGACAGGGTTTGAAAGCGAGAAGTAAATGTACTACCATATGACTTTTAAGTGTTAGCAAAGGGATTCAAAATGACTCAAGAGAAAGTGGGAAATATTAATGAAGATAAACAGAGCTGAATACAGTAGAACATTAAAACTTTCGCTCTGTGCAATTAGTTCCTTAAAAGGGTCCATAAAATAAAACTTTTAATAACTTGGATCAAGGAAACGAAAAGAATAAAACTTGGTAAGCTTGAGAAACCAGAAAATAGATAAAACTTCAGATATGGAGAGTCATAAAACTTATAATATTTATAACTGTGAACAAAGAAAATCTACATGAAAAAATTTCTAGCAAAATATAAATTGACAAAACTAACACAACAAAAATTGTTTCACGAAGTAGAAAACCTAGAGACAGGAAACTAGAAATAATTGCTGACGTTGGTCAGAGATGCTAATTCACATAGTTTTGCAGTTTTGTCAGCTATGTGCCAACCTATACTAAATGAAATATAATTTTCAAGATATATTGTTTAAGGGCAGCAGAAAAAGTTAATAGCTCTCCAAATCATTTTATGAGATCAGGAATATTGTGATATAAAGTTATGCAAATAATTTAACAAAGTGTTAGCAGAGGGAATCTCACAGTTCGTTTATTTTAAAATATTTTCTTGGATAAGAAGTTTCTATGATTTTTGGTTTGTATTATCTTGCCCTTTTCCTACCTTAATTTTTTTTCTTTCATGTGACTTTTCTTTCCTATCTTCTAGATTTATCACTTTTCTTTTATCCTTTTCATTGTTGTTTTTCTTTATTTTTTACAGGTATTTTTACCTTCTTTTATTTCTATATACTGTGTTTACTCAATCTTATATATTTTCTAACTTCATCTTCATTAAAAAATTATTCCTTATTCTTTCTTCAGTTTTATGTCCACAATTTTGAGTTTCTATTCTTATTTCTTTTCAAATCATTTTATTGGGGGATTGTACAACTCTTTCTGATTTCTATTTTTTCTCATATATTATCTGACTGTATTTTAATCAACTGAAAATATTAGATTATATTTTTATCTATTTGTTAGGATGTCTTTATGGTGTGTGTTGATTGTTTAGGGGCTTTTTTGGGTAATCTCTTGTCTTCCTAAAAATGTTATTATATTTGATGTGCTCAACTTCACGTGACATTTGTTTATCTGAACTAAGAAATGATACATGATTTAGGAAAGCGGTCTAGCTTCATGGATCTGGAATGCCCTCTTCAGTTATTTTTAGGAAAGGTTAAAATAGTAAATGGTTTTGGACAGTGTTGTGGGGGTGGGACCCCAGGAAAGGCCTTCCTGGGGCACCTGCACAGAGCCTGGAGGCCTTGTCGGGGCATGTGAGGTGAGTCCTTCTTCAGCTTTTATATGTGGCCTCCTTTTCCTTTTCTGCCTTGCTCACTTTATAGTTCAGAAATTTCTACCGATCAAGCATGTGTGTTTGGCCCAGTCTGCCCTGGTTCTCTGTGCCTTACATGGAAAATCCTGTGCTATAATAGTTGGCAGAGGGAGAGGTTGGGGTAGGGGTGAAGGATGCAGCTGTGAGTAATAATCAAGTACACAAATAACCTTGGAGGACGATGCGCAGACAAATGATAAAGCAGACTGAGAAGATGGAGCCTGCTGGGCCCCGCTCTGAGAGGTTCTCAGAGAAGGGCAGGCCAGCAGGGTGGGCTTCTATAGTGTGGGGCATTTAGCACTTAGTGGAAAAGTTGAAGAGAGATTGTAAGAGTTAATAACCTAAGCCATAGGTCTACTTATTATTGAGGTACCTTCGAGTTAGTTTCAACTCATAGAAACTCCATGTACAACAGAACGAAACACTGCTCAGTCCCAGCAACATCCTCACATTGTTCTTATGTTTGAACCCATACTTGCATCCAGAGTGACTCCATATTATCAAGGGCCTTTCTCTTCTCCGCTGTTTTTCCACTATAACAAGCATGATGCCCTCCAGACTGATGACATGTCCTAAGTACGTGAGACAGAGTCTCACCAACCTTGCCTCAAAGAAGCATTCTGGCTGTACTTCTTCCAAGAGAGATCTGTTTGTTTTGAAAGTGTATGGTACTTTCAGTATTCTTTGCCAGAACCATAGTTCAAATGCATTAATTCTTTTTGGTCTTCCTTATTCAGTGTCTAACTTTCATATGTATATATGGCAATTGACAATAGCATGGCTTGGGTCAGGTGCATGCTCCCCAGTCCTCAAAGTAACATCCTTGCTTTTCCACACTTAAAGAGCTCTTGTGCAGCAGATTTACCCAATGCAGTGCATCCCTTTATCTTTTGACTGCTGCTTCTGTGAGTATTGTTTGTGAATCCAAGCAAGAGGAAATCTCAGATGACTCCGATCTTTTCTTCATTCATCATGGTGTTACCTACTGGTCTAGTTGTGAGGAGTTTGGTCTTCTTTGTACTTAGTTTTATTCCATACTGAAGACTGAAATCTTTGATTTTCATCAGCAAGTGTTTTCAAGTCCTCCTGACTTTAAATAATCAAGGTTGTGTCATCTGTATATGTAGGTTGATAGTAAGCCTTCCTTCAATTTGAATACCACATTCTTCTTCATACAATTCAGCTTCTCTTATGGTTTGTTCAACATACAGATTGAATATGTATGGTGAGAGGATATAACCATGATGCACATCTTCCCTGACTTTAAACCATGTAATATTCTCTTGACTGCCCATGAGCACAATGAAGTGTTCTAGAAAGGCTACCCATAGTTTGTTATGATCCATATGGTCAAATTTCTTTACATAGTCAATGAAACACAAACAAACCTCTTTCTGGTATTGTCTGCATGAGTCAAAATGAATCCTATCAACAGTGATAGCCCTTGTTCCACATCCTCTTCTGAATGTGGCTTGAACCCCTGGCAACTCATTGACAGACAACATAGGCTTAGAGAGAGGGAAAATTCGCTGTTCTTTGTTGTCCGTGCCTTGGAGGCCAGGGTCCTGTACTCCTTCCCTCATACCGCTTGTTTGTTTAGAGCTTTGGCACACAACTGAAACTTCCCGTTCCACCTCCATTTCAAGCGATCTCTTGTGATGTGTAACCTGGGGAAGATTCTGACCACTTAATTGCAGGACCTTCACTACCACTACGTGGTGGCCCACTCCTCCTAACCCTCTCATGTGACCTGACTGAAGCTTTCCTTGCATGCCGTACTCTACTCTGGCAGCCACCTTCTCTAACCCTGCCCCTCTGCTTCCAAACCCAAACTATGTTGACCAATCCTTCCATGGTCCTTGACTTCCTCATAACGTGCTTTTCTGTTTCATCCATCTTGATGAATGCTTACTTTGATATTGAATTGCTGCTGAGTAGTGCTGAATAAAAACCACACCCCTGCATAGATGTGGTATATTTTCTATCTGTGCCTCTTCTAGACACTGGGTGCTTTCTACTAGCTGCTGGCCTCACCTTACCAGTTGTGTTAGTCTGAGTAAACTAAAGAAACAAATCCACAGAAACTCATATATGTTTTATATATAGGGTAAGTGTACATTCAGAAAGCATCCCAACCCAGTCCAGTCCAAGCCCAGAAGTCTGACTTAACCCATATGTCCGACAACGATCTACAAAGTTCTCCTCAAACTCACAAAACACACACAATGATGCTGAATGCAGGAGGATCACAGGCCAGTAGGTAAAAAATCTTTGAATCCAGTGGCAGTGTAAGCATCTCAGCCCTAGCAGGGATCTCCACGCAGTTGATCCAGCACTCAGGGCTGCATCAGGGTAAGTAAGTCCATGTGGCTTCTCAGGGCTGTCTCACAGGAAGTGAGCCTTGCCAGCTAAGGCAGCTGCACACTGGTCCGACCATCAGAAGACCAGAGAACCAGAAGGGTGAGGCTCACAGAGCCATTTAGCTCGCTGCCCTTCAGTTAATCCCACATGTGTTTATTGGCCAAGTGGCACAATAAACCTTAATGATCTCACCAGGTTTCTCTGTCCCCATACAATACTGACTTGCCATTTCTCCTAATTGATCCCTGGCTTGCTACCCCACTGCAGGACAGTGAGTGCCCTGGGCTGGCTCCCATATGGTCCTGCTTCTTACAATGAGGAGCAATGTGAAAACATGGGAGGGGTGGGAGTGGGTGGGGTGTGGGGGTGAGGAAAGCAGCAAATCTGGGAGTAAGGGAAAGCAGTTCAGCAAGAATCACAGACAGACAGACAAACTCCACTGTTCAGGTCTAGCTATTTGCTATGCTTAGCACGGACCTTAATGTTTGTTGACTCACACTTGACATCATGCTTGGTCATAACCATTTGTCCACTATTGTCTACTACTTAGATTCACATCCTTTATTATAAAGTTGGCTAAAGCAGCCTTCCACAAACACTCTTGTTTGCATGCTTCCAGCACATTTCTGCTTTTGGCTGAGGTTTTCTTGGAAAGTAATTCAAGACAGTGTGTACCATTTAGACCCCATCACTGCATTTGTTAATCTGTATGTAAGCAAATATCTGGCACATGCCTGCAAGACAAGGTTAAATAATACAGTGTGGAAACAGAAAAACAATCTTTTAAGATTCAGACCTGTACAATTATTCTCTGTCAAATACCAAAGCTTAAAATAATGATATTATAACAAGTAGTCATATTTTGGAGTTCTTGGGGTCTTAGCTGTCTTTTTGTGCCCTATATTCAGATGGTCCAGTGTTACTGGACAGCTCTTATAAGCTCCCTGGAATCTCTCTCCCTCTATCCCTTCCTTCTGAAGAGTGTCTTTATGATTCCACCTGTGACCTCTCCTGGGGCCTTCAGGGATTTTCCTTTCTTTTTCAGTTACAGATACCTCATGGATCAGCCACACGGGGACTATGCAGACGTTTACAGTGTGGTTTTGTCTCCCATTTAGCTCAAGAGAAAAGGTGTGGACTGACTTTTGAAACCAACAGGGCTTGAGGAGGAAGTTTATCATGGCGTTCTGTTCCTCAATGACATTCTAGACCTTAAGGTAGCAACTAACTACACAATTATTTAAACTTAAATTGAATAAAATTCAAAGTTCAAGTCCTCTGTAGTAGTAGCCACAATTTAGGTGCTCAGTGGCCACATGTGGTACTGGCTGCTGTGTTGGGCAGTAGAGACACAAATCATTTCCATCATCACTCTCCATCTTTTGACCTGTCTGTCTCTTCCTCTTCCCACCCATCTGGCCGACCTTCCTACTCACCCCCATCTAGCCCACCCCCGACCCTGTCCAGCCTTGTGTTGTGTACTTGCCATTGCTCCAAGGAGCTACTCATGCTGCCACCCGTGCTTCCTGCCTTTATGTTTTAGCTCATGTTACTTTAACTTTGTTGCTCTTCCTTGCCGTCTTCTTGTCTAGATCACAAACAGCACCTTAGGTGTACTGGAATTCAACTCCCTAACAGAACCATACCTGATCTTTTCCACAAGAAGTGATGATGCCTTCACCCCCTTTTTACTGTTGACAGTTCCATGGTCAGTAACATCTGATCCGTTCATAGAGTACTTTGGATTCTGTCGGGGGCTTTTTACAGTCCCTCTGGGATCTAATTTTGTATGATGGGTGTATTTAGTTGAAAGGTGGAGCCAGTGGGGATGGGTCAGAGACCAGGGAAAAGAGAGGGATTGGTGTGTATGCTATTGTTTTTGAAAAGCAGTGCTGCTCTCTGGTGTCTTCACAGTAGGGTAGTTCCTTGCATTCTCCTGGAGTGCTTATTGAGGACTTCCTGTTTACTGACCCTTGGCTCTAGGGGCAAACAAAGGAGACATCTCCTGTGTTTCCTGACTTTAATCTAGAGTACAGTACAGAGTGCTCTATGGGGTGAAACTGACCATCTGTCTTCCAGGATAGGGCAGCAGATCTAATTATCACCTAGGGAGATCTATATAAAGCTGGGTAGTGGAGTAGAAGGAGAGGTCAGGCTCCAGAGAGAACTCACAAGAAGAAAGAGGTGAGAATTGAGCCCACCTTTAGGTGAGGTTTCATGCCTGGTTCTCAGTCTCTGGTAAGTTGGGGATGGAACTTGGAATCGTTTGCAGAAAGTCATTTGTTTATAGGGTGGGGTCCATTTTAGGTTACAGAGAAAGTGGTGCTCATACCTCCTACCCCCAGGTGAGCATATTCTTTTGGAAATGCTGAGAAAGGATCATGGATGGTTCATGTCCTCTAGACCAGTGGCAAAGGGCTTCTAGAGGGGAAGTCAAGTCTGGCTACAGTCAACCTATGTGACTGACTGAAGGGCACACTTGTCCTGAGGAGTTTCTCAAAATCACACTGTGGTTTAGAGCAGGTTTGATTTGGCATGTTTACTTTTTAGATAGCTGTTGGCACTTGTTTCATTGCTCAGAATATCACGCCTTTTTATAAATGTTCCACATGTCCTTCAAGGGACACATTCTATAGTTAAGTATTCTTTAAAAAATATATACATTTTTTATTTTTATGAATCATTTTATTGGAGCTCATACAACTTTTATCACAATCCATACATACATCAATTGAGTAAAGTACCCCTATACATTCGTTGCCCTCATCATTCTCAAAATTCGTCTTCTACTTGGGTTCCTGGAATCAGCTCCTTATTTTCCTTTTTTTCCTCTCCCTCCCTCCCGGCTTCTTCCCTCATGAACCCTTAATAATTTATAAATTATTATTTTATCTTATCTTACACTACCCCGGCATCTCCCTTCACCCACTTTCCTGTTGCCCATCCCCCAGAGAGGAAGTTATATGTAGATCCCCGAGATCAGTTCCCCCTTTCTACACCCCATTCCAGGTGTCGCCACTCTCACCGCTGGTCCTGAGGGGTTCATCTGTCCTAGATTCCCTGTTTCCAAATCCCTATGGTACTGCTGTGAATCCTCTGGTCTAACCAGGTTTGCAAGGTAGAATTGGGATCATGATAATTGGGGGGGAGGAAGCGTTTAAGAACTAGAGGAAGGTTTTGAGTTTCATTGTTGCTACACTGAACCCTGAGTGACTCATCTCCTCCCCACTACCCCTCTGCAAGGGATGTCCAGTTGTCTACAGATGGGCATTGGGTCTCCATCATGCATTCTCCTCATTCACAATGATAATGCTTTTTTTGTCCCCCCCCCTTTGTTGTTTGAAACCTGGTCCCCTCGCCCCTTCATGATCACACATGTTGGTGTGCTGCTTCCATGTGAGCTTTGTTGATTCTGGGCTAGATGGCCACTTGTTTACTTTCCAGCCTTTAAGTCCCCAGACGCTATATCTCTCGATAGCCAGGCACCATCAGCCTTCTTCACCACACTTACTTATGCACACATTCGTCTTCAGCGTTTATGTGGAGAAGGTGATCATACAATGATGTTTTTTGTTCTTTGGTGTCTGCTACCTGATCCCTTCAACACCTCATGTTCACTTAGGTTTGTGTCCTACTTCTCTGTGGGCTTTGTGGCTTCTGAGCTAGATGGCCGCTTGTTTGCCTTCAAGCCTTTAAGGCCCCAAATGCGATATCTTTTTGATAGCTGGGCACCATCAGCTTTCTTCACCACATTTGCTTATGCACATGTCTGTCTTCAGTGATCATGTCGGGAAGGTGGGTATGATGAAATGACCTTTTAGCTGGGCAAGGTGCTATTGTATTGAGGGAGTGTGCGCGAGGAGGCCCAATGTCCACCTGCTACCCTACTACTGAACCTATAAATATATGCACATAAGTCTATTTCCCTCATAATCATAAATATATTTACATATGTACATGTCTGTATTTAGGCTTCTATGAATGCCCTTTGCCTCCTATTCCTTTCCTCTATTTCTCACACTTCCCTCCTGTCCTACTACCATGTTCAGCCTTCATTCTGGTTTCGGTAATTCCTCTCAGTTACCTTGCCCTTGGTCACTCCCTACCAGTCCTCCCCTCCCTCCACTGGTTTTGAACCACTCGTTGTTCTCTTGTCCCTGTGTTGGCCAACACCTCCTCCCTTCCCCTACCTCCCACGCTCTCATGTCCCTCCGGGACCATTGATCCCGTTATTTTTTTCTCACATTGTTTGTCCAGCCTATCTTGTCTAGGTGGACCTGCAGATATAGTAATATGTGCATACAAATGCAGATGGCTTTGACAGCACCAAAGTGGCACATAAGAACATGGCGTCGACAGCACACCGACATGCTGACAGACAAAAAAGTCACTGACACACAAAATTTAAAAGAAGAAGAAAAAACCCCAAAAAGCAGCAAAACAACAACAACAAAACCTGTTAGTATTTGAGGTCTGTTTCTTGACCTTTAGGAGGAATGTTTTCCGGACGAGTCTGATGGGGTGCCACGTCCTGGCCCCAAAGTTCATCCTTTATACTTCCTTAGGACCTCCTTGCTCTGCTTCCCCTGCTGCTCCATTGCAAGCCCCCAGTGTTTTGCCTCAGTGTGGTGGGGTCAGCTCAGTAGCACATCCCCCACAGTGTCTCTGGTACTGTCCCGTGTAGGACCATGGGTCAGTGCAGGATGTCGCATCTCGCCGTGGGGGCACCTGTATGGTCCTCTCTGTGCAATGGGCCCTTGGAGCCGGGCTATCATCCTCTGAGCTTGGTGGCCCAGGTGTGCTCTGCTCCGTTCTTCCTCCTTCCTTTGCGTCAGCTTCCTTCTGGGTGTGGTGAGTTAAGCGTTCTATAGCTGTCCATTGGAATTTATAGTGTTGGTCAAATTTTCTGTACCTCTAATTTTTTCTTTTCCCCGTTCTACCAATTCTTACAACAATGCTTAAAAAATTTCCCCATGTGGATTTCTTGCATGCATCATTTTAAAAGACTATATTATTAGATATATACAAATTTAAAACATGATCTCTTCCTGGCACTTTGAACCTTTTATTAGCTGAAATTGCCTTCTTTACTGAAAGAATAGCATTTTGTTGAAATAGTGATAGCATCTTTTTTATGTATTTGCTTAGTAATAACCTTTTTCAGTCTGTCATTTTCAAATTTCCATATTGTTACATTTGGGATAATTTTTATCATTAGCGTACTTTACTACTTTAGAAAATTATGTTAAATATTTATTTAAAAACTAAACATGTAGCTTATTTATCTTTAATGCCATTACAAAATCGTTAGTGCAACTAAAACCAAAATATATTTGGTTCTGAATTGGTATTTTACCTTGGGCTCTTCTTTGCCCTGCTGCCTGTTGGAATTTTATTTTTGCTGACTTGCTTTCCTTTGACTAAGAGCTTTGGTGGCACAGTGGTTACAGTAATGGGCTGTGATCTACAAGCTCTACTGTTCAAGACCACTAGCCACTCCTCAGGATAAAGAGAAAGACAGGGCTTTCTACTCCCTTAAACAGTTACCATCGAGAGAAACTCACAGGAGCAGTTCTTCCTTGGCCTACAGAATATGAGATACTTTTCAAAGCAGTTGGTAGGGGAGTGGTCGTCAGGGTTGGTAGTCTGGTCTCAGGGTTCTAGAGACTGGTGTTCATATGTTCTATGAATCCATTGGACTATTGATATGGTTTTCAACTTTAAACATTCTTTCCCCTCTAGACATGTAGAATCCAGTATGTGGATTGCTGTGTATGAGTGTTTCAGACCCCAGTTTCTACTCACCAGTTTATCACTTAGATCTTTATCTTTGTGAACTATGCCATGCCAGTTGATTTTGGGGTCCTCTGAAACCATGGTCCTGGTTACCAAGGCTCATGATTTATTCCCTTAAGATGTTTTATTAAGTCATAAAAGTTTTCTTAGCTTTGTTTTCTATGTACTCTACTGTATTCATGCATATATTTAAAATAAATACACATATATACATATCCTCAGTCAAACCCATGTGCATTTGTCAGTATAATCCCACTCTTCCTCCCAAGTCTAGGAGTGCAAGAGTTAAAATTGTCGAAGGGAAATACTGTTCTATATACAATTCTGCAATAACAATGGTCTATAGGTAGGTGCTTGGATAAACATGCAGTCTGAACAGGCGTGGGATGACATTTTAGTCTCAGGATTACCTTACACTCTAAAAAATGATTGAGAATATAAATGGTTTATATTTATATGGGTTGTAGAAATGAAAACAAAAATAAAAATGTATTAAATTTAATAAAAGCATATTACATGTTAATATTTTATGAAGGATTATTTTTTCAGAACAAAAATAGTTTTTATGAAAATATGCATAAGGTTTTCAGTAGTCACTTCCTCTGAAGTGGGCAGCCAATTCCTTTTTCATTGTCTATTCTTTTTCTGGAAGCTTTACTGAAACCTGTTTACTTTGGATGACCCTGCTGACATTTGAAATACCAGTGACATAGTTTCCAGCATCATAGCAACACACAAGTTAGCACAGTACGACAAACGGACAGACATGTGGAGGACATTGAATAAGGAAGACCAGAGAAGTGTTGATGCATTTTGGATTGTGGTGCTGGAGAAGAATATTGAAAGAACCGGGAGGTTGGGAAGAAAAAGAGAAGAAGGTACCATGGACTACTGAAAGGAAGAAGCGTGACCAGAGTGTTATTGGTAAAGATGGCGCAACTTCCCCTTACATACTTTGGATGTGTTGGCAGGAGAGATCAGTCCCTGGAGAAGCCACCACACTTGAGGGGTAGTGAGAAAGAGAAAGGCCCTCAAGGAGATTGACGCCATGCTTGTGATAATGGGCTCAAGCACGGGAGCAATTGTGTGGCTGGTGCAGGAGTGTTTCATTCTTTTGTGCATAAGGTTGCTATGCAATGGAATCAACTCGGTGGCACCAGACAACAATGAAAGTAGCATTGGTCATATTTTACAGGTTTACCTATTTCTCTAACACCTGCCTAATAGTGCTAGAAAGTCATAACTGCTTCTGCATACAGTTTTTTGGATATGTTGTTTTGGTTGAAGTCTGCAAATAAAACTGGCTTTTCACAAATAAATCGGGGAAGGAAGTATTTCAATGGCTTTTTAAAATAATTGGGGTTTTTTTGGTGTGTGATACGACACCTAAATTCAATGATTGGTAGGTATTTTGGTGTGAAGTAGGATGTTGAACATAATCAATGAACTTTTAATATAGTCAAATTGAAACATACTGGTCTGTCTTGAGTTTTAGAGGATCTTTTACCCAGGTTTGCTTTTGTAGCTTGATTTTATAACAGAGTTGGCCCTGGGTTCTGATGATCTCTTACATTTCCAGACTCCAACTTCTCCTGAGATTTTACATTGGTAGTTTCTTACTAAATTGTAAATTCTTCACTATTTTTAAGACAACTGAGAATTAACAAGCAAATAAACAAATGTTTACACTTGTTTTCAGTAGGGATTATTTGTTTAAAGACCTTGCCCATAGAAGTCAGAAATCAAATATAGCAAATGTGTCTAAAGAAAGGCCAAATGTGCATAATATCAATACGACTTATGGCTGTTGATGTTGAGCTTGGTCCCTTACCTGAGGTAGTGCTTGTCAGGTTTCTTCACTGTGGAACTATGCTTTTTTACCTCCGCTCGCCCCTTACATACTTTAGGCAGCATTGGTGACATCATGCACATATATTGGGCTGCTGACTGCAGCAATTTGAAACTACCAACTGCTCCTCAGGAGAAAGACAAGGCGCTCTGCTCCTATAAAGAGTTGCAATCTCAGAAACCCACAGGCCGGTTCTATCCTGCCAGATAGGATCCCTAAAGGTCCGAATTGACTCGATGACAGAGTTTGTTTTTGTTTTGTGGGTTTTGTTTTGCATACTTTGTGTTTTACAAAGAAATTATGTTGCACAGACCAGATTTAGAGAATCCAGAGTTTAACTATCTCTTCCTTGAGGTTGTAGTGTCTGCAAGGGGACTCTGCACAGTTCACAGATAAATGGAACTGAAAGGCAGTAGAATCATTCCAGGAACTTTATAAAGCCCCTTTATATACAAATTATCTGGATTCTTCTGCCCAGAGGAGTTTCTTAATTCATTCTTTGAATTTTTTTTTTACTATAAATGTGGATTTATGAATATTTATTTTATGCTTTGGGTTATGGTCCAATACTATGTTATTTATTTTTTTATTCAAATTTGTTCAACCTTGGCCATGCACCTACTACATATTGGTGTGTTTTAGTTGAGCACTATTTTACTTAATTTTTTCGAAGTAATCGTTCTGGTTCCTTTCAGTAAGATTGGCACCAGGACCAAGATCTAGTTTCTAGGTATGCTCATTGCCGTTGAGGTGTAATGCTTTTAGGCTTCTCAGATAAGACATATAAAAGTATGTATATATAGAGAGTCATGCATATAGGTATCTATAAATATTTAAATAAACAGGTATTAAGTTGAACATCTGCTCTTAGTGATGCTCTCAGCCTAATCCATTACCACATAGGTTCTTCTAGCCTGCTCTTCTTGTTTATCTGTAACCTCCCATTCACACAGTGAGAAATCTAGCTCCCACCACCTGTCATCCATTTATTTCTTCAGGTTGGATAAGTCTCTGGTAAGGTCTTTTGTCCTGGAGACTAACCCCTTGCTGTGGACAATGATCTGGACATATGAGAGAGGACCCCCCTCCCAAAGCAGAATTTTTTTATCTTTCAAAGCTATGTATCATATATACTCAAGTATAAGCCAACCCTAATATCAGCCAAGGCACCTAATTTTACCACAAAACTGCATTAAAAATATGCTGAAAAACTCGGCTTATACAATTTGTTTTAGCCTTTTAGGGACCAGGTATAAGGCATCATGCAAAAAATATATATATACCATAGTGAATGAAGGGGGAAGTGAAGAGTGGAGACCCAGTGCCCATTTGTCGGCCACTGGAGATCCCCTCACAGAGGGGTTTATGAGAGGAGATGGGTCAGTCAGGGTGCGATGTAGTACCAATGAAGAACACAGCTTTCCCCCAGATCCTGGATGCTTCCTCCCCCCAACTACCATGATCCGAATTCTACCTTGCAGGGCTGGATAGGGCAGAGGTTGTACACTGGTGCATGTGGGAGCTGGAGGCACAGGGAATCCAGGGTAGACGATACCTTCAGGACCAGGGGTGTGAGGGGCGATACTGGGAGAGTGGAGGGTGAGTGGGTTGGAAAGGGGGAACTGATTCCAAGGATACACATGTGACCTCCTCCCTGGGAGATGGACGGCAGAGGAGGGGGGGAAGGGAGACTCCGGATAGGGCAAGATATGACAAAATAACAATGTTTAAATTATCAAGGGCTCATGAAGGAGGGGGGAGCGGGGAGGGAGGAAAAAAAAAAGGACCTGATGCAAAGGGCTTAAGTGGAGAGCAAATGCTTTGAAAATGATTAGGACGCTCTCCCTCCATGTGGACCATCAGCCGGGCAGAGCCTGAAGCCAAGTAACACCAAGAAAAGACTTCCGTGCTTCAGTCCCAGACCAGTCACAAGACAGACTCACTCGACTGTTGATTTATTCACGGCTGATGGAAAGTTTCAAGCGACCAATCCCGAATTTCAACTCAGGTCTATGATGTCAAGGTTGTCTTCTTCCCACTACACCGTAACTATGAAAAATCATTGCCAACTCGACTGTGTAACGGCAGCTATCCCGTCGCAGTTACAGACCATTTGAAACCCAAACTACTATGATGACAGTGTCCGTGCTACCTGTTGCATCTAGATCATCAGACAGGACTGAACACCACAAGTTCCAGAACAAAGAGCTAATATCCATAACAACAAGCAGCTGAGGCTTCCCAAGAACCACACAGACTACTACTATATCTCCCACTTTGCCGCCCAGAAAAGGCCATTCTGAGGCGAGAGTGGCGATACCGGGAGGGTGGAGGGAGGGTGGGGTGGAAAGAGGGAACCAATCACAAGAATCTACATATAACACCCTCCCTGGGGGATGGACAACAGGAAAGTGGGTGAAGGCAAAGGGAGACGTCGGACAGTGTAAGACATGTCAAAATAATAATAATTTATAAATTATAAAGGGTTCATGAGGGATGGGAGAACGGGGAGGGAGGGGAAAAATGAGGAGCTGATACCAAGGGTTCAAGCAGACAGAAAATGTTCTGAGAATGATGATGGCAACAAATGTATAAATATGCTTGATACAATGGATGCATGTATGGATTGTGGTAAGAGTTGTACGATGAGCCCCCAATAAAATGATTAAAAAATAAAAAAAAGAAAAGAAAATGATTAGGGCAAAGAATGTACGATGTGCTTTATACAATTGATGTATGTATATGTATGGATTGTGATAAGAGTTGTATGAGCCCCTAATAAAATGTAAAAAAAATTAAATACTTTTATTGGGGGCTCTTACATCTCTTATCACAATCCATATATTCATCCATTGTGTCAAGCACATTTGTACATATGCTGACATCATCATTTTCTTTTTTTTTTCTTTTTTAGACATCATCATTTTCAAAGCATTTTCTTTCTACTTGAGCCCTTGATATCAGCTCCTCATTTTTCACCTTCTTCCCCCACCCGCCCTTCCTCATGAATCCTTGATAAGTTATAGATTATTATTTTCATATCTTACATCATCCTCTGTCGCTCTTCACTCACTTTTCTGTTGTTCATACCCTTAAATTTTTTTTACAAAACAACCTTATCCCTTTCAAAGTAATTTCCATTACATTTAATACATTTGTCAAATCTGCGATTCCAATCTTGGAAATGTTTTTCAAACTCATCTGTTTGGATGACTGACAGCAGCTCCCTCATTTTTTTCTTCACTTCTACATCGTCAAATTGCTGTCCTTTCATGTCCCTCTTAATTCACAGAAACAAAAAGAAGTTGCACAGTACAAGGTCAGCTGAGTAAGGTTCATAGTGCAAGAGAGGCTTGCTATTTTTTGCCAAAAACTGGAGCACTGAGATGGCTGCTTGAGCAGGTGCATCATCCCTGTCTGCCACAAACCAGGCCTTTTTTGTCACACACGGTTATGCACTTTTTTCAGAACCTTTAAGCCAGCGGTTCTCAAGCTGTGGGTCATGATCCTTTTGGGGGGGTTGAACAACCCTTTCACAGGGGTTGCCCAATTCAGAACAGTAGCAAAATTACAGTTATGAAGTAGCAACGAAAATAATTTTATGGCTGGGAGGGGTGTCACCACAACATGAAGAACTATATTAAAGGGTCGCAGCATTAGGAAGGTTGAGAACCACTGCTCTAAATAGTAAGCTTGATTAACAGTCTGACTTGGTGGAATGAAACTCCAAATGCATTATGAGTCAACATTTTCATCCATACGGAAGTTGATGGATGACATCCAGAATGAGATTTGCCCTTAATTGACATTTCACCTCTTTTGAAATGAGAAAACCACTGATACACTTGAGTTTTTCCCATAGTGCTCTCCTTGTAAGCTGTGTTCAACATCACAACAGTTTCTATGACATTTTTCTTGAATAGGAAACAAAATTTCATAGGCCCACACTGTTCTCTTAAATTGGCCCTCACAAAAAATGAGGTTCAAGTTCACTGTGACCAGAGAACCTTCTCAGGAGACACCACTGGGTGCACTAACTTAGAGGGAGTTGCTGGATGCTTGCCTATCCGAAAAAAAAAATGCATACTATGAAAGCCTTGCCCAGTGAAGCTTTTCCATTTTTTTAGGGGGATACCCCCTCATATTTTACAATGGAATTTTCTTCTTTTCCCTCTGCCAGAGCTATAAGGGGATTGTGTTAGTCTGGGTAGGCTAGAGAAACAAATTCATAGACACTCATATGTGTAAAGAAAGAGCTTTATATACAAGAGCAATTGAATATTGAGAAAACACACCGGTCCAGTCCAGATCAAGTTCATAAGTCTGATATTAGCCTATATATTCGATAGCAATCTATAAATTCCTCTTCAGACTAACCCAACATATTCAATGATGCTGAATGCAGGAAGATCACAGGCCAGTGGTTGGAAAGTCTTGTGGACCAGTGGCAGTAGAAGCATCTCAGTGCTTGTGTGGGTGTCCATGTGGCTTCTTCAGCTCTCTGAGTTATGGTTGAGTCAGCATAGCTCCATCAGGCTCATCCTCACTAATGTCTCGCAGGTAGTGAGTGTGTCCCACCTTCCAGCGAGCTGTTATCTCCTTAGTGCCTCCAAATGAGGTTATCAAGCTACAATCTGATTGACAGGCTAAACTCCAGCCCTTCACTCTTAAATCTCAAATTTACAATAGTGTATGTAACTGCCATAGGGTTTGTGTTCAGATTTTCAGTAGTGATAACCTTTTGGGTATCTTAGAACTAAATTCCATGAAAGTATGCTGTCCCTCAAGGAAGAAATGATCAAGTCAGGGTACACAGTATAGCACCAATGAAGCATATAATTTTCCTTCAGATCTTTAATGCTCCCCGACCCCCGACCCCTGACACACACACTGTTGTTTCTGTTTATCCTTTCAAATAACCAACTTTTAGCAGCATTATTTTTTCCCATAGTTTTATTTTCCTTCTCCCGAATCTCAGCCCTGATTTTTATTATTTCTTTTCTTTTGCTATTAGTAGGATTGTCCTATTGACTCTGCTCTGGTTGCTGTAAATTTTGTGCCAGCATATCAATCATAACTCTCTTCCTTTTTCATGTGTGCATGGATTGCTATGAAACTTCCTTTGCTGTGTCCCATAAGTTTTGCTACATCATGTTCTCATTCTCATTGGTTTCTAGAAATTTCATAATTTCATCTCTGATCTGGGCCAATACACATTCCTTTTGCAATAGAGTTATTCATCCCCAATTGTTTGCCATTGTTTTACACACACACACACACACACACACACACACACACACACACACACACACACACTTTCATGACCCCAATTCTATTTTACAAATCCATCTAGAGTAGAGCTAGAGCACTTATACAGATAAAGGCTTGGAACACAGGGAATCCAGGACAGATTAGTGATACCAGGGGGGGAAGGGGAAGGTGGGGGGATAAAAGGGGAACTGATCACAACAATTGACATATAAGTCCCTTCCAGAGGAACAGACAACAGAATTGGATGAAAGGAGGCAGTGGTCAGTGTAAGATATGAAAGGGAAAAAAAAGTAATGAGTTTATGGGGGGTGAGGTAGGGTGGGAATGAGCTGATACCAAGGGTTCAAGTAGAAAGAAAATGCTTTGAAAATGATGATGGCAACATATGAGCTGTATGAACCCCCAATAAAATGATTAAAAATAAAAGTATGCTGTCCCTAAAATTGTAATCCCCAAGGGTTTCTCATTCTCAAACCAGTCCACATTCAGCCTACTACTGTAACAAATTATTACAAATCCTAGTGCTTAAAACACAGATTTATTATTTTACACTTTTGGAGGCCAGATGTCAAAAATGATTTTACAGAGCTATAATCTGGGTTTTTTCTTGGAGGCTGTAGTGGACCTCTGTCCCTTAAACCTTTCTCGTTTCTAGAGGTCACCCAGATATGTTGGTTTGTTGAGCCACCTCTTCCTTCTTCAAAGCTAGCAGTGTAGCATCTTTGACTCTTTCTTTGACTCTGCTGCTCCTGCCTCACCCTTATGAGAATCTTTGTGATTATATTGGTCCTACTCAGATAATCTAGAGTAATTTCCCCATTTCAGGATCTTTAAAAGCACATGCAGAGGCCCTTTTTCTATGTAATTTGACATATCCATTGGCTTCAGGGATAAACATTTGGACGTCCCTGAGTGACTGATTCGACCAATCATACTCAGCCCTCAACTATTGATCAGAATTACCCTTTAAGTGTCTCTTCCAGTCTGTGATATCAGAGACGTCTTCTCTTATTAAGTAGATCTTGACTGTAGCTTTTTGGGCTCACCCAGGTGTTCAGACTTTAGGAGTTCTTGTTTGTATGACCTCAGTTTTCTGCTGTGTCTAAGAAAAATCACCGATTAGTTTGGCATTATTTTTTTTTCTTGTTGCAAGGGCAAGAGTGCATGTCAGAACTGAAACCCAAAGCTCACTGCTATACTTTAAATATCACAGTGGTGTCAACTGTTCTACCACAGGGAAACCAAGTGTAGGCAACTTCTTGATCTCTAATCTCTAATCACTTAGTGTTTGTTCCTCTAAAAGACAGACCTCATTTTCTCACAGTTCTAGAAGCTAAAATTTCAAATCAGGGTATCAGCGATGTCCATTCCTTCCATGTTCGTAATGCTGGATGTTCTTTGTTTGCTTGATTTATAAATGCTGCTTATGTAGTTGGGTTATTTTTTCCTTCCTGTTGTATGTCTTGGTGTCTTTTATGCTGTTGTTGTTGTTGTTTTTCAATATAACTCAGAAGTGATTAGGTTTAGAATCCACCCGAATCCTGTTGCTGTTATTAACATAACAAAGAAAAATCCTATTCCAAGCATAGTCACATCTACAAGTGCAGGGGTTAGAATTTCAGGCATATTTTGTGGGACACAACTCGGTCTATAATATCATGGCAACATAAGTAAAAAGACTTTATCCTTGTATTTTTACAATTGGCTGTTTTTATTTTAATTAAAAGAATTTTATTGGGGATTTTTACAACTCTTATTAACAATCCATACATCAATTGTATGAAGCATATTTGTACATATGTTGTCATGATTCTTTTCTAGACAGTTATTTTCTATTGAGCCGTTGGTATCAGCTCCCCTCCCTCCATGCCCCCTTGATGAATTATAAATTACTATTTTCATATCTTATGTCGACCGCTGCCTCCTTTCCCCCATGGTTTCTGTTAATCATTCCCCTGGAAGGGTAGGAGGGCTGTGCTTTTAAATGAACTGTTAGGTATTTTCTTTGAATCCATATGCGATCGCTGTAACTACATTTCTTATGTGCAATAGGATAAAGAGTAAAAATTGCTATCTGAAGTAGACATATATAGTCAGGAAATTCAGATCTTCATTCTGTTTTAGAATTGTTTGTTCTGATTCAATACCTTCTTCAATGACATACTGCTTGAAAAGTTCTTGCACTCACTTCAAATCTAAACATTTAATTTCTTTTATCGGCTTACAGTTGGAATTTAATTAGTATCCTTGCAGTCTGAGATTGACTGATCTTGCTGCATGCGAGCAGTTCCTTCAGCATTTTAGCAGCATGCTATATAGTGGGCAGGGTATCTGGGTGGCAGTGTTCACCTTCTGGCTGAGGTAACAGTGCACGTGGACTTATTTGTTTGTTTTCTTGCACCACTGTCCAGGCTTTAACAATAGCCTTCTGTTCTTTGTTTATTTTTTGTGTTCAGAGAAATCTCCCTAATGACGTGAGTTGTATTTTGTTGTTCTTGTCCTCTGAGGACACATCAGGGAGAAAGACAATAGCACGGTAGCTCCCACCAGTCTCATGTGAGGTAGGTTTTAGCCTCTGAATGCAAGGAGAGGACTCATTTCACTATCACTCTTTTCACAAGGACACTGTGTTAGGCTCCTCTAGAGAAGGCAAACCAATGATGGCGCTATGCATACAGAAGGAGATATCCAGAAAGGGCTCACGCTACTGGTGAAGTGCAGCCCTGTTCAAGTCTATGTGTCAGATGTCAGTTGGAAGCTTCTCCTTACTCCTTTGGCTGCAGAGGCTGATGACCAGGAAGCAGGGAGATGAAGCCCAAAGACCACAGGGCAGTGGATGCCAAGCTAAATGAGTCTGAGATCAGCTGAATAAATTCAGGGTCAACAGTCTGCTGATGTCAGATCAGCAGGTAATATAAACAGGACGTCGATGAACCAGATGTCGGATCGAAAACCAGCAGTAGGAGTAGAACACCCTGAATGAAGCTACCCTTAATCATTGCAAGGCTGTGACCACATTAAGGAGGTGTAGTCACTCCACACAGCTTGGAGTTGATGTATCATGGGAGAATCCTGGCCCACCCAACTTGACATAAACCTCATTCTCAGCGACTTTAAATGCAAACACAGTCACTTAGAACTAGAAAATATGATCCATAAGAAGCTGTGTGGCATGGGTAAGTGTGCTTTGCTTTGAGTGTTGCCAGGGCTACCTCTGCTTCTACCAAGCCATGGTAGCATGAGAAAATGACAGTGTGTGTCTGTCGTTCTCAGAAACATTGGTCATCACCGGGGGAAGGCACTTGGATAAACTTCGGCTTGAGAGACTTCATTGATCTGTGTCCTGGGCTTTTCCAGAGCCTCAGGGTGTGACAGAGCAACAATGTGAACCTCTTGAACTTTCAGGTGGCCTGGCCTTGGAAGATGACCATCTGGGCATGTCTACATCCTGCTTCCTCATTTTGGAGAACCTTCATTCTCTACCTATAGACAATAGAGGCTTCTTCTACCTGGAGGATAGTGTGGTTTTAGAATATGGGTGTGTTGGAGGACCATCTTCCCATGCAGCGACACCCACTGTCCTCCAGTAAATGCAGCCTATGCTACGCCTGTTGATACCATTGATGTAGCAGAGAATACCTTGCTCTTGGCTCAGGAGCAATGCAGGTACAGACCCCATTTTATAACCCTGGGACTCAGTTCCTGTAGCCATCCTTTCTAATGGTTTGCACTCTTGTGGCTCCTAGTAGGAGCTCCTTGGGTGTGCCTTTAGGAGGAGGCTCTAGATTTGTGTTCTGCTTGAGCTCCTTAGCTACACTAGCTATCTGGACTGCTTTCGTTGTCATTTGTTAATTGCCCTGTTTCACATCACTGGCGTATTGACTAGGAATAGCATTGTTTTGCAACATTCCTGTTTCACTCCATAAACATTTGCTAGATTGCCAAAGCTCATGAGGAGATTGCATGTTAAGTTACTTTAATGTGACACAGAAGGTGATGAGAACATAATGGGCCAGGTAGAGAGTGGACAGAGATAAGCCTATCCAAGGGAACAATGCTTGAGTCCAAAGTGGGGACCACTGCAGGGGTTCCTGCAGTAACTATGCTGGAACTATCCATAGCGGAGATGGATGGCACAGTGGGTATGCCGTGAGGGAGGCAGGGAACAGCCTGGGTTAACTCAGGTTGGCAGGAAGGGCTGAGGTGGAATGACTTATTTGCCATTGTGAATAGAGTAGGCATCTAGGCACTGTGGGATAGACCAGGTTTCTTTCACTATTCGGGGAAGAATGAGTTCTGTTCAATACATTCGCGATATACTAAGATCTTGTTATTTTGGTAACTTTATAGAAATAGAAAATGAACGAAAACATAATGTATTCTGGTGCTTACCTATTCATTTATATTTACTGATCTGGTGCTTACTCTGTTCATTTATATTTACTTATTTTTAGTTGCCATAGAGTCTAATTTGGCAGCATTATTTATAAAAGAACAAAATATTATCCATTCTTCTGCCATCTTCATGATCTTTGGTATGTTTCAGTCCATATTGTGATGGTTATGCCAATATATTTCTGAGGGTTTTCCTCATTTGATAGCCCTCTACCAAACAAGAAGTCTTTTCTAGTAATTGGCCTTTCCTGGCGACTTGCCCAAAGTAGCTAAGATGAAATTTCTCCATTTTTACTTCTAAAAGAACATTTTGGCTGTAGTTCTCCTCAGATAGATTAGTTCAATATTTTGGCAGCCCATGGTATGTTCAGTATTCTTCAATAAGACCACAGTTTGAGTGTATGTATTCTTTTTTTTTATTGTCCAGATTTTGCACGCATATGAGGGGATTGAAAAGACCATGGCTTGGATTAAGTGTATCTATGTCATCAAAATAACATTCTTGCTTTTAAAACACTTTATTGGGGTCTTTTGCAGCAGAATTCCTCAATGAGGAATGTTGTTTTATTTCTTGACTGCTGTATCTATAGATATTGATTGTTTCTCATAGTTGAATGAAATCATTGATAACTTTAAGAGTTTATCCATTTATCTTTTTAAAAAATTAATAAATCTTTTTGTTAGGGCTCATAAAGCTCTTATCACAATCCGTACATACATCAATTGAGCAAAGCACCCTTATGCATTCGGTGCATTCGTCATTCTTATAATTCACCTTCCACTTGGGTTCCTGGAATCAGCTCGGTTTCCCTTTTTTCCCCTCCCCCACCCTCCCTGCTCCCCCCCCTGGTCTCTTGATAGTTTATAAATAATTATTATATCTTATCTTACACTCCCCGGCATCTCCCCTCACCCACCTCCCCATTACCCATCTCCCAGAGAGGAGGTTACACATAGATCTCCAAGATCGGTTCTCCCTTTCTACACCCCCTTCCATCCTGGTGTCGCCACTCCTACCGTGGGTGTTGAGGAGTTCGTCTGTCCTAGATTCCCTGTGTTTCCAGATCCCTACTGCACCACTGTACATCCTCTGGTATAACCAGGTCCGCAAGGTAGAATTGAGGTCATAATAATTGGGAGGGGAGGAAGCGTTCAGGAACTAGAAGAAGGTTTTGAGTTTCATTGTTGCTACACTGAACCCTGAGTGACTCATCTCCTCCCCACTACCCCTCTGGAAGGGATGTCCAGCTGTCTACAGATGGGCATTGGGTCCCCATCACGCACTCCCCCTCTTTCACGGTGATGTGATTCTCACCACCACCCCACCTTTGATGTTGGAGACCTGGTCTCCTCTGTCCTTCATGGTCACCTATGTTGGTGTGCTGCTTCCGTGTGGGCTCGGTTGCTTCTGGGCTAGATGGCCGCTTGTTTGCTTTCAAGCCTTTAAGTCCCCAGACGCTATATCTCTCAGTAGCCGGGCACCATCAGCCTTCTTCACCACACTTGCTTATGCACACTTTCATCTTCAGCGATTATGTGAGGAAGGTGATCACACAATGATTGTTTTTGTTCCTTGGTGTCTGCTACATGGTTCATTCAACACCTTGTATTTGCTTAGGCCGTGTGCTTCTTCTCTGTGGGCTTTGTTGCTTCTGAGCTAGATGGCCGCTTATTTGCCTTCCAGCCTTTAAGACCCCAGACGCTATATCTTTTTGATAGCCGTCCATTTATCTTAATGGTGTTAATTTGACCTATTATAAGGATTTTTACTTCTATCATATGTTATCAAGACTAAAAGGCTATATATAATCTTTTACCTACATAAGTAAGTGCTTTGAGTTGTCTTTAGTTTTGGCAAGCAATGGTGTGTCATTATCATATTGTTACTTGTTAATGAGTCTTCTTCCAGTCCTGATTCTGTATTCGTTTTCATATGTTCTGGCTTTTCAGATGATTTGTGTAGCATGAAGATTGAATAGGTGAAGTTAAAGAGTATAAGCTTATTATATACATTTTCCAATTCTCAATTATGCATGATTCCTTTTCTCTGTTTAAATGACTGCCTCTTGATCCATGTATAGGTTCTACATGAGCACGTGCTGTGTTAAGTGTTCTGTGATTCCCATTCTTCACAGTTTACTTATAATTTGTTGTGATCCACATAGATAAATGCCTTTGCATATTTGATAAATCACAAGCAATATCTTTTTTTGTGTTCTGTGCTTTCAGTCAAGATTCATCTAACAACAGCAATAGTACCCCTGTTCCAGGTTCTCTTCTGAATCCCAAAGTTTACTGTCTATACATGGCTATAGTCATTTTTAAATGATTGACTTTGAATGATATTGATTTAGACAACTGTATAACTCAAACGTTTGAAGGTGGTTTATGTAACTAGATATAAATTTAAAATATATTACATTGCACAATTAATAAACAGAGCCAAAATCACTGGAAAGTTGTTAATTGTCATGGAGTAGCCTCTAGCTCATCATATCTCACATAAGGTGTAACACAATAAAACATACTGAAAGAGCTCACTAAATATCCCCATCTGTGTGGTGATTTTTATGGTAATGTTTGTAACTGCTTATGAGTATTTCAACCAGGTCCAGAGTACACCTTTTCCCTAGGGACTGCTCCGTGCACCAAACAGATTCCTACCCCATGGACAGGCTGACTTCTACAAGTTGTCTATGTGCCGTGGTGATGGACTAGCCATGCAACCCTGGCTCCCCAACCCTTTTCTTTGTTGCGTGTGTGAGAGGGTTTTCTACATTTTTGATAGGTCTCTACCAAACTTGATGTCTTTTCTAGTGATTGATTTTTCCTAATGAGCTGTCCAATGTACGCGAGCTGAAATCTCTGTTGCTTTCACCATGAACCGTTCATTCTGCTGCCACTCTAAGGAGGGAAGGGAAGTGAAGACAAAGAGCTCCCTCCCAGCAGGACAGCATTGGGCAGGTAGGCACTAGTCTGACATAAGGGATTGTAGCGGCTCAAGTAGATGGTCATGCTGTTGTCCATGCCTTGGAGACAATAAAGAAACAAGTACATAAAAACAGTTACTGCACTGCCTGATCTAGGAAACGTGGCTGTTTTGCCATGGTCCTCCTCACCACCCCAGATACCCTCACTCTTCTAGAGGAGGAACACCACGCCCAGCAGGGGGTTTGGGATACGTGCATGGTGACTCTAGTGTGGGCTTGTACTGGCTGAGTCAGGGAGGTTTGAGTTTGGCACCCCAAATATCTCCTCAGGAATTTGCAGGGCATGTAATGGCATGAGTTCAGTTGCTTGGACAGCCAGAAACTGGTGCCCCGCCCCCTTCCTCAGGTGGGCGTGGTGGGAGGCAAGTCTTTCCACCCCAACCTGCCTGGGACATGGACTCAGTGGGAGGAGCTGAGCCTCATCCTCAGCAAAGCCTGTGTTGTGAATAGGAGTCTAATCTGCTACTAGTGCCCTCCCTCTTTTTAGTGCCTCAGAATGACCTTGGCAACATGGAGCCCTGCGTGGTTTGGTGTTTACTCAGAAACTCTGAGGCCTCCCCAGATGGGTGGCAGATACCGCACCAGGCAGCATGAATTGATCTCGGAGACCTTGATGGACATGCTGTTGATTCTCTATTTGTCTCAAGCTGGAACAAATGCCCCAATTCCTGAGTGAAGGGACCACTGGAAAGACTCAGTTGTGTCTTGGTGGCAGTTCTCTGTGCCTGGAGCTACCTGGCTTCCCTGCCTCTCCTCATGGCTAAAGGGAGCATCTTCCCTCTCTTCCTGGCACTGCACACCTGTATTCTTTCCTTCCAAAGTCCAGAGGAAACTCAGGACAGACTAGAATGATCCTGGGGAGAAGGGAAGTGACCCTGTGGGGTGGTAAGTGTGATGTGTTCATGGGAGAGTTCCAGGTCTCTGTCTTGGTCTCCTGTGTTATCTCCATTGACTATGAAGACTTCCAGAAAACTTCAGTTTTCCAGTCTCTTCAGAGGTACAAGAAAATGGATAAATTAAAAGTAAGGTAATGCATACCAATGTTGAAGGAGTGTATTTCTCCAAAAGCCCCAAATATGATTTGTTTAAAGGTGGAAGGCTGCCCCAAACCAGAAAAAACAACAACGTGTGGCACGTGTGAGCCCTTGGCACCTTACAGCCAGGCTTGGAAAGGTCTCTGCAAAGATGCCCTTGATAAGTACCAGGCAGCACACAGCTTGTTCTCAGAAGGCTGCCTCTGTTCCACTAACTCTAGTTATAAATTCAATCAGGGAAGGAGTGCAGGACTCTTTTAGGCCACCACATTCAATTCACATTAAAGGAGACAGAGATGAAGTCAGGAGATAGATTCAGTGAAGAGCCACAGAGCACACATATCTTTCTTTTTTTCTGCCAACTCCATTAGCAGGTAATGAAATCATGATGTTGTACAGACCCAGGAGCCTTCAGAAATAATAGTAAGTGCATTCCTTATACTTTCCCCTTCCTTTTCTCTTATCTCCTATTCTTACTCTAGAATTATACTGGGGAAATAAGGCTTGAAATTCTTTCATTTGTAAAGCAGTCTGCAATTACAGAGTACCTTTTCACCACCATGAAAGGTGGATATTTTTATCGTCCCTCTTTAGAATGAGGAGCTGAGGCTGAGAAAAGTTGAGTCGTGGCAGTTAGCCAGGGGCAGTAGGGTTAGGGTCCTCTGAAGAGCAGTTTTGATCATAGCATTTGAGTCTCTTACATAGGTCCCAAGTGCTTCTCTGGGTCTTAGAGCATCCTGCATTCAGCACTCAGCTGGCCCCTGCTCACCCAGTATCTGGAAGGCACTGTGCCCAGTGCACAAGCAATGAGCTAGGACCTCTCTGCCCTTCATGAGAGAACCATAGTCAGGGCACAGACTCTTGCTCTACATCCTCAAACACACCTGAGCCTTCTGCCATCTACCTTCTGTAACACCATCCATTCTCTGACATTCTAAGATTTAAAAATTTTTTCTACAGGTTATTTTTAGTTTTTCATATTTTTTTTCTCTTGCGAATTATACTTAATGTTTTTGTGCTCTGACTATTTTCAATTTTCTTTTTGGGAAAGTTAACGGTTTCTTACTGATTTCTAAGAGGGCCTTTCATTTATGATTTTCTGCTTTTGGCTTTATTCATGTAAACATCTTCATCGCATAAGTATTAAATAATTTATTTTAGTAATCTTATTATCTCTTTTGCATTTTAATCTATTTTACCTAGAACTTATTTTAATGCCTCAATAAGCTGGGATCCAGCCAGATAAACAGAGCCTACTCTATGCCTTTCAAATGAAGAGCATTTAATCTGCAGAGAAGGTGAGGCTTGTTAGAAAGGGGAACAGAGGACTTGAGGAACTCACTGACACCTTGTTTCCAGCATTGTGAAATTTTCAACCTTGAGGACCTAGTTCAGGTGTCCAGACTTCTGAACCATGGAAACTAATAAATAGATAGATAGATAAATAAATGTTGTTTAAGCCTCTGAGTTTTTGGTAATATATTATGCAGCAATAGAAAACTAATATACAAGTGAACTTGGGAATGTAGTTTACACACTCCCAGCCCCCATAGCAGACTATGGCTAAATACACAGCAGAGTGATGATTCTTTAAAAAAAAAAAAAAAAAAGGATTAGCTAGTGTTTTGGTACCATTTTATATTTTAGAAATTTCCCGTATGACAAATGATACCATCCTTATTTCACTGTAACGCATTATACTATCATCTGTCTGTCAGTTGGTCATATCGTGGAGGCTTGTATGTTGTTCAGATGCTGGAAACTATGCCACTAGTATCTCAAATAGCTGTAGGGTCACCCATGGTGGATAGATTTCGATGGAATTTTCAGACTAAGGCAGACTAGGAAAAAGCCCTCGTGGTATGCTTTCAGAAATTAGCCAAATACAAATTCTAAGGATCACAAAAAAATTTTTATAAAATAATTTACATGTGGAAGATGAGCCCTTCAAGTTGGAAGGCAACCAAATTTTGATTGGGGAACGGTTAGTTGACTCCCACTAGAGTCAACCTAAGTGATGTGATTGGAACCTTCATTTGTTGATGTGGCAACAGCTAGAACCATCCTTTAATAATTGGAGTATGGAATGTATAAAGTATTTATCAGTAAAAAATAAAAGTTTTCAGGAATGAAATGGAACAAATGAATATGGACATCCTAGGCATCAGTGCCCTGAAAATGGACTAGTATTGTCCATGTTGAGTATAACGATAAGGCCTACTTTACTGGAAATGACAATTGTAGAGGACTGTGGTTGTACTCTTCGTCATTAAAAAAGAACAGTTGAAGATCTATCCAGAAGTAGAAAGTTGTCAGTTAAAGTTAATATTCATAAGTCCACAAGGCTGACTAGTTAATGTGACTGTTACTCAAATTTGTATGCCAACTACAAATGCTAAAGATGAAGAAACTGAAGCTTTATATGTACTTTTTTGAACTAAAATTTATCAAAGATGCATTAATAATTACTAATGAATAGAATATAAAAATTTTAAATAAGAAAGGAAGATCAGTAGCTGGGAAATATAGCATTGGTGATAGAAACTTTGGAGATAAACTTTTCAACTACACAAATGATGACTATGCATGTGAACCTCACTGGATGATTCACACAAGACTCAAATTAATTATATATGTGGGAAAAGAAAGTGGACAAATTCAATATTATTAATCAAGATAAAGCCAGGGGCTGACTCTTGAACAGATTTCAATTGCTTGTGTGTAAGTTCATGTTGAAGCTGAATAAAGTCAAAGCAAGTCCAAGAGAAGCTATTAGCTTCTCTGAAAAGAATCCCATTAGAAGGCCCTGGATGGAGTGGGAGAAAAGGTGGAACAGTACTAAATATGAAAAAGAGAGCAGGCTTACTGGTTCGATGGAAACTGGTAGATTCCCCTAAGACAATGGCCCTTAGTCACCCTTCATGTCTGGAACTGAATTCACTAGTATGGCTCAATTTTTACCTAAACAGTAGGTCTGTAAGAGGAACAATACCACAGCACCCTCGGTTCGAATCTGAGTCATGGCACCAAAAAAACCCAAACCCCCTCCCCCACCAAAAAAGAGCAATAACACCAGGGAGTTACAGACACTTTTAAATAATCAACCCTTTGAGTTTAAAAAGCCAACATTTACCCAAGGACAAAATTCATAAGGGTAAAGAAAAAAAGAGGAATGAAAAGGAGACATTCATTCAGGGGATTGCAGTGAATGCCATGAACTAAATTGTGTATGGATTGAAAACTGATGGTTTTCTCTGTAAACTTTCTACCAATTCACAGTAAAAAGTACGCAAAAAATTCAAATAACAAAAACAATAGACAATGTACTGCATACTAATGACCAAAGACCACTAGAAGAATTGTGAGATGACATGAAGGACATAATACATAAAGCAAATAAAAAGACAAGAAAGGAAACTAAAACTTGTTCTTATGCACCCCAAAAATGGAACTTACTGCCATCAACGCAACCCTATAGGGCAGGGTGGAACTTCCTCTTACATGCAGAACAGCTAAAAGAAACAGAAGAAATGATGAAGGAAAAGAGCTAAACAGAAAATTTCAGAGGATGGTTTGAGGAAACATGGTAAATTTTAATGAAACATGCAAAGACCTTAGATTAGACCAAAAGGGAAGAACTGGTTTAGCATTTCTCAAGCTTAAAAAACTGAAGAGAAAATTCAAGCCTTTAATCCCAATATTGAAGGATTCTGTGGACATAAAGTGGAATGACAATGAAAGCTTCAAAAGCATCTTGAAGAATATATACAATCACTGTACCAAAAAGTATTGATTAACATCCAACTATTTAAGAAAGCAATATACCAGGGGATAACCTCCCCCCCCCCCCCAAAAAAAAAGGATAAAAGCTCTGCTGGGCAGACCTTTAATAGTAAGGATTTTTTTCCTGCTAGATGAGCATTGAGTGGCGTCACCTGGAAAGGTTCTCACTGGTTACAGTAAATTTTTTCATAAAAGCAGTTTCATTCAAGCCTCGTTTTTTCTTGTGATGGCTGATTTAAGAGAACAGCATGTGGCTGTGAAATGTTGTTTCCTGCTCAGAAAAAAATGCTGCAGAAAGTGTTGTGAGGTTGGACACAGCTTAAAAGGACAGCGCTATGGGGGGAAACTCAAGTGTACCAGTGGTTTTCTCAGTTCAAAAAGGTGAAATGTCGATTGATGACAAGCCTCATTCTGGACGTCTGTCAACTTCCAGAATGGACAAAAATGTTGACTTGTAGTGCATTTGGAGTTCATTCCACCAGGTCAGACTGTTAATCCAGTTTACTGTTTAGAGGTTCTGAAAAGATTGCATGACCGTGTGACAAAAAAGGTCTGGTTTGTGGCAGATGGGACTGGTTTTGCCATCAGGACAACGCACCTGGTCATGCAGCCATCTCAGTGCTCCAGTTTTTGGCAAAAAACAGCATGCCTCTCTTGCCCCATATACCTTACTCATCTGACCTTGTACCATGCAACTTCTTTTTATTTCCATAAATGCAGTGGGACATGAAAGGACAGCTATTTGACAGCATAGAAGAGGTGAAGAAAAAAAAACAACAGAGGTGCTATCAGTCATCCAAACAGATGAGTTTAAAAAAATGTTTCCAAGAATGGAATCACAGATTTGACAAATTTAGTCAGTGTAATGGAGAATACTTTGAAGGTGATAAGTTTGTTGTATAAAAAATTTTAAATACATAGGGAGGATTCTTTTGGTTTTTTGTTTGTTTCCATATAATCCAGAATCACTGTAATAAAGGAAGAAGTACAAGACTTTGAAGAATGGTGTAAAGCAAGTCTCCTGTAATTGATTGGGTGTCAGTAGATGCTTCAACAAATAGATTCAACCCTGAAAATATTCACTCATGTATACAGGGAAATTTAAAAAACAGCTACCTGGTTAACCAACTGGAAGAGATCCATATTCTTGTCCATTTTAAAGACAGGAAATCCAACCAAGTACAGAAATTATAAAACAATATTGTTAATATTGATAAAATTTTGCCAAACATTATCCAAGAATGTCTACACTTGTATGTTGACAAAGGACTAGCAGGAGTTAAAGTGGGATATAAAAGAGGGCATAAAATGAGGGATATCATTATTGATGCCAGAAAGATTTTGGTCAAAAACAGGGAATACCAGAAAGATGTTTACCTACATTTTATCAAGTATGCAACGTCATTCAACTGTGGATCACAACAAATTATAGAATTCCAGAACAGTTCCTTGTGCTCATGTGTAACCTGTACATGGATTAACAAGGAGTCATTAGGACAAGAAAAGATTTAGAATTGGAAAAGATGTGCCATACAACCTTTCACATGAGGTATTCAATCTCAATGCTTAACAGATAATCCAAGAAGCTGACTCTGTGGAGAAGACTGCAACAGCAGTACTGGAGGAAGACTCATTAATGGCGTATGATACATAGATGATACAGCTTTGCTTGCTGAAATTAAACATTGACTCGAAGCACTTTCAGATGAAGGTAAAAGAATACAACACTTGGTATGGATTACACCTGAACATAAAGAACAATGGAAATGCATCCGGAGCAGTAAACAACATCATGATAAATGATGAAGAAATTGAAGTTGTCAAGAATTTTGTTGTTCTTAGATCCACACTGCCCATAGAAGCAGTAGTCACGAAATCAAATGACATATTGCACTGGAAAGTGTTTAAAAGCAAAAATGTCACTGATGACAGTGACTAAGCCATTGTCAGTTTAATCTCCTGAAATGCATGTAAAAGCTGGACAATGAAAAAGGAAAACAAAAATTGATGCATTCAAATTGTGGTATTAGTAAAGAATATTGAATTGCCCTAAGGGCTGCCAGAAAAATGACCACATCTGACTTGGTGGAAGAACAGCCAGACTGTTCCTCAGGAACAAGCTGACAAGACTTTTGTTTTGCTTATTTTTAGACATACCATTAAGAAGAACTAAAAAAAATACCATACTTGGTAAATTTTAGAGTCAGTGAAAAAAAAAAAAGAGAGACCCAGTGAAAAAGAGTCAGTGAAAAACAAGATTGACACAGTGCCTATAGTAATGAACTCAAGCAGAAATTATTATGAAGAGGTGTTGCTTAAAAATCAAACTCACTGCCATTGAGTTGATTCTGACACATAATGGCTCTATAGGACAGAATCGAACTACCCCTGTGAGTTTTCAAGATTAACTATTATGAGAGTAGAAAGCCTCATCTTTCTCCTAAGAATCTGTTGGTGGTTTCAAACTGCAGGTCGTGCAGTTAGCAGGCCAATGTGTATGTCACTATACCACCAGGATGTACGACTGAGCAATGTTTTGTTCTATTATATATTATATTGCTATGAGTCAAGAGCAGACAACTTCAGAACAAGTTATTATATTTGCTTGTATCCTTTTAGGGTATTGTGATACACTCCATCTTATTGATGAGATTTTTTTCTATTTTTATAACAAAGTCATTATTAAGACTCATTCTCTATTCTTTCAGTGTGTCACTATATGACTTTTTAAAAAATACAGTTGGATTTTGACCAACTTTACATTAAATTATAAATGAATGTCTTCTAATTCAGGAGCATAGCTGAGTACTTTATTCAAGTTATGTCCAAATTAGTCAGCAGAATTGTATCATTTCCTTTAAATCGATCTTATAAGCTCCTTGTTAAATCTGCCTAGATCATTGTACATTTTTAGTTGCTATCGTGTTTGGTGTTAGTTGCATCAAGTAGTCTCAGACTCATGGTTAGCCCATGGACAACAGAATGAAATGTCTGGTCCAGCCATTCACTTGAACTGGTTGGGTTTGAGTTCATGGTTAGTTCACTTTGCATTTCGAGTGCCTTTCAATCTAGATGGCTCATCATCCAGCACTATGTTAAATGGTATTTTGTTGTGATTCATTGGCTGATTTTTGGAAATAGTCTCTCTTAGTGTAGACGCCCTGCTGAAAGCTGTCCACTGTGGGTGTACCTGCTGGTATTTGAAAGATTGGTGACATAGCTTGCCTCCAACATCATAGCAATACACAGGCCACTATAGTGACAAGTTGAAAGATAGATGGTGGATTGTAGTTATTACTGCTATATAGTAAAATGTTTATTTTTGGCATGAAGTAGACTGCTAACCCATCACATCAGCAGTTAAATTCACCAGCAATTCCATGGCAGAAAGATGAAGCTATGTGCTTCCATAAAGATTTATAGTCTTGGAAACCTTACAGAGAAGTTCTACACTGTCACTATGAGTTGGGATTGATTGAGTGGCTGCGAGTTTGGTATTTTTGTTTAAGTACTTGAAAAGTTAGCAGTTGGGGCCCACTTATGGTTCTGTGGTAGAAAAGACCAGATGGTCTGTTCCACCAAAGATTACGGCCTATGAAACTTGCTAGGACAGTTCTACTCTACCATAGTGTGTCATAAGGAGTTGGAATTGACTCTAAGGTACACAACAACAGTTTATATAACCAGCTATCTTAGTAACCTAGTCTCTCATTGGGTCTCATAGATTTTGTTATCTTAGGTAGAGAATCATACTGTCACAAATAATAATGTGAATGCCCATCCATTACATTTATGTATAGCTTCTAATGGTTCTCTTTACTCAAGACATTGACCAATTTTTTAATAGTTTATGCAAACATCCTTATCTTTTACTCAACCTTTTCATGCTTTAGCTCTTTTTTAAAAAAAAATATGTTGTTCTTTTTTTCTATATTGTTTTATTAGGGGCTCATACAACTCTTAGCACATCACAATCCATACATATATCAATTGTGTAAAGCACATTTATACATTCATTGCCCTCATCATTCTCAAAACATTTGCTCTCCACCTAAGCCCCTGGCATCAGCTCCTCATTTTCCCCCTCCCTCCCCGCTCCCCATTCCTTCCTGAACCCTTGATAATTTATAAATTATTATTTTGTCATATCTTTCCCTATCCAATGTCTCCCTTCACCCACTTTTCTGTTGTCTGTTCCCCAGGGAGAAGGTCACATATAGATCCATGTATTCTGTTTCCTCTTTCCCACATACTCTCCCTCTACCCTCCCAGTATCACCACTTACACCACTGGTCCTGAAGGGATCATCTGCCCTGAATTCCCTGTGTTTCCAGTTCCTATCTGTACCAGTGTACATCCTCTGGTCTAGCCAGATTTGTAAGGTAGTATTAGGATCATGATAGTTGGGGAGGTGGAAGCATTTAGAAACTAGAGGAAAGTTGTATGCTTCATCATTGCTAGGTCGCACCCTGACTGGCTCGTCTTCTCCCGGAGACCCTTCTATAAGGAGGTGTCCAGTGGCCTACAAATGGGCTTTGGGTCTCCACACTGCACTCACCCCCTCATTTACAATGATACATTTTTTTGTTCTGATGATGCCTGTTACCTGATCCCTTCGACACCTCGTGATCGCACTGACTGGTGTGCTTCTTCCATGTGGGCTTTAGCTCTTAATGAGATTTGTACTTCTTCTGAAATGTCAAGAACAAAGCTTATACCTAATGACTGTAACACTTAAAAAAAGTCAGTGGATGATTTCCATTTTGTGTGCCTGAAGAAGAACCAGGAGTGGAGTGCATCCTTTGGGCCCCAAGATACCTGAGCTTTGAAATCCTTTGACCCAGGAATAGAAAGTTATGATACCAGAGAAGTAGTGGGCGAACAACAGCAGCAGAACCAAGAACCAGAGTATGAGGCTGAGTAGCAGGAGTCCCAGCTGAGTTGACGACAGAGACAAATCCAGTGGCACTCATATATGTATAAGAAAGAACTTTACATCAAGAACTAGTTATATATCAGGAACCCAACCAGTCCAACTCAAGTTCACAAGTTTGATACTAGTTCATACCCTGTTCAGACTCATTCAGCCACAAGAAATGATGGCAGAATGCAGTAAGATCACAGGCTGGTGGGTGCAAAGTCTTGTGGAACCAATGGCGGTAGACCCATCTCCAGGGTTCTGGCAGATCTCAGAGTGGCTTGCCACAGGAAGGTAAAGCTGGGGGGCAGGGGGGTAGGGAGGTTCCCAGGACCCTCCTTCAGAGAAGGAGGCACCATCAGATTGTGACCTGATTGACAGGCTAGACTGCACTGTACATTTTTATATCTTCAAGTTGGCATGAAATTATGTAACTACTAAACAAGTAAAACAATGTCTTACAAACTGAAGGCTTACTTATTGAGCCAGTGCCACAAGGCATTTAATTGGGTAGCTAATTTTGCTGATCCAAGGAGCCAGAGGTGAGTTACTTCAGGGTGAGTTTTATGGCAGAGTGGAGTGCTGCTCTTTCAGCATTTATCTGCAGAGCTAAAAGAGCTAAAAGAGTATTACACTCTCTGAGCAGGGCAGAGACCAAAGGACCATGAAATTGAGAGGTGGAAGACCCAGTGGAAATGGCTGTGAAGGGGCTCCCCCAACTAAAGAACCATATCCCAAGCATTTCTGATCCTGAATTGTGACATTATCTTCTATAATAACTCCTACAATTGTGAGTGTGGTAATTGGAGACTTACTGAACCCAGCTGAGAAGTAGAGAGTGCTGTGGGAGGAATACTTGCTATCAGAATTGGTAAGAAGGTTGGAAAAAGGAGCTAATTCTTGTCTTGTAAGAATCAGCCTTGGGCTGATGTGGACTTTGAGTTTCCTTACCCCATGTAAATCAGAGGATGTCAGATGCTCCCCCCTACACCAGTTTCATAGTTTTTATGCGCACCTTTTCCCTATGGTCCTGCCATAATTCTCCAGGTCCTCTTCCTCATATCGTTGCTCATTTTCTGACTCCTGAGTAGTATCTTTCTCTTATTCATAGTAATGTTGTTCTGCTTTCTCTCGTGTCTTTTGCTCACAGAAGTGGGGTGTGGATATCCTTGATCCACAGGGTCACTCTCTCAGGATCCTCTCCAGACCCATCTACAATGCCTCTTTCTATATAAAGCAGGAAGCGGGTCCTGGAATCTGCTCTCCCTCTTGCCTCTTACCTGTGAGGAAGGACTAGCCCTGTTCCCGAGCTAGAAGATGTCACAGACGCCCCTTTTGTCTCACACCCCATCCTGCAGGAACCAGTCTTCTTGGACTGCTCAGAACACTTGTCTGTCAGTCCCTGTCTCTAAGCTCAGTCTCCCAGTCTAATTTGTACCTTCGTCAACTGGGCCTTGGGATACTGAATGCACAGATTAATAAGGAAGAGGACAGATGCCCCAGTAGAAAATGGATAAAGAATACAAAGAGAGTCACAGAGGAGGAAACTCCCTGGCTAGCTACACATAAAAGCTGCTCAGTCTTTCTGGGACCCCAGGGAAATGAAAAGGAAAGGGGTGCTGAGGTGCCATTTCCCATTGGCCACTGCCAAATATCTGAAATTATCACTGGGGAAGGGTCCTCATCACAATTGGTGGGAGCCCCACAGGTGCAGTACTGTGGGCAGCAGTGAGGTTCAACAACCTATCCCTATTATGGTTCAATACCAGGAGCACCCCCTAGAAAAGCTAGTTATCTAGTCAGAGGATACTCATATGGGTGAGCTTACCTGCATATCCTGAACATAGCCAGTCCATATGGAATGAATTTACTTCATGTAAAATGGAAAATTGGATGTACATAGAGACAAAGCCTGAGATATTATATTGACTGTGAGCAGCAGGAGGACATATGTGTTATTTATGCTGATTTTCTTAACACAAAGCATTCTTAGGGGCACATGCAGACAAAGTATGAGCACATGCATAGGGAGAATGTCCTCTCACTCCAGTCTGCGGGCACCACTGCAGTGAGTGGAGCAGAGAACAGATTGTAGGGAACAGTTATTTAGTTTTTGTGTTATGCCTATTTAGAAAATAAGTGGAAGCAAATATCTCTAACTCGAATTCATGGATTTTTATGAAGGAGATTTCCAGGCCTTTGTTTGGAGGCCCTTCTGGGTAATTTGAACATAAAGACTATTGGTTAGTAGCCACGTGCACTAACTGCACCACCCAGAAATTCCTAAAGCAATTTGGATAGCTTGTTAACAGTTGATCATTCTGATGTTTGGGTGTACTGGTATCTGTGTTTTCTGCTTTTTTCAGGTTTGAAATTCAAGCAGAATGAAAAATAAAAACTTTTTGTTTGTTTTTAATATCAGTTGATTTTAATTTTTAAAAATCTTTTTTTGGGGGGCTCGTACAGCTCTTATCACAATCCGTACATCCATCCATTGTGTCAAGCACATTTGTACCTTGGTTGCCATCATCATTTTCAACACATTTTCTTTCTACTTGAGCCCTTGATATCAGCTCCTCATTTTTCCCTCCCACCTTCCCACCCTCCTTCCCTCATGAACCCTTGATAATTTATAAATTATTATTTTTTCATGTCTTACACTAACTGATGTCTCTCTTTACCTACTTTTCTATTGTCCGTCCCTTTGGGAGGGGGTTATATGTAGAACATTGTGATCGGTTCCTCCTCTCTCCTGACCTTCCTCTTTACCCTCCTGGTATCACTACTGGCATTATTGGTCCTGGGGGCTTTATCTGTTCTGGATTCCCTGTGTTTCCGTCTCTTATCTGTACCAGTGTACATGCTCTAGTCTAGCTGGATTTGTGAGGTAGAATTGGAATCATGATAGTAGTAGGGAGGAAGCATTGAAGAACTAGAGGAAAGTTGTATATTTCATTGGTGCTATATGGCACCCTGACTGGCTTGTCTCTTCCTTGTGACCCTTCTGTAAGGGGATGTCTAATTGTCTATAGGTGGGTTTTGGGTCTCCTCTCTGCACTCCCCCATATTCATGTTGGTATGATTTTATGTTCTGGGTCTTTGATGGCTTGATACCTGATCCCATCGACACCTCATGATCACACAGGTTGGTGTACTTTTTCCATGTGGACTTTGTTGCTTCTCCTTTAGACAGCCACTTGTTTATCTTCAAGCCTTTAAGACCCCCAGATGCTATATCTTTTGATAGTTGGGCACCATTAGCTTTCTTCACCACATTTGTTTATGCACCCACTTTGTCTTCAGGGATCGTGGTGGAAAGATGAGCATCATGGAATGCCGGGTTATTAGAACAGTGTTCTTGCATTGAGGGAGTACTTGAGTAAAGGCCCAATGTCCATCTGCTACCTTAATACTTAAAAATAAATGTACAGAGATCTATTTCCCTATCGTTATGTACATACGTACATGCCTATACTTAGACCTCTATAAGTATCCTTTGCCTCCTAGTTCTTTCCTCTATTTCCTATTACTTTCTGCTTGACCCACTATCATATTTGGCCTTCATTTGGGTTTCAGTAATTCCTTTCAGTTACATTGCCCTTGATCAAGCCCTACCAAGCATCCTACGCCCTCCTCATCTATTTTAGCTCACTTGTTGTTTCCTTGTTCCTGGGTTTGTTAACACCCACTTCCTTTTCTCCACCCTCCCCCCACTGCCTCCCCCTTTCCCCTGTCCCCATGGAATTGTCAGTCCCGTTGTTTTCTCCTCCGGATTGTTTGTCCAGCCTATCTTATCTAGATAGACATGCAGTGACAATAATAAGCACAAAAACAAGACAAAGCAAAACAAAACAAAAAAGCAAAACAACAACAACAAAAAGAAAAGTCTATAAATAGTTCCAGGTGTTTGTTGACCTTAAGGAGTGTTTTCTGGTTGAGTCTGATGGGGTGCCACATCCTGACCCCAAAGTCTACTATTGGTATTCCCCAGGGACTTCATTGCTTTGCTCCACTTGCTGCTCTGTTAGACACTCTTAGTGTTTTGCCCCCAGTATGGTGAGGTAAGATCGGGCACAATTTCCATACTGTGCCTTCATTGTTGCCCCTTGTAGCACTATGGGTCATTGTCTTGTGGTGGAGTTGGCCCTATGGTCCTCTCTGTGCATTTGGCTGCTCTGAGCAGGAATATCGTACTCCGGGCTTTGTGGGTTTGGGTTCCCTGCTTCATGCCAGTATGTTTCATTAGTGTCTTGGTGCACAGGATTCAAGTCTGGTCCCTCTCTCTCTCTCTCTTGTGGAGATATAAGCAGCACCCTCCCCTTGGGTGGGTTAGTGCCCCATTGCCCCACTACTTATGTCTGTCTGTCTTTTGTTCTCCTTCCTTCCTTCCTTCCTTCCTTCCTTCCTTCCTTCCTTCCTTCCTTCCTTCTTTCTTTCCTTCCTTCTTTCTTTCTTTCATCTTTTCTTTCTTTCTTTCATCTCCTTTTTGGTTTGCTGCCATATGTATCCCTGGGTTAGGTCTTGCCCCTGCCATACTACCTGGACCTCACCCCAGGAGCGTACATATACAATCGCTTTTCTCCTATGCCCTTTTTGAATTTTTAAACTTACCTCAGTGGGCTCATGTTGTACTTGTCCTTTTGTGCTTGGCTTAGTTTGCTTTGCATAATTCCCTCCCAATGCTACCCATGTGGCGATGTGCTTTATGCATCCATCACTGATTTTTAGGGATGTGTAGTACTCAGTTGTTTGTATGTATCACAGTTTTTTAATTCATTTGTTGATGGAAATTGTGTTGTTTCCATCTCCTTGCGTTTGTGAACTGTGCCGTAATGAACATTGGAGCTCACATGTCTGGTTGTGGTTTGTTTCTTGCCTCTTCTGGGTATATGCCCAGTAGGGGGATTGCTGGCTTGTACGGTAGCTTGATTTCTATCTGTTTTAGATATCACCAAATCAATGTCCATAGTGGCTCTACATACCTACAGGTCCACCAGCAGTGGACGAGAGTATCTATTTCACCACAGCCCCTCCAGCACTTGTTACTTTCTGATTTTTTGAATTGGGAATGATCGGGAACATTTTCTCAAGTTTGTTGACCATTCAGATTTCTGCCCTTGTGAAACTTCTGTTCAGGTCCTTTGTAAGCTAGCAGAGGACACTCTTATAGCTCTTATAAAAATCCATGCATCCATTGTGTCGAGCATCTCTGTACGTATGTTGGCTTCATCCTTTTCAAAACATTTTCTTTCTACTTGAGCTCTTGGTATCAGCTCCTCATTTTTTCCTCCCTCCCCCACCCTCTATCCTTCATGAACCCTTGATAATTTTTAAATTATTCTTTTCAGACCTTACACTGTCCACTGTCTCCCTTCAACCATGTTTCTGTTTTCATCCCCTTTAATAGGTGGGGGGATGGTTATACACTGATCATTGTGATCGGTTTCTCCTTTCTCTCTCCACCTTCCCCCTACCTTCATGATATTGCTACTCTCATTATTGTTCCCGAGGGGTTTATCTGTCCTGGATTCCGTGTGTTTCCAGCTCTTATCTGTACCAGTGTACATTCTCTGGTCTGGCTGGATTTGTAAGGTAAAATTAGGGTCATGGTGGGGGGAGAAGGGGAGGCACTATTAAAGAACTAGTGAAATGTGTGGTTCGTCGGTGCTTTACTGCACCCTGGCTGATTTGTCCCTTTCTTGTGACCCTTCTGTAAGGGTATGTCCAATTGTCTACAGATAGGTTTTGGGTGTCCGCTCTTGTCTCCTGCCCTTCCTTCACATTGGTATGGTTTTTTGTTTTGGGTCTTCTGATGTCGGATACCTGATCCCATGGCTACCTCATGATCACAGAAGCTGGTGGTCTTCTTCTTACATGTGGCCTATGTTGCTTCCCAGCTAGATGGTTGCTTGTTTATCTTCAAACCCTGGACACTATATATTTTGATAGCTGGA
The DNA here is from genome assembly GCF_050624435.1 of Tenrec ecaudatus. NCBI lineage: Eukaryota > Metazoa > Chordata > Mammalia > Afrosoricida > Tenrecidae > Tenrec > Tenrec ecaudatus. The sequence goes on along the minus strand of NC_134531.1, from coordinate 207,113,725 downwards.
TACCATCAGCTTTCTTCACCCCATTTGGTTATGCACCCATTTTGTCTTCGTGTTGGGAAGGTGAACATCACAAAATGCAAGGTTAATTAGAAGAAAGTGTTCTTACATTGAGGGAATACTTGCGTAGAGGCCCACTGTCTGTATGCTACCTTAATATTTAGCATAATATATGTACACAGATTTATGTCCCTGTTATCTAAAAATATATTTACATACGTACGTGCCTGTATTGTTCTTTGCCTCCTATTTTACCCTTTATTTCCTTTTACTTTCCTCTTGTCCCACTATCATGTTTGATCTTCATTCAGCTTTCATTAATTCCTCTTGGCTATATTGCACTTGATCAAGCCCCACCAGTCATCCTACACCCTCCTCGCCATTGATTTTAGATCACTTGTTGTTCCACTATAAATTGGATAATATCTCTTATGAAAACCTTTTGGGTTGCTGAACTGGAGACAAAGGGGGTTGAGGTTCTTGTGTGCTCAGAATTTAGGTTTGGGTTCTAAGCTCCAGATCAAATTTTGAGGGCCTGGATTATCCAGTCTTTATGTTAACTGAGACACAGTGTTTTTCTGTTGGAAGCAGGTTAGGTGAATGGCTAGGCTCCCTGCTGGTTCTCCTCCAAAAGGCTAGTGACACTGCTAGGAGACCCTGGGCTCCAAGCCCCATTTTCTGGCAGGCAGAACCAAACTTGGGTGAGCCTTCTTCATTCATCAATTCCTTTGCCTTTAGGGCTAGTTCATTCAGAGATCTCCAAAAGAAGCCAATGAAAAGGGAAGAGATTGGGATCCCCCAAACAAGCCTGGGTTCAGGAAAGGAACCTTGCCAACAAGCCTTGCCAACCCTTCCCTCCATTGGAGCATTTTTGGTCTTGTCTAAAGTTAGACTTGAAGATCAGAACTTAGCAGATTCTCTTCCGGGTTGGTGGTATACAGAAAGGGTACTTCTGAACAGCCATCTCCCCCAGGGCCTTCTCTCCCAGGCCATCCGAAGCACATGCTCACATAATGTGCTCATGTGGCCACCTATGGGTTTATGGTATTTCCCAACAGTGAATAAGATAGAAGCCACAGACCTAATTTTCACTTGTAAGTTATAAGATGTAAAATCAGACCGCTGGTGAGAAAATTCTTCTAGCTGTCACCCCCCAAGGAATTAGTTCTGTATGGTGCTTGACTCTCCTGCAAGTGGCTGACTTAGGACTGCCTTTAAAGGAGCCATCACCTGACTCATTTGACCCTAACTTCTTCCCCACCCCCGCACCCCTGATGGATGACAAGGGAAGGTGCAGCAGGATCTGCCTGGTTTTACCAGGCTAGAGGGAGGCCCTTTGGTCCCCTGTTCTGCTCATCCTTGATCAGCATTGGCACTGACCACTGGGTTCTAGCAGGGTCAAAAATCGAGCAAGCCAAAAGGAGCATTTTGAATTTTTTGATACGTAGCTTACTTGCACATATGAGTCGCTGTTGTTTTCACTCTTCCATCAGTTTTTTCAAGAATGATTCTCTAGGGGGGGCAGACTGAAAGTGAATACTGGGGCAGTGGATAGACTTGCCAGAAGCCTGTGGGTATGGGGTCTTTGCTGTTGTACTCATCTATCCCTAGTGGACCCCTGGCAACATGGCATCTCGTAAGAGCCGTCATTGAATTGAGAATGGCTCTCAGTTTGTACCTCTGTAAAGGAGCTCAAGCTGGCTCCCCACAGGGTTGGGTGAGGAGTTGGTGTTAAAATGAGACCTTGCCAGCTCATCCCCCTTGCCTGCAGGGCACAAATGGTAGTTTCTGCCTCTTGGTTTATTTTTGCCCAACTCCTGCCTCTGTCTTGTCACCCTCTTTCTCCTTTCTCTGTCTGGTTCAACCTTAACTCTCCCTAGGCCCCTGACTCTCTCCCATCTCCTTTCTGAATCAGGAAATACCATGGACGTCCCAGATGCTCTCAGCCTCCCCTAATGGCCAGTCCACATGATCTGAAAGGGCAGAAGTGCTTAGATGTGGATTGGCTTTGCTTCCCTCTCTGGATCATGAGTGGGCTTCCTTTCTGGACCCTTTAGTTTACTCCTGCCCCCTCCTGGGAAAACACCTGTCAGGCTGAATGGGGGGAGAAAGGCAGGTGTCACATGTGGGCAGTGATAACAGTTGGCATGTACTACTGTTAGCTTCCATTAGCTTCTCTGGACCAGTACTTTTCTTCCCAGACCTTGGAGGAAATGCTGACTTGAGAAATCATTTTATTTCTGTTCAGCCTAACACAGCAGCACAGTGTTACCGGTTGAATTTCATTTCCTGGGAACCCTCCTCCTTCCTAATCTACTGCCCCTGTGCTGACCGTCTGTTGTGGCTTGAATCTATTATTGGGAGCTTCCAGTACTCAGGATATCTGTGAGGGAGGAACTTGGGTGGAATAGCTGTCTGTCCTTCTGGGGCCACTGGGGCACAGGAAGGTGCCTCCTCTGAGAGCACTGAGTGACCTGAGGCCCCAATATGTATGCTGAAACCTTAGGTGTATCCACCTACCCAGTGCCAGTGACTCACCTTGAACATACATGATTTAAGATTTGACCAAGGATGTGAGGAGGATTTTCCCACAGACTTTGAGGGTTCCTTTCTTAGAGCTAGCTGACTTAAAAACCTCTAACTATAATCTTTGCACTACAGTTTAGCAAATAGGGAGTGAAAGTTAGGTGTGTAGGGGCATTTACTTTACTTGTTGTTGTTCAATACCTGTATTTGTCCAGCTCTTGTAAGTGTTCACGAATGGCCTGAGGATAAGGCTGATTGTGCATTATGACCCAGATTATAAATTTTATCTTGTATTTTTGAAAGATAATGCAAATTAATAATTATGTTGATATCATTAGAAAGCATCATGTTTATGAGCTTAATAGAAAATGAATTTACGTGTTTTTTATTACAAATGGTATTATATTTTTAAAATGTCTTTTTTGATGTATTGAAATGAAAATTTTCACCCTATTCTGTTAACATAGTGAATTATACTGATAGATTTTTCAAATGTTAAACTGATTTTGTATTTTAAAGTGGACATAATAGTAATAATAGTAGCATTAGCACCTAAGGGCAGAGAGGAAAGAGACAGATAAAAAAACAGGATCAAGAGTAGCACAAGGCTGATTCCTGTGAAGCATTCATTCTTCAGCCTTTTTATTTATTTTGATACCAGCTGTCCATCCCATTGCACTCTCCAACTTATGTCAGGTTTAATAATCTATTGCAAGGGCCACACAGAACTCACAGACATAACCACAGTTAAGTGGTTTATTAAGGAACAGGGTTCAACTCATAATCAGAACCAAGAGTCATGCATACAAAAATCTCTCTTCTTCAGTACAGCACAACACTCCCATTTTCTTTCAACCTGACAGGCCTCCTTCCAATTCCAGGAGGACAACCTCTGCTTCGCTCCTTCACTAGAGTCTCCTCTATTGTCATCTACCCGCCACTGAACCTCCTCCCAGCCTGTCTCCATTTTTAGTGTTAAGCCATGACCTGTGCTTTAACTTTTTTAGGAGGTTCCTTTACTCATTCTGTTTCTTTCTATTGCTCCTCTTCCAGCTTCATTCTGTTTCAGAAATCTCTGTAGTGTTGGTTGATTATATACACAACTCTGTAAATTTTAAGACATGGGCCTGGGTTGGGGAGGGGGGAGAGGAGAACACAAACTGGCCAATCCTCTCTCAATAGGCCAGAGATACTTCATTTGCATAATAGGCTACAACTCTTCTTTTGTAGTCTGCTGACCAATCCCTGCAAGCTTCATACTGATCACAGAGCAGGCTACAGGTCAAGGTTAGATAAAAGTATCAAACCACAAATTGTTTTTCAGTTTAACCATAAAATATTAATGAATAGGAACAAAAGTAACAAACCCTTAGGTGTAGAAAATAAAGGACCCCAGGCTTTAGGGGGAAAATCTTTCAAACTATTTTTCTAAAGAACCAAGGCTAAAGGCCCCATAAAGGAACATGCTTCACCACAGCAGTCCTGGTGTAAATACTGCTTGGTCATGATATATTTTTCTTACATGTTTTTGGGTTCATTTTACTAATATTTCACTAAGGATTTATGCATCTATGGTCATGGGCAATATTGGCCAGCAATTTTCCGGTTTCTTATATCTTTGACAGGTTTAAAAATCAGTAGTTGCCATGCAGATCTGTGGTGAGGGCCTCTAAGAGGAAGGTGGTTGGTGCCACTGTCAGAGAGATGAAGCTTACTGATGGGAGGGGCAGCACATGAGAGGGTAGAGGGAACAGTCAAGTTTGGGGAACATAGGTGCATGTCTGTTGGGGGAGGGGAGGGAGAGCTGACCACCAGGTGGGGGAGGAGTGACTGAGGATGCTTTTGGGGACATTAGGTGGGGCATGTCTTTATTGGCATGTAGATGTGGGCAACATTGAACTAGGGCATCTGGTGGTATCCTGGGAATCCAGGTTGGGTGCCCTGGAACATTGGGACAATGAATAATGGGTCTTCAGGGTGCATAGCATGCTCCATAGACTGCATCGGTGAGACCCTGTCCACTGTGTCAACTGGATTCTATCTCAGACACACTTGTGTAACCTGAAGATTTAAGTCAGAAAATAAATGGTGTCTGGGGAAGCAGAAGATAGCTGCACCAAAAGTGGGTGTACTTTTGGATGGTGAACAAACAAGGTCTTAGTTCATCAGCGCCCTATATGCTGTATTAAGATATGTATTCAAAGTAGCACACCTGGCATTCTGTGATGTTCACTTTCCCATCACAATTGAGGTCAAAGTGGGTACATAAGCAAATGTGGTGAAGATAGCTGATGGTGCTCGTCCGGCTACTAGAAGATATAGCATTTGGGATCTTAAAGGCTTGAATTTAAATAAGCAACCATCTAGCAGGAAAACAATAAACCCCACATGGAAGAAGCACACCAGCCTGTGTGATCACAAGGTGTTGACAGGATTGGGTATCAGGTATCAGAAGACCCAAAGCATTCGTATCGATGTGAACAGGATGGATGTGGAAGCCCCAAACCCATCTGTAGACAATTGGACATCCCCTTACAGAAGGGTCACAAGGAAGGGACAGTCCAGCTAGGGTGCAGTCTAGCAGCAATGAAACATACACCATTCCTCTAGTCCTTTAATGCTCCCAACCGCCCGCCCACCCCCACTATCATGACCCCAGTTCTATCTTACAAATCTGGCTATATCAGAGCATGTACACTGGTACAGATAAGATCTCTTGACACAGGGAATCCAGGACAGATAACACCCCAGGAACAGCAGTGGGAGTAACAATACCATGAGGGTAGGGGGAAGGTGGGGAGAGAAAGGGATAATGGCAACAAATGTACATATATTCTTGACACAATGGATGTATGTATGAATTGTGATAAGAATTGTACAAGCCCCAATAAAATGATTTTTTTAAAAAGAGGAAAGGGGGAACCAATTGCAAGTATCGATGTATAACCCACCCACCCCATCCCTGACTGAGATAAACAAAAGAAAAGTGGGTCAAGGGAAACAGTAGATGGTGTAAAATATGAAAACAGTAATAATTTATAATTTATCAAGGGTTCATGAGGGTTGGGAGTGGGGAGGGAGGGAAAAAAGGAACTGATATCAAGGGTTCAAGTAGAAAATGTTTTAAAAAGGATGATGGCAACATATGTACAAATGTGCTTGACATAATGGATGTACGGATTGTTATTACAGCTGTAAGATCCCCCAATAAAATGACATATGCATATATATATGAAAGGTTGAAGGAAAAAAAAAGAAATGCATTATTCCGGAAATCCTGTGATGGACATTCTGTTTTATTTTACTTATGCGTGTTCATACTAGGCTGTATCTCAGAGGTGTGTTGCTATTGGGGATCATTTTCTTGAAGTTGTGTTGTTTTTCTGTTTTTCAGTAAATGAGACGCAGGGATCGTTGAGCCTGGAGGGAAAGCAAATGGAACAAGGGTTTGGTGGGGTGGGGTGGGGCTGTATAGGTAGGTGGGGAAGATAAAAGGGAGACGATGTCAAGGACTCTAGGAAGGAGAAGTATGTTTAGAGACTCATCATCGAAGCAATTGTACAATTTTGTTTGATGGGATTGAACTATGAATCATATGACACATGTATTAACTCCCAAGTTACAGCAAATTAAAAGAAAAGGGAAAATAAAAGCATAGATCCAGGAATGGGATTTGGGGCTTGCACTAAATCCTAGCTCCAGCTTAGGAACAATTAGTTCTTACATCATGGTCCTTGCTTGATACTCACCCTCAGGAAGGGTACACAAAAGATGTAAGTGCTGTAGCAAAATGTCGTGAAAAATTTAGATGGTGTTCAGCTCTCAGATAAAATAGCCTCTGGGGTCTTAAAGGCTTATTTCCAAACAAGCAGCCATCTAAGTGAGATGTCAGCTAAGTCCACATGGAAGAAGCACAGCATCATCAGTCACCAAAGGATTGGAATCCATGTAATCCAAAGTCAAAGGAGGGATCAGTATGAGAATCTAAATTGTGAGACTCCGGTGTGTAGAGGCGATGGATAACAGTGGGAGCCCAGGATTCATTTGTAGAACTACCTAGGAAATAAGCGAACCCACCCCCCCACCCCCCACCCCCACCCCCGTCTAAAACTGAGGGAGGAGAGGAAAGTGATCACTAAACACAGTGCTTGGAGAGAGGAGCAGAGAAGATCAAAGGCATAAGCCTGACTTGGACAGTTAAAATTTGTCAGTAGATACAACCCTATGATGAATGTTGGATCTGATTGGTTTCCCAAAATATTCTGCCATTTTGGTTTGTATTGTTTGTTGTTTTTTTTCTTATTAGAGTGTATCGCAGAGATGTTAGTCATTGAAGGTCACCCTCTTGAAGCTGGGTTATATGCGTTTCTGTTTTTTGGTATATGAAACCCAGGATTGATGAACCTATAGAGACAAGTACAAGAAGGGGTTCAGGGGGGGACAGCACAGTGGTGGTGGTGGTGACGACGATGTCAGGGAGTCCATGTAGAAAAAGAATGTTTGGAAACATTGTTGTAGCAATTGTACAATTTTACTTGATGTGATTGAAATATGGAATGATATGACATGTATTAAATCTGAACTAATAATAAAAAATAAAAATTATAATTGCTCTATATAATAATTTTTGAAGTATTTCCTTCTTATTTACTAATTTATACCTGTGTTAGTCCGGGCAGACTAGAGAAACAAATCTAGGGAGACTCATGTTTATAAGAGAGAGTTTTATATAAAGGGTAACTGTACATTAAAAAAAATCCCAACATTAAGAAAACATCCCAACCCAGTCCAGCCCAAGCCTATCAGTCCGATATTAGCCCATATGTCTGATACCAATATATAAAGTCCTTTTAAGAGTCACAAAACACATGCAATGATACCGAGTGCAGGATGATCACAGGCAAGTGGGTAGAAAATCTTTGGATCCAGTGGCATTCTAAGCATCTCAGTGCTGGCAGGTCGTCTCCACATGGCTTCTCCAGCTTCAGGGCTGCATCAGGGTAGATCCATGTAGCTTCTCCAGCTCCCAGGGCACAGTGCCATTTGTCATGTCAGTAGAACGACTCCAAGGGAGTGATCCGAGAAAAATGTCTCCAGTCTCCAAGAAGGAAAATACAGGAGTTCCCAGAATTCTCAGGAGACGGTCATGCCCACATTGGCCTCATTGCCTATGACCCTATTGATAGACTAGATTCTACCCCTTCACTCTTAATCGACAAATGGTTATATAACTACCACAATACCCATATTTATTTATTATTGTATATTATTATATTGTATGGTGCAGCATACTTTATTCCTTCTCATAGGTCTGAGATTTCATATGATATAAATTTCCATTAATATATTTTTTTGTTCTCTGGTTCTGCTGGCTTTCATTTTTATCCATTTAATTAATACTTTTATTTTACCTTCATTTTTTAATTATATGAAATTTTATATTAAAGGGTTTTTTTCTCTGCTTGTACTATGTTATTCCATTGCCTTCTGACTTGCATTATTTTTTATGAAAAATTATCCATCATTGTTTTTACATTCTCCCTATATAAATGTATTTTTCGCTATTGCTTTGAAAACATAATCTCTATCTTTGCTATCTAGTATTTTGTCTCTGATGTGGCATAGATGGTTTTGTATTTTTACTGAGTTTTTTTAAAGATCTTTAGTCATCAATTTAGAAAATAATCATATCTTCAAATATGATTTTTATCGCGATCTCTCTTCTTTTTTTGCTAGACTCTAATTAATTACATTTGTCCAGTGCAATATGATGTTTGATATCTTGACCGCTACTTTCTTAAGTGTTGATTGTAGATCCAAGCAAGATGAAGTCTTTGACAGCATCAATCTTATGTCTATTTGTCTTGATATTTTCTCTTGGTCCAATTTTGAGGATTTTGGCTTTCTGTGTGTTGTTATAATCCATATTGAAGGCTGTAGTCTTGGATCCTCAGTAAGTGCTTCAAGTCTTCACTTTCAGCAAGCAAGATTGTTTCATCTATATGTCATAGATTTTTACTGAGTTGTCCTCCAATCCTTTTGCAGCACCCTTCGTATCTAAAATAATTCCTGCTAATCCCAACATCTCTGGTGTCTCTGTATTGGTCAGATCTGCTCTGAGTTGGAACTGACTCCATGGCCCCTAATAACGGCAACTCTGAATATCTTCGTTCTGGGCCAACGCAGTGGCCAGTTGCATGCTCCTTCGTGATGATGCCAGGGGGCACAAAAGGCAAGTTGTATATGTAGGAACCTTTGAGGCCTCTGCTGGCACTTTGTCCATTTGTTAAGTAATATACCATTATTCGTGCCCTATTGTCAAACCCAAAGTAGTGGACCATGTGCAGGAAGTGCACCCTACCCCTATGGAGCCATGTCAGGATGTCAAGGTGTTACTCCCTAGGAGAGGGGATGGAAATAATAGTCCAAATGATTACAGATCACAAAATAGAAAAAGAGGTATTAATTTGAGATGAGGATGAATTCAAGACAGCACACTGCATACTTTAAAGATCATTTTACATTGTTAGAAATACAAAGGGATATTATGCTAGCAGTGTTATGCTAATTTCCCCCTTTCTTTCTAATACATTTTAGCCTCACATATTTTAATACTTGCTCTTTTGCAGAAACATGTTCTTCAGATCACTGTAAAATAACCATCTTTGTTTCACTTTTTTCATTATTGCTTCTGACCCAGAAATGCTTTCCTTTTTGGGATTCTTCTGAAAGGAAATTAAATCATATGTATCTTTCCCCCAACTCATCTTTAAAAGAAAAACAAAACGGACTCCTGCTTTTTAACCTCCATGTCATCTAAATTCAGGAATATTTTTCAGATTTCCCTACCCTTTCCCCCGTACTCCAAATAACCACTACAAGAGCACGTGCTATTTTGTTCCTTATTGTGAGACTCTGGGGTTTATTGAAAGCAAACACAAGTCATTAAGGAGGATTGCACATTAGCCGGGGGGGGGGGGGGGGGGGAAGAGGTGGTAGAGGATATTCTATTCTCATTTTAAATACAAACAAACAGAAAAAGCCCATAGACAAGAGAAGCAAAGACAGCAAGGTGTACGCATCAGAAAATAACCCTTATCTTGGTATTTTGAGGAAGAAAAAAGGAACAAAAAGTGGTGAGGAATAGACTGTGCTGTGCCTTGCAGGGCACTGTATATTGGAATGGGAAGAGTATGAACTCTGTAGCCAGATTTGATTCTTGGCTTAGCCTGTGGCTTAAATAACTTTGCAATTACTTACACACCTTAAGGCAACTTCTCTGGGCTTTAGTTTCCAAGAATTGTAATTACCCACCTATTAAAAGAATTAATCGGCATTAAGTGCTCAACAGAAAGGCATGTATAGTGTTACTTTTTCTGCTATTTTCATATGCATTTCATTGATTACTTTTTATGTTGGGTGTCTTGTGTTAACTCCCACTCATTTAGCTGGACTGTCCCTTTAAGTCTTCTGAAACAGAGGTGTCAGAGAAGTAACCTGGCTAACTTGCTATCATAGTTCATGGCTGGGAATCTTAGAAAATGTTGGAGAGCTTTATAAAGGTGGTAGAATTTGAGTTGTGTGTTAAAATATTTTAGGTTGAGGCAGTACCTGAAATAAAGTGTGTGTTCATCATGTTTTGCTGCATAACAAAACAACCTTGGTAGAGCAGTGGCTTACCGCTTGCACTTTCCTATCTGCTCACCACTCCAGGTCTTATCCTCCTTGTACAGTGAGTACTTGAGATATACACTCCTTCGAGGGATAGGAGAGACACAAGAAAAAAGCACCATACCCACCATCATGTAGGATGCTTTTGCTTGTATCAGGTCAACCCACATTCCACTGGGCAAATATCGTTAAGCCAAGCATCAGTGGGTGAGAAAGTATAGTCTTGTAGGGGAAGAAACTGCAAAGGGAGACAAGAAAGCTGGTATGCTATGTTCTCTTTATTGTTGTTAGGTATCATCATGTTGGTTCCGACTTACAGTAACCTCGTGTACAACAACAAAATACTGCCCAGTCCTGCATCATCCCCACAGTTGTTATGTGTGAGCCCTTTGTTATAGCAGTTGCGTCCATCCATGTAATCAAAGGACTTTTTGTTTTTCAATGACCCTCTACTTTATTAAGCATGATGTCTTTTTCCCCCCAACAGATTTATTGGCAAGTAATTTACATATCATTTAGTTCAATCATTCAGTCATATTAAGGATTGATTGTACAATTTTACATTCACCCCCACTTCAATTTTAGAGCATTGTTATGGATTGTACCTCAACATAACAGAAACAGAAATGTTCAGAACTGGACAAGTAAGCAACGTGATGATAAATGGAGAAAAGATTGAAATTGTCAAGATTTCATTTCACTTGCATCCATAATCAATACACATGGAACCAGCAGATAAGAAATTAAATGACATATTTAATTAGTCAAACTTGCTGCAAAATATCCCTAAAGTGTTAAAAAACAAAATTGTCACTCTGAAGACTAAGGTGTGCCTGACCTTAATATTGTCAATCCACCCATACAAGTGAAAGGTAAACAATGAATAAGGCAGACCACAGAAGTGAAGCATTTGAATTATGATGTTGGTGAAGAATATCAATACACTCTGGACTTCCAAAAGAACAAACAAGTCTGGGAAGAAGTACATCCAGGATGCTCCTTGGACGTGAGGATGAATGATGCAACTTTGCCTTACATAATTTGGACATGGCTGTCAGGAGGGACCAGTCCCTGAAAAGGGCATCTTGATTGGTATGGTAAAATAGAGGGTTAGCAAAAAAGAGGAAGACCCTTCACAAGATGGATTAACAGAATGGATGTAACAGTGTGGACCCAAAAGAAAGATCATGGGGATGGCACAGGACCAGCGAGTTTTTCTTTCGTGTTTTCTTTCTTGATAATGAGTTCCATTTTCCTATTTTTTGTATATTGTTTGATTAATTTTTATTCTATCCAGGATATTTTTAATGTTATGTTTAGTTCCTGTTCTTCCTTTTAACATATTTCATTATGTTAGTGAACTTAAACCAAAAGCAGCTTAAATCTCAGTTCATTTATTTAATTGAAGGTCGGAGTCTACCTTGTACATAGACGGTTCAGGGACTGGCTAGGAATATGGGCAGATTGTGTACATAGAACTTGGGGTTGTCTTTCTAGGCTCTCTCTTTTTAGCTTCTGTTGTCCTTGATCCTTTATGAAAGTAAGACTGAGACGGGAGATTTCTTCTGTAGTTTCCATGGCTCATCATGCTGCTGAATAGGCCTCCCTCAGGCTGAAAACCTAAAAATGGGGCTTCTTTTGCAATGTGGTTTTCTTCTTTCAAGGATTTGTCTGCTTTTTCACACTATCTAACAAATTAAGATTTTTTTTATGTGTCTTCACCCTCCCTTGTCCCTGCCCCCAAATTAGTAGTTGCTCTGTGTTATCTGTTGCTCTCATGGAAGCTGTGTAATCATTAATACAAGTGTCCACCTTGAATTGTGATATTAAGCCACTGAATGAGCTTGGCCTGTTTGTTGGAGAAGTAAAAGTCTTGCTTTTGGAAAATAACATACTGTATTTATTCCCCAAGTATCTTCTGTGCCTGCTTATTCTTAAGATGCAGGAGAAAAGCAAGAGTTAGGAGGGTTTGTATCCATTCTAAATTAAAGGAGGATTCTCAAGTGAGCAAATGTTGCACATTTCTTATTACTTGCCTAATTCAAGGCAGGGTGGTAAAGAAAGACAAATTTTATTTTTCCCAAGGGGTCCTTCTGAGCTCCTGAGGATTTAAACTGAATAAATAGTTGTGCTTCAAGTACAATGCCTATGAAGTACTTTAAGTAGGAAGAGAGTTTGTGTGTCCTCTCTCATCTCTAGGGTAGTCTAGGCTCACCTAGTATCCTCAGCTTCCATTTTATTACAAAACACGCTTCATTTGCTTGTCTTTCTTTGGAGTCTTGAGAGACTCCTCTTTAGTATGAAGTATGCTCCAGGGTTGACCCAGCCTCCTTACTCAACATTGGCTATGGAAGATGGCTAGGCTGATGCATTTGATCCAGAAGGCATTCTGTAGAGTCAGGACAAGTTCAGGCAGGCGAATGGTCAGGAAGTAGGAGCACCACAGGGAGGTTTCCTCACCACGTGCAGTTCCATCCAGCAGATGGAGAAGAGGATATGTATCAAAGAAGCAAGATAGTACCTGTTCTAATTGTGCTTGTGATTCCATACCTGGAGGATTAATAAGTGTCATGCCCTTGAGTTTGTGTTGGAAAGCTGTTTTGTTTTTAACAGGTTTATTGGCACTTCATCCATATATCATACATTTCAGTAGTTCAGTTATATCAAGAAGAGTTGTACAATCTGTTCCCAATCAGTTTTAGAACATTTTCTTCTTCCTTGTACTCATTGTTATTCGTGTAATTCCTACCCCACCCCCAATTTTGGCAAAAAAAATTATATACAATGAAGCAGGAAAACTGTTTCTTAACATGATGCTGACATGCTTGTTAGGTGGAGTGTTCTCATTTGTATCTGTTCTGTTGGTGTCTGTCATCACCTTTGATCTGGCCCCAACAACGGACTTTCACCCCTGAATACCCATTGGATGGTTCCTTTGGGTTTTCCTGGGCCATCTTTCTTAAATACAAAGTTTGGAATGAAGCTATTGAGGATACTGATTAGTAAGCCCCTCTTGTGTTATTAGATCAGTGTCATGATTCTTTTCAATGAAGCATGTGATCTCACGATTATAGAGAATGAAGTGTATTTTCTTCTGACAGGACTTGAAAAAGAAAAAAAAATCTTTATTTGACTCCAAGTTGCAAACATTATCGGTAAGCACCCTATAAAGCCATGAAAAAAGTGCATGCCAGATGTGTACGTGGGTTTCAGAGGGCTGTAAAAATCAGTTAATTCAGTGTAAAAGTTTATTTTTAAAGTGAAGATAGAAAAAAAAAAACAAGAGCTCTTGCAAGTGTGTGATTGAATTTGTCTAAGTTGTGAGTAAGTGGTTGTCAGAGTAGTGAGGGAGCAGAAGTTTGCACAATTAAAATTATAACACGAGTGGTGATGGTATAAATACAAGATTAATACAGCTTTTAAGGTCATGTCCTGGGCTTTACTAGAAGGAGTGTAACACTTTGCTTATTGGGGCTCTTTGAATCTGATGGTGATTATCTACAACAAGGGATATAAGTCAAGAAGGGAAATTGCAGAACCAGAAGAGGATCAAGGGGTGCTGGGTGAGAGGATCAAGTGAGGTCTGTGGTGGGATGCCCTGCAGAATTGCTTTCTTGCCTGTCTGTACTTGGATCCTAACATATCTCATTCCTTATGGCTCAGTCCCTTGCTTTATGGCACACTAGACTGGTAATCACGAAATCTGGGGAAATAGTCCCCTTCCCCATGAATTAAGACTTTCTGAAGGCACGCATTGCTTTAATCCAAAGGCCCAGTGGCCGAGGAATAGGGACACCTGCTGGCAAGGAGTACTTCCCATCTCTGTTGATGTCCTTGTTATTGGCAAGCTCAAGTATGTTTTGGGAAGACCTGACAGAAGTCTTTGGGAACATAATTTTCACAAAAGCACTTTAACAAAGCAATTTGTTGGAATGTTATTCATGGAGTTAGAAAAACTGACAGTAGGCAGTTCCCACAATAATTAAGATATCCTTCACTTCCTTGTTGAATTTATATAGAATTGTTTCTTTTGAAATATTCCCAGTATGTGATTGGAAAGTTCAGCAGTCTTCCACTTCAGGAGACTCACAATGTGATGATGTTGAGCACTGATGCTTAGCCCGCCCTTTCTCATGGGCTTGTCCATATCTCAGCTTCACCACAAATCTTTTGGAGATGGGTGGAATTAAACCTGTTTTCTAGATAAGGAGGTACTTGTTTTTGGTGACTCAGTTATAAGGTTAGTGCTAGAACTCTGACCCCAGGTTTGGGGTTTTGAATTTTTGCTTCTTCTGTTTTCTCCAATGCTGACCGAAGGGCGGTATGTGAAGGGGACCTGAGATGTGATCTGATCTGTGCAGTCTTCGGACATGTGTATAGGTAGTGGGACTTGTACAGGGAGTCTCTGGGCTACACGCAGAGTGCCTGTCAGAGTGAATAAAAAAACCCAAACACTAAAACAGTTGGCATCAAGTTAATTGCTAATCCTGGCTACTGAATGTGTGCAGAGTAGAGACTCTGCAGTTTTTAAGCCTGTGACCTTTCAGAAGCAGATTTCCAGCCCTTTCTTTTGAGACCTGCATGAATTTGAACTGTCAACCTTTTGGTTAGTAATTGAATACTCAACCACTTGTACCACCAGTGAATTCCTTCCATTAGGTTTGCTGCACATATTCTGATTCATCTATTGAGCTACTGCAGAAAGTGTGAGAGAAAGGATTCTGTGGCTCAGTAAAGTTGGGAAAATTTTGCTCTGTACCAGTCTTGAAGAAACTATTGGCGTGTAGCTGAAATCATTTTCATGTAACTGAGTATGCCTGGAAGTGCTTGCTGGGAGGCAAGTAAATGAGAAGCCCACCACAACATAGAGAGCCAGGCGCTGCCTTCTAAATGGGCCCAGGGATTACTTAAGGAAGGCAGAGGGCTGGCAAGGGAGAGATTGACAATGAACTCATCAGCTAAGGGATCAAAAACCTATAAAGGCTTCCATTCAAAAGGACAAAAAATAATTGGGAGCTTGTATTAGTCTGAGTAGACTAGAGAAACAAATCCAGGAAGACTCATGTATCTAAGAAAGAGCTTTATAATAAAAAGTCATTGTACATTAAGAAAACATCCCAGCCCGGACCACATAAAGCCCTAAGTCTAATATTAGCCCATATGTCTGAGTCCAATCTATGAAGTCCTCTTCAGACTCATGAAACACATGCAATGACGCTGAATGCAGGAAGATCACAGGCCAGTAGGTGGGAAGTCTTGTGGTTCCAGTGGCGTTGTAAGCATCTCAGTGCTGGCAGGGGTTTCCACATGGCTCCTCCAACTCAGAGCGCTATGGCAGCTTCATGTGTTTTGTCAGCTGCAATGTCTCCATTGCAGTAAATGTGTGTCCTGCCTCCAATGAGCTATTTATCTCCTTAGGACCTCCAAATGAGGTCATCAAACTGCAATCTTATTGACAGGCATACATTCTACTGGTCCACTCTTAAGCATCAAATTGACAACATTATGTAACTACCACGGAGCTGTTCTGCCATAAGCTATAGCAAACCTTACTGAGAAGCTGCAGATTGTTATACCTTTATGAATCAATGAGTAGTGAGGAATGAAACTGTTAGTGGGCTGGGTTATGTATGACATAGTGTTTGGCTTACGACAAAGTAGCTTGTGTAAGCCATGTGTGGATTCTACAGATAGATGCTTGTTGGAAATTGCTGTTACTAGGTACCAACTGTTTGACTTAAACTTAAACAGCACTATGTGTAGCAGAACAAAACACTGCCCAGAGCTGCTTCACTCACAGTTGTTCTCTTTGAGCCCATTGTTATAATTACTGTGCCAGACTATCTCCTCAAGGGTCTTCCTTTTTTTTTTTTTTAACTGACTCTCTGCTTTACCAAGCATGGTTTCCATCTCCAGCGACTGTTCTCATAATAACATGCTCAAAGTATATGAGATGATGCCTCTTTCTTCACTGCTAAGGAGCATTATGGTTGAATTTCCTCCAAGACACATTTTTATTGTTGTTCTCTTTACAATCCACGGTATTCTGTTATTCTTTGGCAACACCTTAATTCACAAACATCAATTTTTCTGTGGTCTTCCGTATGCATTGTCCAACTTCCAAATACCACTGGAAGATGTGCCTGAATCAAGCCCCAAAGTGACATCCTTGCTCTTCACCAGTTGAAAGAGCCCTCCTTGTACATCAGATTTACCCACTTGATTTCTTGACTACTCCTTCCATGAGCA
Source organism: Tenrec ecaudatus (assembly GCF_050624435.1). NCBI lineage: Eukaryota > Metazoa > Chordata > Mammalia > Afrosoricida > Tenrecidae > Tenrec > Tenrec ecaudatus. The sequence continues at coordinate 207,097,282 of NC_134531.1, read as the reverse complement.
TTGATTGTGGATCCAAGCAAGATGAAATCTTTGACACCTGCGGTATTTTCTCCTTTTATCATGATGTTGTTTACTGGTCTAGTTGTGAGGGTTGTTATTTTCTTTGCCATGAGTTGCAATCCATACTGAAGGCTACCATCCTTGATCTTTTTCAGCAACTGCTTTAAGTTCTCTTTGATTTCAGCAAACAAGGCTTTATACTGAATGCTGTTAATAAACTTTCCTCCAATCCTGAGACCTCATTCTTCTTCATATAGTTCAACTTCTTAAATTATTGGCCCAGCATACAGATTAAATAAGTATGGTGAAAGGACGCGACACTGAATCACACATCTCACTATTCCTTTGTTCTCTTCTGTCTCTTGATCCATGTACAAGTTCCACATGAGCACATTGAAGTGTTCTGGAATTCCCATTCTTTTCAAAACTGTCCTCAATTTGTTATGATCCATACAGTTGAATGCATTTGAATAGTCAATAAAACACAAACAAACACCTTTCTGGTATTCTCTACTTTGAGCTAAGATCCATTTGATGTCACCAGTGATAACCCGCGTTTCACAGTTTCTTCTAAACCTGACTTGAATTTCTAGCAGCGCCTTGTTGGTGTACTGCTACAACCATTGTTAAACAATCTTGAGCAAAACTTTACTTATATGTGCTGTTAATGATGCTGCTTGATAATTTCCTCATTCTGTTGGGTCATCTTTCTTTGGAATGGGTAAAATATGGATCTCTTCCAGTTGGCATGGATGACCCTGCTGGCATTTGACATATTAGTGCAGTGTTTCCCAAATTGGGTGATATCACCCTCTGTGGTGAGGTGGGAGGCTATTGGTGTGATCTGCTGGGGTGAGAAAAAGACTTACAAAGGATTTAGATAAGCTAATAGGTACTGAACTGGACTGTTTTAAGAATTGAGTTTAGTATCTGTTTCTACTTTGTTTATACTGATTTCTTCTGCTTATTATTGATATAATGATTGATAGAAATGTTTATTGGGAAATATGAAATAGAGAGCTTATACGTCCACTTGTCTTCAGCCATTAAAATTGGATCCTTTAGTGGGTTTAGGACATGACTGCAAAGAAGGCTTTGAAAAGATAAGCCCTACCCAGTGCTTTGAAGTACTCAGGGCGTTTGCATTCCAAGAGACTTGCTTGTGGGCTGTTGACAGATTGAAGAAAAAGGAACTCTTTGGCTTTTTTGAAGTTTGAACCCTATTGGTTTTTGTCGAAGCTGAAAAAATCTGGATGCCTGAAGAAACTCTCTGCTCTAGGACTGAACGTTAAAGGAAGCCTGTGGGCAGGCTGAAATAATTGCTAGGTCACCACCTGGGTCCACTTGAGTAGAAGTGAAAGAAATGCAGCATTGAAGAGATGGGCTGAGTCTGGCCACTGACATCCATGGAGAGAACCCCCTGCCCTGAGAACTGAAGGAGCATTTGGAGACCCTTACCTACACTGAGATGCTTCTACCACCACTGGATCCACAAGACTTTGCACCCATTGGCCTGTGTTCTTCCTGCATTTGGCGTCATTGCATGTGTTTCATGAGTCTGAAGAGGACTTTATAGATTGATATCGGACATATGGGTTAATATAGGACTTAATGTGCTTGATCTGGACTGGCCTGGCATGTTTTCTCAATATTCAACTGCTCTTGTATATAAGACTTCTTCCTATACATATGAGAGTGTTCATGAATTTGTTTTTTCTAGTCTACCCAGACTAACACCTAAATCCACAGGGAGCAATGCATTTCTATATTTGATCAATTTAAAAAATCATTTTATTAGGGACTCTTACAGCTCTTTTTGCTTTGTTTTAATCATTTTATTATGGAGTAGACCTGCCCAAGAATCAGACGGATTCTTCTCTATCAGTTGTTGATAGAGACCTTCATGGAACCATAGGTGATAAGTTTAAGCTGAGACATTCATCCAATAGAGTTGGGTGGCATGGAAACCTGAGCTACCATAACTTCTTGGCCCTCTTACCTTTGTACTCAATATCAAGTTGCTGTTGTTTCTGCCTGCCTTGTGTTGTAGAAGATCTTGTAAACCTATAGAGAGATGAGTCACCTTATACTTTCACCTCATGTCCTTAAAGCACAATAGGAATGAATGGCTTTTTAAAAAGAGGAAAGTTCTCCGCATAGAAACATGGCCTTTTCCCAAAGCCTGAGTGATCTGCACTGTGACTCCTTCACTGGGATGTGCCAGGCTCGCCATATAGCTGACATATTCCCTACAATTCCTCTTGTGTATTTGGTTCTACTGAGCCATATGGTTTGAGGGAAGGAGCTGTAATCAATTCTCAGCCAGAGAACTTACCCTGAGTACCTTCCAAGAGATCAGCAATGGGTTAGTATTATTCCCAAGGACAAGAAATATTGTCTTCAAATTCTCAAAGGTTCGCCATATAACATAAACATAGCTTTTTCTTAGCATGAGCAGGTACCAAGTACAAAACTTGCATTTACTTCATGGAGCTGCCCCGAAAGAGGTCAAACCATCGCATCATCAAACCCTATGCTAATGTGCCAGGCCCCTGAAACTTCATGGTTTATCTCCCACCCTCTGACACCAATGTACCTTGCCTCTGTATTCAGAAAACCTACTATTTTCTATTTACCATGTCCAATTAAGGCTGTTAATGAAGTGGTCAATGTGGTATTTTGTATAATATATAAAGTGGCAAAGGTACCCGAGTACCACATTATTTAACGAAAAAAGAGTTCTCTTAACCCTAAGGGGAAGTAATGATTGTATTCTACTGTGCTACATGCATGCACACTGTGTTAGTCTGGGTACTTTAGAGAAACAAATCCACAGAAACTCATGTGTAAGAGATGAGTTTTATATAAAGGTTAAGTGCACATCAAGGAAACATCCCAACCTAGTGCTCCCCACACCCACAAGTCCAACATTAACCCATATATCTGACACCAATCCACAAAGTCCTCCTCCATCTCACAAAATACACGCTATGATGCCAGCTGCAGGAGGAAAGCTGCGTCATTGAATGTGTAAGCATCTCAGCACTGGCAGGGGTCTCCACATGACTGCTCCAGCACCCAGGGCTGCATCAGGGTAAGTCCATGGCTTCTCCTTGGGGATGTCCTGCAGGATGTGAACTTTGTTAACTAAAGCAGGGAACTGGCTAACACAGCTGCACCCTGGTCCGACCATCACAAAACAAGAGACCCAAGAATTCAAAAGGCAAGGATCACTGAGCCATTTTTCTCTCCGCCCTTCAACTAACCCCACATGTGTTTATCGGCCAGGTTGGCACAATAAACTTAACTATCTCACACACACTCCCATGCATGAACTCACACTTGCACTCATGCATAATGACAGCTTTTGATCCTCTTTATTTAGGGGACTGAAAAGAATCTATCACTAGATAACTGGCTGACACCGAAAAGAATCTATCACTAGATAACTGGCTGATACTGAGTGCCAATACAGATACTACATTGGGCACATTGGCCAAGAACATAGTTGTACACCAGCATCTATCACGGTCTATCCAGCTTGTATAGGGGCCAATCAGAATAGAAAGTGGATATTATGAGATCCACTGCTCATGTAACCTTTAAGTTATTGATAGTGGCTTCAATTCTTTTAAGTTTTCCAGGACTCTGTCTTGGCTGGTATAGGGCCAGTTTCTAGAGATTAAACTTGTTTCTTCTATCTTAATGTCTTACTTCAAGACCAGGGAACCCAAATAAGTTTTCAACCTGCCACTGCATGTTTTCCCTCTAGTCTTTCCCCCTTTCTGCAGTAAAGGTCTGTGTGCTGATCCACTGGAAGAGTCTGTAGACATATCTGACTACTGAGAGACAGCCTCAGGGTAGGGTCTCATATATCACTTTAGTTGGAGGTTCATGATGGTGTTTTCGCCCCCTGACTTCAATGAGAGCTCAAACCCAGTACTGATCAACCATTTTGAGGCTGATATAGTTGTTGTAGTTACTTTGGCCAGTTACCACCTCCCTTAGGGAAGAATTGGATGATTGTTAGTTACATACTCCAGGACTGTTGGTTGAGCCGTTCAGAGACCCAGGCCTTCTTGGTATATGTACTCTGGGTCCATGGACCAGATGCAGTCTAGAGATTGGGTGAGCATCATAGTGCTCCTTTAAAGCAGCTGAGTCAGCTTTCTTTCCAGCTCTTGACATTTTCTGGGTCTATACATTTCAGCTCTCCATACTTTGATCTTAAGAATACCATAGTCCATTTACTATCACAGCAGGGCATTGTGGGCCAGTTTCCTTCACCAGTCCCTCTGACTTTCCTGCTTGAAGGGTAGATTGGTCCTCCTAGTATCATCAAGTAAAATTTGTCACTTGGCATTCACTATTCTAGAGTTCTGCCATCCATTTTTTGCCAGAAGCCCTGGTGGTGTATTGGTTACATGTTGGGTTACATCTGTCAAGTTAGTAGTTTGAAACCACCAGCTGCTCCATGGGAGAAAGATGGCCTTTCTACTCCCATAAAGAGCTACCGTCTTGGAAACCCACAGGGGCACTATGAGTCAGCATTGACTTGATGATAGTGAGTTTGCTTTTTTATTTTTCTTTCCCACTTTTCCAACCAGATTGACAGATGAAAATCATACTGGGCTCTCAGAGGTATTTTTCTCCCACCCTCCAGTGTGTTAGCCAATACAGGAGTGCCTTCTAGGCCTTCCCAGAAAATGCTGTCAAAAGTTAGCGCTTTTATCTCACTTAATAAGTCTTTCAAACCCATGCTTTACCCACATCCTGACAAGTGCTTCGTGTATGCCCACCACTTTCCCTATGGGTTCCTTTGAGGCATTTTAAGACCATTTCAATTGCCTGGTTATAGGTGACTGCTCCTTATCCATAAAGTCTCCCATCCATGGTCTTTGTTCCACCCACACCTGTAGCCCATTGTCTCCCATACATGGGAGCTAGGCATATTATTTTGCTGATAAAGTTGTTCTTGAAGCAAGGCCTCTATTTCCATTTTCAGGTTTTGTTGAGACCTGTGGACCTTGAGGGCGACCCTTGTCTTGGAGGTGTGTTCCTCAGATCACATCTTTGCTCCATTGGTCTTCAAACCACTGAGATTGCTTTCCTTCAATGAGAAGGAGAGGGTGACTTCTGCTAGCTTGGAGGCTCCAGAATGTGATTTAAAAAAATAATTTATAAGAATATTCGGTTATATCTGGACTGCTAGAATCTAAGTGATTCTTTGATTGCAGTCACCAGTCTGCATTTCAGTCCATCTTTTTTAAAAATCATTTTCTTGGGGACTCATACAACTCTTATCACAATCCATATATACATCCACTGTGTCAAGCACGTTTGTACATTTGTTGCCATCATTATTCTCAAAACATTTGCTTTCAACTTGAGCCATTGGTATCAGCTCTTCATTTTACCCCTCCCTGCCTGCTCCCCCCTCCCTCATGAACCCTTGATAATTTATGAATTATTATTATTTTGTCATATCTTACACTGTCCAACGTCTCCTTTCACCCACTTTTCTGTTATCCATCCCTCCAGGAGGAGGTTATATGTCAATCCTTATAATCGGTTCCCCCTTTCTACCCCACTCTCCCTGCACCCTCCTGGTATCGCCACTCTCAGCACTGGTACTGAAGGGCTAATCTGTCCTGGATTCCCTGCGTTCATTTCCTATCTGTACCAGTGTACATCCTCTGGTCTAGCTGGATTTGTAAGGTAGAATTGGGATCATGATAATGGTGGGGGGGGGGTAGGGTGAGGAGGAAGCATTTAAGAACTAAAGGAAAGTTATATGTTTCATCGTTGCTACCCTGCCCCATGACTGACTTGTCTCCTCCCCATGACCATTCTATAAGGGGATATCCAGTTTGAGGCTCCAGAATATTATGAGTTCACATTCTCAGCTTTTCCAACTAGAAGTCTGTCTGCACCCTGTGCCTCCGACCTGGAGTAGGAAACCTGTCCCTATAGCACAGGAGCTGGGCTCCCTTGCAGTGCCTCTTGGTCCTGACCTAAATGCACCTACCTACCTCTCAGACAGCCTAGTACCTTTCTTTCTCAACTTGTGAAGTGAATGACCTGAGCCTATCATTTGCTTTCTTAACGACTTCCAGGACACAACCAGAAACTGACCGCATCCACATACTGTGTACACTGCCCCGCTTCATGACATCACTACAACCATGGCCTTAGATTCTGAGGCGTGGCCGCAGGAGAAGGGTAGCAAATGTTTCAGGCTGGAATGGGGTCTTATCATAATTCCCAGGGGTCTTTGATTTCTAGAAGTAAGTGGAAAAGCACAGGAATGCTGTGTTTTCTCCATGTCCCACATTAATTACCAATACAAAGAGTCTTGATCCTCGAGTTGCCACTCGCAATCATGATTGATGGACTGAAAGATGGACAGAAGGAACTGTGGGTACTTAAAGGAGGAGATAGTCATGTGAGACAAGGCCTGTCTAATAGAGTAAAAGGAGATTTTGGTTTTTGAAGCTTGGGCTGTGGAAGAGCATATTCACCTTTCAGAAAGCATTCTCAGGCAGCAGCTAGTAGGAGGACTTAGTTTACAAAGTATACACTTCCGGTGCCTTATTTATATCCACATAAACCTTGTGACATAGTTGTGATTCCTGTGACATAGAAGTGAAAATCTTTGGTTGTGGGACTGGTGGTGCAGAGAGAGTAACAGCAGGCCACAGGGACCTGGGGGTGAAGTTGCGGAAATGCTGTTTTTCTGACATTTAGGAGAGCCTGTATTTTCATTGTCTCTGGACTTTATAGATTTGATATAGGTCAGTGTGTTAGTCTGGGTACTTTAAAGAAACAAATTCACAGAAGCTCTTGTATAAGAGAGAGTTTTATATAAAGGTTAAGTGCAAATCAAGAAAACATCCCAACCCAGTGCTGCCCAAGCCCACAAGTCCAACATTAACCCATGTGTCCAACACCAGTCCACAAAGTCCTCCTCCATCTCACAAAACAGAGGCAATGATGCTGACTGCAGGAAGACAGCCGAGTCAGTGAATATACAAACATCGCAGCGCTGGCAGGGGTCTCCATACAGGTGCTCCAGCACCCAGGCTGCATTGGGGTAGGTCCATGTGGCTTCTCTCAGGGATGTGTTGCAGGAAGCGAGCCTTGCCAGCTAAGGCAGGGGACTGGCTAAGGCAGCTGCACCCTGGTTGGACCATCAGAAAGCAAGAGACCCGTGAACTAGAAAGGTGAGGCTCACGGAGTCATTTATCCCTCCACCCTTCAAGTAACCCCATATGTGTTTATCAGCCAGGTTGGCACAATAAACTAACTCAGTCTGTAAATTTTTTCTATACAGGATCCTAATAATAAATATTTCGGGCATTGTGGGCCATCCGACCTTGGTAGCATTCACCAACACCACCTATAAATTGAAAACAGCCATGAACGATGTGTAAATAAATGGCTGACTATGCTCTAATAAAACTTTGAATACATAAGCATTGTGGCCTGGGTTTGATCGATGAGCTATAGTTTGTAGACTTTGATTGAGACAAACCTCAGAAGCACTTTTCTCATTTTGAGAAATGAGAATATTTTAAAAAAATTTTTAATGTACTAAGATTGGGAGCAAGACAAAAATGTCCCTTCTTACCACTCCTATTTAGCATCATGTTAGAAGTCTTAGCTAACTCAGTGGGAGCCACAGTGGCTTAGTGATTAGGAGCTGGGCATCAATTCATATAGTTGGCAGTTTGAAACCACTAGCACCTCCTTGGGAGAAAGACTGAGTGTTCTATTCCCTTAAACCGTCAAAGTTTCAGAAACCCACAGGAGTCCACTATTGACTGCATTGACTGGATGGCAGTGAGTTTTAGTTTGAAGCTAACACAATAAGATAAGAAAAGGAGATAAAAGTTACGCATTTGTAAAGCAAAAAAACCCAAAACTTTTTGTTCAGAGATTACATTATTGTGTATGTAGAAAATCTCAATGCACATAGAAAATCCTCACACTTCACCCTTACACCCAATCTCCACACAAAAAATACCCTAATAATTATTACAGTAAATTTGTAGGATGCAGGTTTGTTTACAAGAATCAATTGCTTTCCTATACGCGCTATCTGTGGTAATTACATAATGTGGTGTCAGTCTGGGACTTGAGAGGATTAAGGGTGAAGGGGTGGAGTCTAATTTGTCAATGGGATCATATAGCCAGTGAAGCCTCTGTGTGGGCATGGCTTTCTCCTGAGAATTCTGGGCAATATGGTTTTTCCTCCTTGGAGGTGGGAGAGACTCTCTGCCCACTCCCTTGGAGACACTCTACTGACAAGACACATGGTACTACGCTGATAGACCCCGTGCCCTGAGAATTGGAGGAGCCACATGGAGACCCTTGCCAGCACTGAGATGCCTCTACCGCCACTGGATCCATAAGACTTTGCACCTACTGTCCTGTGATCTTCCTGCATTCGGCATCATCACATATGTTTCATGAGTCTGAAGAGCACTTTATAGATTGGCATCAGACATATTGGCTAATATCAAACTTATGGGCTAATATACTTATGGGCTAATATCATACTTATGGGCTTGGACTGGGCTGGGTTGGGGTGCTTTCTTAATGTATAATTATCCTTTCTATAAAACTATCTCTTATACACATATGTGTGTTTGTGAATTTATTTCTCTAGTCTACCCGGACTAACACACCATCTATGAACAACTGAAATTTTAAATTGGAACTCTCCAAAAATGAAATACTTACATGTGAGTCTAATAAAATATTTATAAGATATTTTCAAGGAAAACTATAAAACTCATGGAAGAAAGAAATGAAGGGAATAAATAAATATAGGGAATAGTCCATAGATAGGAAGACAATATTATCAAGATGGCATTTCTTCTCATTATGATCTATCAATACAATGCAATCCCAATCAAATTTCCAGCGTTATTTTGATTCTATTTTTCTCCTTTCATTTATATGGCACAGATTATTCAGCAATAAAAAGGCCCAGAACAGGGAGCATACTATTGAAGAACAAAGTCAGAGGACTGATCTTACCTGACTTACAGACTTACTGAGAGGCCACGGAGATCAAGATAGTATGGAACTGGTAAAAGAACAAACAGATCAGTGACACAGAGAGCCCAGAAATAGATCGACACAGATAGAATCAATTGCTCTTTGACAAAGGAATAAAAGTAATTCAATGGAGAAAGAATTATCTTTTCAATAAATAGCGCTGGTATAACCAGACATCCACATGCAAAACATATTTTAAAAATGAGCCACAGACATCAACCTTACGCCTCTAACCAACATTAACTCAAAATGGATCATAAATCTATATAAAAAGTGTAAAAAACTATATAACTTTTAAAACATAACATAGTAAAAAAATCTAGGTGACTGTGGGTTGGGCAATTTATAGCGCTGACAATAAAAGCACAATCCAGAAAAAAGGCCTTCATTAAAATTCAAAGCTTCTACTCTTCAAAGGACACTGTTTAAGATATGAAAATACAAGCTACAAACGGAGAGAAAATAATCGGGAAAGCACTAATCTGATAGAAAAATTGTATCCAAGATAGAAAAAGGTCTCTTAAAATCAGCAACAAGAAAAACAACCCAATTACAAAATAGGCAAAAGATCTGAATTGACACTTCACCAAAAAAGTTGTTCTTGCTGCTGTTGAATCAGTTTACAACTGATAGCAGCCCCGTGTACAACAGAACAATATACAGATGGAATATGAGCCTATGAAAAGATGCCAGCATCATCTGTTAGTAGAAAATTTAAATTTGAGTAATGATGAGATACCACTACTCCTCTTTTAGAAGAGCTAACTTCCCAAGCTGCTGACAGCATGTAGTAGAACAACAGGCACTGACCGCACCAAGTGCTGGCAAGGACAAGTAGAACAACGCAGAGCCACGTAGAAGGACTCCGGCAGTTTTTAACAAAATTAAACACAGGCTTGCCATATCATCCAGTAATTGTGCTCCTAGCCATTTACTCAGATGAACTGAAACCCTAGGTCCACACAAAATCCTGCCCACAAATTTTGATAGCAACTTTATTCATAATTGCCAAAAATTGGAAGCAATCAAGATAGCCTTCACTAAGTGAATGGATAAATGCCTAAACTATGATACATCCATACAATGGAGGATTATTCAGCAATAAAAAGAAACTAACTGGCTATCCAGCTGTGAAATACTATGGAGAAACTTTCAATGCATATTGCTAAGTGAAAGCAGCCTCTGAAAAGACTATATGATTTCAACTATATATATATGACACCCTGGAAAAGGTAGAACTATTGAGAAAGTTAAAAACAAAGAAACACACCAGCAAAAAGCAGATGTTTGCCAGAGGTGGAAGGAGAGGAGAATAAGGTATTTTGAGAGCAGTGAAACTATTCTACGTGATGCTGTGATGGCAGACTCATGCCACACATTTGTTAAAACCTGGGAATCGACCCCATATTAACTGTGGGGGTTAGGTAACAATAACGAAGGAGTCACGGTGGTGCAGTGCTTGAGTGCTCATCTGCTAACGAAAAATGAGTGCTAACCCAAGAGGGCAGCCAGATCGACTAGATGGCGGCGGGTTTTATTTGGCATTTATTACATCATTTGTCACAAATGTAGGACCGGAAAGCAAGATGTTAATAATAGGAGACACAGTGTGTGGGAGAAGGGTTATACTGAACTCTGCATTTCTGGAGCAATTTTTCTCCAGATATTAACCTGCTGGTGTTTTTTAAAGCGTATTTTAAAAATTAAAGGTAAAAAGTAAAGTAAACCAGGGGAGAATGATTAGGACAACAGATCTCTATTGCCATCTAGTGAGACAAGTGAGGAAGTCCGCTCAATAAAGTTATACATTTTATCTTTCATTTTGGCATTCATGGTGTAGAGTTTCATACAAAAACTCAAGTTAGAAATGCTTAGTTTTCATCCTTGCAGCGTGTGAAGGCTCTGTTTATCAGTGGCGCTTAGACCTAGGAGCTAGCCCCCTGGAGAGGCCCTCTAAGTGTCATAGCAACCCTCTCTGGGTCGGGATGGGTGCCTGAAAACTGTAAGTGGTGGGCATGTCTTTTAGATTTCTCTCGGTTTCCTTTTTGCTCTGTTGTGGATGTTTCTTTTGAATATTCTAATTCTAGTTGTTTATTGTTTGTATGGGCCTAAAGACAGGACTTTCTACTCCTATAAAAAGTTACAGTGTTGGAAACCCACAGGGACAGTTCTCCCTTGTTGTTTTGGGGTCACTATGAGTTTGCATCAACTTACAGCAGTGAATTTGGGTTTGTTGTTTGCATGTAGAAAAGTGAGTGTTTTATATTAGCCTTATACCATGTGACCATATTCTACTCATTTATTAGTTCCAAAGATTTTTGGTTGATAGGAATTTTCTGTAAAGTTTTGTCATCTACAAACAAAGACAGCCTGATTTTCCCTTTCCAAACAAAGACAGTCTGATTTTTCCTTTAAAATCTGTATGCATTTTATTAATTGGATTAAATAGAATTCTTAGTATTATGTTGAATAGGGATGGTGAAAAGGGACATCTTTTCTGTGTTCTAATCTTAAGAAAAACTCTACAGTTCTCAACACTGAGATGGTAGTGATAATTTTTATTTTTTCTAGGTGTTCTTTATCAAGTTGAATAAACTCCTGTACTCGTCATTGGTTGCAGTTTCTTCATGAATAGATGCTGCATTTTGTCAAATGTTTCTACAGTAATTAATATGACCGAATGCTTTTTTTTCCTTTAGCCTGTTAATGTGGTGGTGGTAGCGGTCGTTAGGTGCTGTTGAGTTGATTCCAACTCATAGCAATCCTGTGTACACCACAGGAAACGGCCCCCGGACTTGCACCATCTTCACAATTGTCATGCTTGACCTCATTGTTGCAGGTACTGTGTCAGTCCATCTCCTTGAGGGTCTTTCTATTGTTTGCTGTTCTTCTGCCTTCTTGCACATTGGCTACAAGCCTCCAGGTCAGTCATTTGAAATCACCATCCGCTCCCTGTGAGAAAAACAGGAAAAACAGGGTTTTTCTACTGCTGTAAAGAGTTCCAGTCTTAGAAATCCACTAGGGCAGTTACCTTGCCTTATTGGGCTGCTGTGAGTTGAGAATTTATTAAATATTTTTAAAGAGGTATAAGCCTGTTCAGGAGATCTGTTTCTCCTTGTGTGAGTTTTGCTATTTGTATCTTTCAAGATACAGGTTTATTTCATTTTCTGAGAAACCTCACTGCCATAGAGTTGATGCCAACTCATAGTGACCCTATAGGACAGAGTAGAAGTGCCTTGTGAGCTTCTGAGATTGTAACTCTGTACCGGGGTAGAAAGCCCCATCTTTCTCCTGAGGAGCAGCTGGTGGTTTTTAGCTGTAGACCTTGGAGATTGCAGCCCAAGGTGTAACCACTGTGCCCCACGACTCCTATTTCATCCCAGTTATCAGATTTTCCTTTTAATGTCCATGGGCTCAGTATGGTTACCCGTCTCATTTCTGATATTGGTAATTTGCATCTTCTCCCTCCTTTTTGGGCTTAGGCTGGCTAGAGGCTTATACATTTTATTGATATTTTCAATGAACCAGCCTTTGACTTTATTGATTTTCTCTGTTATTTTCATGTTTTCGATTTTCTTAATTTCTGCTCTGGTTTTTTTTTTTAAACATTTTATTAGGGGCTCTTACAACTCTTATCACAGTTCACACATATACATACATCAATTGTATAAAGCCCATCTGTACATTCTTTGCCCTAATTATTTTTTTCTCCTCTTTTCTTTTTTTACATTTTATTAGGGACTCATACAACTCTTATCACAATCCATACATATATATACATCAATTGTATAAAGCACATCCATACATTCCCTGCCCCAATCATTCTCAAAGCATTTGCTCTCCACTTAAGCCCTTTGCATCAGGTTCTCTTTTTTTTCCCCCTCCCTCCCCTCTCCCTCATGTGCCCTTGGTAATTTATACATCGTTATTTTGTCATATCTTGCCCTATCCGGAGTCTCCCCTCCCCCCCTTCTCTGCTGTCCCTCTCCCAGGGAAGAGGTCACATGTGGATCCTTGTAATCAGTTCCCCTTTCCAACCCCCTCACCCTCCACTCTCCCAGCATCGCCCCTCACACCCTTGGTCCTGAAGGTATCATCCACCCTGGATTCCCTGTGCCTCCAGCCCTCATATGTACCAGTGTACAGCCTCTTCCCTATCCAGCCCTGCAAGGTAGAATTCGGATCATGGTAGTTGGGGGGAGGAAGCATCCAGGATCTGGGGGAAAGCTGTGTTCTTCATCGGTACTACCTTGCACCCTAATTAACCCATCTCCTCTCCTAAACCCCTCTATGAGGGGATCTCCATTGGCCGACACTTGGGCCTTGGGTCTCCACTCTGCACTTCCCCCTTCATTTAATATGGTATATATATATATATATATATATATATATATATATATATATATATATATATATATATATATACACACACACACACACACACATACATACACACATATATACATACATACATACATACACACATATCTTTTCTTTTTTTTTTTTTGCATGATGCCTTATACCTGGTCCCTTGGCACCTCGTGATCGCACTGGCCGGTGTGCTTCTTCCATGTGGGCTTTTTTGCTTCTGAGCTAGATGGCTGCTTGTTCACCTTCAAGCCTTTAAGACCCCAGACACTATCTCTTGATAGCCGGGCACCATCAGCTTTCTTCACCACATTTGCTTATGCACCCATTTGTCTTCAGCGATCCTATCATGGAGGTGTGCAGTCAATGATATGTTTTTTGTTCTTTGATGCCTGGTAACTGATCCCTTCGGGACCACTCGATCACACAGGCTGGTGTGTTCTTCCATGTGGACTTTGTTGCTTCTGAACTAGATGGCCGCTTGTTTATCTTCAAGCCTTTAAGACCCCAGTCACTATCTCTTTTGATAGCCATCTGCTCTGGTTCTTATCATTGCTTTTCTTCTAGCGCTTCTTCTAAAGCTAATTGACTACTTAATGCTGCATTTCAGAATTATATTTTCATTTAGTTTAAATGTGCTTTTCTCATGAGATTTCTTCTTTGACCCATGTATTTTAAGTCAATAAATTTAATCTCCATATTTGTTTACATTCCACCTATATTTTGGTTTAATTTTAATTTTAAAATAGTTTAATTTCGAGACCCCTGACACTATATCTTTTGAAAGCTGGGCACCATCAGCTTTCTTCACCACATTTGCTTATGCACCCATATCTCTTCAGCGATTGTGTTGGGAAGGTGAGCATCATGGAATGCCAGTTTAATACAACAAAGTGTTCTTGCATTGAGGGAGTACTTGAGTGGAGGCCAAGAGTCCATCTGCTACCTTTATACTAAACCTATAAATATATTCACATAGATATAATATATATCTATATAAATATATTTACAAATGTACATGCCTGTATTTATATCTCTATAAATGCCATTTGCTTCCTAGTTCTTTCCTCTATTTCCTTTGATTTTCCTCTTGTCCCACTATCATGCTTAGCCTTCAGTTGGGTTTCGGTAATTCCTCTCAGTTACATTGACCTTGATCAAGCCCTACCAGGCCTCTTACACCCTCCTCACCACTGATTTTGGATCACTTCTTGTTGTTCCCTTGTCCCTGGGTTTGTAACACCACTTCATTCCCCCCCCCCGACTCCCCCTTTCCCATGTACCCCCAGAACCGTCAGTCCCATTGTTTTCTACTCCAGATTGTTTATCCAGCCTATCACATCTAGATGGACCTGCTGAGATAATAATATGCACAAAAACAAAACAGAGCAAAACAATGCAGCAAAAGAAAAGAACAACAAAACAATGACACACACAAAAAAGAAAAGCCTGTAAATAGTTCAAGGTCTGTTTGTTGACCTTTAGGATCATTTTCCAGTCGAGTCTGATGGGGTGCCACACCCTGGCCCCAAAGTCTATTTTTGGTACTCCCTCGGGACTTCCTTGCTCTGCTCCCTTGCTTTTCTGCTGCACGCCCTTAGTGTTTTGCCTTGGTGTGGTGGGGTCAGATCAGGTACAATTCCCACACTGTGTTTCCAATGTTGTCTCCTGCAAGGCTATGGGTCAGTGAGGAATGTCATGTCTCATAGTGAGCCGGCCCATATGGTCCTCTCTGTGCATTGGCTGCTCTGCGCAGGGATATCATCCTCATGGCTTAATGGGCCAGGATGTGTTCCACTCTCTCTTCCTCTCCCTTCATTTGCTCCCATGTGCTCTGATCAGACATGTCCTTCTCCTTGAGCTGTTGCTTCAATGCTGTCCTTTGAAGTAAATTCTTCTTGGGGGTCAGGTGGCTGTCCATGTAGTTGGGATTGGGGCTGACCCCTCAGACCTCTCTACTGGAGTCTTAAAAGCTTGAAGGTAAACAAGTGGCCATCTAGCACAGAAGCAACAAAGCCCACATGGAAGAAGCACACCAGCCTGTGTGATCACGAAGTGTCGAAGGGATCAGGTATCAGGCATCAAAGAACAAAAAAAATCTTATCATTTTGAATGAAGGGGTATGCGGAGTAGGGACCAAAAGCCCATCTGTAGGCAACTGGACAACCCCTTACAGAACGGTCTCAGGGAGGAGACAAGCCAGTCAGGGTGCAGTGTAGCAACAATGAAACATGCAACTTTTCTCTAGTTCTTTAATGCTTCCTCCACAATATCATGATCCCAGTTCTGCCTTACAAATCCGGCTAGACCAGAGGATGTACACTGGTACAGATAGGAACTGGAAACACAGGAAATCCAGGGCAGATGAACCCTTCAGGACCAGTGGTGAAAGTGGCCATACGAGGAGGGGGAAGGGAGGGTGGGGTGGAAAGGGGGAACCGATTTCAAGGATCTACATATAACCCCCTCCCTGGGGGATGGGCAACAGAAAAGTGTGTGAAGAGAGATGTCGGACAGTGTAAGAAATAACAAAATAATAATAATTTATAAGCTATCAATGGTTCGTGAGGGAGGGGGAGAAAGGAGGGGTTGATACCAAGGGCTCAAGTAGAAAGCAAATGTTTTGAGAATGATGAGGGCAATAAATATACAGATGTGCTTGACACAATGGATGCATGGATTGTGATAAGACCTGTACAAGCCCCCAATAAAATGGTATATATAATTGCTGCATTATATGTATATAATTTTTAAACTAAAAGGAAAAAATAGGTTAATTTTGTTGTAGTCTGAGAGCATACTTTGTATGGTTTTTTTTCCTTTAAAATTTGTTAGGGTGTGTTTTATTGCCTAGGATGCAGTCTATCTTTGTGCATGTTTCATGTGAGCTTGATAAAGGGTATTCTCCAGTTGTCAGAAGTTTGTTGATGGGGGCCATTCAGTTGGTTCCAACTCATAGTGACTGTATGTATAACAATGAAATACTGCCCAGTCCCATTGTGCCAGTCCAGCTCATTGAGGGTTTTCTTTGTTTTTGTTTACCCTCTAGTTTTACCTGCATGATGTCCTTTGCCAAGGACTTGTCTCTTCTGACAACATCCAAAGTATGTGAGATGAAGTCTCACCATTCTCCCTTCTAAGAAACTTTCTAGCTATATTTCTTCCAAGATAAATGTTTGTTCTTCTGGTGGTCCACAGTAATTTTGATATTCTTTTCCAATACCATAAGTTGTTTTGGGTCTTCTGATGCCTATTACCTGGTCCCCAATGCGTCTCATGATAGCACAGGCTAGTATGTTTCTTCCATGCGGGTTTGTTGTTTCTCTGCTAGATGGCTGCTTGTTTAACTATTCTGAGTTTTAAAAATTCATTTGTTTCACTTTACTTTTGTTATAGTCATGTAAAAAAATTCAAACATTTTTGAATTTCTTAGAGTTTCACCCCTCTGATTATATTTTCCTCTGTCTTTGAATGTTGTTTCCTTTTCCATGAGAGTTGTTTCCGTATTTATTACAATTTCAATACACTATCTGATAATTCCAAAAGTTGTATTATATCCTAATCTCGTTCTGATGTAGACAACCCTGGTAGCACATTGGGTTACATGTTGGGCTGGTAACCCGAAGCTGCTCTTCAGGAGAAAGATGAGGCTTTCTACTCCTGTAAAGAATTACATTCTCAGAAACCCACAAGGGCAATTTTGTGCTGCCCTGTGTGATCACTATGGTAGTGAGTTTGTGTTTTGGAGTTCTGATTTTTAAAAAATTATTTTATTGGGGCTCATATAGCTCTTATCACAATCCATACATACATCCATTGTGTCAAGCACATTTGTTGTCATCAATGTTTTCAAAACATTTTCTTTCTACTTGAGCCCTTGGTATTAGGTCCTCATTTTTTCCTCTCCCTCTCCTACCCTCCCTCGCTCATGAACCCTTGATAATTTATAAAAATTTTTTTCCATGTTTTACCATGACCAATGTATCCCTTCACCCACTTTTCTGTTGTCCATTCCCCTGGGAGAGAATTATATGTAGATACATTGAGATTAGTTCCCCTTTTCTCCCCCCACCTCTCCCCTTCCCCTCCTGGTATCAGTACTCTCATTATTAGTCCTGAGGGGTTTATCTGTCCTGGATTCCCTGTGTTTCCAGCTCTTATCTGTACCCATGTACATACTCTAGTCTAGCTGGATTTGCAAGGTAGAATTGGAATCATGATAGTTGGGGGAGGGGAAGCATTAAAAAACTAGAGGAAAGCTGTATGTTTTATTGGTGCTATACTGCACTCTGATGGGCTCGTCTCTTCCTTGTGGCCCCTCTGTAAGGAGATGTCCAATTATCTTCAGATGGACTATGGGTCTCCACTCCGCACTCCCCCACATTCACATTGGTGTGATTTTATGTTCTGGGTCTTTGATGCTTGATACCTGATCCCATTGATACCTCATGATCACACAGGCTGGTGTGCTTCTTCCATGTGGGCTTTTTTGCTTCTCAGCTAGATGGCCGCTTGTTTGTCTTCAAGCCTTTATGACCCCAGACACTATATCTTTTGCTAGCCAGGCACCATCAGCTTTCTTTTCCACATTTGCTTATGTACCCACTTTGTCTTCAGGGATCGTGTGGGGAAGGTGAGCATCATGGAATACAGTGTTCTTGCATTGAGGGAGTACTTGAGTAGAGAGAGGCCCAATGTCTGTCTGCTATTTTAAGATTAAACCTATAAATATATGTACCTAGATCTATTCCCTACTGTTACATATAAATATATTCATATGTACATGCCTGTATTTAGATCTCTAAAAGTGCCCTTTGCCTCCTAGTTTTTTTCCCTCTTTTTCCTTTTACTTTGTGCTTGACCCACTATCATGTTTGGCCTTCATTTGGGTTTCAGTAATTCCTCTCAGTTACATTGCCCTTGATCAACTCCCACCAGACATGCCCTACTTGCCATTGATTGTAGATCACTTGTGCCCTTGTCCCTGGGTTTAACACCCACTTCCTTTCCCCCACCTCTCCCTTTCCCTTATCCCATTATACCCCCCAACCATCAGTTCCGTTATTTTCACCCCCAGATTGTTTATCCTGCATATCTTATATAGATAGACATGCAAAGATGTTAATAAGCACAAAAAGAAGACAGAGCAAAAGAAAACAAAAAAACAAAAATGACAACAACAATCAAAAAAGCCTATAAATAGTTCCAGGTCTATTTGTTGGCCTTTAGGAGTGTTTTCTGGTAGAGTCCGATGGGATGCCACACCCTGGCCCCAAAGTGTAATTTTGGTATTCCCCAGGGATTTCATTGCTTTGCTCCCCTTGCTCTCGGTTGCACACCTTTAGCGTTTAGCCCTGATGTGGTGTGGTCAGGTTGGGCACAATTCCCACATTGTGCCTCCAGTGTTGTTTCGTGAAGCACTATGGGTCTGTGAGGGATGTCGTGTCTTGTGGTAGGGCTGGCCCTATGGCCCTTCTGTGCATTGGCTGCTCTGCACAGAATATCGTCCTCAGGGCTTGGTAGGCCAGGATGTATTCTACTCAGTCTCCTTCCCTCTTCATTTGTTCCTGTGTGCTCTGATCAGACTCTCCCCTCTCCCTAAGTTGTGGCTTCAGTGCTGTCCTCTTAAGTGAGTTCTTCGGGGGGCAGGGGGTATTAGGGGGATATCCACATAGTTGGGATTGGAGTCGGGCCTGCAGACCTCTATTGGTTCCCTGCTTCATGCTGATATGTTGCACTGGGTTGAAGTCTGGTCCCTCTCTCCCTCTCCTGTGAAGATATAAACAACACACTCCCCTTGGGTGGATTAGTGCCCTGTTCCCCCAATACCCCACTCAAGGGGAGTGTCTTCTTCCTTCCTTTATTTTCTTTTATTCCTTCATTCCTTCCCCTCCTTTTTTAGTTGCCTGCCATAAATATATCACTGGATAGGATCTGGCCCCTGCCCTACAACCTGGACCTCACTCCAGGAATATATGTATGCAGTAGCTTTTGCCCTATACCCTTTTACATTTTTAAGCTTACCTCAGTGGACTCATGTTGTACTGTACTTTTGTGCTTGGCTTACTTCTCTTAACATAATTTCCTGCATTTTTTACCATTGAAGCGATGTGCTTCATGCGCTCATCGCTGCTTTTTAGGAATGTATAGTACTCCATGGAGTTCTGATTTTTATATCATTTTTCCCCTTGCTGTTTATAATGCCTTGTAATTTTATGTTGAAATTTGGACATGATGTAAAGGAACAGAGGTAAATTGGTTGATCTTAATGTGAAGTTTCTTGTTAATAATGTTAGGAGTTTGGCTGTGTTTTATAAACATTTGTTGTAACTGTAGTTATGAGGCTTCAGTTTTGTCTGCGTTTCTTTAAAAATCCTTCTTAGAGTGTATGTCTTACAGGTCTTTCAGCTGCAATCCCCCATTGTTACACTGGAGCCTTGTTGATATGGTGGTAACTGCGGGGTGAAGGGAAGCAGTAATAGTTCTGTGATGAAGTCTTAGTCTTTCATCAAATCTTTGTCCCTCATAAATGTTTCTCACTCAGTTCCCCCTTCCCCAACAACAGCAAATATACGAGGCTGTAGATGGGTTATTTCCCTTTACCCACATCAACAAGGTTCTGATGAACTCTTTTCCTTGGGTAGGTAGGTCTTTATTTGGGCAAACACTCTGAGTATATTTCAAATGGGTTCCTTCCTCACTGCTAAAAATATGAGTATGTGGTAGGGCCACCCACCCCAGTTTTTTATACTCTTACACTCCACCTATAGTAAGTCATCAAGATCACCATTTAAATATCCCTACCAGTTTATAGCTCTGATATCTTCTCTTCTAAGAAATCAAAGCTTGCTTGTGAATTCATCTATTCATTTCTCTCTCCAGGCTTGGAGTGGTAGTTTGCCCTGTGACCTCAAGTCTATGAGGAGTTTAAGAAAAGTCATTAATATTAAGTTTGCTTAGTTTCTTACCTCCTTTTAGAAGCTAGAGTAGTGACATTGAGCATTTTACATGTTGGAGTTGAGACCAGAAATTGTTGGTAACTATTTTGTTGTAAGCATTGTTAATTTTTTATAAAATGTACATTCTTTGGGTTTTCAGTACTCATTTTTCTTTCTGGATCCCATGAAAAGCAATATACTGACTTATGTACTGGTACTTACATAGTTTTGTTTAGCATTTACACTTTTATTCAATTTTTATTTGATGTAGTGTGTCAGCTAAGGACCAGTCTACTCTTTTCTAAAATTAATTGCACTAGCACCTTTTGTTAAAGAATACTGCAGCTCTTCCCTTATTACTGTCATACCATCTGTAGATCTCTGTTTTATAAACTCAGTTCTCTAATTAGTTCCAATGATCTCACTCCATTTTAGTGCCAGGAACACATAGTCTCAACAAGTGCCTTAAAATGTATTTGCTTTTTATTTCTTGAGGTGACCTTTTATCCATTTTGTGGGTTTCAATTAAAAATATGTACTTGGGGTTTTGGTGAGGAGCGCATCAAGTCTGTTCATTAGAATATGCAGCTGTTTCTGCCAAGCCTCCCCCAACAAGGACATGCCCCTTTTTATCTCATGAAGATTTGCTTTGATGGGTGCAGGACAGCTCTGTGTCTGTTTGCACAGATTTTCTTGGGTTTTCATTGAATACTGGACTCTTGGATTGCCTCAAAGTAAAATGTGCCCTCCATACCCATACCTTCTCCACCCTTTCTCCACCCCATCCCCTCTCCCTGCCCTTCTTTTCCTTCTCCTTCTTGGGATTGGATGATGGCTTATAGAGCAGATTCATTTTCCATTCATAGTTCACACACATTTCGTTTCCTGTCATTGATGACAATCCACATAGTATAACATTGCTTATCCCACTAACTCACTGTCTTTTCTGTTGAACTGTAACTCTCTGATCTGTGACTTACCATCTTTCCCAGGGATGTGGTCAGCAGATAACTTGTGTTACATTTGTCGTCAGGTGATCCTAAACCAATGAGGATTGGGAGGCTGCATTTTCATAGATCCATCAGTTTCCCTGTGCCCCGATGTTTCACAATCTCTCCTATGCCTCCCTGACTATGTTCTTCACAAATCTGGCAGAGGCTTTGTGGTGATGGGGCAGGGGTTTGGACTGTTTTCCAGCCAGTGACTGATTATAAAGAACAGCTAAGCTGACAGGAAGACAGCTGTGCTTGTTTTTCTTTCTTGCAATGTGTTTCTGGATCTCCTGGCATTAGTCTGCCACCACCACCCCTCCATAAGTATATATAGTTGTGTTTGGAAACACACAGAGGAGAGGGGTGGTGATGGAGAGATTTCTTTATTCCTTTGAAGTCTAATAGTTCTTTTTTTTTATATTTGTGGTGAGACTGAACCCTTCTATGATAAATCTTGGTGGTGACCCCCTCCCCCTGGCATACAAAGAGGAATGGCATGAGAGCCTGTCCAGGTTTGGGCAAAGTGGGGTGTTCTTTCCAGGCCTGTGGATGGTGAACTATACTTGAAGGGGAGCACTTTGCAGAGTGAAGAGAGAGCAAAGCAGTGTCCCCAAGCCTTCATGCAGGTCATCAGAGCCATCTCCTGTAGTAGTCACAGAGGTTGGCATTGTTTGGGCTCCATGCCTCAGATGGTGGAAATGCAGATCTACAGACATAGGGGTCACACATTGTAAAGCAAAATACATGCAGAGGGTCTCCCTGGAAGTTGGCTTCATTATCTCCTTTCCCATGGCTACTTGACTAGTTGCAAATTGAAATTTCCTTAGCCTAAAAAGGATAGCTTCCTGATCCCCTGCTGCCTGCTTGTACTGAAGAAAAGCCTCAGAGGCAGATAGGGCCCATTGTTCCTCCCTTTCAGGTAACCCAGGGACTAGGGATTTAGCACACAGGCCAACTGCTGTGACCTTCTGCTTCTCCAGAAATTCCATCATTCACAACTGGTAAGCAACCACACACATACCCACACACATGCAAATTACAGTTGCTTAAGCAGGCTCTCTCTGGTTCAGAATGACTCACGCTGTCTGCCCATATTAGAAAGAAATGTCCATGTGTCAGGACAGCTGGACTGCATTAACTGGTCTTACTAAGTACGTATTTTTGAGCTTCCTGGCTGCCTGAAGAACTATGGCTTCATTCCCTCCCTTAGTAGGCCATGGAGGCGTAAGCTCAGGATTTTTGTTTTTTGTTTCATTTTTTGTTTTGCTTTCTAAGAAGCCTGACCTCCCAGGAATTGCCCCAAGTCACAAAGCTGCATGTTTCTCTGGTCAGAAACTGCACATGAGCTTCTCTGGCCAGAGGATCAGACTCAGTCCTTAAATGTGTCTCAGTACTTTGTTCTTGGGTGATTTCCAGGGCTCTAGCATAGTTGTTTCTGACAGTTTTGTCACTGTTTGAGGGAGGAGGTGGCAGTGTTCCACACTCCATGCTCTTGTCACTCCACTAGTCCAGCCTCTTTCCTTCCATCTGGGTCACATTTCACACCAGTTTAATTACTACTATATTGCCACAGGAAATTACAGGACACATGTTGTTCCTGAATGCTCCGATTTCTACTCGGCTTTGGGGATCTCTTGTTTTGTTGGGGTTTTTTTTCTTTCCTTTTGAACCTTTCCATTTTATAGCTGAGAGAATATGAGGGCACTAAAGCAAATCATATTAGAAAGATCGGCTTTCAGATCCAGCATTCAAAAGTTCTTAATTGAATCATGCTGAGGAGGCCTACATTGACATGAGGCGCCATATGCCCTGTAATAAGATCTTCAACCAGCTCTGCTGATCACAGAGATGTGCCACAGTGTCTGCCCGAGCTTTCACAGTGATTTGTTCATTTCGAACCAGATTAGTGACCACAACCCATCAGTGCCTGGGCTCTGTCATCTGAGACATGCAGAGCTTTGTGGGCTGGTGACATCGTTGCAAGAGCAATGATGATCACAAGTGTTGGAGTCCAGAGGGCATGTCCCCAAGACTGCACAGCACAGGTCCTGGCCTGATACGCTGCTTCCTCCTTTCTGCAAAGGTCTTCCCTTCCATCCATCTGTTCTTCCTCCAAGACCACCTAAGTCACCTAAGCCCCTGTATGTGTCGGTGTTGCCTCTGGAAAACCACGCGTACTCAGGGGTCATTGCACAGGGTAAGAGTTTAGCTGCAAGAAAAAGAACCACATTTAGGATATTGTTGCTTATTTCATTTCTTTAGATGGGATATATATTATTTCTTTAAAAACCAAAAAGAAAAAAAAACCCAGATTCCTTATCCCTCAAACCTAAAAAGTATCTGGAATTGTTTTTTTTTAAAAGGAGGAAATATAAAATTGAGATGAACTTGTAGTCTTCGATGAAAAACAAATTAATCACAAACAAGAAGAAGATTTTCTATGGATTGTGATAAGAGTTGTATGATCCCCTAATAAAATGTTTAAAAAAAATAAAACAGGAAATGTAGGAATTTTTCCAAACATCTATGTAGATGCCATGTAAATAAAAAATATTATTAAATGTTTTCTTTTTGCTACATGATTAAAGTGGAAGCTCTATGGGAAAAAAACGGAAGATGAAGAAGATTTTCAGCCACAGTGAGAATTTCAACTTTCTGAAGAGTCCATTTCATGGTCTTATGTTCTGGAATCTGAGTAAACTCTTATTTGAAATAAATGCACAACCTGACATACAACTGGTGTTGCTATGTTATCCACATCTCAGGCTGTGTATTAACTAGATTACAGGCCCAATTTGCTCTTAGGACTTTGGTTCATATAGATGAGACCAGACATAAGTATGTTTGGAACACTCCCCAGGGAACTCCAGAGCAAAACTCCTGGGATGAGTCACATTAAAATCCATATGACAATGTTTTGGATTATATGTATTTAAATAAACCACTCCTTGGTACCCCTGTTGTTTCTCTATTTCTGTTGCTTTGGTTGAGCCTCATCTGTATGTTAAGGCATCAGGATATGAAAGAAAAGGAGAAGATCCCAGGGCCTCACCCCCACTCCCACTTAGTGATGAGAACTCTCTGCTTGGCTTGTATCTCTTCTCTGGAGGCCTCTTCTCTTTATATTTTTATTTATTCAAAATATGTGCAAAATGTACTTATTCTGGGGCAGGAGTTATTATAGAGCTTTCAGATATAATAGCTCAGGGTTTAGGGAGGGAGGTGGCCAAGTAAATGGAACAGTACTCTTTGAAGTGCTAATTGCTGAAGTAGGTGTCTGCAAGGCTACTGTAGGAGCTCAGAGGAGGGGGTCTAGGAGGCTTGGGGAGGGGAGACCAATGCTGTGCTGAGGCTTGGTGCATTGTCAGGAAACACTAATATGGGAAGTTCTAACAGAGGGTTGAGCAAGTCCCTGTGTGTAGCAACTGGTTAGGAGAGTGGGCAGACGATGAGGACTTTCTAGGTTTGAATATGTGCTCTGCACTTCAATGGCTGTGTGAAACTCTCCATGCTCCTGTTTCCTTCTCCTTTGTTTTATTACAAAGTCACCAATGAGATCTTTCATGAAGGCAAATGAGCATACACTAAACAGTCAATGAATGGAAGCTATGGTGAAATGCAAAATATGCCAGTAGAAGTGTCCAGAGGTTAGGAGGCATAGTGTACGCATGGGGCTGCAGGCAGTCCTGGATCTATGGAGTGGAGAGCTACATGGCTAGAGAGGGAGGGAGGTTACAAACCAGAATTTTAAGCTTCATCTTGAAGTAAATGAGAAGCCACCAAGTGTATCTAGCAAGGGTTTCCATGGGACCTCACTCAAATTTTGGAAACCTGACCCACACATCACAAGAGTCTATGGGTAGTCACCAGTGCTAATGACTTTGCTTGTTGAAATACAAAGAGAATGATATATGGTGGCCTTATGAAGAAATTGGGTGGTGGTATTCCTGTGTTATTGTTATGAGTAAATAGGGGGTGGTCCTGTCTTCAGATAGGGAACATATCAGGAAGGCTAGATAGGCATTTGGCCTGGGACATGTTGAGATCTTGAGATCTAGGAGATGCCCAAAGAAGGATGGCAATAGATAGAGGAGTGTGTTGGATTTGGAGTTTCTGAGAAATCTCTGATGCAGACAGAGTTTAAGGAGTTCTCATAAGAAATAAAAGTTAAGGCAATAGGAAGGATGAGATTTGCTATGATAGAGATGAAGACAGGAAGTGTCCAAGGAGACTATAAAGGAAACTCAAGGAAGCAACCTAATCTCAAGCAAGATAAATTTTAAAATATGTATAGAAAGAACAAGGAAAGTAGAAAGATAAAGACAAAGAGAAAATCATAAACTTAGCATGCATGTGTAGGAGGAGTGGCCCTAGGCATTAACAAAAAAGCGCCAAAAGATAGCGGGGTGTCTTTAATGTCCTGAAAGAAAATAATGAGCAACCCAGAATTTAAAAATTTTCACAAAGAAGCAAGAAAAGAAAGAAAAAACCATCATAAAACAATAGAATAATATTAGATTCAAAATGATAAGTAAAGGTAAAAGGAAAATAACCACTGATGGATAGGCAGAGAAAGATACGCCAGGAATAAAGAAAGGAATGTGCATAGCTGTTAATCAATGTCTTTTCTCAATTTGACAAAATTATCAGTCATTCTTTCTTCAAAAATTGTGTCTGCCCTATTTTCTCTCCTCCTATGACTCCAATTTAATTCTTATTACAGTGCCCACTTTCTCTTTTTTTAATTTTCCAACTTTAATTTCACTCCCAATTTCATCCTTGGTTATTTACTCTGACCCCTCTTACAGTTCACAGAATCTCTCCAGTTCAGTACAGTCTGTGCTTATACCTGTTTATTGAGTTCTTAATTTTAGTTATTGTATTTTTAGTTCTAATTTCCCACTTTGTTCTCTTTCAAGTATGCCATGTAATTGTTTATAGTATCCTGTTCTTTGCTGCACTTTCGATCTTGCCCTTTAGCTCCTTGGATGTGGTAAGCTTCTCTATTTTAAAGCCTGTACCTGTTAATTCCACTTTTGGAGTCCCTGTGTGTCTGTTTCTATTATCTTTTTTGTTCTTGTTCATATTGTTTTGTCTCCTGTGTCCTGGGCTATCTTTGATTGTCCTTGAAAATTGCTGGGGGAAGGAACGGAGACCCAGCAAGCAAGCTGTTTTCCTCCCTCAGCACAGACGTGTGCTTGCTTTATGCTGAGGCCACCGTAATCCAGTATCAAGGATTGAGATTTTATAGGCCGATCACATGATCTACTTTCCTTCCAAATACTGGTGTCCTTCCAATTCAGCCTTAATCCTTGCTTGGGTTTCCTGAGCCCCGTGTGGCCGTCAGTCCATGCTCAGCCTGCGCTCTTATTGATGTACGCACTCCCCAGGAGAACACAGCTCCAGTGTGGGTTCACACCCCTGTGTGCTGCTTTTCCTGGGCTGCATTGCAGGACCTATGAAGGTCTCAAATTCATACTCCAGTGCCCCAGATGTTCTTGCACTTCTCAATGATTTTGCTGTCCTGTAAGAAGGTTGGCCCACCATTTCCAGTCAGGGAAGGCGCTGAGAATGCAGGAAGCACATTGTTTTCTCACCTAAGAGCAGTGGGTAAAGCCAGGTCACCCATCTCTCAGCATCTTGGAGGAGTCACTCGTGGAACTGGGAGAGGTTTGCCCCATAAGGCATATGGGACAGTGTTTGACTCCCTCCAAATGTGTCACAGAGGCTTCGGGTGGGGAGTAGGGTGCTCTGTGCTGTGCAGGGCTTTCAGTGATTATCCGTTTAGTTCCCAACCAGAGCTTTGTACGTGGCCTCCAGGGAGGGAAGAGTGAGTGTGCCTTCAAACTCTTCTAGTCAGTCAGTTCCTTAGAGGCCCCTAGCCTCAGAGGCTGTAAACCACCAGCACGTTCCTCTGCACTGAACATGCAGGAACTAGCAGTTCCTCTAGCATCCAGCCCCCTTCTGCATTCACCCTCCAGGTTGTAGCTACAGATCCTGAGATTCTCAATAGGATTCCTAGGTCAGCTTTAGATTTTCTCGGATTACAGCCTCCATTTTTCTTGACCAGAAGGTGCCAGATTATTCTCTTGGGCCCTTGTAGTCAGTCATACCTCAGAGAGCTACATTCCTGTGTAAATCTTAGGCTACTGGGCTTTCTCATCCAAAACCCCATGTGAAGGAGAAGTAAAGTTTCAGAAGAAATTCTGTAATGACAGCTCACACTTGAAGGACTGGGGAGGCAGAGAACATAGATCAGAGCAAACCCTGTGACCCTCCAGCTGCTGGTTGGCCTCACTGGCCTCCAGGAACCTGGGCTATAATGGGCAGGCCGCCTGCTTCCCTCAGAAGTTTGTAAACTTGCTGAGTTCTGAAAAAGAAAAAAAAAAGAGGATGTTAAAGGCTGCTGAGTTTCTTAACAGTTTATAGATGGGTAGATCCCCTTAGGGTAGTTAAGGAGGCTTTTCCAAATGAGAAGACCATCACCAGACCTCTGCCTATGGGGTTGGGGAAGCTACTCCACGGTGATGGCTTCCACTCTTTCCATCCTGCTTCAGAACAGCCTGGTCCTTCGTGCATTGTGGGCACTCAGCTGCCTCCATGTTGTGTCTTGACCCCCTTTTGTATGCATGGAGAGAAAGGTCTCTCTGTGGCACAGACCTCCCCATACCATCCTGAACCCTGAAGGGTATGGAAGATGCCTTATTCTTCTCCCTTTTCTTACTCCTGCCTCTATCCAAGGTACCTTCTTCCACGAGGCTCAAATCAGTTTGAGGATTGTCTGTCCCATGCGCCATACCGCCCATCTACTGCTCCTCATAGCATGGCCTTTATAGCCTGAGTCCCATCACCCATACCCAGGTGGTACAGGCTCAGGAGGAAGTATCCTTCCCCACAGGGAACTCCTCTTGCCTAAATGGTAGCCCAAGAACTGTCCTCATTCCCACATTGGGGTACCAGGCACTGCCCTCTTTCTGTAGTTACTATCCTTGTTCTGTTTGGAGTCCTAGAGTGCTGTGCGGTGTGCCATGATGTCTCTAAGGTTTTCTAACACAGCTTTTATAGATGGGCCTGTAATGCTATCAGACAATGTTGTCCCTGTGACCTGGCAGCACTAAACCAATGTCAAACTCATTTTAAGGTCAATTTGAGCATGAAAAGGGAAATGAGAAATACAAGATCATGGAGAGGGAAAATGAAAACTATAGAATAGGAAAGACCATGTGGAGTTCACTTTCACTAAGCACAACATGAGAGAGAGAATTCATGTGAGCCGAATGTGTGTGTAAGCATGTATGATTGAATGTTTACATGTGTGAGGTTCTGCATACATTAGGATGATAAAGGGCTTTGAACTAGTTCACAAATGACAAGAAACAGAGAGGTTTGTGGGGCTGGCCCAAATCCCAGCTATGTTGACCTCATCCTCTGAAGAATGAACTACGGAGAACAGCATTGAAGATGCAGCCAGGGAGAGTGGCAGGTCTGCCCAGACCACAGGGGAGCAAACAGGGAGAGGGGAGGGGGGCGAGGAGGGGAAGGGAAGAGAAAAGAAGAGAAGAGGAGAACAAACCACATCCTGGCCCACCAAGCCTCAAGGACAACATTTCTGCTCATAGAAGACAATGCACAGAGAGGACCGTAGGTCTGGCCCCACCATGAGACGCAACATCCCCTCACTGACCCACAGCATCACAGAGGACAGCACTGAGACACAATGTGGTTATAGTGCCTGGTTATGCTCCCCAAACTGGGGCAAAACAAGCAGAGAGTTCAACAGAGCAGCAAGGGGAGCAAAGGAAAGAAGTTTCCAAGGAATCCCCAAAACAAACTTCTGACTTGGGGGACAGGGTTACCACCTCATCAGCCCAATTGGAAAGCATTCATAAAGATAAGCAGATAAGCCTGGAACTATTTATAGATTTTTTTCTCTATGTCTATATAAGATAAGTAGAATAAACAATCCCAAGGAGAAAACAATGGGACCAATGGTTCTGGGGGACATGGAAGTGGGGGAGATGAGGGAAGGGGAGGGGGGACACAAGGGAACAATTAGAGATCTAAAATCAATGACAAGGAGGGTGCAAAATGCCTGGGTGGGATTTGATTAAGTGCAGTGTAGCCGAGAGGAATTTCAGAGAGCTAAATTAGGGTTGAACATGATAGTGGGACAGGAGGAAAGTCTAAATAAATAGAGGAAATAATTAGGAGGCAAAAGACATTTATAGATGTATACATATAAGCATGTATATATGTAAATATATTAATATATAATGAAAGGGATATAGGTCTATGTACATATTTATATGTTAAGTATCAAGGTCACAGATGGACATTGGGCTGCTACTCAAGCCCTCCCTCAATGCACGAGGTCTTTGTTCTAATAACTTGGCATTCTGTAATGCTCATCTACCTGACAATCTCTGAAGCAAATGTGGTGAACACAGCTGATGGTGCCTGGCTATTAGATGATAGAGTGAGGTCTTAAGTGCTTGAAGTTAAACAAGTGGCCATCTAGCAAGGAAGCAACAAAGCCCACATGGAGGAAGAACCAGCCTGTGTGATCACTAGGTGTTCACAGAATCAGGTCTTGGGCATCAGAAGACTCAAAACATACATATCGATGCAAATGAGGAGGGTCGGAGTGGAGACCCAAAGCCCATCTATAAACATTAGGACATCCCTTCACAGAAGGGTCACAAGGAATGAATGTGTCAGCCAGGGTGCAGTACAGCACTGATGAAACACACAACATTCCTCTACTTCTTTAATGCTTCCTTCTCCTGCTATCATGACCCAGTTCTACTTTACAAATCCAGCTAGACTGGAATATGAACATTGGTACAGATAAGAGCGCTGGGCACACGGAATCCAGGACAGATAAACCCCTCAGGAACAGTAATGGGAGTAGTGATACCATGAGGGTAGGGGGAAGGTGGGGGGAGAAAGGGAGAACTATTTGCAATAATCAACATATAATAACCCCCTGAGGGGCACGAACAACAGAAATGTGGGTGAAGGGAGACAGCGCATGGTGTAAGATATGAAAATAATAATATAGTGTATATATAAATAATTATAATTTATCAAGGGTTCATGAGGGTGGGAGAGGGAGGGTTAAAAAGAGAAGCTGATTACCAAGGGATCAAATAGAAAGAAAATATTTTGAAAGTAGACTTTGGGGTCAGGGCGTGGTGCCTCAACAGACTGGACTGGAAAACACTCCTAAGGGCCAACAAACGATCCTTGAACTAACTACAAGCTTTTCTTTCTTGATGTGTTTTGTTTTGTTCTTTGTCAGTGGTTTGTTGTTGTTGTTTTGTTTTCTGGTTGTATAGTGTTGCTTTGTTTCCTCTGTCTTGTTTTTGTGCATGTTATTGTCTCCACAAGTCTGTCTAAATAAAGACAGGCTGGATGAACTATCTGGAGGAAAAACAACGGGACCAACAGTCCCGGGGGGACTTGGGATAGGGGGAGGTGGGGGGGTAAGGAAGTGGTGTTAACAAACACAGGGACAAGGGAACAACATGGGACCCAAAATGGTAGTGAGGGGGGAGTGGCAGGCGTGGTAGGGAATGATCAAGGGTAAGGTTACTTAAAGAAGAGGTATAGCTGTAACCCAGGTGGGGATGGAGCATGGTAGTAGGGCAGGAGGAAAGTCAAGGGAGATGGAGGAAAGAGCTAGGAGTCAAAGGGCATTTCTGGAGGTCTAGACAAAGACATGTGCATGCAAATATATATATGAGGATGGGGAAATAGATCTATGTGTCTATATTTATAGGTTTAGTATTAAGATGGCAGAAGGACCTTGGGCCTCTACTCAAGCACTCCCTCAATGCATGAATACTTTCTTTTATTAAATTGGCACTCTACGATGCTCACCCTCCCGACACAACTGCTGAAGCCAAAGCAGGTGAACAAGTAAATGTGGTGAAGAAAGCTGATGGTGCCCAGCTATCAAAAGAGATAGTGTCTGGGGTCTTAAAGGCTTGAAGATAAACAAGCGGCCATCTAGCTCAGAAGCAACAAAGCCCACATGGGAGAACACACCAGCCTGTGTGATCGGGTGGTCCCGAAGAGATCAGTTATCAGGCATCAAGGAACAAAAAATCATATCATTGGCTGCACACCTCCATGATACAATCGCCGAAGACAAATGGGTGCATAAGCAAATGTGGCAAAGAAAGCTGAGGTGCCCGGCTATCGAAAGAGATAGTGTCTGGGGTCTTAAAGACTTGAAGGTGAACAAGCGGCCATGTAGCTCAGAAGCAATAAAGCCCACATGGAAGAAGCACACCAGCCTGTGCAATCACGAGGTGTCAAAGGGACCAGGTATAAGGCATCATGGAAAAAGATACACACACACACACACACATACCATAGTGAATGAAGGGGGAAGTGCAGAGTAGAGACCCAGGGCCCATTTGTCGGCCACTGGAGATCCCCTCACAGAGGGGTTTAGGAAAGGAGATTGGTCAGTCAGGGTGCGATGTAGTATCGATGAAGAACACAGCTTTCCCCCAGATCCTGGATGCTTCCTCCCCTCAACTACCATGATCCGAATTCTACCTTGCAGGACTGGATAGGGCAGAGGTTGTACACTGGTGCATATGGGAGCTGGAGGCACAGGGGATCCAGGGTGGACGATACCTTCAGGATCGGGTATGAGGGGGTGATATTGGGAGAGTGGAGGGTGAGTGGGTTGGAAAGGGAGAACCGATTCCAAGGATCCACATGTGACCTCCTCCCTGGGAGGTGGACGGCAGAGAAGGGGGCGGGGGGGAGACTCCGGATAGGGCAAGATATGACAAAATAACAATCTATAAATTATCAAGGACTCATGAGGGAGGGGGGGAGTAGGGAGGGAGGGGGAAAAAAAGAGGACCTGATGCAAAGGGCTCAAGTGGAGAGCAAATGCTTTGAAAATGATTAGGGCAAAGAATGTACTGATGTGCTTTATACAATTGATGTATGTATATGTATGGATTGTGATAAGAGTTGTATGAGCCCCTAATAAAATGTAAAATTTTTTTTTTGAAAATGATGTCAAATATGTACAAATGTGCTTGATACAATTGATATGTAGATTATTATAATAGCTGTAGGAGCCCCAATAAAATGATTTATGAAAGAAAGAAAACAATGATGGCAACATATACACAAATGTGATTGTTACACTTGATGTATATGGACCCCCATAAACCACACAAAAAAAAGGCCAGTGAAGCAAAACTGGAACAGACCTACTTTTAAAAAATTTGGATGACCAGAATGCTAATGAGAATGGGAAGAATGATCGTTGAAGCTCTAGAATGTGGGACTCAGAAGGGATATTACGAACCCTTTCAGGAGCCTGATGTGTGACATTTGATTATTGCTAGAACTTTTGAGAGCAATCCTTCTACAGTGCAGCACTGTTGGCTGCCATCTTTGAGCTGGGCACCATTGTTTTCAACTTAACCAGTTGTGATAGTTACATAATCTGTTGTCAATTTGAGACTATTAAGTAAGGGTGAAGGTGTGGAGATTAGCCTGTCAATCAGGTCACAGCTTGATGACCTCATTTGGAAGCACTAAGGAGATAAATGGTTTGCTGGAGACAGAACTTATACTTGCTCTCTGTGAGACAACATTCCTGTTGACAAGACACATGGAACTATGCTGATGGCAGCCAGAACCTTGAAGCTGGAGTAGCGATGTGGAAACCCAAGCCAGTGCTAAGATGCTTCCAGAGCCACTGGATCCACAAGACTTTCCACTCACTGGCCTATGATCGTCCTGCACTCAGTGTCATTGCATGTGTTTTGTGGGTATGAAGAGAAATTCGACAGACTGGTGCTGGACATAATGGGCTTATATTGGATTTAGGAACTTGATCTGGACTGAGCTGGGGTGTTTTTTTTAATGTACAATTACTCTTTATATATAGCTTTTCCTATACACATTTGAGTGTCTATAAGTTGTTTTTGTAGTCTACCCAGACCAACACAACCAGTTAAGGGATTTGGTTACTATGCAAGATATACACTGCCCTTGTTATCTAAGAGGGAGATTAAATTTCTAGCAGGGCTTCAAGCTGTAATTTTTCCTATTCTGTTTCACCCACATTTTCAAATTTTAGACCTGTTCCATTGTCACTTTGTCAAGGAAGGCTGAACTTGGCTGAACCAGATCAAAGCCCTGGTAGGAGAGTATGTGAATATGATTATGGAAGTGTGCAAATATGTGTGAGTTGCATGAACATGTGAGTATGTTTGAGTGTATGTGTGTGAGCGTGTGTGTTTGTGCATGTGTGAGTGTGGTGAGCAGATGCGTTTGAGCATATGTGAACATGTGGATGTGCAAGCATGTATGTGAATGTGCTCACGTGAGCATATTTTACCATAGCTTAAGAAAAGACTTTTAAAACAGTTGGTGCAGTATCCAGATGTGGATGACCTCTTAAGGAAGAGAATGGAGTGAGTCCCAGTATACCCTGAGGAGAGCTGGTAACAGGTGCTTCCTCCCACCCTGCCCTACCCTCCCTGCTCCTGGTTGTGAAATGGTGAGAATTCTTATTAAATGCCTGTCTCTCTTCAGTTATATAAATCATATTTTTAATACAACAGAAGAATTAATCCGTGGTTTGAGAGTTTGGTATAATAGTAACATTCATAAGCTAAAATTATGATACTGAAAATATTTGATTAGGTTTTCTAAAAGAGAAAGAAATCAAAGGGAGCATAAACACCATCTGCTTTGTTTCCCTTGTTAATAAATTAATACCTTCTGTTTTTTATCCTCCTCGAATGTGGTCCTGCCCCCCATCCACCTCCCAGCATCACAGTAGCTTGATTCTCTTCTGGAGTCCCTCTGTCCCCCTGCATCTTGTCCTGACAATTCTGATCCTTCTCCCTCCTCTCCCCTCTCTTTTTGGAAAGGCCTCCTGGTGGCCTCCCTGCAGCTGTGTGTTATTCTACAGGGCCACTCTTGGCCTCCCTGTGAAGACCAAATGATTGTCTACTGCCTGACTTTCATAGATGCCCAAGCCATGAATTTGAAAGGCTAACCTGGAAAGACAATGGTCAGGACGAGGGTTCTGTGTGGCACTAGAACTGGTCTCTGGGTGGCCCATGTGTCTCAGAACTAAGTAGATGGTCACATAAACAAGTTAGCAAGTATAAGTGATCTCGGGCGATGTGTGGTGGACACCCTAGCATGGTGGACCCTATCTCAACCTAGAGTCCACTGTTACCTGCCCTGGCTGTTTGGAGTCTGGAGTTTCAGTGCCATGGGATATTCTACTCCCCCTTTTAAAGTCATTTCAGATTTGAATATGAAGTCTTATGTTAATTTCATGTTGGAAATGAATTCAAGCCATGTGGTCCTATCTGAACACATCTACTCGTGTCCTGTGAGTGCCCTTGGAGGGTCAGAGGGCTACTGATCTGTTTACCATATAGAACCCCTGGTCGGAAGCAGTGAAAGACCATTAACTGAGCCACATCCAGTGTAGAGCAGAGTTGCTGGCAGACATACAGTGTCAATGTGGGCTAAGTCTTTGGCTGTAGGCACTTGTGATTAAAGCAGTTCCTCCGGCCTTTGGGTCCTACCCTCAAGATTTGCTTCCTTTAGTCTCTACTCCAGTCCATGAGTCTCATGATTCAGTGTGGAGGCTGTCAGGGACCATAGTCTGAGCAAGTAATGGGCAGCTGGGCCATGGAGATTCCTGGAAAGGTCTTGGAGGATTTGAGGGAGGTTCAGCTGTGGGCTACAGAAAGGGCTCTAGTGTGCTCTGGGTATATATCTGTCCGAATTGCATACCTGTTATCCTCCACCCATGTTGCAGTTTGAATTGTCAGTTCATAAATGAATGATGAACATACATTTCTTAAAGGGTTTTTACTCTCTGTTAACTAAAATATTTGAGTAGCTGGAACATCTTTTTGCAAATCATGTGGGATGTCCCAGCCTTTCCTGTAACCATCTAAGGGAGCCTCTGGGGCTGGGGCCAGATAGTAAGGAAAGACATATCAGATTAGAAACTTAACCAATGTGAAATTGGAAGATTGTGACTGAGCAGGTCTCGTCAACCATCGCTGTATGCACAGTTTGCTTTAATATCATATGAAGTAACCTTCACCGATGACTTCACAACAGACTTATCCACAGCCACTCTGTGCTACCCCCAGCCCTGGGACACATGAACAGTACATATCAGCACACAGAGCGTGGAAGGAAGTGCTTCTGACTCTGTAGAGATAAAAGAGAAGGAAGTGTCTGCACAAGGGACTAACAGGCTCCCAGCAACCCTGTTTTCACATCCAGATACAGGCTCTCAGAGGATAACCCTAGAACAAATGGACTAATACATCAAAAGCAAAGGCAAAGGCTGACTTTGAGACTGGTACATGGCAGAGAGGAGATGGCATAGTGGGTTACGTGCTGTGCGGCTAACCTCAAATTGAGCAATTCAAAGCCACCAGCCACTCTGGAGGAAAACGACGAACTCTACTTCTTTTTTTTGTTGTTGTTTTTACATTTTATTAGGGGCTCATACAACTCTTGTCACAATCCATACATATACATACATCAATTGTATAAAGCACATCAGTACATTCTTTGCCCTGATCATCCTCAAAGCATTTGCTCTCCACTTAAGCCCTTTGCATCAGGTCCTCTTTTTACCCCCTCCCTCTCCGCTCCCCCCTCCCTCATGAGTCCTTGATAGTTTATAGATTGTTATTTTATCATATCTTGCCCTATCCGGAGTCTCCCTTCCCCCCATTCTCTGCCGTCTGTCTCCCAGGGAGAAGGTCACATGTGGATCCTTGGAATCGGTTCCCCCTTTCCAACCCACTCACCCTCCACTCTCCCAGTATCGCCCCCTCATACCCCTGATCCTGAAGGTATCGTCCACCCTGGATTCCCTGTGCCTCCAGCTCCCATATGCACCAGTGTACTACCTCTGCCCTATCCAGTCCTGCAAGGTAGAATTCGGATCATGGTAGTTGGGGGGAGGAAGCATCCAGGATCTGGGAGAAAGCTGTGTTCTTCATCAGTACTACATCGCACCCTGACTGACCCATCTCCTCTCCTAAACCCCTCTGTGAGGAGATCTCCAGTGGCCGACAAATGGGCCCTGGGGGTCTCCACTCTGCACTTCCCTCTTCATTCACTATGGTATATATATATGTATGTGTGTGTGTACATACACACACATATATACATACATACATATATTCTTTTTTTTTTTTTGCATGATGCCTTATACCTGGTCCCTTTGGCACCTCGTGATCGCACAGGCTGGTGTGTTTCTTCCATGTGGGCTTTATTACTTCTGAGCTAGATGGCCGCTTGTTCACCTTCAAGCCTTTAAGACCCCAGACACTATCTCTTTCGATAGCCGGGCACCATCAGCTTTCTTCACCACATTTGCTTATGCACGGTTTGTCTTCGGCATTCGTATCATGGAGGTGTGCAGCCAATGATATGATTTTTTGTTCTTTGATGCCTGATAACTGATCCCCTCTGGACCATGCGTTCACACAGGCTGGTGTGTTCTTCCATGTGGGCTTTGTTGCTTCTGAGCTAGATGGCCGATTGTTTATCTCCAAGCCTTTAAGACCCCAGACACTATCTCTTTTGATAGCCGGGCACCGTCAGCTTTCTTCACCACATTTACTTGTTCACCCACTTTGGTTTCAGCAGTTGTGTCGGGAGGGTGAGCATCGTAAAGTGCCAATTTAATAAAAGAAAGTATTCGTGCATTGAGGGAGTGCTTGAGTAGAGGCCCAAGGTCCTTCTGCCATCTTAATACTAAACCTATAAATATAGACACATAGATCTATTTCCCCATCCTCATATATATATATTTGCATGTACATGTCTTTGTCTAGACCTCCATAAATGCACCTTGACTCCTAGCTCTTTCCTCCATCTCCCTTGACTTTCCTCCTGTCCTACTACCATGCTCCATCGGAGCTCTACTTCTGTATAGAGTTACAATCTCAGAAACCCACAGGACCAGTTTTATCCTGTTCGTCAGTGTTGCTATGAGTTAGAATTGGCAATGAAACTCAATGGCAGTGAGTTTTTAGTGCGCATTTACACTACCCTCCCCCCCACCTGCCTGAAAATCTGGAAGCTGAGTGTCCAAGCACCAATCATGAACAGGGAGGTACAGAGTTACAGATCCAGGATTAAGTGAGACTAGGAAAGAGTTGTCAAGAGTATTGAGATCAACTTGGAATTCCCAGTAAACATCTTGCTAGGTACTATAATACAGCCAGCCAGTAATTGCTGAGAGAGTCAAGTACTCAGCACATTTTGAGGTCTGTTAACACCATACTCTTAACCCTCAATTGGCACAAGTTGTACAGTTAAATATATGCGTGACTCTTTTCACTAAGCCTTTTGCTAAAACTTCTCCAATTATTTCATGCGTGGCAGAAACTCATGTTGAGTTCTTCAGAATGGGTCCATGGGGAAAAATATCCCCAGAGTTCTTGCAGGATCTTACATTTTGATCTGTGGTCGTTATGGTTGAAGGTAGTTTGTTGCACAAAGTCTTTGGAGATAAACAGCTCACATTTTTTTTGTTAGTGTTGAGAAGTATGATGGAAACCTGATTTTCTTTTCTTTATGAGTGACTGGGTCATTTTTGCTTGGTGCTCCAAAAAGGGTCCGTTTACTTTTATTTTTTAATCAGAGGCTCATACAACTCTTATCACAAACCATACATGCATCCATGTGTCAACCACATTTGTTGCCATCATCACTCTCAAAACATTTTCTTTCTACTTGAGCCTTGGTATCAGCTCCTCATTTTCCCCTCGCTCCCTCACGAACCCTTGATAATTTATAAATTATTATTTTTCATGTCTTACACTGACCGATGTCTTCCTTCACCCACTTTAATGTTATCTGTCCCTCAGAGAGGGGATTATATGTAGATCATTGTGATCAGTTCCCTCTTTCTCCCCCACCTTCCTCTTCCCCTCCTGGTGTCAGTACTCTCATTATTGGACCTGAGGGTTTTATATGCCATGGATTCCCTGTGTTTCCAGTTTCTATCTGTACCAGTGGACATCCTCCGGTCTAGCCAGATTTGTAAGGTAGAACTGGGATCACGATAGTGGTGGGGGTGGAAGAACTAGAGGAAAGTTGTATGTTTCATTGGTGCCATACTGCACCCTGACTGGTTTCATGACTTCCCATGACTCTTCTGTAAGGGGATGTCCAGTTGCCTACAAATGGGCTTTGTGTCTCCACTCCTTACTCCCCCTCATTCACAATGATATGATTATTTTGTTTTTTGTTGCCTGATAGCTGCTCCCTTCGACACCTCGTGATCACATGCTGGTATGCTTCTTCCATGTGGGCTTTGTTGCATCTCAACTAGATGGCCGTTGTTTTATATTTTTAATGATTTATCATTTAACATTTGTACTAGCAATGTCTGAGACATCCATTTTTTTGTATTCCCTACAATATTATTTTTTGTTTTAATTATAGCTATTATAATAAATGTGTAGTGATCCTCATTGTAGATTTAATAGGCTTTTCCCGAATGGCTGATGAAAGAGCCCTAGTGGAGCAATGATTAAGACCTCAACTGATAATCTATTGGTTGGCAGTTTGAACTCACCAGCTGCTCCAGGGGAGAAACATGTGGCAGGGTGTTTTTGTAATTATTATAGCCTGGGAAACCCTATGGAGTGATTTTACTCTATCATATCGGGGCTCTCTCAGTCCAAATTGATGTAATGGCAATAGGTTAATCACTGATCTTTTCCTCCAATTATTTTCTATACACACATTTTCTTTGGGGGGGATCTCATATCTTTTGCCCATTTTCTAATAAAA
This sequence comes from Tenrec ecaudatus, assembly GCF_050624435.1. Taxonomy (NCBI): domain Eukaryota; kingdom Metazoa; phylum Chordata; class Mammalia; order Afrosoricida; family Tenrecidae; genus Tenrec; species Tenrec ecaudatus. The sequence goes on along the minus strand of NC_134531.1, from coordinate 207,058,071 downwards.
GCTTTTAGATGTTGAGTCTTGGGTGCCCTTTATATGATGGTTCCTCAAGAAATTTGTAGAAAAATGAAATTAAGAGATAAAAGAACTTTACCATGGTCTTCTTAAAGACCCCTCATATAGTCTACATTTTTTTTTCCTGAATATGTGCTTTACAAATATTTTCTTTAAATCTACAGCTGGTCCTTTTTTATTCTTTTAACTGGGCCTGTTACGAAGCAAAAGTGTTTACTTTTAATAAAGCCCAATTGGGTTTTTTTAATTTCTTTTTTGCCTATCCAGTTATACAACCACCTTTGTTGCAAGGCTCTCCTTGTTCTTATTTACTTGCGTTTCTACCTTTGACAAAAGGATATATTAATGTGGACCTATTATGTTCCATAAGGAGCCCTGGGAGTGTAGTAGGTGATGAATTGAGCTGCTGACCACAAACGAATGTATCCATTGGAACCCACCGGTCCCTCCATCGGAGAAAGATGAGGCTGCCAGCTCTTGTAAAGTTTAAAAATCTTAGAACCTCAAAGGGGCAATTCTGCCCTGCCCTATAGGATTGCTGTGATTTAGAATGAACTCAGTAACGCTAGGTGGGGAAATTTCATACAGCGAGACTAAAAGGCCTTAGTAATTAATCGAGGTGTATCTTCGTGTTTAAGTACTAACTCTGTATTGGCCATTAGGCAACATCACTGTACATGAAATTTCATTAGTTTCATGTAGCACTACTAAGGCAGTGTACTTTTCTCATCTTATATGTGAAAGACTGAAATAGTTCAGGGTCTTGGACCACAGAAGTAGCAAGGTTGGGATCCAGATTCTCTGATATGGCTGTGTTCTTTCCTTTCCAGACAGATTAATAATAAGAAGGCTTTGTGTGCATGCGTGTGTAGTTTTTATTTTATTTAAGGTGGAACAAATTTGGATATTAAGCAGAGGCATCTTTTTATCAATCCTTAAGCTCTTTCTCTTTCTTACTGGCCACCATAGAGATTGAAGATTTCAGGTTAGAGAATTTGTAAAGTTTTCTTTTCTCGTTAAAAGTATCATACCCTAGTTCCTGAAAAGCACACCTAGAGACAAGGGAACGGACAGGTTCAGCTTTTCTATGCCTTTGTTTTTCTTAACCAGTCTTGGTTTACATGCAGCATCTTCTGCCAGATCCTCCCTCGTTTCCTCTCTGAAACGACCACCCTGAGAGGCAGGAGGAGAACACGGAGGAAACCTGCCTTCCAAACCTTTTCTAAAACCCCACGCAGAGTGCAGGTCACAATGTGAGCGGCTTAGACACCCGTGTGTGTTTGCACTTGCCTATGTGCACAGAGCTATTGGGTAACTTTCAGCTGGACTGTGTTCAGGAAGGTATATGACATATCTATTTTGAGGCTGATTTGTTGTGGTGACATGTTCAACAAAAATGTTAAAAATCATGCTTCTAGAGGAAAAATCATGTTTCTGTTTTTATGAAATTCGTTATACAATGAGGGTAGACCATAGACTTAAGGAAAGGGAAGCATGTGCTCTATGTTGCCTTCTCAGTCTCCCTTTTTACTCACTCAACTACCTCTGATTTCTTTAGTTGTATTTTAACTTTTTCAGCACAACCCTCCCCACAGAAAAACTGCACTCCTCCTACGCCCTTGCCCCATCTTTTGTTTTAGTCTTCGATAGCGAGGACTCACTGTTTTTGTCTATGTGGAGATCTCCAGTTATCTTTTGATTTGGAACAGCTTGTCTTATAGCAGATTTCTCAAGAAAGAATTATAAATATAAGTTCTTGGACTTAAAACTATTTTTCTATAGTTTTAATTATTAAAGAATGGTTTATTTAAATGTAAAATATTTTGACCATGTTTTATTTTTATATGGGCTTATGAAAATATTGTCCCCTGTTAATTTCTTGTGTGCACTGCTGTCAGGAAATTTGATACCAATTTAATTTTTATTGTTATTGCTTAGTAAGCAAGTCTTTTTGCCTAGAGTCCCAAAGTGTTTCCTGAAAGTCTTAATAATTTTATCATAATGTGCTTCACAGGTGACCATTCTGGATTAACTTTCTCAAGTATGTGCTGAACCTTATTAATTTATCAATTCATATTTTCTAGGAAAAACTTCCAAAAGTTTAAGTACTCATTCTGTGTCATAGTTTTGCTTTTCTTCTTTAGGAACTGCAATTTTATGTGTCCAAGATTTCTTTAACCCTATGTCTCTGTCGGTTTTTCTTTGATCATTTGTAACCTTTTGGGCCTGCTTGTTACCTTACGTTTGTTTTGTCTTCCCCCCTCAGTCTGCTCTTTAATTTCCTTTAGTATATTCAGTCAGATCTATCTGTTTTAGTACCCCATCATTTAGTTTTTATTTGTAGACAGATTTTATTTTGCTCTTTATTTCATAAGTCTGGTTAATTCTCATTTCATAGTTTCCTGTTTTGTTTTTTAGTTTTTGTTTCTGGGGTTTTTCAAATCTGCACATGTTTTAATTTGTATTAAAGTTCTCCTCTGCTTTGTGGCTAGGGAGTGATTTCATCAGGTTTGAGTTTGGGTTTTCTGGTTTCTTCTTTTAAACCATAATGGGCTTCAGCGCTAGCTCTGCTAATTTGAGATTATTTGTCCAAAGGGATTTTGCATGTCTTTTTCAATTTATTTTGAAAGCCCTTGGATTTCCCTAGACTTTTGCAATAACAGGTGTTTCTAGCTGGGTAGGTAAATGTATAGTGTTTTACCAAGTTTCTCTGTCAAAAAATATTTTCTCTGATGGTCAGTTAATTGCAGTTTTTAACAAATGGCATTTTTAGAGATGGGATTAAATCAGTGTATTTTGTGATAGGCATTTTTTTCAAAAGTTTCTACCCACTACTGAGTCCATTCTAACGCATAGTGATCCTATAGAGGGGGTTCCAAGACTGTAAATCCTTATGTAATCAGACAGCCTCATCTTTCTCTTGTGAATTTCTACTATTTTTGAACTTCTTCCCAGTAAGTTTCAAAGAGCTGCTGCTGCCTTCTTTTTTTCCTTCTTCTTTTACAGAATATGTGTTTTATTGAATCTGTGCTTATAATTTGCATACTGTCCAAATCTAACCCATAAATACCAATTAGCTCTGTGTCCAATAGTTGTAATAGCCTACGTAGGAAACAGTGACTTCAGCTGTTTAGTAATTTGTCTGAATGAAATGGTAGATGCCAATCTACTTTTAAAACCACACTTATTTAAAAGAAATGAACTTTAAAAATTATTTTTATGCAGCTTTTTTCTTCTACTTTTCCTAAGGCTGCCATTATGATTCAATTTACAAATTGTCCCTAATTTTTTCATTGCTAACTATTTTAGAGGGATGATCATTTTTCTTCCCAACCTCTCCCAAAAAGATCCCCACATTTATCTTATACAAATGTGGATGACAAACCTCATTTTTTTCCCTTTAATCATTTTATTGGGGGCTCATACAACTCTTCTCACAATCTATACATCCATCCATCGTTTCAAACTTATTTGTACATTTGTTGCCCTCATCATTCTCAAAACATTTGCTTCTACTTGAGCCTTTGGTATCAGCTCCTCGTTTTCCCCCCTCATTCCCTGCTCCCCTCTCCTTCATGAACCCTTGATAATTTATAAATTATTATTTTGTCATATCTTATACTGTCCAACATATCTCTTCACCCACTTTTGTGTTGTCCATCCTCCAGGGAGGAGATTATAACTAGATCCTTGTGATTGGTATCCCCTCTGTACCCCATCTTCCCTCTACCCTCCCAGTATCGCCACACTCACCACTGGTCCTAAAGGGATCTGTCCCGGATTCCCTATGTTTCCAGTTCCTATCTGTACCAGTGTACATCCTCTGGTCTAGCTGGATTTGTAAGGTAGAATTGGGATCATGATAGTGGGGGGCAGGAGGAAGCATTTAAGAACTAGAGGAAAGTTGTATGTTTCATCGTTGCTACCTTGTCCCCTGACTGGCTTGTCTCCTCCCCGCGACCCTTCTGTAAGGGGATGTCCAGTTGCCTACAGATGGGCTTTGGGTCCCCAATCTGCACTCCCCCTCATTCACATTGATAGGATTTTTTATTTTTTAATGCCTGGTACCTGATCCCTTTGACACCTCATGATCACACAGGCTGGTGTGCTTCTTCCATGTGGGCTTTGTTGCTTCTCAGCTAGATGACCCGCTTGTTCACATTCAAGCCTTTAAAACCCCAGATGCTATATCTTTTGATAGCCGGGCACCATCCGCTTTCTTCACCACATTTGTTTATGCACCCATTTGTGCGGATGACCAACTTCTAATGTAAATTTATTGCATAATTGATTTTTCAACCCCTAAGTACTGTACTGGAGACAACACAGTCTGAAAAAGTGGATGGACGAGTGAAATGTCTCCAAAGATGAAAGACACTTTTGGTTTTCGGAACAGAACAGATCTGCTCCAGAGGACCACAGTCTTTGCTGATCTACCAGAATCCTCTGGCTCCTTTTGTTCAGAACAGTTACTCTAGTCAGGACATCATTATTACCCCCTGGTCCACAGGCAGTGTTTCTAATACTTTTCAGCTATAGCAAATTCCTGAAGCTTTCAGCTTGCCATTACAAGCTAAGCAGGCCTTTCATGAATGTTTACAGAATGAATACCTCGTTACAACAGAGTTTCGGGCAGCCTCACAATTACAATATTTACCGTACTGAAATTATTCCCATATCTATTTCTATTGGTCCACCATATTTTTAATTTCAGTTAGGCTGCTTTTAGTATAAGGAAATACAAAAGGGATGGGAGGTGCTCTATGATGCCATGAAGCTTAATGGGTTTCCTTTATTCTTGGGAGTAAATATTATCTGTGTTCTACCATTTGTAGAACTCCACAATGCTTTCTCATTTTATGAACTTTTTACCTCTGTCTTTGCTTTGGCATCAGCTCCAGAGCTAATAACTACTAGTTTTGTTTCCCTTGATGAGCTCTGGAAGCATAGTGATTCTGCTTTGGGCTGCTAACCCCAAGGTCAGCAGTTCAAAACCACTAGCAGCTCTGCAGGATGAAGAGGCTTTCTACTCCAATAAAGAGTTACAGTCTTGGAACCCACAGGGGCATTTCATTCCTGTCCTATCAGGACGCCTTGAGTCAGCATCAACTCAGTGACAATGAATTTGTCAATTTTCTTGAAACACAGTTTACAGTAGGATACTGGGTGGCATAAGCAGTTTGTGATTGGTTGCAAACTTGAAAGTTAAAACTCACCCAATGGTACCCCTGAAGAAAAGCCTGGTGAATCACTTCTAAATGATTACAACCAAGAAAATTCTATGATCCAATTCTACTCTTGCGATAGAAATTAGAGGATTTTATGTCAACTAGACATGCCTGGCTGGGGGAAGAGTTCAACGTGTCAATCAAGTCGCATTCTGATGATACTACTTTCAGTTTTTTCCTATCTTTTACTTAATCATGTATGATGTTCTTCATGTCATCACACAATTTATTTGGTCGTTAGTGTTTAGTGTTCAATGTGTCAAATCTGTCCTTGAGATCTTAAGTTTAAGTGGGATATACTCAAGGTCATATTTTGACTCGCAAGAGTATAAATTGGTATATAATTGTAGTTTTGACTTGATTTTCAGATGTTAAGCATCTCTTCATGAATTTATTGATGATTTTATATCATCTTGAAGAAATGTCTTGCCAATTTAAAAATTCAACTTAGTCCTTTTTTTCCATTGTAATCGTAACTTACATATTCAAGATACTAGATCTATTCAGATATATACAAGGACCCCCAAATTTGTGGAAATATGGAAATAAAAGATAATGAAAAATGTTCATGAATTTTTGAAACTGTCTCATATAATTTGACTAATTTGAAAACATTTCCTTTCATTTTTTCACTTTTTTCCTTTTAACAAATATTTATTTATTTAATCTTAATCATTTTATTGGGGGCTCTTAAAAATCTCATAACAATCCATCATTCAGTTGTATTAAGCACACTTGTACATATGTTGCCATCAGCATTTCCTAAACATTTTCTTTCTACTTCAGCCCTTGGTGTCAGCTCCTCTTTTAACTTCCCTTCCCCACCTTCCCACCCTCATGTATCCTAGATCAGTTTTATTTTGTGTCTTACACTGTCCATTGTCTCCCTTCACCTATCTTTCTGTTCTTCGTCACCCTGGGGTATGGGCTATATATATCCAACTTTGTAATGGGTTCCCCCCTCTCCCACTTCCATTTTTTTACTTCACAGTATTTTTTTCCTGAAAGAAACTGTCATTATTTCCTTTTCCTTTAGAGGTTACAACACATGTAAAATAAGTGAATTTTATCAAAATACAGCACCTTTCTTGTACTTTACCATAAAAATTAATTCCTAAGAAAATCAACTAAAATGAGTTAAAATTTACAAAGAATTATTAAGGAGTGTTCATGGGAATTATTAAAATTATATAGTACAGTGAACAATTAATATCATCTTTAAATCAGTGTGATATTTGCTCTTACATATTTTTGAAACTTCTGTCTATTTAGTTGGAGTAACAAGAAAAGAACGACTTCCGCTCACTCTTGTACATATAATGACTGTTCTACTTTGTTCTTGAATCTGGACTTCATTAAGACTCTTATTGGACTAGCAAAAATACCAACCTACATTATTTTTGACAGTGTTTTTTTGTAGTGGTTATACATTGAGCTGCAGTCCGCATGGCCGGCAGTTCAAAGCCACCAGCGAACTGAGGGAGAAAGACTGGGCTTTCTACTAACAGTTAAAGTCTCAGAAACCCACAGTGGGTCACTATGAGTCAGCATTGACTTCATGACAGTTCGGGGATTTTTTTTTAAAGCATGAAAGTTTTAAGGATGTGTGTTTTTAAAATCATTTTTTACGGCTCTTACAGCTCTTATAGCTATCCATACATCAATTATATGAAGTGCATTTGTACATATGTTGCCATAATCATTTTCAGAACATTTTCTTTCTACTTGAGCCCTTGGTAATCAGCTCCTCTTTTTTTCCCTCCCTCTACCACCCTCATGAACCCTTGATAAATTACGTTATTGTTATTTTCATGTCTTACATTGTCCGCTTCACCCACTTTTCTGCTGTTCGTGCTGCAACCGGTTCTTCCTTTCTCCCCATTCCCCACCCCCCACCCCACCTTTCCCCTACCCTCATGGTATAGCTACTCCCATTTCTGTTCCTGAGGGGTTTATCTGTCCTGGATTCCGTGTGTCCGGCGCTCTTATCTATACCAATGTACATGCTCCAGTCTAGATGGATTTGTAAGGTAGAACTGGGAGGAAGCATTAAAGAACTAGAGGAGTCTTGTGTGCTTCATCAGGCTATACTGCACCCTGGTTGACTTGTTCCATCCTTGTTACCTTTCTGTGAGGGGGTGTCCAAATGTCTATGTATGGGCTTTGGGTCTCCACTCCAACCCTCCTCATTCACATCAATATGATTGTGTGCTTTGGGTCTTCTGATGCCTGAAACCGGATTCTGTCAACACCTGTGATTACACAGGCTGGTTCTTCCTCCATGTGGGCTTTGTTGCTTCCCTGGTAGATGGCTGCTTGTTTAACTTCAAGCCTTTAAGACCCCAGACACTCTATCTTCTAATAGCCAGGCACCATCACCTGTCTTCGCCACGTTTGCTTATGCATGCATTTTGTCTGCAGGGATTGTGTCTGGAAGGTGAACATTACAGAATGCCAGGTTATTAGAACAAAGAGTTCTTGTTTGGAGGGAGGGCTTGAGTAGAGGTCCAATGTCTATCTGCGACCTTGATACTTAACAAATAAATATATGTTCATACACCTATATACCTCTCATTATATCCTCCTCTCCCATGTCCCCCTGGAACTGTTGATCCCATTGTTTTCTCCTCAGGATTGTCTACCCTGTCTTATATAGATAGACATAGAAAAAAAGAGAGAAGAAAAGGGGGCATAAAAAGCCTATAAATAGTTCCAGGCCTGTTTGTTGACCCTTATGAATGTTTTCTGATCGGGTCTGATGAGTTTCCAAGTCCTGCCACTGGAGTCAGAAGTCTATTTTCAAGATTCCTCAGAAACTTCATTGCTTTGCTCCCCTTCCTGCTCTGTTGCACTCCCTTTTTGTTTTTCCCTGGTGGTGGTGGTGGTGGTGGTGGTGGTGGTGTGTGTGTGTGTGTGTGTGTGTCTCCAGGTACTGTGTCTCCAGTGCTGTCCCCTGTATCACTGTGGGTCCATGAGGGGACATTGTGTCTGGTGGTGGGGCCAGACATACAGTCCTCTGTGCATTGCCTTTTGCCTTCTCCAAGCAGGGATGTTGTCCTTGAGGCGTGGTGGGCCAGGATACAACTCTCTCTCTCTCTCTCTCTCTCTCTCTCTCTCTCTCTCTCTCTCTCTCTCTCTCTCTCTCTCTCTCTCTCTCTCTCTCTCTCTGCTGTATCTTCAGTGCTGCCCTCTTTAGTGCATTCTTCTGGGGAGAGGGTTGAATTTGCCTATTTTTTCTTTTGTCTCTGTAACTTGAGTATCCTACACAAAATATCATTGTCTAATCCAAGGTCATGAAGTTTTACATCAATATTTTCTTCTAAGAGTTTTACAGTTTTAGCTCTTACATTTAAGTCTCTATCCATATTTAGTTACTTTTTGTGTATAGTGAGGATCATATTCATTCTCTTTACATGTGGATATACTTTGTTAGCAAAGATTATTATTTCCTGTTCTATTCATTATTGCTTTTTTTCTGGTTGCTGGAGATTAATTTTTCTGCTCCTGTTCTTACTGTTGAAGATGTTGGGTTAAGGTGATAACTTTGGTTCTTTCTTTCATTTTAATTTGTGCATTTATAGCTAATTTCCCCTGAATACTATGTTTACTATGTCCAAAAGATTTGGGTATGTTGTATTTTCATTGTAATTTGCAGATGACATACACTTAACTTGCTGAAAGCAAGGAGGACTTGAAGAACTTGCTGATGAAGATCAAGGACTGCAGCCGTTAATAAGGATTGCAACTTCAATATGGAGAATGCCAAAATCATCCCAACAGGACCAATAGATAACATCATGATAAACAAGAAAAGATTAAAATTATCCAGAATTTCATTTAGCTTGGATCCAAATCATTGGTCATGTAAGCAGCAGTCAGGAAATCAAGTGATGTATTGCATCGTTTGAATAAGACCCCTTTAAAGTGTTGAAAATCAAGGATGTTACCTCTGAATACTAAGGTGTGCCTGACCCAGGCCTTGGTACTTTTTATATGCATGTGAAAGTTGGATACTGAACAAGGAAGGACCAAGAAGCATTGATGCATCTGAATTGTGATGCTGGCATAGAATATTGAAAATACCATGTGCTGTCAGAACCGCAAACAAATCAGTCTTGGAGAAAGTAAAGCCAGAATTTCTGCTCCTTAGAAGCAAGGATAATGAGACTTAAGACATTATCAGGAAAGACCAGTCTTTGGAGAAGGACGTCATCTTTGCTAAAGTGGAGGGGCTGCAAAAGAGAGGAAGACCCTGGACAAGGTGGATTGACGCAGTGGCTACAACAATAGACTCAAATATAACAGTTGTGAGAATGATACAGGCTCAGACGAATTTCCTTCTGTTGAGCATAGGGTCACTATGAGAAAGAACTGACTTAATAGCATTTAACAAAGCAACAATCATTTTATAGTGTGATCTTAGAAAATAGTTTGTAATATCTTGATGTTTTAAAATGTATTAAAAACAATTTATTAAAAATTGCTTTATTGCCTAACATATAGTTTAATATAGAGAATCTTCCATGTGTACTGGAAAATAATATATATTTTGTTGGGTGGATTGTCCTGTGTATATCTAAGAGATCACGTTGATTGATTGTGCTATTTAGTTCTATTGTGTATTTATTGAGTCTTTTTTCTGTGTCTTCTAGCTTTCCTCAAGAGTAGTACACTGAAAAAAAATGGTACATTGAAGTCTGCTATCATTATGGAAGCAATACAATGTCTATTTCTCTCTTCAACTCTATGGGTTTTATTAATACATTTGTGTCTTTCATTTAATATATACGTAGTTATGGGTTATGTCTTCTTGTTCAATTGTCCTTATAATCATTATGTAATGCCTTCTTTGTTTCTTATGATTGATTTTGTTTTGAAGTCTATTTTATCCGAGATTAATATATTGCCACTCTTGATTTTTTATTGCCATTGCTTGATATATTTTTCCATTCTTTTAATATTCAGACTATTTTTCTCTTTGTATCTAAAATGTGTTTCTTATAAGCAACATATTAATGGGTCTTGTTTCTTATCCATTTTCTACTTTCTGTCTCTTGGCTGATCTATTTAATCCATTTACTTCAGTGTCATTATTGGTAGGTATGATTTTACTACAGATGAATATGATGTTTGTGTTGTTAGTGGTGTCTTTGTAATTTTCTGTGCTGAGTTTATTGTGTAGATATTTTTGTCATATTTTTCTTTGCTATTATTTTACTGTTTACTGGGTCTTTGTGATTTAAAAAAATTTATTGAGGTTTTTTCATTTTCTTTGAGGTTACCTTGTTACTTATTATTGCCTTCCTGATTTAAAGCAGCATCTTGTCTCTTGAAAACTACTTAACTTCCTCTCCATTTGAAAGTTTCATATCTATATCATTCCATATATTTACTTTGTAATTATCTTAACTGCAGAAATGTGCCTCGGACTCATCACTTTCATAAGTTTGTGTTACTCTGAGCCCTTCTTTAAGTGGGTTGTCTTCTGGTGGTGATGTCTTGTATGTTGATGTCTGCCACTGTTGTTGATTCTCTGTTCAGAGTTCCTCAAGTGTTTTTTGTAAGGTTGATCTTATTTTTTTTAATTCCTTTAATTTTTCCATATCTGGAAATGCACTTATTTTTCCTCATATTTGAGGAATATTTTTGCTGAATATAAAATTTTTATTTGGCCATTTTTTTTCTTTCAGAGTTTATATGTTGTTCCATTCCCTTCTTGCCTATATGGTTTCTGCTCAAAATGAAAGTTTAGTTGTGCTGGTTTGCCTTTGTAGGAAACTGTATTTTCTCAAGCTGCTTTCAGAATCTTCATTGCTTTGATAGTAGAAAATTTGATTATGGCATGTTATGATGATTTTCTGTTTGGTGTTCTTTTAACTCCTTTAATGATTATTTGTACCTCTTTTATAATGTTAGGGAAATCTTCTTCCAGAAGCTCTTGGCTAGTCTATGTTTTTTGTTTATTTCTTCCTGTTCTAGAATGTCTATGAGGCATATGTTATGCTTTTTGATAGTGCCTCGCATAACTGTTAAGACTTTTCTGTGGCATTTTTTGTTGTTCTATTGATTGTTTTTTTCCATAGATTGGTATAAAAAGATTTTTCTTCAAGCTCACTAATTTGGTCTTCCTTAGGTTCAATTCTACTTCTTTGAACTTTCAATTTGTTATCTATTTCTAATTTCAGCATTAGTTTTCTGGATTTTTATTTGCTGTTTTTGTGTGGTTTCTAGTTACTTATTTATTTTGTTGGATTGCTCTTGTAGTGTTTTCCTTAATTCTTCCTATGGTTTTTTTTCCTTTTTCTGTAAGGCTTTTGGTCTTTTTCTCCATCTCATGAAAGTACTTAAGATCCATTCCTCTGAATTTCTTTTCTGTTGGCTCCAATGCCTTTTGTTCCGTAGGAAGGTATTTTGGCTCTGTATATTAGTCTCTTTCACTACTCCATCTTGCTTCTTCATGCGAAATGAAATTAGTGTTTCTGAGACATCATGTTGTGTTTATATTTATTTCTATTTGTTGATCAAACAATAATAGAGTGGATGGTGGTGTTTGCCCAATATTTGTAACTGCTGGAGGAGTGAGGGTGACTGGGTCATATGGGGACAGCCTCCATCAGGTGGAGTAAGAAAAGAATAATAAAAACAAAACAAGAACAAGAACACACACAAAAAAACAGAGGTAATAACCAAATAAAACAGAAACCAGGGACACACACGCACTCTCCCTCATATATACAAAACACACGTAACACACACGAAGAGCCAGCAGGTATTTTGTCTTTCACAGTCAGCAGGTGAGTGCTTGTCAAGATTTATGCCGAGAATGTGCATAGTAAGAGTGTAGTCACAGGTGTGTGACAGTGTGGGATGGCAACTTTTCTAGTTGCCAGGTGAATGTAGGTAGTCCGAGATTATACCACTGATCTCTTACACCATGTCCCTATACTAGCGGTTTATAAAAACATCTAATGAAGAGATCTTTTAAAAATAAACACAAAACAACCAAGCCCAAAGCCTGAACTAGCCACTGCTTTTTCTTAATACCTATGCTCCATTACTGACTTTTGTGACTCTCAATACATAAGAGTTTTATACCAGAACTGGTTGGAGGTTTTCACAAGGGAGCCACACAGAGAGTCAAAAGCCTAAATTGGGTGGGGCTGTGGGGGGGTGCACAAGACACTCCATCCCAGACTGCTGGAATAACAACATGGGCCTATGGAAAACACCTTATCAACACAAATATGGCTCTATGTCATGATCCCTGCTATTCTGATGGCTATCTGTACATTGGTTGGGGGTTGCTTATTTTATTTTTTATTCTTTTATTATTATTTTGCTTCTTTTTTTTGGTCTTGGTCTATACAAGAAAAGCAGGGCAGACAATCTTTTGTAGTCTGTACAAGAAAAGCATGGTAAGCGATCTTATGGAGATAGGGCCAGACCAATGGTTCTTGGGGGGCATGGGAGGGGAGAAGTGGAGGAGGTCAGTGGGGAGCCAACAATGGCGATTCCAGGGGAATAGGAAGAGTTCTAAAATGGACCACATGGAGGGTGTAGCTTTTCTGGGCATGTTTGATCAGTCGAATTGTATCTGAGAGGAATTACTGAGAAGTGAATGACAGGCAAGCATAATAGTGGGGTAGGAGGAAAAACACCCACATATGTATGCATATATGTATTAAGATATATATATGAAATGTGCATTTTCATGTATATATTAAGGACATTAGGAAAAAGATGGACTTTCAGCCTCTGCGTAAATCTTACTCTGTACAAGAATGGTTTGTTCTAAAAATGTGGCACTGTATGATTCCCACCTCAATGACACGATCATTGAAGACAAAATGGATACATAAGCAAATGGGTTGAAGAAAGCTGATGGTGCCTGGCTACCAAAAACAGGTCTTAAAGGTTTGGAGTTAAACAAGTGGCTATCTATCAGGAAAGTAACAAAGCCCACACGAAGAAGCACACAAGCCTGTGAGATCTTGAGATGTTGATGGGAAGAGGTATCACACATTTACAAAACATGCATCCAAATTGATATGACTGAATGTAGTGAAGACCCAAAGTCCACCAGCAACAGAATTGGACAGTTCCTCTTAGTGGGGCCTCACGGAATGGAGGATAAGTTCAGGATTACAGTGTGGCACTGAATCATATAACTATCCTTTAGTTTAAGATTTCCTCCTATTAGTATTATGGTCCATACGTGATATACCTCATTGGTTATGTTAAACTTGTATATGTTCATTTAAGATCTCTTGGTACATGGTAGTCAAGATAGATGACCCCTCAAAGACACTGACACTAAGGGTTCCTGGAGGGTATAGGAAGTGGTTTGGGGGTGGGGTGTGAAGGGAGGAAAAGGGAAGAGAGGAGCTGATAGCATTTATGATGCTAATAAAAATATTATTTGAGAGAGAGAGAGAGAGAGCAGGGTTTTAGGATTGGTAGGACCCCGGTGGCATAGTGCATTGTGTATTGTAATGCTAACTGCAAGGTCAGCAGTTTGTTTTTTTTAAGAAGAAAGTTTTTATTGAATTTAATTTGAGAATTACTTAATGTTTTCTTTTTTTCTTACTTTTAATTGTAGTTTGGGTGAAAATATTTTCTTAATCATTTTATTAGAGGCTCATACAACTCTTATCACAATCCATGCATACATCAATTGTGTAAAGCACATTTGTACATTCATTGTCCTCATCATTCTCAAAACATTTGCTCTCCACTTAAGACCCTGGCATCAGGTCCTCATTTTTCCGCTCCCTTATGAACCCTTGATAATTTATAAATTATTATTTTGTCATATCTTGCCCTGTCCGATGTCTCCCTTCACCCACTTTTCTGTTGTCCATCCCCCAAGGAGAAGGTCACATGTAGATCCTTAAAATCGGTTCCCCCTTTCCAACCCACCCTCCATCTACACTCCCAGTATCACCACTCACACTACTGGTCCTGATGGGATCATTCGCCCTGCATTTCCTGTGTTTCCAGTTCCTATCTGTACCAGTGTCCATGCTCTGGTCTAGCCAGACTTGCAAGGTAGAATTGGGATCATGATAGGGCAGTGGGGGGTGTGGGGGAGAAGCATTTAGAACTAGAAGAAAGTTGTATGTTTCATCGTTGCTACATCACACCCTGACTGACTCATCTCCTCCCCAAGACCCCTCTGCCAGGAGATCTCCAGTGGCCTACAAATGGGCTTTGGGTCTCCAATCCACACTCCCACCCTCATTCACTATGGTAAAATGTTTTGTTCTGATGATACCTGATCTCTTTGACACCTCGTGATTGCATTGCTTCTGAGCTAGATGGCTCTTGTTTACCTTCAAGCCTTTAAGACCCCAGATGCTGTATCTTTTGATAGCCAGGCACCATCAGCTTTCTTTGACACATTTGTTTATGTACCCATTTGTCTTCAGCGATCGTATCATGGAGGTGCACACAATTATATGATTTTTCTTTGTTTTGTGCCTGATAATTGATCCCTTCGGCACCTCATGATCACACAGGCTGGTGTGCTTCTTCCATATGGGCTTTGTTGCTTCTGAGCTAGATGGCCGCTTGCTTACCTCAAGCTTTTAAGACCCCAGACGCTATATCTTTTGATAGCCGGGCACCATCAGCTTTCTTCACCACATTTGCTTATGCACTCACTTGTCTTCAGCAGTTGTGTCGGGAAGGTGAGCATCATAGAATGCCAATTTAATAGAACAAAGTATTCTTTCATTGAGGGAGTACTTGAGTGGAGGCCCAATGTCCTTCCACATCCTCATACATAAATATATTTGCATATGTACATGTCTTTGTCTAGACCTCTATAAATGCCCTTTGCCTCCCAGCTCTTTCCTCTATTTCCCTTGACCTCCTCCTGCCCGACTATCATGCTCAGTCTCCACCAGGGTTTCAGCAATTCCCCTTGGTTACATTACCTTTGATCATGCCCTATTAGGCCTCCCACACCCTCCTCACCACCAATTTGGATCATCTGTTTTTCCCTTGTCCCTGAGTTAGTTAACGCCATTTCCTTCTTTCTCTCCCATGTCCCCCCCAGAACTGTCGATCCCGTTGTTTTCTCAACCACATAGTTCATCCAGCCTATCCTATTTAGACAGACCTGCAGAGATAGCATGCACAAAAACAAGACAGAGCAAAACCAAGTAGCAATATACAACAAAACAAAACACAACAAGAAAGAAAAGCTTGTAGTTATTTCAAGGATTGTTTGTTGGCCTTTAGGAGTGTTTTCCAGTCCAGTCTGTTGGGGCACCCCACCCTGGCCCCAAAGTCCACGTTCAGCATTCCCTGGGGACCTTGCCGCTCCACTCCCTTGCAGTTCTATTGCACCCCCTTAGTGTTTTGCATTGGTGTGGTGGGATCAGATCAGGTACAGTTCCCACACTGTCACCGGTGTTGTCCCCTGTAGGGCTATGGGTCAGTGAGGGACATCATGTCTCATAGTGGGACAGGCCATGTGGTCTCTCTGTGGACTGGCTGTTCTAATTAGGATCATTGTTGTCAAGGCCTGGTGGGCCAGGATGTGCTCCACTCTCTCCTCCTCCCACTTCATCTGCTTCTTTGTGCTCCGATCAGCTATGTCCCTCTCCTGGAGCTGCAGAGTCAATGCCATCTTTTGAAATAAATTCTTCTGGGGGGAGGGGCAGGTGTCCACTTAGTACTTGGGATTGGGGCCGGCCCCCCAGACCTCTCCACTGGTTCCCTACTCCACACCTGTATGTTGCATTCACTGAGTTGAAGTCTGGTCCCTCTTTCCCTGTGGAGATAGCCCGCCCCTTGGGTGGTTTAGTGCCCTGTGCCCCCGGTACCCATTTCTTTTTTTATCATTGTTATTACTTTTTCCTTTCCCCAACTCCTTTTTAGTTGTCTACCATGTGTATCCTTGTGTTTGATCTGGTCCCTGCCATATTACCTGGTCCTCACCCCAGGAATGTTTGTACACAGTGGTTTTTTCCCTATGCCCTTTTTGCATGTTTCTTTTTTTTTTTTTAAGCTTACCTCAGCAGACTCATGTTGTACTTGTCCTTTTGTACTTAACTTACTTCGCTTAGCATGATTTCCTCCAGTTCTTCCTATGCAGCGATGTGCTTAATATGTCCACCACAGCTTTTTAGCGATGCATAGTACTCCATTGTATGTATGTACCACAGTTTTTTAATCCAATCGTCAGTTGATGGAAATTTGGGTTGCTTCCAACTCCTTGAAATTGTGAACTGTGCCGCAATGAACATTGGAGCACAGATGTCTGGCCTTGGTTTGTTTCTTGCCTCTTCTGGGTATATTCCCAGTAGGGGGATGGCTGGGCCGTATGGAAACTCGATTTCCATCTGTTTTAGATATCGCCAGATCGATTTCCATAGTGCTTGTACATACTTAAAAGTCCACCAGCTGTGGATGAGAGTTCCTGTCTCGCCACAGCCCTTCTCACATTTGTTGCTTTCTGATTTTTTGAATTGGGCTACCTTTGAGGGTGTTCGGTGGTACCTCATTGTTGTTTTAATTTGTATTTCTCTTATGGCTAAAGATTGGGAACATTTTCTCACATGTTTTTTGGCCATTTGGATTTCTGCCCCTGTGAAATTTCTGTTCAGGTCCTTTGCCCACCTCTCAAGTAGGCAATTTTTTTTTCTTTTTGGAAGCTAGCAGAGTATTGTAGATTTTAGTAATAAGGCCATTGTCTGCTGTGTCATTGCTAAAGATGTTTTCCCGGTCCATGGACTCTCTTACTCTCTTGGTGAATTCTTTCGATGTTTTATCTTCAGTATATCGCATTTGTCAATTTGTCCTCCTCTGTGTTTGTGTCCTTCCCTATTTCTGATAGCCTGTGTATTCTCTGTGCCAAAGATCTCAAGTTGGTCCCAATTCCCTCATTGGTGGCCCTAATAGTTTGTGGTTTAACTTCAAGGTCTGTGATCCACCTTGAGTTTATTCTTGTGCATGGAGTGAGATAAGGGTCTTGCTTCATTTTCTGTAGATAAATATCCATTTTTTCCAGCACCACTTGTTAAAGAGGGCATCTGCTTCTCATTTGATATTTTTGTGTCCCTTATCAAAGATCCGTTGTATGTATGCTGATGATTTTATTTTGGGGTTTTCAGTTCTTTTCCATTGGTCTGAGTGTCTGTCATTGTACCAATACCATGCGGTTTTGACAACTGTGGCTGTATAGTATGTGTTAAAGTCAGGTAAAGCAAGCCCTCCCACGGTGTACTTCTTCTTGAGGAGTTCTCTGCTAATTCTGGGCTTCTTCCCTCTCCATATGAAGTTGGTAATCAGTTTTCCCATTTCTTTGAAGAAAGATGAGGGTAATTGTATTGGGATTGCATTAAACATATATAGTACCTTTGGCAGAACTGAAGGCCAGCAGTTTTAAACCAATAGTTGCCCCAGAGGACATAGATAAGGTTCCTCTCCCTTAAAATGTTAGTTCAAAAACCCAAAGGAGCAGTTCTGCCCTCCCTTATAGGGTCATTATAAATTCAAATGAGCTCTTTGGCAGTTAGTTTGGTTTGTTTTTGGTTTATACCCTGTGTTAGTGTGGGTTGAGTAGAGCACCAATTCCAGAGACACTCAGTGTGTAAGAGTTTTATATCCAAGAGTAATTGTATATTGAGAAAACATCCTGGCCCAGTCCAGATCAAATCCTTTAGTTCAATATTAGTCACATGTCCAATACTAGTCCATGCGTTCTTCTAAAGACTCACATAGCACAAGCAATGATGCCAAAAGCAGGAAGATCACAGGTCTGTGGGTGAAACATCTGTGGAAGCATCTAGCCACTGGCACAGCTCTGCATGTGGTTCCGCCAGCTCCAGGACTCTGGTTGCCATCAGCATAGCTTCATGTCGCTTGTCAACAGAATGCGAATCAGAGAGGGTATGTGTTCCACCTCCAGGAAGAATGGAGTTTCCAGAATCCTCACAAGAAGGCCATGCCCCCACAGAGGCAATATTGACTATGACCTAATTGACAGGCTAGACTCCACCCCTTCACTCAAGGAGATTATGTAACTGCCATACACCCCATTGGGGTTGTGCTGGCAGTTTATCAAAACAAAAGAAAAAGGCTAGAAAGGACAAGTAAAAACAAGAAAAAGTTCCAGCCAAGCCTCACACCTGCTCAGGTAGACGATCCCAGTCTCCACTGCCTGTGTGACCCATGTATATTTGGGCAAATACCCTCTCTGCACACTAGGGAGCCATGAAGAACCTGAGATGATTCAATTTGCGCCCCACCCATCCAGTAACTCCCTGTGCTGTGCCTGGTCTGCTCCTCTCTCATTCTGCACTTGCAGCTCTGGAGATGTGGAGGAATGGTACAACCAGCCCGTAGGCAAACTACATTTCTGTGTATCTGGAGTGGGGATCCAGAGAATTCACCTTTCCCATTGTTGGATACCAGAGATTGCTCTAAACTGTGCTTGGCCTGCAGAGAATGAGCTATTCCCTTTTCTGGTTGTAAGGAACTATACCATTTTATTGGAAACTCGAATATTATTTTGACATTGAATTGTTTGGGAACTCTGTTTTTAACAGGTTTTTGTTGGCATATAATTCACATATCATACAATTCAGTAGTTCAGTCACATCAAGAAGTGTTGTACAACCATAACCACAATGAGTTTGAAAACATTTTATTCACTCTTGTATGCATTATTATTAGCTCCTCATTTCCCCCTAGCCTTCCCAAGGAACCATTAGTCCAGTTACTGTTTCTATAGATTTTTCTATCGTGGATTTCATATACAGAAAAACATAAAAAAATAACAATGTAAAACTGATAAATCAGAAAATACTAAAAACTAGAACAAATTTAAATCGGTCACAAGGGAGATCAGTTGATAGGGTGCTAAATTTTAGTTTAACCGCATCTTCAACAGTCCACCTTCCAGTGCACTCTGCATGAGAGCAAGGCTACTCACAACCCTGGTCCATGATCAGAGGGGACTCACCAAGGGCTTACTCCATGTGTATTATTTCTTCTCCTTCTCCTCCTTCTTTTTCTTCTTCTGCTTCTTAACTGAAGCAGCTTTAAAATAGGTCAAAAGGGAGATCAAATGATATTACATTTTTGACCTAACAATATCTGCCTTAATCAACTTTACAACGCTCTCTATCTAATAATAGGGCTATTGGTCTGTGAACTCTGGTAAAAAAAATCTTCCTTTGAGATACATATCAATTTTATATATACAAATGGATTTTGAGGTCAAACTTACTTGTAAGCCCTCATCTTAGAATAATTAGGTCTTATGATATGGCCCAGTTTAATGCTTGCCCTCCTGAAGCAATCACTGAAAATATGGGTGCTACAGCAATCAGAAAAAAATAGTGTCTGCCATCTAGTTCAGAAGCAACAAAGCCCACATGGGAGAAGCACACCAACCTGTGTGATCACGAGGTCGAAGGGATCAGATACCAGGCATCATCAGAACAAAAAGTCATATCATTGTGAATGAGGGGGAGGTGCAGATTGGAGACCCAAGACCCATCTGAAGGTAACTGGACAGCCCCTTACAGAAGGGTCGCGGGGAGGAGACGAGCCAGTCAGGGTGCATTGTAGCAATGATGAAACATGTAACTTTCCTCTAGTTCCTAAATGTTTCATCCTTCTCCCTTCCCCGCCCCCCGCCAACTATCATGATCCCAATTCTACCTTACAAATCCAGCTAGATCAGAGTATGTACACTGGTACAGATAGGAACTGGAAACACAGGGAATCCAGGACGGTGATCCCTTCAGGACCAGTGCTGAGAATAGTAATACTGGGAGGGTGGGGTGGAAAGGGGGAACCAATTACAAGGATCTACGTATAACCTCTTCCCTGGGGGATGGACAACAGAAAAGTGGGTGAAGAGAGATGTTGGACAGTGTAATATATGACAAAATAATAATAATTTATAAATTATCAAGGGTTCATGAGGGAGCAGAGCGGGGAGGGAAGGGTAAAAATGAGCTGATACCAAGGGCTCAAATAGAAAGCCGATGTTTTAAGAATGATGATAGCAACAAATATACAAATGTGCTTGACACAATGGATGTATGTGTGGAGTGTGATGAGTTGTACGAGCCCCCAATAAAATGTTTTGGTTTTTTTAAAAATAGTGTCTGAGGTTTTAAAGGTGTATAATAAAATAAGCAGTCATCTAAGTAAGGTGTTAGCTAAGTCCACATGGAAGAAGCATGCCAGCATGTATGATCCAAGGACTGTAAGTAATAAAATCCAAGATCAGAGATGGGAATTGCATTAGACCTTCAGTTCTGAGCACCAAGTTTTGAGAAGGCGGTGGATGATAGTGAAAGCCCAAAATCTATCTACAAGGTACCCCCACAGATTAAGCCGCAAGTGAATAACCTCTGTCCATTAACCAGGGATGTGAATAGTTTTGCCTTCAGACAGAGAGTGCATTGCAAAGTGGATTAGTGGACCTGTAGTTAGGTTAAAATTTATCACCTTATTGTGTGTTTTCCCTTTTGACCCATTTTTAATTTGTTCTAGTTTCTATTATAATCGTGAATTGAGGTTTTTCTGTATTTTATTATCTTGTTGGGATATATCATTTTATTTATATGAAATCCAGGATAGGTAAATCTACAGAGACAGGAGCTAGATTAGTAGTTCCTTGGGTTATGGCAGGGAAGATTGGGGGAGTAATGAAGAGCTAATAATGGTATAAGATTGAAGAACATGTTCTAAAATTGATTGTGCTAATGCTTACACAACTCTTTTTAAAATATATTTAAACTAGTGAATTATATGGTACATGAACTATCAATAAAAGTCTACAAAAATAAAATTTCAAGTTTAAAAAATAAGCGCCCCCCCCCCCCACTTTTTTTCCACTCCTCAATTTCAAGGCCAGACTTAGCTGCCAGTGTCTCCCTGAGTTTTTAAACAGAAACACTTTGCTGGTTAGTTGCTTCCAAACTGAGATAATACATGCCCACAGAATAGAGGTTTTTACTCAAAGTCATTATTCTGAGAATTCCCTTGCATTCGGTATTTACTATTTATTTTATTTTGAAACTCAAAAGTATTACATGGAGATGATACATTAGCTTGAAACAAGGAGTGAGTGTTTGCTTAAACAGGTTATAAGAAAGACTCAGGGGGCGGGGAAAGAATATTTAACTCGGGTCTAATTACTTTTGATGCTCAGACCTCACAATTCCAAATGTTGGGTGGTTCTGTGAAAAATCCATAACAGTAACCCATGGAAGCCATAAATATTCATCCACCAGGTAGATTTAGAAGCACAACAACTAACGGGGTAATGCTATACAAATGAATATTTGTGACTATGGATCAATTTTAAGTGTTGACACCAAATGTGAATTTTAAAAAAAGTCAAAAAACAGATCAAAGTGAAAATGAGGTCTGCTACAACAACATTAAATGGAATAGAAGGTGCTGCAGTGGCTTGGTGGGGAATGATCAAGGGTAAGGTTGCTTAGAGAAGAGGTATACTCTAGCCCAGGTGGCGACGAAGCATGGTAGTAGGACAGGAGGAAAGTCAAGGGAGATGGAGGAAAGAGCTAGGAGTCAAAGGGCATTTATGGAGGTCTAGACAAAGACATGTACATGCAAATATATATAGGAGGATGGGGAAATAGATCTATGTGTCTATATTTATAGGTTAAGTATTAAGGTGGCGGAAGGACCTTGGGCCTCTACTCAAACACTCCCTCAATGCATGAATACTTTCTTTTATTAAATTGGAACTCTATGATGCTCACCCTCCCAACACAACTGCTGGAGCCAAAGGGGGTGAACAAGTAAATGTGGTGAAGAAAGCTGATGGTGCCCGGCTATCAAAAGAGATAGTGACTGGGGTCTTAAAGGCTTGAAGATAAACAAGCGGCCATCTAGTTCAGAAGCAACAAAGTCCACATGGAAGAACACACCAGCCTGTGTGATCGAGTGGTCCCAAAGGGATCAGTTACCAGGCATCAAAGAACAAAAAATCATATCATTGACTGCACACCTCCATGATAGGATCGCTGAAGACAAATGGGTGCATAAGCAAATGTGGTGAAGAAAGCTGATGGTGCCCGGCTATCAAAAGAGATAGTGTCTGGGGTCTTAAAGGCTTGAAGGTGAACAAGCGGCCATGTAGCTCAGAAGCAAAAAAGTCCACATGGAAGAAGCACACTGGCCAGTGCGATCACGAGGTGCCAAGGGACCAGGTATAAGGCATCATGCAAAAAAAAAAAAGATATGTGTGTGTGTGTGTATATATGTGTGTATATGTGTGTGTATGTATATATATATACACCATATTAAATGAAGGGGGAAGTGCAGAGTGGAGACCCAAGGCCCAAGTGTCGGCCAACGGAGATCCCCTCATAGAGGGGTTCAGGAGAGAAGATGGGTTAATTAGGGTGCGAGGTAGTACCAATGAAGAACACAGCTTTCCCCCAGATCCTGGATGCTTCCTCCCCCCAACTACCATCATCCGAATTCTACCTTGCAGGGCTGGATAGGGCAGAGGCTTTACACTGGTACATATGAGGGCTGGAGGCACAGGGAATCCAGGGTGGATGATACCTTCAGGACCAAGGGTGTGAGGGGCGATGCTGGGAGAGTGGAGGGTGAGTGGGTTGGAAAGGGGGAACTGATTACAAGGATCCACATGTGACCTCTTCCCTGGGAGAGGGACAGCAGAGAAGGGGGGGAGGGGAGACTCCGGATAGGGCAAGATATGACAAAATAACGATGTATAAATTACCAAGGGCACATGAGGGAGATGGGAGGGAGGCGAAAAAAAAAAAGAGGACCTGATGCAAAGGGCTTAAGTGGAGAGCAAATGCTTTGAGAATGATTGGGGCAGGGAAGGTATGGATGTGCTTTATACAATTGATGTATGTATATGTATAGATTGTGATAAGAGTTGTATGAGTCCCTAATAAAATGTAAAAAAAGAAAAGAGGAGAAAAAATGATTAGGGCAAAGAATGTACAGATGTGCTTTATACAATTGATGTATGTATATGTACGGACTGTGATAAGAGTTGTATGAGCCCCTAATAAATTGTTAAAAAAAAAAAGGAAAGAAAAAAAAAGGTGCTGCAGTGACTCAGAATCACATGTTGAACCTAAAAGAATTTGAGTTAAAATCTAGCAATATGTTTAAATTAATATATAATTTCATAAATTTTCTTTAAAATACATATACACAGGGACACCTTAGAGGACTTCAAAAAGGTTGTAGGAAAATTTGTTATCTTTTAATTTCATTTTTCATGAATACTTTAAAGCCTTTTTGTATATATACACAGAGAAATAAATAGATATACTAAATAATACAGGTAGACAGTTACTTATTTCATTTATATTCTTAATATTTTGTGCCATTTTATCAAACCACTTATTTTAGACTCTCATTTATAAAACAAAAGCCTGCTTCAATTTAGAGATACTCTATAGAGCATTACTCAAGATAAGCTCCCATGGACTTGATTTTGAATCTCCATATACTGCATAGTTTCTTTTACTTGAATGTTTCCAGTAATGCCTCAACAATTATAAGAAAACTATCCTGTTAAAGCTACGTCATTAATATCAGAAGTCATAAATATGTAAACTCACATACCCCTGTGTTTTTGTGTTATAGGTAGGTGGGATCTACAACAAAAGCCAACCATTCTATACATCACCAGTTCTGGTTATGAGGCATTAAGTTGCTATAAGAGTGAACATTTGGTGTCTATGGATCTGCTTTGAACCTTAGAGCCTGCTTATGGGGGAAGGTAAGTATCTTTTGTTTGCTTGTTTGTTTACTGAGAATGTATTAAATAAAGTCGGACTCACCTTTGACAAATAAAATATATTTAGTGATATCATGATATTATTTCACCCTACTTCAGTCTGTGTGGCCTGAAGGTACTCTTCTACATAGTCTTTTGGAAAACCAAGTCTTCCCATTTCCAGTAGCTAGGGAGTTAAAGTTATATATTCTTGAGTCTAGTTCCCATCAAGGTGGTAACCTAGGACAAATCAGTCTCTTCTCCTGGATCCAACCTTGAAGAACTAAGAGAAGCCAAAGAGAAGCCTTGGTTCTAGAAATGAAGACCAACATCAAGGTCTCTAAAAAGAGCTTTGAGGTATTTGGAGGAAGTGAATCCCAAGAGCCTAACCTTGGGGGGCAGCGTGACTGAGGCTTTGGTAGTACCCAGAAATCAGTACCTGTGGTTCGTGTTGTCATAAACTTCTGTTTGCACAGTTACAAGGAAATTGGGATGAACAAGCAGTTGTATTTGGAAATTTTAACACATCACTTTGAGAAACAGATCAACAAAAACAAGTTGAGGTATGAATGTCTTAACACAATATGTAAGGTTGAGCTATTAGGTATATTTTGAACTCTGTTATTCTTAGCTGTTGCAAAGTCAGCTCCAACTTGTAGCAATTTCATGTGCAAAAGAACTAAAGATTGCCTGGTTCTGCACCATTTTCACAATTGGTGCCTCACTTGTGCGCATTGGTGCAGCTATTCTATCAATATATCTTATCACGGTCTTCCTCTTTTTTGTTCTCTCCCAAGCATGGTACCTTCCTTCTATAGAGACTGGTACCTACTGATAGTACAGCCAGAGTATTTGAGTCAAAGTCTTGCCATCTTTACTTCTTTCTGTACCTCTTCCAAGACAAATTTGCCTGTTCGTATGGCCCACCCACTGCCATTAAGTCAACTCTGACTCATAGCAACTTACAAGGATTCCAAGGCTGTACATTTTTACAGGAACAGATATCCTCATCTTTCTCCTTTAAAGTGACTGGTGGATTTGAACTGCAGGCCTTCCTATTAGCAACCCAGTTCCTAATCCACAGCATCACCAGGGTTCCTTTGTTCTTCTGCAGTCCATGGGAATTTCAATATTCTTTACCAATACCATAATTCAAATGCATTGACTCTCGGGCGTTCCTTACTCATTGTCTAACTTTCACATACATATGAGGTGATTGAAAATACCATAGCTTGGTTCAAGGACACCTTAGTCCTTAAAGCCATGCCTTTGCTCCTTAACATGCCGAAGAGACCTTTGTAGCAGATTTTACATCATTTGATTTCTTCACTGCTGCTCCTATGCGCATTGACTGTGAGTCTAGATGAAATTAAATGACTTTGTTTAAGATGAACTTGTTTGTCAATAAAGACTCCAAGCCCATTTCAATTTTACTTTTATTCATTAGAAAAATTAAAAACTAAATAAAATTAAATCCTTGAGAACTTGAACTCCACATGTAAGTTTTTAAGCATAATAGAGAACATTTACATGGTTCGAACACGTGTAAAGACCTCATTAAATCTGAGTATCTTTTCCCTTATTTCCACCTCTTGGTACCTCCTCTTAACTAGTCTTCTGTTGCTCCCACACCCACCCCTTGGATTCCTATCTCCTCCTGTTATTGATTCCAACACCCAAGTTGGTCCCTTGTCCATGGCTCAGTCTGCTTTCTGCCCCCTTCCCCCCACCGCCCTCAGCTCCCAGGTCTCCTCAGGACCGTTGGTCCCACTGCTCTCTCCTTGGGCATGCCTCCTGTGCCTATCCGATATAGTAGGCACACCGACTATGATGATAAGAGTTGTATGAGCCCCCAATAAAATGAATTTTTTTAAATCTGAGTATCTGTAAAATGAAGAATATGTTCTCCAACCACTAGGCAGTAATTTAAAAAATGAATCATAAGGGAAGCCTTACATAAACATATATAAAAATATATAAAACATCTGTAAAATAACTGTTACAAGTAAAATCATAAAAGGAAGAATTATTTTCTGCTTTGAATTTTTTTGTTAAAACAGGTGTTTTCAGTAATGAAAGGCATTTTGAATTGAGTGAAAAAAATATTTTTGAGGTACTATGATTTCTGATACACTTAGTTAGGCACCCATGTACCAAAGGGTCCTGAAGATTGTGGGTGAGGCCCATTTCTTCAAATTCATACAATTATACATGTACCCACTAGATGGCAGCACATATTAATAGTGGAATAATTGCTTCCCAACAAACCCCAAACCTTTAAGTCCATTGTGACTCCTAGTGACCCCATAGTTATGAAGTAATTAATGTGACACAATTAAAACAATGTTAATGAGATATTTATAACTGTGAACATATGTATTAAACATGAAAAATTAATCATGTCAAGCTAAATTTTTAATCTGAGAGACTGAAACAAGACAGTAAACTCAAGGCACCAAAAGGGCAAGAAATAAGGAAAGTAAGAACAGAGATCATTGAAATACAGAGCACAGGAAAACATAGAGAAGATTACTGTAGCTAAAGGCTGCGTTCTGCTTGTTTTTATGAGTAAATATTAGGACAAGTCAAAAAGTATTGCTACTACGGTTCTAGTTCATACATGTGTGGGTTTCTTCCAAACAAAATATTTCTGCCTGTATTTCTCTAATCATTGGATGATTACAGATAAAGTCTTGGTAGGTACCTTTAAAAAAAAACTAAAGCAGAGACTCCTAGTTGCAATATTGTAACATTTTATGGGCAAAAATATTGAATGATGCAGAAAGCATCAAAAGAAATACACATAGTCACTGTACCAAAAAGAATGAGTCAACAGTAACCCATTTCAAGAGGTAGAATATGATCAAGAAACAATGGTACGAAGGAAGAAGTCCAAGCTACACTGAAGGCATAAGCCAAAAGTAAAGCTCCAGGAATCAATGGAATACTAATTCAAATATTTCAACAAGCCAGTGAAACACTGGAAGCACTCACTCATTTATACCAAGGAATTTGTAAGACATGTTACCTGACCAACTTGATTGGAAGAGATGCATATTTGTACCTATCCCAAAGAAAGATGACCCAACAGAATGTTCAAATTACAGAACAATATCATTAATATCACATTCAAGTAAATACTAATGCATCATGTAAACCTCAGTCACCACAACCCTGAGAACAGAAGAAATGAACCAGCTTCCACTGCTGACCACCATAAAGGGGCCATGTTAGAAAGTCTTGGATAAAATGGGAGGAAAATGTGGTACAAAACTGAGCAACAGCAACAAAAAAACTTAGGACGCTGATAGAGACTCGAGGAACCCTTGAGATTATGACCCATAATCCTTTAGGCCTGGAATTAAGCTCAGATTCTAGCCAAATGATAGACCTATATGATGAACAGTAACACCAGGGATTCAGAAGAGCACATGAAACGAGGGCTATCATTGCTGATGTCAGATGAACCTTGGCTGAAAGCAGAAGTTACCAGAAAGATGTTTACTTTTGTTTTATTGACTGTGCAAATACATTTAACTATGTGAACCATAACAAATTATGGATAACATTTTGAAGAATGGGAATTTCAGAACACTTAATTGTGCTCATAAGGAAATTGTATATAGACACCAAATCTCTGGAAAATGACAAAGGGTTACTTCTTGGTTTAAAATCAGGAAATACATCCTTTCACTATGCTTATTTAATCAGTATGCTAAGCAGATAATCCAGAAAGTTCAACTATAAGGAGAAAAACGTGGCATCAGGATTAGAGGAAAATTCATTAACATCTTGCCATATGCAAGTGAAAAACCTTTTCCAGCTTGCTGGAATCAAAGAGAACTTGAAACACTTGCTAATGAAGATTAAGGTTTTGGAATGTATTACAGCTCAACATAAAAAAAAAAACAATCCACAACTGGACTAGTAAATTACATTATGATAAATGCAGAAACAATTTAAATTGTGAATGATTTCATTTTACTTGGATCCACATGCAATAACTGTGAATGAAAGTCAAGAAATCAAACACGTTGCATTCTGAAGTGGGTGGGGGAATGGAAGGGAAGCAAAGATGTCACTTTAAGAATGAAAATGTGCCTGACCTGCCTAGCAGGGCTTATTCAAGGGCAATGTAACAGCAAGGAATTACTGAACAAGAATGAAGGCTGAACATGATGGTGGGACAAGAGGAAAGCAAAAGGAAATAGAGGAAAGATCTAGGAGCCAAAGGGCATTTATAGAGGTCTGTAGACAGGTCTGTACATATGTAAATGTATTTATAATGATAGGGAAATAGATCTATGTGCCTGTGTTTATAGGTTTAGAATTAAGGTAGCAGATGGACATTGGGCCTCTATTCAAATACTCCCTCAACACAAGATCTCAATTCTACCTTATAAATCTGACTAGACCAGAACATGTACATTGCTACAGATAAGAACCTGAAACGCAGGGAATCCAGAACACTTAAACCCCTCAGGATCAATAGTGAGAATAGAGATACCAGGAGGAAAAGTGGAAGGTGGGACAAGAAAGGGGGAATTGATCACAGGGATCAACATATAACCCCCTCCCAGAGGGATGAACAACAGAAAAGTGGGTGAAGGAAGACAGGATGATGTAAGATATGAAAATAATAATCTATAATTTATCAAGGGTTCATGAATAAAGGAGAGTGGAAGAGGGAGGGAAATGAGCTGATCTCAAGTAGAAAGAATATGCTTTGAGAATGATGATGGCAACAGATGTACAAATGTGCTTGACACATGGATGAATGTATGGATTGTGATAAGAGGTATAAGAGCCTCTAATAAAAGTATTTTATAAATAAATAATGTGCCTGACCCAAGACATGGTATTCTTTTTTTAAAATCATTTTATTGGCATATATTTCACATACCATACAATTTTAGAATGTTTTCTTCTTGTACTCCTTGTTAGCTCTCCATATCTCCTCAGTGCCCCCCTGTCATACCATAGGTAATTATTAATCCAGTCACTATCTCTGTAGATATACCTATTCTGGATTTCATATACCAGAAATCATATAAAACATAAACAGGAAGGAAACAACAAACCCAACAACAATGACTAGACAAAGCATAGAGAAAACCTCAATAGAAAAGAAAGAAGAAAATATTAAAAACTAAAACAACTTTAAAATGGGTCAAAAGGGAGATCATATGAAAAGGCATTACATTTTAACCTAACTACATCTGCCATAATTGACCTCATTGTGTTCTTTGTCTGAAGCAAGACTATTCACATCCCTCGATTATGATCAGAGGAGATTCATAGGAGGCTTAATCCATGTGGGGACCCTGCGAATGGATTTTGGGTTCCCACGGGTATCCATAGCCTTCTGCAAAGTAAGTGTTCATAATTTAAGCTCTGATGCCATTCCTTCCATCAGATTTGAATTTTATTATTGATTTTATTATTTACAATCTTTAGATCACACAAATTGGTGTGCTTCTTCCATATCGACTTAATTGATGTCTCAATTAGATGGCTGTGTATTTGTAGACAAACATTTGAGACATCAGACACTATTCTTTCTGATAGCAGGGTATCATCTAGTTTCTTCAACTACCCATATCTTCAGGGCAAGTATCAAGTAGGGTCATGTCATGAGAACAGATTATTCTTAGATTGGAGCTAGAATTAAATGCAAGCCCCAAATCCATTCATATAACTCTGGTTTATATACGAGGGGGTACCAAAAAACACTGGATTTTATTTTCAAAGCTATGTATGTATGTATGTATTTATTTTTACAAAACAACTGTATCACCTTCAAAGTGCTCTCCATTACATTTAATACATTTGCCAAATCGGTGATTCCATTCTTGGAAGCATTTTCCAAACTCATCTGTTTGGATGGCTGACACCACCTCCCTTGTTTTTTTCTTCACCTCTTTTTACATCGTCAAATCGCTGCCCTTTTGTGTCTCTCTTCATTCATGGAAACAAAAAGAAGCCGCACAGTGAGGTCAGGTGAGTGAAATGCATGGGACAAGAGAGGCATGCTGTTTTTTGCCCAAAACTGGTGCAATGAGATGGCTGCATGAGCAGGTACATTTGAACCAGTCCCCTGTCTGCCACAAACCAGGTCTTTTTTGTTGAACACTGTTCAGAACCTCTAAATAGAAAACTTGATTAACAGTCAGACCTTGTGGAATGAACTCCAAATGCACTATCCCCCTGACGTCAAAAAACAAATGAGCATTGCTTTAGGGCCGGGGTGGGGGGTTCCCCCTCGTATGTCTCTGGTTCACTTTAGAGACATCATTATCTTTTTCTGATAGAGAACATTATAAATTATCCCTCTGGGGCATAGGGTAGTTCTCTTGATAGTGTCATTGATTTAGCCAATGGTATAGAATTTAAAACATGTTGAGAAAAAGAAATTTTGCAAGTATATGCTGAAATACATGAATTGTTGACTTGTGCAGATAAATTCCTAAGTGACTGGACCCTGTTTACACAAAGGGGATTGGTAAGAACACTCACTCACAAAGGCAGAGCCATACCAACCAGATGAATACATGTCATAAGAAAACAAGAAGAGCATTAAGATAGTAAGTATATGGTAGCCCCAGACACCCTCAAAGCAAGAGACCCAAACCAAAGTACAGTGACCTCTAACCATGGGATAGCAGTCATTTTCTTCTTCTCGCACTAGGGCATTTCAGAATAAATCCAAGCGATTATGCCAGTTCCTTAAATCTGCTGCAAGTGAGTTTAAGGAAAAGTCCATTTTACTTAGTGGGTCCCCACATCGAATCCTTCTGGTGTGGCCTTGAAGCTCTGGCATTTACATTAGGTCTTTAATCCATCATGAGTTTGTTTTGGTGCCTGGACAAGGTATGAGTCCTTTTTAAATCTTCTACATTTGGGAGATCCAGTTTTTACGGCACCATTTGTTTAAGAGGGTGTCCCTTGCCCATCTAATGTGTTTGGGTCCTGTTCCATTGATCGTCGTATCATTATACCAGTACTAGGCTGTGGACTTTTGTGGCTGTGTTTTGAGGTTGGGTAGTGCAAGGTCTCCAATTTTATTCTTCTGTTTATTAAGTTCTTTGTTTATCTTGGGCCTCATCGATTTCCATATGAAGTTGATAATTCGTTTTTCAGTTTCTTTAAAGAAGAAATTGAGATTTGGATCAGAATTACATTGAAGTTGTAAATTATTGTATGTACAAAATATTGAAATTTTCACAATAATAAGTCTTCCTATCTATGAGCACAGGATATTTTTCCATTTGTGTAGATAGCTTTTGTTTTCTTGTAATAATATTCTGTAGTTTTTTTGTACAAGCCTTTTGTTTCTTTGGTTAAGTTTATTCCTAGGTATTTCATCTCTTTTTTTTTTTAACAATTTATTGGGGCTCATACAATTCTTATCACAGTTCATACATATACATACATCAATTGTATAAAGCACATCTGTACAGTCTTTGCCCTAATCATTTTTTTCTCCTCTTTTCTTTTTTTACATTTTATTAGGGACTCATACAACTCTTATCACCATCCATACATATACATACATCAATTGTATAAAGCACATCCATACATTCCCTGCCCCAATCATTCTCAAGGCATTTGCTTTCCACTTAAGCCCCTTGCATCAGGTCCTCTTTTTTTTTCCCCTCCCTCCCCTTTTCCCCCTCCCTCATGTGCCCTTGGTAATTTATACATCGTTATTTTGTCATATCTTGGTATTTCATCTCTTATGTGGCTATTATAAAAGGTATGAATGAGTTATTAATAATAATAATAAATAAAATAAATGGTATTTTCTTGATGTCTTTTTTGGAACTCTTTTAACTGATATGTAGGAATCAAAGGATTGATTTCTGCTTGTTAATCTTTTATACTGCTACTTTACCAAATCCCTTAATTTCTTTCAACAGTTTTTTGTGTACTCTTTGGGGTTCTCTCTATATAAAGCCATGTCTGTCATCCACAAATAGCAAGTTTCACTTATTTTTCTTCCCAATTATATTCCCTTGATTTCTTTCTGTGGTGTGATCATTCTGGCTAAGAGTTGCAGCAAGATGTTGAATGCAAGGATAGTGACGGGAGCACCCTTGTCTAGATCTGGGTTTCGGGGGAAATGTTTTCAGTTTTTCTCCATTGAGTGAGAGAATGGCCATCAGATTTTGGTATTAATCAAATTTATCTTGAAAGCAGTCCAGTCAGAGTGCTCCTCAGAAGGGAGGGCTGTGAGATTTCATCATCTGTACTTTAGATGTGTTAGTAGAAGGGATCATTCTCTGGAGAAGGATGTGGTAGTAGCCAGTGCAAAAGAAGAAGACTCTCAACAAGAAAAAGTATCTGGAGTACTTTCAAATAGATTTTCTCTCGTAATTATGTGGCTAAACTTGATGAAGAATGCATGAGGGCACCCAAGAAATGAATGCAGGCTTTTATCTGAGGGCTTATATACAAACCTTTATGGATATGTGTGACAAAATTTGCAGATTCAGGAGAGACATATTTTATTCTGTAATTGAAGGTAAAATGTTGTTCTATTTAAGTGCTCTGACTCACAGCCACCGTATGTACAACAAAATGAAACATGCCCAATCCTACTGCCATCCCTACAATTGTTATCTTTGAACTCATTGTTGCAGCCACTATATAAATTCATCTCCTCAAAGTCTGCCTCTTTTTTACTCCCTTATACTCTGCCAACCACGATGTCCTTTTGCAGGTGCTGGTCTCTCCTGATAATACCTGTTCTTCATATAGTCCAGTCCAGCAGATTATTTGCTCAGTATACAAATTGAGTAAGTATGGTGAAAGGATACAACCCTGATGCATACCATTCCTGGTTTCAAACCATGTTCCCTTGTTGTGTTCAAACAACTGTTTCATAATTCATGTGTAAGTTCCACTTGAGTACAGTGAAGTGCTCTGTAATTCCCTTCACAATGTTACCCATAGTTGCTTTGATCCACAAAATTGAATGTCTTTGCATAGTCAATAAAACACAGGTAAGCATCTTTCTAGTATTCTTAAATCAATATCCATCTAACATCAGCAGTGATAACCTTTGTTTGACATCCTTTTCTGAATTTGACTTGAATTTCTGGAAGCTTCCTGTTGATGTACTATTGCAACCAATGTTGAGTGATCCATAGCAATGGTATACTTGCATGTGATATTAATGATATTATTCAATAATGCCCCCTCTTTGTTGGGTCACTTACCTTTGAAATGGGTACAAATACAGATTTCTTCCAGCCAATTGCCCAGGTAGCTGTCTTCCAAATTTCTTGGCATAGGTGATACTTTCAGACTTCATCAACGTTTTGAGACATCAGTTCCTGGTGTCTTGTTTTTGGCTAATACTTGCGATGTATGGTGGACTTTTTTTGTCAGTACCATTGGTTCTTGATCTTATGCTACCTCATGAAATGGCTGAATGTCTACCAGTTCTTCTTGGTGCTGTAGCTCTGTTTACTCCTTCCTTATTCTTTTGATGCTTCCTACATCATTTGATCTTTGCCTGTTAAAATCTTCGAAATTGAGATTTGAGACTTAAAATTGTCTTTAGTTCTTTCAGTTTAAGATATGCTGAATGCGTTCTTCTGATTTGTTTTTCTAACTCCAGGTCTTTATGCACATTTCATTATACTTTACTTTTTCTTGAACTGCTTTGTGAAATTTTCTGTCCAACTCTTTTACTTCATCATTTGCCTTAGCTACTCTATGATCGAGAACAAGGTTCAGAGACTCTTCTAATATCCTCTTTGACATTTTCATTCTTTCTTGTCTTTTTAATGATCTTTGCTTTCTTCATGTATGATGTTCTTGATGTTCTTCAACAACTTAGTGTTCAAGTAGTTAAATCCATTCGTTAGCTGGTCCTTAAACATTCTTTAGGTATTCCCTACTGTGTTAGTCTGGATGGACTAGAGAAATAAATTCATAGACACACATACGTATATAATAAAGAGGTTTATATATAAGAGCAATTGAATATTGAGGAAACATCCCAGCCCAGTCCAGATCAAGTCCTTAAGTCTGATGTGAGCCCATATGTCTGATCCCAATCTATAAAGCCCTCTTCTGATTCACGAAACACATGCAATGATGCCGAATACAGGAAGATCACAGGCCAGTGGGTGGGAAGTCATGTGGATCCAGTGGCATTGTAAGCTTCAGCGCTAGCATGGTTCTCCACATTGGCTTTTCTAGCATTGAGGGTTGTATCAGGTTAGGTCCATGTGGCTTCTCCTCAGGGATGTCTATCAAGGATATCAGCCTTGCCAGTAGAGAGTCTCCAAGGGAGTGAGCTGAGAGAGAGAGAGAGAGAGAGAGAGAGAGAGAGAGAGAGAGAGAGAAATGTCTTCCCCCTCCAAGGAGGAAAAACAGGAGTTCCCAGAATTCTCAGGAGAAGGCCATGCCCACACAGAGACCTCATTGGTTATATCTTCATTGACAAGCCAGACTCCATGCTTTTACTCATAATCCTCTCAAACTGACACCAGATTATGTAACTACCACACTGACTGATGGCATAGTAGGTTACACATTGGGCTG
Organism: Tenrec ecaudatus; assembly: GCF_050624435.1. Taxonomy (NCBI): domain Eukaryota; kingdom Metazoa; phylum Chordata; class Mammalia; order Afrosoricida; family Tenrecidae; genus Tenrec; species Tenrec ecaudatus. The sequence continues at coordinate 207,023,505 of NC_134531.1, read as the reverse complement.
TTAACCAGAAGTCAGCAGTTAGAACCTACAAGCCACACCACAGGAGAAAAATGAGGCTTTCTACTCCTATAAACATGTTTAGCCTGGAAACCCACAAGAGCAATTCAACCTACCCTATAGGGTCACGATGAGCTAGAATGGACTCAATGGCTATGAGTAATGATCCTGAGATCTAGGGATGATTTATAGCCAGAATACTCCTTACAGGAAAGAATAGCAAGGTGTCCGCTCACGTACTTTGCATATGTAAGGACAAGCCAGTCCCTACAGAAGATCATGCTTGGTCAAGTAGAGGAAGGCCCTTGACAAGATGACTGTGTGCAGCTTCAGCAATGGGCTCAAAGATAAGGACAATTGTGAGGATCAAGCAGTGTTTCTTTTTATTGTACATAGGGTTGCTATGAGTTAGAACCAACTCAATGTTGTGTTTTGACTCTCATGAACTTATTTTAATTTTCTTTAACTTCAGCTAGAACTTACAGATGAACAATTTACGGTCGGTTCCACAACCAGTCCGTGGCCTCATTTTGGCTGCTGTTATTGAGTCGGTTCCACAACCAGTCCCTGGCCTCATTTTGGCTGCTGATGTTGAGTTTCTTTATCATCTCTTCCCACAGATATAGTCAGTTTTATTTCCATGCATTCCATGTGTTGAAGTCCACATGTATAGTCACCACTTACGGTGTTGAAAAATGGTACTTGCAATGAAGAGATCATTAGTCTTTCAAAATTCTGTCATAATCTCCAGCTTCATTCCTATCCCAGATGCCATATTTTCTAACTACTGTTTCTTCCTTTTTGTTTTCAATTTTTATATTCCAGTCCTCAGTAATTATCATGCATATTGATTGCAGGGTTGCTCAATTTCAGACTGAAGAAGTTGGGTAGAATCCTTCCATTTCTTTATCATCAGCTTCACTGGTTGGGTCATAAATAATTCTATTATTTGGACTTCCTTTATATGCATAAGGATATTACCCTTTCATAGACAACATTCTACCTGAAGAAAGATGAATATTAAAGTCACATTTAAAGACGTTACATCACGGATAGCTAATAATACGTATATGCATATACAAGAGGGTACCTAAAAAACAACAGAAAGAAGCTCCATTGGGCAGAGTTTTCACAGTATGCATCTTTCCTGTAGATGAGCATCAAGCAACTTGCTCTGAGTTAAGTACACCAAGTGGCATCTCTCTGGGCACAGTGAATTTTTTAATAAAAGCAGTTTTGCTCAAACCTCCTTTTTTGTCATGGCCGATTTAAGAGAACAGTGTGTGGCTTGGAAAATTTGTTTCCTGCTCGGGAAAAATGCCACAGAAACTGTTGTGATGTTGAACACAACTTACAAGGACAGCGCTATGGAAAAAGCTCAAGTGTATGAGTGGTTTTCTCATTTCAAACAAGATAAAATGTCGATTGAAGACATTGTACACAGAGGCATATAGGTGGCAGTGAAATACTACACCCAAAGAAGAAGTCCAGATTCATAAATACAGATATGTTCTATGTAGTATGTGCTATGTCCAAGTACCAGATTCTAAAGTAATCCTGCTAAGCAAAAATCAAACCTGGCCAAAAGTTCTCCTTAAAATTTCTGAAGTAGATTAAAAATAATAAGAGACTACACTGTAGTGTGTGTGCAGCTTGTACTGGGTGGTGTGTTTGTTGTATTTGCATAAACTCATGTGCACACAGCTCTTACAAGGAATTTAACCTCTCTCAGGTGGGACTCCAACACTGCAAACCTGTAGTCATCATCCACATGCGTGACTAATACTACTTAGCTCCAGGGAAATGCTTCTGCTCTCTCTTGCTTCTGTCTGTAAAGTAAAACATGAAAGCACCTATGCTGCCACCATGTCAGGAATTACTGGTGCTTCAGGTGCATGGGGCACTGCCTGGTTGGTGCTTGTGAAGAAAGAAGGCAAGCTAGTGATATCCTTCCTCTCAGATGGCCTGGGTATAGAAGTTTCCTGTATAAAGGAGTATCTTCTCAAAATAGCAAATATTTTTTGCTTTACTTGGATAATTTTTATTTAAAATTATATTCAGTAACTATTTGTATTTTGTCTATATAACATAATATTTTTGAAAATGGAGAAGAAAATTTTATTTTTCACATTGTTTTTAAATTTTTGGTGAAGCTATTTAAAATTTCAAATTTTTAGTGCATAATTAATCCTTTAGCCTTTTACCATCAACAAATAAAAATTTGCTAAAATGTTTTATAAGAATATGATCAGTGCTTTTCCTAAGATGAAAGCAGTAACACATTGATGAAAAATATATGTCAATTAAGTGTCTTTATTTTTCATCCAAGCAGTTTCTGACAATCAACAGAACATCTAGTTATATGCAATGATAATTTAATTCTAGCAGTTTGACATTTTGGCAACTTTTCTGCCTTATAAAACCCATGGCTTTAACCTAGTTTCCTCTTTGATTTTAGGAAAGTGTATTTGTCAAGGTAGGGCATGTACTTTACTTTGCCACTTTATAATCTTGATGCATAGACACCTTCAAAGAGCTGTGGAAAAATGAATTAAAACATCATGGAGTTTTTCCATGAACTTTTAAAAGCCACTTCATATATGGTAGGTGTGCAGATGCAAAAAATGTTCAGTGGTAGGGACCATGTGACACCCAGCCCCCCACTTAAAGGGCTGTGGTGAAGGAGAGGATAGCCTCTGGAACAGGCACCTGTACTTGAGAAACCTGCTCTGCCACTCATTCTAATGTGTCCTTGGACAGGCTACCTATTCCTGTCTTCTTGTATCACATTCCTCCTCACCTCTTGGAGATGATCATAGATGTGCCTGAGGGTTTCCATAAGATATTGTGGGTTCACATATGGGAGCCTGGTGTGCTACTTGACAGTGATAGGTTTTGGTGTAGTGGTTGCACATTAGGTTGTGATCCACAAGGTCAGCAGTTCAAAACCACTAGCCACTCCTCAAGAGAAAGATAGGGCTTTCTATTCCCATAAAGAGTTACAATCTCAGAAACCCATGGGGGTAGTTCTGCCCTGTCCTATAGGGCCACTGTGAGTCAGCATTCACTTGTTGACAATGTCCTGCTGCTCAGTGCTCTTTCACTCTGTACATGGGAATACACAAGCATCCATAGTGTACAAGTTGGCTCCCATCACACTTCCAACATGGCCATGAATTTCCAGAACATTTTGGAATCTGTGGAGATTTTTCATTGCCAGATAATACCATAGATAATAAAACTGTAATGTTAAAGCATATCTAAAGGCTAGCAGAGGTCTCTTGAGAAGTGGGTTATCTGTATTAACTCTGTGGTCTGGAAAACTAGGAGCTGACTCCCTGCCTTAAATGTCTCCTCCCTGTTCTCCCTCACACCAACCCTTCAGCTACTCTCTATTTCCCAAGACCTGCTGCAGTCCTTAGTTTAAAAGTGGGTCATCCTCTGGCCAGTGCAATTGAAGGCCTTATCATTGCGCCCTATATGCTTGGTGGCTGATGGTTCTGCCTTCTCCCTACTTTGGATAGTAGTTTCTGGGGTTCACTTCCTGTCTGCTGGCACTCTGAGTTGAGCCCTGTGGGTTAGAGTAGTTTGGAAACTGAACTCCCTTTCCAACATTATGTTTGCCCTGCAAGGTCAAGCTAGGAGAAACAATGACTGGAGGTACTGTGGTCACATTGACATTGTGTCATCCATATCCAGGAAAGGACTAGGCCACAGGATAAGCTTGATGAAGTAGTGTGGACCCTGCTGTAACCTTGGAACCTGTCCTGAGGTATCTACAGGACAGTGTCTTACAGGTGATCCCCAATATGCCAGGCTCTTTTCAATGCAATAAAACAAGAATGCAGCCAGAGCCTTCCTTTGCTAATATACATCTTAGTGGTCTCCTGCCATTAAAAAAATCATTTTATTGGGGGCTTGTATAGCTCTTATCAAAATCCATACATATATCCATTGTATCAAGCACATTTGTACATTTGTTGCCATCATCATTCTCAAAACATTTACTTTCTACTTGAGCCCTTGGTATCAGCTCCTCATGTTTCCCCTCCCTCCCCGACCCTCCCTTCCTCACGAACCCTTGATAATTTATAAATTATTTTTATTTTTTCATGTCTTACACTGACGAATGCCTTCCTTCACCCACTTTTCTGTTGTCTACCCCCAGGAAAGGGGTTATATGTAGATAATTGTGATCGGTTCCCTTTTCTCCCCCACCTTACCCTTACCCTCCTGGTATCTCTACTCTTATTATTGTCTTGAGGGGTTTATCAGTCCTGGATTCCCTGTATTTCCAGCTCTTATCTGTACCAGTGTACATCCTCTGGTCTAGCTGATGCCTGATACCTGATCAAGTTGACACTTCGTGATCACACAGGCTGGTGTGCTTCTTCCATGTGGGCTTTGTTGCTTCTCAGCTAGATGTCCACTTGTTTATCTTCAAGCCTTTAAAGACCCCAGGATCTATAACTTTTGACAACCGGGCACCTTCAGCTTTCTTCACCACATTTGTTGATGCACCCACCCGCTTTGTCTTCAGCAATTGTGTCGGGCAGGAGAGCATCATGGAATGCCAGTTTAATAGAACAAAGTATTCTTGCATTGAGGGAATACTTGAGTAGAGGCCTGATGTCCATCTGCTACCTTAATACTAAACCTATAAATATATGCACATAGACTATTTCCCCATCGTTGTATACAAATATATTTACATATGTACATACCTATATTTAAACCTCTGTAAGTGCCCTTTGCCTCCTAGTTCCTTCCTCTATTTCCTTTTACTTTCCTTTTATCCCACTATCATGTTCAGCCTTCGTTTGAGTTTCAGTAGATCCTCTGGATTACATTGCCCTTGATCAAACCCTACCAGGCCTCCTATACCCTCCTCACCATCAGTTTTGGATCACTTGTTGTTCCCTTGTCCCTGGGGTTGCTAACACCCACTTTCTTTTTCCCGCCCTCCCTCTGTCCCATTCCCCCGCCCTCCTCCATATTGTTTATCCCGCCTATCTTATCTTGATAGACCTGCAGAGATAATAATATGCACAAAAAAGAGAGAGCAAAACAAAGCAACAAAAGAAAACAACAACAGAACCAAAGACCAAAATAAGAGAAAGCCTGTAAATACTTCAAGGTTTTTTTGTTGACCTTTAGGAGTATTTTCCAGTCGAGTCTGATGAGATGTCACACCCTGGTCCTACAGTCTGTTTTTGGTACTCCCTCAGGACTTCCTTGCTCTATTCCCCTTGCTGTTCTGTTGCACACCCTTTGTATTTTGCCTCAGTGTGGTGGGGTCAGATCGGGCACAATTCCCGCACTGTGTTGTCCCCCATTGCACTATGGGTCAGTGAGGGATGTTGAGTCTCAGTGGGGCTGACCCTATGGTCCTCTCCAGGGCAAACCACCAGGGAAAAAGCAAAATGCTCTGAGCAGGAATATCGTCTTTAGGCCTTGGTGGGCCAGGATGTATTCAACTCTCGCTTCCTCTCCCTTCATTTGCTCCTGTGTGCTCTGATCAGATATGCCTCTCTCCCTGAGCTGCAGCTTCAGTCCTGTCCTCTGAAGTGAATTTTTCTGCAGAGAGAGGGGCTGTCCATGTAGTTGGGATTGCCCCCCCCCCCCTCAGACCTCTCTATTGGTTCCCTGCATCATGCCAGTTTGTTGCATTCATGTCTTAGAGCACTGGGTTGAAGTCTGGTTCCTCTTTCCCTGTGGAGATATAAACAATACCCTCCCCTTGGGTGGGTTAGTGCCCTGTTCCCCTGCTACCTATGTCTTCCCCTCCCCGCCCCAACCCCGTCCTTTTTAGTTTCTCCTGCCATTCTGAAATGAGCCAACATGCTTGCAGTCTGGAAAATGTTGATAGTACAGATGTGTTCAAAGAACCAAAGAGTAAAGCTGAGATAGATAAATGGCTAAATAAATTGTGGAACAGCAGGGGCAAATTTTCCTGACAGAAGAATTTCAACTAATATATGTAGATGTGCTCTCTCCAGGCAGGGCCAATTAATGCTTTTGCCACTGTATGTGCACATAACTCACTTCCAAAGACCAGAAAGTGAAGTGGGCCTTGTAGACACCTGCTAAACACCACCTTCAGCAGGTGATCTCGGTGAGCATGAAAAGTGATAACCCCGTTGATGTCCTGCTGCTGATAGTATGGGATAGGCAGGGCACCTCACCTCTTTTTTTTTTTTTCTTCCCAAACAGTGGAACCTTCAGGTAGTCAATAAGCCTCTGAGGGTAGACTCTAGGTGTGTATGGGGCTCACTGTCTATGGTGGCCCATCCTCTTCTTGCCTGGGAAGGATGCCTGGACCCCCGCCCACTGCTATGTCCATAGCAGCTCTCCATTCCCCTGACTGCCTCACTTGTGCTGCCTCGGTCTTCCTCTTCATTGTGCTATGTGCCTTCCTTTCCTGGAGGCCACTGTCCCTCAGACCCTGGCCTCCTCCTGGCTCCTGCTCAGGTTTTGTGGGTGCAGGTGGGCATTCCCCTCCACTTCCTCCTGCCCTGCTAAAGGGAGCCCCTCCCACATGCTGCCTGCATGCTGGGTTCCTTCCCTTTCACCTCTCACGCTTTCCCTCACTCTGCTTCTATGTCTGCAGCTTCCTTTTCCAGCCATCTTCCTTCACCATGTCCTGCTAGTAACCTGCTGGGTCTCTGCTCCTGTGGATGGTCAATACACTCAGCTGATTGTTCTTAACTGTCACCACTCCCTCGTCTTCTGCCTTTTCCCTGGTGCTCTGCCACATTGCCCTTTTCAAGGTCACCAGAGACCTCCTTGTGGCCAAATCCAGAGTAGATTTTCAGTTCTATTTCATGACTTTTCAGCAACATTTGACACTGTGATCACCAGTAGTCAAGAGCAGAGGCCATTGGGCTAGCCGCATGGATTCCAGCCAGCTCTTCTGCCCTGTTGACCTTGAGCATAGTGACTCTGGGCCTGTTTTTCTTATCTGTAAGACAGAAGTTTCTGTGAGAATTAAATTATTTAATACACACACCAAACCTAATTCAAGTTCACTTGACTTATAGTGACCCTCTAAGAGTAGAACTGCCTCTGAGTTTCTGAGAGTGTAACTCTTTACAAAAGTAGAAAGCACCATCTTTGTTCCATCAAGCTGTTCAAACTGCTGATCTTGTGGATCTTACCCAGTGTGTAACCACTATGCTATCAAGACACACACACACACACACACACACACACACACACACATGCGCGCGCACAGAAAGTGCAGACATATACCAAGTACTTGGTTAGCACTATGTTCCTGTCTTCCTGGCTTCCCCCTGTCCTTCCTAATCACAAATGTTGACATCCTTGGGACTCAGTCCTTCCAGACCACACCATGGCAAGGCATCTAAGGTCTCAGAACAAAGGGGCCAGTTTCTTCCCCCAGCCCCCAACAGGAGCGTGAAGTCTGCCTCCTAAGCCAGTCTGTCAGTGCACTAGAAGCTTCAGATGTGTGTGTTCTGTGACCTAGAAATTACATCTCTATAGTCCAAGGAGAAGGACAGAAAGAAGGCAGCTAAAGATAATTATTAAAGTATGCCAGATGTATGTATGGATTGTGATAAAAGCTGTAAGTGCCCCCAATAAAATGATTTAAAATAAAAATATTTTAAAGATAATTATTAAAGTATTATTCAGTGCAATACTTCAGAATGCCTGAAAAGTACAGCCATTGCAGACATTACGTTCCTATGTGCTGTGAGATGGGAGACCATGGGGAATGTGGTTTTTGTTGCATAGATTTAAATACAGCACCATGGAAAATCTGTAGTGCATGATGTAAAGTAAGAATATGGAGATAAACGTGTGATTTAGTCTTAATTTTTAGCACACAAAAAATGTCACAACTCACATCCACTTGAAAAATAAACTTTGAAGGTGGTGGGGGCAAGGTATCATCACACTATCAATACTGGTCATTCCTGGGTAATGCTATTATTACAAGTTGTTGCTATATGTATGCATGTCCTTTTTTCTGTAATAGACACCTAACATACTATCTTCCTTTACTTTCTGAAATGAAATATCAGGCTAACTCTGAAGGGCTGGTGAGACCTGTACAACTCCATTTATTCAAGTGCAACAGCCACCCCAGTGCCACTTGCTGCCCCGGCGAACACCCCCTCCTTACCCACCCTCTACAGATGGCGCTTCTTTGCATTCATCTTTGTATTAGTTCTCATCTGACTTTTGTGTAAGGTAGTGGCATAAAATATAAGTCAGTACTAAGTGGAGCTGGGGCGTGAGGAATGTTGCCACTTCTAAGGGTGGGCTGATGTGGCATTCTCTCCCTTCTCTCGTGGCATGGTTATCAGGGCTGCTGGGTCCCACGTAGGGTCCTTCCATCCCCACTACCTAGACCACATCAGGAATGTGTTGCAGATGAAGTGCCATCTTCCATTCGAAGCTTCTGTGGTGAGCTTTCAGGACTGGATCTAGAAGCAGTCCATTGCACTATGAGAATCACTGGGGCAAGTAAAGGATCTTTGGCACATGCCCTTTCAGCCAGGAGTTCTGGGGAGAAGGGGCCTCATCTACAGTTACAGGACACTGGAAGTCTGAGCCAGTGTGTTAGGACAATCCCCTATCAGTCAAGGGCTGGTCATGGGCCCAAGGCTTATCCACAAACAGATAGCCCAAATAGTCATGACAGCTTTGCATTTTGATCAATGCTGGGACCTGAATTTCAGCCCCCACTCACCCCTCCTATTCCAGGGGCTGCGGTGGCACAGCCGTGTATCCTGCGGCATGAATCTGCTCAGTGGTCCCTGTTGGGAGGAGGGAGTCTTCTACGTGACAGCCCATCAGTGCTGGGCGCACCCCTCTAAGAAAGCCAGGGATTTGGACAAAAAGTAGGTCACATGTGCATGCTCCCATGTCACGAGGCTCCAACCCGAGCCCAATGGGATTTGTCGCCTTCTTTGGTTTAGATCAAAACACCTCTTTAATTTTTCTCCTGTAGCATTTTTCATCTTTTCTAAGCAGGGAAGAGTGGCCATCTGTCTGAAACCCACATCCTGTCCTCTCTGGCCCAGCAAAGTCTTTTGTTCTGAGGTAAGGAGCTTTTAGGGGACCTGGTGCAGCCTAGCCAGATGGGGAAAAGGCTCCCACCCTGAGCACTGAGGATGCTCAGGATGGGAGTCAAAATAGACGCCATTCACAGAAGTCTGGCCGGCTCCCACTGGGAGATGCACCCATCATGGAACAGTCAGCGGTCACATAGAGTGTGGAGGAACATGCCAATGGAAAGTGGTATCAATGTGCTGGGTTTTCTTTATGATAAAGTTGTAGAAGGTCATTGGTTACATTTACCATTATTTGTAGGCATTCATATCATGATATGCATACGTGTTTGCTCCTCTAATATGAATTCTTTTCAAGGATCAATGTCAGTCGTTAACACTTCTTAATGTTAAAGAGTTATTATTTAAAGAATAATAAGTATATAATTTTAGAGATGTTGATTTGTGATGTTGCAGATGTGGCCTAGGGATATCATTCTAATGCATAGAAATTGGAGTTCTAGTGAGACCGGGATTCAGTGCGTACAGTTTACCAAGGCATTTGGCCACAGCCTTTGTTTGATCACATTGACTTCAGATTGAGCAAGTGGCTTCTTTGCTTATAAAATCACAATAAACTTCAAATATCACCCAAACAGAAGTGCAAATATCACTGGCTAGTAAGCATCTAAAATAATATACTTACTTTTCTATAAGTGATAATACTGTAATATTAAAAATGTTAAAAATTGACATTGACCTCCAGAAGTAGCTATTATAAAAATAAAGGACCAACAACACATGACTTATCATTATCTGAATGTCTAAAAACACTTGATCAATATAAATTAACTAATACATACATATTAGTCATACTAATATATAGTATTAGTAAATGGGAAAAAATTTTATATTTGGAGCTTGATACTTATATTGAGAGATAACATAATTTGTTTCTCTTTGGGAAGGCCAGTGAACTGATTCCTTCATGATAAAAGCAATATAGAATGCAGAACAGATTACAATGCTTTATAACCATCATATGTCTTTAGCTTATTTCCCATTTTTGTGTCTACCCTGTAGCCGTAAAATGACTTAAAATGCATCTATTACCAGGATCTTTCTGCGGAATGTATTGTGGCAAAAAATAAGTGAAATGTAAAATGTCCATAGTATTCGATATAATACATTTATCATTGGTGTCATGTTTAGACAAACTATATGTGCTCCTGTTTGAATTTGCTGAAAAAAAGTTTTCCAGAAATAGCTTCACAGTACCAAAATTATAATAGTATTAGATTTTCATGTATTCTATCAGATATTTTTTAAAGGTAAAATATTTTAAATTTATTTATTAACCTGCTTAAAAGGAACATGTATCCTCTATAATTGTGGGTCATAGAAATCAATGGCTTCTAAATGTTAAAACATTACATTGTAAATAGATTTTAGTTGGAAGAACTAACACTTCACCCTCAGTACTAAATCTATTAAGTAATATTTATTAAGTAAGTGATATTTACTTAATAAAATTTATTAAGTAAGTAATATTTTCTTTGAAAATATTGTTCCGTAAAAATATTCTGTAGTTAGTGCGTACAGTTCCTTCCAAATACTGCCTCGAGTGTCTTCAGTGTAAGATTTCAAAATGAGAGATTGTTAATCCAGCCTTTAGCAAAGGTAAAACATTCCCATTAGTTCATGAAAAGGGGGAAGAAAAAGTCCATTTAAAAATATTTCTAATTATAAATGCTTCCCTTTTGCTTGGAGAAAGTCCTATGGTTTTTGTGGGTTTGTAAATGCTTATTTTTGTAATAAATAACTTTATTGGGGGATTTTACAGCTCTTATAACAATTCATATATCTATTCTATTTGATATCTATTCTATCAAATGCATTAGTACGTATGTTGCCATCTTCATTTTCAAAACATTTGCTTTCTACTTGAGTCCTTGGCATCAGCTCCCCCTTTCCACCCTTGTGACCCCTTGATAAATGATAAATTATTATTATTTTCGTATCTTACAGCATCCACTGTTCTCCCTTCACCTACATTTTTGTCAATCATTGTGATCGGTGTCCCTTTTCTCCCCCTTATATGCAATTTTTAATATTCTGTCTCCTACTCTATTGCAATCTATTCTGATCATGTTGTTTTAGTATTCTGCCTTCACTAGCAAAGGATAATGCAGGCAAAGGTGTTTATGTGTATCTCTGTCCATGTTAATCACATTGTAAAATTAGGTCCCTGGCAAAATTGCCTCAGGGAAGATGAGTGTGGCTTTCTCTAGAGATGAAGTTTGCACCCCAGGTGGTCTGGAACAGTTATTTTCCCTTACTTATTAGTGAGATGCTTTACTGATTTCTCAGAACACAAATGATGGAGAAGCAACCATGTTTTCAGGAGAAAGACCTTAAAACAGAGAGGGAGAGATGTGTGATGCCGTGTGCTCAAGGTGCTGGCACTGAGGACACTGCCATCCTCCTGAGTTTCTGACAGACCTTCTGGTGTCCCTTCACCTCACAGCGTCCAGTGAGGACTGATAGTTCTTTGTTGCATCATTTGGGAGATTAAAAGATGGGCTTAATATTGCTCTTGCCCCTTCTGTTTGGGTGCATTCAGAACCAGAAGTGGCTGCCGAATGGAGACCTGATTACCGTCTCAGTCTCAGGGGCAAGTAGCAGCAGCGGGGTGCTGTTAATTGTACCATAGAGCTAGATCTAAGAGATTTCTTCACTACCCCTTTGGCCCCCGGGCATCTGTCAGTCAGTCGTGGGTGGTATTATCTGAGGCTGCAGCTCTGTTCAGAAAGCAGAAATGAGCACTCTTCTGCTTTGGGGACGATCTCAGCAAAGCTGATTGTCACCATGCAGGGAGCTAGGACATTTTCATTTGGTTGATGCAGACTTGGGGAATCAGAGGTCGAGGACTGAGTTTTGCAATCAGATCTCAGGATAAGAATGAATGGAAAAGCCACGCATGCAGGGCAGCTGCTTTCTCTGTAATCGGTGTAGGTCATTGGCTATCAAAGCATGGCCCCTGGACATGAGCATCACAACCCTCAGAAAATGGTCCACAAAGACATATTCTCAGGCCCGCCTGCTGATTCAGAAGTTCTTGTGGTTTAACAAGCCTGCCCCATTAGGCTGCAGGCCCTTATCAACTGGAGAATCATTGGTATAAACCATTTGAGAGTCAAAGTTTAAATGCAGGATCATGCGGGAAGATTCTCCCCACATTGCAGAGTGAAATTGCCTTCAGTTTCCTAAACTGGAATTGACAGTGTTTGTGTAGCTTATAAATATCAACAACATTTCACATACACTTTTGTATATGTGTGTACGTGCATGTACACGTGTGAATATACATATGTAGATATATACATAGGTGGGGGTACGTGTGTGCCTGTGTATTTGTGCACTCAAGTGTATGCTTGCTGGTATGTGTATGTGCACATTCCAACAGTGTTTAGGAACAAATTTAAGGTGAGGGACATTGTTTCCACATGAGTCTGACTGAGTGTTTTCTATGAAATTGGAAAAAGAGAATCTATTCAACTAGCAACTCTTTCCTATTTGTGCACAGAAGAGTGTGAATAATCACTTGACACATACATGTCCATGATATCTTCTTTGTGTGCATCTACTGCCTGCATGACGAGAAGTGTCTTTGGAAAAGCTTCTCAGACAGAACACACACACTCAAGCCCTACCAAGTGGGACCGCGTGGGAGCACTCAGTCAACTCTTCTTCCAGTGCAGAACCCAACCATGTCCATGGCCCTAGGATAACATTGCAGTACCCCTACAATTAACAGGGGGGTGGCACAGGCAAATAGCTCGGCAGCCATGGGCCTTGTGCCCTTTTGTACATATTTTCAGATGTGTGTAATGGCAGTCTTGACCATGCGCCTGCTCAGAACTACAGGCTGAAATGAGAGCCTGTGCACTTCATGTTGCCTTTGGTCCAGGTGCTAACTGTACTGAAAATGATACCGTGATAACGTGCTCTCTTCTGTTTGTCCGTCATTTGCTGTAGAGCATAGACCCAAAGTGCAGAAAGTCTGGGAAGGTCAGAAACAGGGGCTCCCAGAGATATATCCCCTACTTGCACTTCTTGTAGCTATGGCCCTGGCCCTTCTCTCCATTTGTGCTCACTACCCTCAGGATTAACTCCCAACTAAAAGCTGGGTGGTGGGTGGAGATGGCACTACAGTCATTAAAAAACTGCCCAAATGAAGGCAAGAATGGAGAGGAAAGAACTTGTCATAGAAAGATACTATTGAGAGAGTACTCAAACCTTCTGGCAGGAATAGGTATGTGGAGCAGAACTGAGATTTAAGAAACAGAGTTAGAGCAGCACATGTGTATGTGTGTGGAGGTGCTGAAGGGAAAGGAGGGCATTGCTTTCTGTTTTATAGTCGAAAGTGGTGTTTAAATTGGTAGGAACAGATAGTTCAATAAATGGTGTTGAGTCAATCAGATATCTATTTAACAAAACTGAACAAAACAAACTCACTACCACTGAGTCAATTCTGACTCATAGTGATCTAATAGGACAGAGTAGAACTGCCCCAAAGCATTCTGGGACTATATTTCATTAAAAGAGTCTCATCTTTCTCTTGTAGAGCAACTAGTAGTTTTGAACTTCTGACCTTGTGGTTTTCAGCTCAATTTGTAACCCACTATGCCACCAGGGCTCCTAGTTAAAACTAAGGAACATTTAGTGCTTTACCACAGATTATACACAAATATATTTAAGGTTAAATATTGAACCGAAGGTAAACAAAAGTACTGTAAAGTCTTCATAGAAACTTTTAAAAAATTATTGTTGTTGTTTTAATAGTAGCTTGCAGTAGAGCATCCAGGAACTATGAAAGTAAAGTAATTAAGAAGCATACACATCTGCACAGCCAACTTTAAAGGTGAGGGCAGGCTGCAAATAAAAGTAGCAACATGGTAATAGCAATTAGCAGCAGCATATGAAGCTCCAATGAATTAATCTGGAAACAGCAGCCAGATAAGAAAATATTCGCAAGAAAGATTGCACATGTTTTTTGAAAGGCACAGATGATGAATACACTGAAATGTTGAGAGTGAGGGTCTTCAGTAAATTGTGATGAAGCAGCAGTGAGGTGATGGTGTAAGTGCAGAGCTGTGGCCCTCTCTTGGGGGGTGGGGCAGAGCTGACACTGAAGCTTCCCTCGAAGGTCCTGCTGTCAGTATCTGGCCCAGCCACTTTCTCCCAGGAACCCTCCTTACAGAAGCAGCGTGCAAAGAGGCACATGTGTAGGTAAGTGCAATCCATCTTTGTTGATACCCAAATCAAACCCACTGCCATTAAGTTGATTCTGACTCCCAGCAGTCCTATAGTACAGAGTGGAATGGCTTCCTGGGATTTCCAAAGCTGTAAATCTTTACAGAAGCAAACTGACTCATCTTTCTCCTAAGGAACAGCGGGTGGGTTTGAACCACCAACCTTTCAGTTAACACCTGAATGCTTAATCTAGTGTTCCACCAGAGCTCCTTTGCCTTGTTTGCAAAGGGTGCTAAATTAGGATTGCCCTAAGGAAGAGGAAACTAAGGTATTGGCATAGGCACAGAGTGGTACAGGGCAGCGTCAGGTAGGCCTTTCCAGAAAGAAAAAGCCAGATGGACTGCTGCCTGGGACACGCAGCCAGGAGAGGAAGCCAGGGTGGTATCATTCCAACCAAGCATCATACACTGCCTGCCTACCTTTGTTCAGCTCTGGATAACTGTGGTTGAATTTTCTTTAAATTTCAAATGCTGTTTCAGCAAAACCTGCTTAGCAGAATCATTAGGATCAAATTCAAGAACAGGATGCCCTTTCATGGAGTTATCCATGCATTGTTTACAGGTGAGTTTACACATCTGCCTGTGTCATTTGCATGGAGAAACCCAGTGCTCATCTCCCCACATATACTTGTGTCGCTCTCCCACACTTCCAAATAAAACCAAACCAAGCCCATTAAAAATAAGCGAGGCAGATAGCAGAGAGGGTTTAGAGATTAAGAGGCCACCAGCGGATTGAGATCAGAAGCAGATCATTTGAATGCTCTTGTCCAAGGGATTAAATCTAATCCAGGAGTATCAGCTGAGAAAGCAGGAAACCCCAGATGGGGCCTGAATCTCAGGGCGCCCCTGCAGGAGTCACTAGCTGTGGATACTCTGACCATCTTCCCAGTGCCCCTACAGCCTAATGGAAAGCTATTAAGTGGGTGTGACCCAGACCCCTCCGGTAACCTGGAGTCATCTTCAACTCCCCCTGAACTTCATCGCGACCCTACAGAGGAGACTGCAGTGTTTCTGTTGTTTTCCGTAGAGCTATTCTGTGAGTCAAGCATGAAGTCCCAGAGTGGAGGGTAATACCCCTGGACCACCTCCTTCATGCTGTTCTAGTGGAGTCTAGCCTGTGTCATTGCATGTGACTGCGTGAGTCCGAAGAAGTTTTTGACTAGTGTTGGATTTATGGACTAATATCAGATCTATGGACTTGATCTGGACTGGGCTGGGATGTTTTCTTAATATACAATTAGTCTTTGATATAAAGCTCTTTCTTACACATATCAGTGTCTGAATTTGTTTCTCTAGTCAACCCACCCTAACACATCATTTTAGCTCTCTAGGTATGGCTCTTCAACAGGGATCAGGGAGAGAGGAAGTACCCAGAATCCTCATGAGAAGGCCATGCCCACAAGGAAGCATTATTAGGCTGTGACCTGATTGACAGGCTGGACTCCACCCCTACACTTATTTATCAAGTTGACATGAAATTATGCAACTACCACCAATGATATTATTTTCTTTCTATAGTTAAGTATAATATCTGCTTTTGCTTTTGAATGAATCATCTGCCAACTTATGGGTCTGATTAAGTATCTCTGCAGGGCCTGGGCCCAAGTTGACATGAAATTATGTAACTATCACCAATGATATTAGCTTATTTTCTTTCTATAATTAAGTGTAATATCTGATTTTGCTTTTGATGCTGAATGAATCTTCTGTCAACTTATGGGTCTGATTAAGGCTCTCTGCAGGGCCTGGGCCTTAAACTGGCTCGGTGTCACATCTATGGCATTCTATTGATTAGTATGAGCCCCAAGCCAAGCTCAGCTTTAGTGGGCGGGGGTGGGGGTGGGGAGGCACTCAGGGTGGAGGTCTGGGGAAGTTTGGTTCATTCTGTCTTTAGGGGCCACCCATCATCTTCAGTTAAGCTTACATCACATAAAACCTCTACGGCTTTTCCTTTCTAGACCAGGATTCCCTAGTACAGAGGCCCTTGTGTTGTAGATTCTTAAGTGTTCAGAGACTATTTCTACAGTATTAACAGTATTGTTGGGATTTTAGGGCACTCAATAAATAACCCCCTTTCCCTCACCAGAGTTCAGAACCAGACAAGAGAGTAGCTTGGGGGTAAGTTAAATGGACCTCAAAATATTACCTTCATTATTGATACAGCTGATGCTGAAATGGAGTGCATGGACTTTTCAGGGCTCCAATCCTCCTCCCCCACTAGTGCAGATTTGGAAACAGCCCACAGAGGGAATCTGGTCTGTAGCACTGTCTTACTCATACTGACCCAGCATGGAAAGAGGATTAAAAAAATAGAAAAGCTATTTGTGGTCCATTTTCATGGAGAAAGCTAAAGTGAAGGGTCTGCAGGGAAATCTCCTTTCAGGGAACCCAGAAGGGGTTAGAATGAGTATGGGGCCAATGAATCTCAACGCCCCCCATAGAACCCAAGGGTTGATTGTAAGCATTCAGCATTGCACTCTTTAGCGAGACATGACCTAGTACTGCCCTTCATTCCATTGTCCACCACATAGACACCCAAGCACTCCAGCTCTGTCCCCTCTCTATCTCATGCCCTCTCCTCTCCAGGACACACCTCTCTTTGGACTCTGCTGATGTGTTGTTTCTGTGTGTTTCCTTCTGCATCTTCCAAGTTTTCCTGCTAGGTTGTGAGCATCAAGAGGGCGATGATTTGCTCAGGATTAGCACCATCCAAGGAGCAGCGGGCAGTGCACGATTCTGACACCCAGCAGTGCTAGGGAACGAGAGTTAATGGGATCACTAGGTTTCAAGTCACCCACTGCAATAAATGATGGTCACACCCCCCAACACACACACACACACACACACACACACACACACACACACACGCCCTCCTGTGTCATACAGAATCGTTGTTGTTAGGTGCTGTTGAGTCGGTTCTGACTCAGCAACCCTATGCACAACAAAATGCGACATTGCCTGGACCTGCACTATCTTCACTATTGCTGGTATAGTAGAGCCTATTGTTGGCAGCCACTGTGTCAGTCTGTGTCTTTGAGAATTTCCTTTTTCACTGACTCTCTACTTTACCAAGCATGAAGTCCTTCTCCAAGAACTGGTCCCTCCTGATTAACATGTCCAAAGTATGCGAGACAAAGTCTTTTAAGGAGTCTTCTACCTGTACTTCTTCCAAGACAGATTTGTTTATTGTTCTTACAGTCCATGATAATTTCAGCCAACACTATAATTCAAATTCTCCAGTCTTGTTAATTAATTAATAGAACCTTTAGTAATGTTTATTATCAATTTTAACTATAGAATGTGATATATTTATACACTGCTGAATTGTATTATTTATTAGATTATATAACTATTAACAACAAAGTTTGCGCAATCTTTCTATATTGAATTATAACGCTATTAATCACAACAAAGTCCAGAAGTACTAATTACTGTATATTGTAGTTAAAACACTAGACAATTTGACAGAACCAGCAAATATAAAACATCTGTATCAACTCATCTTACCTGGATAATATTGACAGCTTTGACTTGAGTGCATTAAAAGGTTCAAGAGCAAATTAGTATAGTTTAGTCTTACAGGTAGTTATATTGATACATGTAAACTGGACTTCTGAAAATGTAACTAATAGGAATATTTTTGTACAACATAATACATTTCTGCTAAAACATTGTATAAATATTTCAGTGTCACCTCTTCTGTCAGTACAACTAGGTGCAGTTCACTCCCTCTCCATACCCCAATAGTGATAAAACTGGGGCTACTACTGCCATGAGCACATAATGGCTATTGAGACCAGGCCAGAAGTGGCCATCTCCTTTCTCCTCCATTCTCAATGGGAGTTGAGGTCTCCAAACCTAACCATGGTCAATTTTAATGGATGAGGTTGAGGCTCTAGGCCTAAGTATGAAACAAGGCGCCTCTGTTGTTCTTGATTTTAGAGAGTCAGGATAGAGTGGTTGATCTCTATTTTTAAATAGTGCATTCTTCATTTGCAAACTTTTGGGCAGTGGCATTTTCCCAGGACTGACTTAATCTTCATATCCCCTAGTTTCAGCAGAAGGAAATATGGGGTTTTGTATACTTCTCATGATATTTTTCTTAAACAACTCTCGAAATGGCTGTTATGTACCTGCCAAAGGAACTGCAGTCTTTGAAAATAGAATTCCCACTGTTCCAGACATAATGCACTTACCCGTCGTTGAGTGCTCCGGACATCTAAGGAGAGGGCCTTTAAGTCTTAAATTTGAGAATGTCCCATTATTAAGTTACAAAAAGCATTTGTCTTATCAGGTAGCAAGACAGTGGCTCTGATATTGCCTCATGAAGTATTCCTAACAGGAAGCATTTTTCAATCTTAAAAGGAATGCCCGGAGGTAGCAGACACAATGGAGGCAAGGCCATGCATCAGTATGAATTCCTTAGCTCAACCAGTGCATTCTCCAAACAAGATAGAAGCAGACAGTTAAGGATTGAATTGTGTCTCTCAAAAATGTGTATGGTAAACATTAGCCCCTATATATACATAGGCATATAATCCCATTTTGGAATTGGTTTTTTGTTATGTTAAGGAGACTATAGAATGTATCTTAGATTAATGGCTTCTGGGATATTAAAAAGAGCAGGTTGAGCAAGTCAGCAAGGAGTGTTTTGAGGAAGATAGATGTTATGCTAAATTATCACCAGGGAATAAACTAAAACACTCACTGCATTGAACTGGGGTTTTGAATGCATCCTGAGGACCCAGGCTGGGTACTGGGGTACATTGGGACACCAAATCCTGGATCTTTAAGATGCATAGCATGCTCTGGAGGCTGCACCAATGAGTGTGAGATTCAGCCTCACATCTGGACAGTTCTTAAGGGATGATTTTGTAATTGAAGGGAAGAAATTAAGAGACAGACAAAAGTTTTGGGGTGCTTACCTCCACCGTGGCTTCAGGAACCAGGTCCAGGCAAAGAAGGAGAGAGATTATATTCTCACATCACGTTAAATACTCTTGAGGCATCCAAGCCCCTATAATTACAGGTAACCACATACCTAACAAACTGGCCTGGTCCCTAACCCTAAAGGTTCCTGATTTTGTTGGAGGAATATAGTCCCAAGGGGCAGGTAAGGTGGAGTGATTGTCCGTCCCTTGAGCAATGAGGGCAATTGCAACATGTCTGCTATCTATAGATAAAGCTGCCAGCCAGAGAGAAACCCGCAATATGCTTATAAGAAGTAACTCTAAGGTAGCACTGTTATGGGAGGGTTTGAGGGGATTATCTTGGTCATGAGAATGTGATTGGGACTCATCTCTGACCCACAAGTGTGAAGGCCTCCCTCCACCCAGAATCCTGGCCTCCCAGGCTTCTTAAAATCTGAGAATAAAGAATTTGTCCTCATACACTCTTCATGCTCCTGTTTCCCACAAATGAGAACGCATGCAGGAATTCCATTGGGTGAATTGGACTCTACCTCAGACACACCTAGAACTTGAGACTGAAGTTAGAAATTGCAAGGTGTCTGAGGAAGCAGAAGAAAGCTGCACCAAGTTTGGAGAGCTGTTGGTAGGCAGACAAATAAGATCTTGCTGCATCAGTGCCCTCTATGTTGTAATAAGATATGTATTATTCTGGCAAACCTATGACAATCGTGTCTTAGGTTTTTGTTTGTTCATACCAGGGTATATCTCAGGTGCGATGGAAGTGGACTCAATTACCCTCTTGTGGTTGCGATACAAGTTTTTCAGTAAATGAAACCCAGGATTAATGAACCTAAAAGGATAGCAAGTAGAACAAGGTTTTGGGGGAGGAAGTGCAAAGGAGGTGGGGTTT
This sequence comes from Tenrec ecaudatus, assembly GCF_050624435.1. Lineage (NCBI taxonomy): Eukaryota > Metazoa > Chordata > Mammalia > Afrosoricida > Tenrecidae > Tenrec > Tenrec ecaudatus. Next base: position 207,003,353 of record NC_134531.1, on the reverse strand, counting down.
GAGGGGGTGGACACAATAAAAAGGAGATGATACCAAGGTACCCAGGAAGAAATAGGATGTTTGGAAGCAGATTATGGAAGCAATGGTACAATTCTGCTTGACGAGATTAAACAATGTAATGAAATGTCAGTGGTTAATTCCCAAATAATAATAAATTGAAAGAAAAAACAAACAAGCATAAAACCAGGAATGGGCTTGGGCTCACACTAAATCCCAGCTCCAAATTAAGAACAATTAGTTCTTACACCGTGGCCCTGCTCAATACTCACCTCCAGGATGGGAACACAGACGATACAGGTACTATAGCAAAATCTAGCAAAGAAATTAGAGTGGTGCCCGGCTATCAGATAAAATAAGGGTCTGGGGTCTTAAAGGTTTCTCACCAAACAAATAGTCATCTAAGTGAGATGTCAACTAAATTCACATGGAAGAAGCTCACTTCATCAGTCACCGAAGGGTTGTGAAGCATATAATCAGAAATCGAAGGGGAGGGATTACTATCAGAGCCTAAACTCTGAGACTCTGGTGTGCAGAAGGCGATGGATGACAGTGGGAGCCCGAGATTCATTGTTGGAACGACAGAAAATCAGCCTCGGAGAACGCCCTCATCCACAATGGACGGATAGGAGGAAAGTGGTTATTAAACGGAGTACATTGGAGAGTTGAGTTCAGAAGGTCAAAAGAATAAGCCTGACTTGAACAGTTAAACTTGTCAGCAGATTCCCCCATGATGTATGCTGGGCCTGATCTGGTTTCCAAAATTTTATGTATTTTTGTGTTGTATGGTTTTGTTTGGGTTTTGATTGTACATATTAGGGGTGCCTCAGAAGTGTTGTGTCATTGGGGGGGGGTCACCCTCTTGAAATTGTGATATATATTTTTTCATTTTTTGATATATGAAACCAGGACCGATGAACCTATAGATTCAGCAAGTGGAATAAAGGTTTGAGTGGGGGACGGGGTGGCACATCAAGGGGTCCATAAAGAAAAAGAATGTTTGGAAATGGATTGTGGTAGGAAATGTACAGTTCTGCTGGACATGATTGAACTATGGAATGATTTAATATATGTACTAATCCCAATGAATTAAAAAAGTTGTGTGGGGGGCGGGACCTCACTGCTATAGAGTCAATGCTGACTCATAGTGATCCCAGAGGACCCCAGTGGGTTTGAATTGCTGACCTCATAGTTAGTAGTACATTGCTTACCCCATAGCGTATAACACTTGAAATCAGTTTAGTGGGGAAAAAGTTAACCATATGGATGATAAACCATTATATTGACAAATTCACTGGGTTGATGGCCTTACTACTTTTTTACATTTAGTCTGCTGTTAAGCAGCACCTTATTCATTTATCTCCCCTTTCCTTATTGTGCAGATATGTGACTGTATTATGACAGTCTCTGTCAAAGACACACCCACCTGGGAGAACTCTAATCTACTTTCTAATGTACTTTGTCAAGGACAAGACTGTTCACATTCTTGGTTAGTGATGAGAAGGAATCAATGGAGATTAATTCACATTGGAACTCTGAAATGGATTTGGGGCTTTCACTGTTATCCACAGTCTTCTGAAAACTTATTTAAGAATTTAGGCTCTGAAACAATGTCCCTTCAAAATTATACAGGTATGCAATCACTGACATTAGCAAAAGGCAAACATTTGATCTTTTCTTAATATTTACACCAAATATTTTGTGTTCTTATCTTAGGACGTCGTATACTTGAATCTTAACTAGTTACACAAATTCATGGCTGTAATAGATATATTTCAACTCATTTCAAATTTTAGTGGTCTGAGTGTCCCATCATTTCCAAAATACATTTGTATTTGTTTAATTATAAAATTATAGTTGCATTTGTTTATCTGTATCTTATCTAAGATGTTTTCAATGTAAAATTATATAAGCAGTGAAAAAGAGTTCCGCTTGCCATATACTCACTAACACCTCATATTTTTGTGGTAGTTGTACTGTGGTTTATCTATTCTGCTGTGTGTAATAGCACAGCATTGTATGAGTATATGCATTGGCACTACCTAAATTCCTAGAGTCTGGTCATCGAGTTTCAGAGAGCAAGTTACTGACCCAACACTGCATTAATTTCTGACTTGGCACTATCTTCTCCCAGGGACCCCATATTGGCTATATGTGCCTTGTTTCAGGAAATAATGCCAGGAACTACATCTGGTGGTCTTTGAGGCTCTTCTGCCCTAGGCTTAGCCCTTTTACTGGCACACTGTATGCCATGTCAAATGCGTTGGCCATTGTGATATTAACCAAATATCTCTGTGATACCACATCACATTCTGAGTGGAGGCCAACTAGACTCCAGACAGCCTTTTCAGTTGCAGCATCACATACTCTTCTTTAGAATAAATTTAGTACCAACAAGCTCATTATTCTCCTTACTTTTCTATTTTCACTGCTTTTATCGAATGGCGAGTCTGGTGGCCTAGTGGTTACATATTGGGCTATGATCTACAAGGTCAGCAGTTCAAAACCACCATCCTGCTCAGCAGGACAAAAACAGGGCTTTCTACTCCCATAAACAGTTATAGTCTCAGAAACTGCACAGGGGCACGTCTACTTTGCCCTATGGAGATGCTATGAATTGACACCGACTCAATTGCAGTGAGTTGTTGTTGTCATCTACTGCAGTGTATTGGGTCAAGTCACCCACTACATACTGTCATGAAATAAATTCCAACTCACAGCAGCCCCATAGAATAGAGTAGAGCTGCTCCTTTGGGTTTCTGAGACTGTACATTTTTATAGCAGGCCACCTCATCGGTCTCCCATGGGAAAACCTTGTGGTTAGCAATCCAATGCTTCATCCACTGTGTCATCAGGGCTCATTGGTCAAGTCATGCAGCACCAGAGAATCCAAACTGACTTAAACAGCAGAGGTCTGTTTATGGACTTTGACTGCATGGGAAGTCTGGGAGTAAGGCAGGCTCCAGGTGGGCTGGCTTGGTGTTTCTGCCTTCCCTCTCTGCCTCAGCCTGCCCCTCCCTGGCTTCTCCCTGGGATCTCAGTATATCTGGTGGCCATGACTCAGATACTGTCCCTCCCTGTCTATACTGGGCAGAAGCAGTGGGTGTTCCTCAAGGTCCTCTCAGTGCAGCAGGGAGCATTATGCTCATGCCTCACCCTCTGTTCTTCACATGCATGGGCCTGAGGTCATGAAGAAATTCTCTTTGGAGTTTAGCTTTTACCTTCCACCTTTGAACCTCTGACTTATCTGGGGCATATGTTTGAGTGGTGAGTTGAGAATCCAATGTTGTTTAACTATAAGGATTACCAACTCCCCTAGTGTGCAGTCTGATTTTTCCCCTACTAACCTAAATGTCACCCTTTTCATCCTGTATACTTGTTGACAATCCTCAGGTAAGAACTGGTAGGTATGTGGGGTAAAAGGAATGTTTCAGAGGCTTGGTGGGGTAGTGGGTTATGTGTTGGGCTGCTAACTGCAAAATCAGTAGTTCGAAACTTCCAGCCATTCCAAGGGAAAATATGAGGCTTTCAACTCCCATGAAGAGTTAGTCTCAGAAACCTACAGGGATAGTTCTACCTTGTCCTATACAGTCACTATGCGTCAGAATCAACTCAATGGCCGAGACTTTGATTTGATTGGGAGGGAATGTTTCATTTAAAGGTTTGTTCATGGACAAGTGGAAGGCAAAATATACAGAGGTCTTAGGGAGATGAAGAGTACTCAAACATGAGAAAGAAGATAGTTATCAAGGATTCATAGATGGGATTTCCTTTACCAGAGACTACAGGGAGGATCAAATACTCTAACACAGGAGAGAGAGTAGTCAGAGCCGGAGGAGAGTCCACATCTCAGGGGGGACTTCCACCAGCCTGCTTATCAAAGATACTATTCTTCTTGAAATACACAAAACAATTGAGATATTTAGAAGAGAAGTCACTTATGTGGGTTACACTGTATGTTCCTGTCCATTCTCCTAAAGGTAAGACCAAGGAATGTCAACATCACAGGCCTGGCACACTGCTGGAATGAGTTCTCCACACCTCTCCAGACTCCGGTTGTGGGGAAGGAGAGCAGACTGTGGCTCCTGGCCATCACTCTCTTGGTCGAGACTCTTGAATGACTAGGGAGCAGGCTGTTTAGAGTGTTCATGGGTTCGGCATTGTGTAAGCACTGAATGTTTCTCTAATGCTAACTCTGACTGGCAAGACCATGAAAATGCAGAACTCTCCTCTACCCTGCATGGCCTCAAGGACATAATATGCATTGTGAATTTTTCAAGGAGAACAGAGCAGCTAATAAGCCCTGGCAGTTTCTGCTGCCCTGGCCTTCATGCAGCCTGATGTGGGCACTGAGCTGTTAAACACAATAAATCAAGTCTGTGCTCATCCGTCCCCATGGTCCCTTCATGGTCACGCGCCCCCAGACAGCTGAGGCCCCGGGTGCAGCCCTGAACGGAGCACAGCTAATGCAGGCACAGTCAAAGTTGTCGCCCTAACCTGGCATGGGCACAGATGGTGATTTGCTAGCAGCACTTCTCCTGTTCCTTTCCCACGTTTGGAGAGAAGTCAGGGATCCATCTGGCTAGTGTACTGGCAGTTATTTTAATCATTATTCTTAAATCCTACGAGACATCTGTAAAATCATTTCTACTTTAAAATCCAAATTTATTTAAACTGGAAAACCAAGCTCACTGCTATTGAATACATTTCAATTCACAGTGACCCTATAGGACAGAGTAGAATTGCTTCCTAGGGTGTCTGAGACTGTACATCTTTACAGAAGCACACTGCTACATCTTTCTCCCAAAGAGCTGTTGATGGGAGTCAAACCACCAACTTTTTAGTTAGCATACCAGGGTTCCTCCAAACCTGTTTGCACCCCTCCACCAATAATATCCTTACAACGTGGTCATTACCCGACAGTTCCATATATTGGACTCTTTCCTTCAAATCTGAAAAAAAATCATTTTTTCTTGTATAACATGAGCACAGAATTACTGTACCTGTTTAGCGGATAAGCACATGGGCTCTAGATAGAGCCTGGTTGTCTGGAGGCAGATAACATTTGCAGGGAGTCTGTGGTATAGTATCAAACCCAAGCCTGGAGTTTATACCCAGAATACCACGAAGGGTGGTCCCTTGGATCCAGAAATGCAGAGATGGCGTTAAGAAAGTAATCATAACGTAGAGGAACTTTGGGCTTCCCTTGGAGCTCTGCAGGTGTGAATCTGATCATAAAGAGCATACCAAAAACTTTAACAACAGGACTACAGAGCTAACATGCTCCCAATTCTCATACTGGTTCCTGGGTTGCACATACATGGGACAGAACTGAGTATCAATGCAGGAGCTCTCAAAATGGAGGTAACATTGGAATCATGGGCTACAGAGAGGTTTGAACTTACAGCCAAAACATAATTGGGACTATTATTGCCAGTGGAAATAAAAATAATAGTATTCTGAGATTTAATATTAAGAAGAGTTGTACAATCATCAACACAATCAATTTAAAAATATTTTCTTCCTCCTCTTTTCCTTTTTTTTAAATTTAAATTTTATTTTATTAGGGGCTCTTGCAACTCTTATCACAATCCATACATATATCCATTTTGTCAAACACATCTGTACATATGTTGTCATCATCTTTTTCAAAACATTTTCTTTCTACTTGAGCCCCTGGCATCAGCTCATAATTTTTCCCCTTTCTTCCCCCATGTCCCCTTGATAATTTATAAATTCTTCTCTTTTTTTCATGTCTTACACTGACTGCTCTCTCATTTCATCTACTTTCCTGTTCTCCATCCCCTTGGGTTGGGGGCCATACGTGGATCATTGTGATCGGTTCCCCTTTATCCCCTCCTGTCCATCCCCTCCTAGTCTCGCTGCTCCCATTATTGGTCCTGAGGGGCTTATCTGCTCTGGATTCCCTGTGTTGCAAGCTCTTATCTATACCAGTCTACATGTTCTGGTCTAGCCAGATTTGTAAAATAGAATTGGGGTCATGGTAGTGGGGGGAAGCATTAAAGAACTAGAGAAAGGTTGTGTGTTTCACTGGTGCTATACACCACCCTGACTGGCTCTTCTCTTGTGGCCCTTCTGACAGGGGGTGTCCAATTGCCTACTGATGGGCTTTGGGCCTGCACTTTGCCCTCCCCCTCATTCCCATTGATTTGTTTGATTTGATTTGTTTTGGGACCTGATCCCATTGACACCTCATGATCACACAGGCTGGTCTGCTTCTTCCATGTGGGTTTTGTTGCTTCTCAGCTAGATGGCCGCTTGCTTATCTTCAAGCCTTTAAGATCCCAGACACTATATCTTTTGATAGCGGGTACTATCAGCTTTCTTCACCACATTTGCTTATGTACCCATTTTGTCTTCAGCAATCATGTCAGGGAAGGTGAACATCACAGAGTGACATGTTAGTAGAACTAATTGTTCTTTAGTTGAGGGAGTACTTGAGTGGAGGTCCAATGTCTATACCACTACCATAATACTTTATAAATAAATATATGTACATAGATCTAGTCACCTGTCATTGTATAAAAATAGATTTACATATATACATGCCTTATTGAGACTTCTATAAATGTCCTTTGCCTCCAAGTTATTTCTTCTATTTCCTTTTATTTTCCTCCTATCCCACTATCATGTTCGGCCTTCATTCGGTTTTGGTAATTCCTCTCAGCTATATTGCCCTTGATCAAGCCCTCCCAAGCATCCTATGCACTCCTCGCCATCAATTTTAGATCACTTATTCTTCCCTTGTCCCTGGGTTTATAGCATCCCTCTCTTTTTTCCCCATCTTTCCCTCTCCTGTGAAATCTTTGCTCTCTTAATATTGTAAAGGGGCTTTGTGTAGATTTGCCACTGTAATACATTGTTTGATTTTTTTTACTGCTGTTTCAGTGAGCATTGATTGTGGATCCAAGTAAAATGACATCCTCACCAACTCATTTGTTTCTTCATTTATCATGATATTGTCTATTGGTCCATTTGTGATGATTTTTGTTTTCTTTACATTGAATTGTAATCCATACTAAAGACTGCTATTTTTTATCTTCATCAGTAAGTGCTTTGAGTCTTCTTGGCTTTTAGCAAGAAAGTTGCTATATTCATATTGCAAGTTGTTAATAAGCCTTCCTCCAATCCTGATGCCAGGCTCATCTTCATCATATAGTTCAGCTTCTTGTATTATCTTGTCAGCATACAGATTGAATAAGTATGGTGAAAGGATATAACCCTGACATAGACCTTTCCTGATTTTAAACCAGGCAATACTCCCTTGTTCTGTTTAAATAACTGCCTCTTTGTCTGTGTATAGGTTTTACATGAGCACAGTGAAATAAGTGTCTGAATTCCCATTTACTCAGTGTTATCCATAGTTTCTTATGATTCACATAGTTGAATGCCTTTGCATAGTCAATAAAACACGAGTAAACATCTTTCTGCTTTCAGCCAAGATCCATCTGACTTCATTAATGAGCTCTCTTGTTTTATACCCTCTTCTAAGTCCAGCTTGTATGTCAGGCAGCCTGATTTGTGGGAGGTGGAAGAATGGTTTTGCCACCACAACAACGCACCTGTTCACACAGCCATCTCAATGCACCAGTTTTTGGCAAAATACAGCATGCCTCTCTTTCTCCACACACGTTACTCACCTGACCTCATTCCTTGCAACTTCTTTTTTATTTCTGAGAATGCAGAGGGACATGAAAGGACAGTGATTTGATAAAGTAGAAGTTAAGGGGGGAAAAAGGAGGTGCTGTCCGCCATCCAAACAGATGAGTTTGAATAATATTTCCAAGAATGGAATCATAGATTTGACAAATGTATTAAGTGTAATGGAGAGTACTTTTAAAGTGATATGGTTGTTTTGTAAAAAAAATTTAAATACATAGCTTAGGGAGGGGGGATTCTGGTTTTTCAGGGGACTCCCTTGTATACTAATCACATTTCATTTTTCAAGAAACTACCAAACCCTTCCAAAATTTGCTGTAAGATTTTACTTTCTAACAATGTGTCATGATTTTTTTTTACATGCTTACCAGTATTTGGCATTGTCACTATTTGTTACCATAGCCATTTTTGTAAGTGTGTAGTGATATCTCATTATGGTTTTAATTTACATTTCCTTAATGGCTAATGATGTTGAACATCTTTTCACGTGCTTATTTACCATCTGTATATCTTTTTCAGTGAAATGTCTCTTTAAGTCTTTTGCCCTTTTTCTAATTGGATTGTTCATTTTTATTTTTGAATTTTGAGTATGTGCTGTATATTCCAAAAAATAGTACATTGCTGGATATGTTTAGAAAATATTTCCCTTAATCCATCACTTATTATTTATCTCTTAACAGGATCTGAAAACAGGACTTTTTTGCTGAAAAAAGTTTTAAATTTTGGTGAGGTCCAATTTACCAATTTTTCCCTTTGTGCTACATTTTTTTAGGGTCAAATCTATGAACTCTGCCTGGCTCTAGATTCCAAAGATTTTTTCTGATGATTTAAATTTGTACATTTTACATTTAAGTTGTCTATCTATTTTGTGCTAATTTTCATATGAAATATGAAAATCTCAACTTAGGTTGAGACTTCTTTTTGTTACAGATAACAAAATTGTCCAGGTACCATTAGTTGAAAAGACTATCTTTCTTCTTTGATTAATTTTTGTACCTTTGTTGAATATCAAGTGAGCATATTTATGTGAGTCTATCTCTGAATTCTCCATTCTGTTCCATTGATCTATGGATCTCGTCTATTGCCAATAGTACACATATTTGATTGCAGTAGCTACACAGGAAGTTTTGAAATTGGCTAAATTGATTTATTTTACCCTTTTTTGTCAAAATTATTTTAGATATTACAGTTCTTTATTCTTTCCATATAACTTTTACAATGATCTTGTCTATCTGTACAAAAATCTTGCTGGGATTTTGATAGGAAGCATAGTAAACTTGTGTATCAATTTGGAGAAAACTGTTACCTTTACTGTGTTTAGTCTTCCAGTCATGAACATTGTATATCTCCAAATTTACTTATATCTACTCTCCTTTCACAGTACTTTGTAGTTTTCAACATGCATACTTTGTTAGATAAACACTAAAGTATTTCATATCATTTGCAATATGAACAGTTTTATGTCTTCCATTATAACCTATGTGCCTTTTATTTCCTTGCCTTGCCCTATTAAACTGGCTGGGACTTAGAGCACTATGTTGAACCAGAGTGGTGAGAGCGGACATCTCTACCTTGTTCCTGATCTGAAGGGTAAAAATCCAACCGAGACTGAGAAGGTTCAGCTTGAGCTTCCCACAAGGACAGGAATCACTGACTTTCAATGATGTGGCTGTAAAGTTCACCTGGAGGAGTGGCAGCTCCTGAACCTTGCTCAGAAGACCTTATATCAGGATGTGATGTTGGAGAACTATCGCAACCTGGTTTCCATTGGTCACAGATTTGCCAGAGAGAAATACGGTCCAGTTGAGGGAGCTAAAAACTTGGAAATACTATCTTTCACATTTATGCACCACAAGGAAAGATTTCAGCATTTGGCTTGTCTGTGAACCAAATTAATTCAGCCAATTCCACACTGCTAGACTTCTACTTCTTGTAGGTAGAGAATGCATTAATTTGACTTCAAGAAGCTGGAGCTACAAAATGGACTCCGTGACTGTTGAGGATGTGGCCGTGGATTTTACTGCAGAAGAATGGGCATTGCTGGTTGTTTCTCAGAAGCAACTCTACAGAGATGTGATGGGGGAGACCTTCAAGAACCTAACGGTAGTAGAAAAACTACCCACTGAAGATGTAATGGCAAGATTCTTGAAAAATGATACAAGTGCCTCCATATTACGAAAAATCTGTAATTTTCATGGAAGTATAAACCAAGATAACAACAAGAACGCACTTGTGAGTATCACCCCTCACACCCCTGGTCCTGAAGGTATCATCTGCCCTGGATTCCCTGTGCCTCCAGCTCCTATCTGCACCAGTGTACAACCTCTGCTCTCTCCATACTTGCAAGATCCCTCTGCAAGTGGATCTCAGTGGCCGACAAATGGGCCTTGGGCCTCCACTCTGCACTCCCCCTTCATTCACTATGTAGACAGTATTTGGCCTTGATATACTTGGGAAGATATGAAGTAAATATTATTCATGAGCTCTCCAGTCAAATTTCAATTCTTCCTGCATTAAAAAGACCAGGACACTTGTATCCCCCCCCAAAAAAAATCCAACCCTAATATGAAAATAAATTTTAAAGTTCTAAGGTTCAAGTTCATACATACATGCTTTATTCCAAACAAAACATATTTAAATATGTTTCTGGAATCAAAATATGACTGCAGACAAGCTGTCTCAATAATAGTCTTAGTATCATTCAGGTGTCTTCAGGAAAAATACAACACTCCCAATCAAAATTTTGATCAAAATAAAAAATCTCTCTGAGGAGATCTGAGTAGGCAGTTGAATTCAAGGCAGGAGATTAACTCAGAAGGCTATGGCTCCTATTTTTCAGAATTCCAAAAACTTATAATCTTTACAGATTTTCTCAAAGGACACAGGATGATCGCAGGGATTTATGAAGAAATTTGAAGAAAATGGAAAACTGTTGGTGAGAAAAAGGCCAAGATGATGCACCAAATAATTTTTCTCTGTCACAACAATGCACCTATTTATTCCAAAAGAATCCCCTTAGAAAACTTTACCTGCTCATTTTAAGAGAATTCCAGTGGAAAATTTTACCTAGTACTCCCTATACTCCTGATCTTGCCCATTCAGACTCCTCCTATTTTGGTTCTCCAAACTCCAAGAACATTTATATGGAAGGCAATTTGCATCCCTTCTCACTCACTGCCATCCAGTCAATTCCGACTCAAGGTGATCCTATAGGACAGAGTAGAACTTTTGTGGGTTTCTGAGGCTGTAAATCATAGGAGGAAAAAGCCTCACCTTTCTCCCATAGAGCATCTGGTGGTTTCAAACTGCGGACCTTGCATTTAGCAACCCAGCATATAACCCACTACACCATGAGGGCTCCCCCTTGAGTTCCCTTGAGGATCCTAAAACTGCTATTTGGGTGTAGTTCAATCAAAGAGCACAGAATTATTTGAGGAAAGGTTGGAGAGATTAAAATACCACTTTCAGATGTGTGTAGACCTAGATGGAGAATTTATTGAGAAACAATAACTTATTTGCATATTTTTGTTTAATAAAGGCAGTACCTACAGCCCTCGAGTCAATTCCTACTCATAGTGACCCTATGGGACAGAGTAGATCTACCCCTGCAAGTTTCCGAGACTGTAAGTGTTCGCAGGAGCAGAAAACCTCTTCTTTCTCCTGCAGAGTTAGCTGGTGGTTTTGAACTGCTGACCTTGAAGATAGCACACCAATGCATAATCACTACTCCACCAGGGCTCCTACTTTTTAATTTACTCTCATAGACTATTAGACGTAGGATATTTTTTTTGTAAATACTTTCCATCAAGTTGAGGAAATCTCCTTTTTATTCCTTCTTACCATTATTTTTTCTGATAATATTTATCATGAATGGGTGCTGAATTTTGTCATGTTTCTCTGAATATATTGACATGGTTATGTAATTTTTCTTTTTTTACTCTATTAATACTATGGGCTACACAGATTGATTTTCAAATATTGAACCAATTTTGGATCACTAGAAAAATCCTCATCTTGCTTATTGTGTATATACTGTATTTTTCTCAAAATGTTAAGCATTCTCAGTTTCTCTGTATGTTTGTTTTTGCCATTTGTCCCCTCTTCCCATGAAGGATTTTTGTAAGCATGCTCAACTAATTTTTAAAATGCCTTTTGGAGTGTAGGTGTAGTTTATAAAAAAAAGTAAAGCTCACACATCAGTGTGTAAACTTACAATAATCCTTTTTAAATAGCTGGATTCTGTTTGCAAATAATTTTTAAGGATTTCTATGTTTCTTTATGAAGTCAGTTTTCTTCTGTGTTGTCTTTTTTGTTTTGTATTACACTAATACTAGCTTCAAAACCGAATTTGGAAGTTTGGCCCTCTGCTACTTTCTGAGAGAAAATTTGTAGAATTTATTTCATCATACAGTTAGTAGAATTCTCCATTGAAACCATCTAGGTCTCTAAATTTCATTGTCCAAGCTAGGGTGAAGCCGATGGAGACCTGGGAAAGGACCTTTGAGCCTGTTCCTCCTCTTCCGCTGAGGAGGACTAGGAGCAGAACATGAGTAGGTTATTTCCACTGGGGGTGTGGCCAGGTGCGGGTGGGAGGGGGACTGCCTTGCCCAGCCTGCAGGCCTCCTCCAGATTCTTCACCTGTTTAATTCCTTAGCTGGTTCCTGGTCCTAGTAGCATACCAGGATTCATACAAGATCCAGTGGGCAAGGGTTGGGGTGGAAATTGGGCAGAGGTTTCCAAGTATGGCTTTGCTCAAAAAGCATCTAGCGAACTTTTAAAATGCAGCTTCCTTGGTTGCTGGGCTTGCTGACTCAGCACTGACCGTCCAGACCTAACTCCAGCACTGGGTCCCAGCTCTGTCACGGCAGGCCGGCTGTGAGCCAAGGCCTCTTCGTGATCTCAATCTCTCAGCTGCACCTGAAGCTCTGCCATCTAGGGACTGCACTGTGATCAGATGGAGGTTAGCAGTTCTCAGAGGAACTCAGAGCCAGTTCATCCCCCAGCTCTGCTGACCTAAAGACAAAACTTGTCTCTGTAGGCTCTGTAGGGCAGAGAACATCTGCATGCAAGCCCTGCTCTGTGGGCCAGGGCTGCTGACCAGTAGATACTGGTCCACTCCTCCTGACCCTCTGCCATCACAGTCACCGTGACTGTTACAGCCAGTCCCTGGAGAAGAAGGGCCTGCTTTATCTCTCATAGTACTGTGCCTGGACCATAATAATTGCCAAGGAAATGTTGGTTGAGTTAACAAACAAAATTATCAATTAGCAGTTTCCTATAGGCTATGTTTCAATCTGCTTCCTGTATTTATGGTTCGTGGAGGAAAGACGGGGGCTCAACTCTGGCCCAGATCTCTGATGTTCCCCTTGGTCATCTCCATGCAGACTAGGCAAGAGTTAGGTGATCCCGTTGGGGTCTCCCAGTTCTCAGAACACAGCTTCCTAGTGGCTGCCGAGTGCCTGCTCATGCCCAGAGGACTCTCCCCTGCAGTGACCAACACTGGGCAACCCTTGGCCTGTCCTGCTGGCACCCGGCCAAGTCTTTGCTTGACCTGGAGTCATCCATGTTATCTAAGCTCCATTAAACTCCCTGTGAGCTTTAGGTAAAATCTGAACACATATTGGTTATATCAGTGGATCATAACTATATTCCCGTTGTTTATAAAGTCAATACATTGAATAACCTTACATGATTTCTTCCTGATTCGATTATTTCTATGTGGATGTCTGCAGTTTTGACATTTAAAAACCACAATGACAAATTTTTCCTTCCAACACCTCCACTGTGGCCTGGATTGTATCTGCAGTGAATAATCCTGGAGCGTGTCATCTTTCTGGACAAAGAACTCAGGGCAAAAGTGTACAGAAGCGGAAAGCTCAGAGTCAGGCTGCCAGATTGCAATTATGTAGAAAGGAGATCCTTTGTTATCAGATGTGAACCCCACACAGTGCTACCAGTAATAATAGTACAGACCTCATGACCCTTCCATTTCCACTTCCCTCACTGGCCACAGCCTAGCCTAGGTGAGTGTGAGTGTCCATCCAGTGCCTGTACTTCTTGCAGATGCATCCCTGGGGCATCTGGGGTGCCTTAACTCAGGCACTCAGTGCTCTGTGGCAGGAAGGAGACCACCTGACCACGAGGGGCCACCCATTCCTCCCCATGCAGTTTCCTACTGCTCCAGAGCCATCTTTTCTCTCCTCGTAAACCTTTTTCCTAGGATGGGATTGTAGTGATGTTTTAAGAATGGAAGTTTGAACCTCGTCTTGTCTTTCACTGGTTTTATGGCTTGGGATAGGCTATACCTTTATTTCTCCCCTGAATAAATGTGAAAACACTGAAATAACTTCAAAATGCCAATACCACACTGTATTATCGCAGCTTTAGAGTAAGACAGTGTAGTATTTGCATAAAGATAGGCACATAGAAATAGATCAACAAGGCAAATAGGAGCACAGAAATCAAAGGTACAGATGTAAGTCAGTGGAGAAAGGGAAATCTTTTCAATAAAAGCTGGAACAACTGAATACCCATATGTAAAAACATGGACCTCAATCAGTACCTCGTATCATATTCAAAATGAACTCAAAGCATCACAAGCATAAATGTATACCATTAGACGATAAAAGTTCCAGGAGAAAAGGGGAGCTAAAATCCTTGGGACATGGGATTAGATAACCAATTTCTTAGGGATTACACAAAAAGCACATTAAAGAAATTTTTGGTAATTTGGATTTCATCAAAATTACAAATACCTGTTCTTGGAAAGACAGTTGCTAACAGAATGAATAAAACCATAAGTTAAATGCAGAATATTTGAAGAACTCTCAAAATTCAATAAGACAACTCAATTTTTTTTAGTGGACAAAGGAACTTTATAGGCACTTTGCCAAAGAACATATGTGATAACAAGTGACCATATGAAAATCCATCCACTGTGAGGTCATGGGCTTTACATAGGGTACACTGGTGAGTGAAGTGGGACAGGGGAAGAGAGAGGGCGCTCCCTTGAGCCCCCAGGGCTGATCTGAGCATGTGAGCCAATGGAAGGATCACCATGGCTACACATACAGGATCTGATGTCTGTTGAGGTCTGCGTGGCTGTGGCCACAGACAGCTTCAGGGAGCTGCAGCCTTGTTCTGGGTGTCTGCACACCTCAGGCGGTGTCGGCCTAAAGTTGACATTTGGACCAAGGCTGGCCAACTTCCTACTGTGAGTGCAGATAGGCAAAAATGCTGAATCCAGGTAGGCTAGAGTCCCGCTTTCTGCAGGTCACCACCAGTGCCTGCACTCACACCAGCTCTGGACACTTTCAGTCCCCATGCCCTCAGGGCTCCTTCACAGAGTAAATTAAAGACATGGGTTAAGTCCTAGCACCAAGGGGGAAAGAGGATGTCCCAGCCTTGTCTTTGCTTCCTCCTGTCCCCCCAAAGGTCTGCATGATGGGGACAAACCTTGGCTGGTCCTGCCTCATGCCTCTGCCCACTCAGCAGGAGAGTTTTTCCATCAAGGGTATGCATCACGGGACTGCCCTTTATCTCTCGGCAGTGTAAAGAAGGTGACATTAACAGCCTCCTTCACTGTATGATGTGGAGGCAGCAGTGACCCGTGACTGATGTGATGGCTGCTGACAGCCCTGCGGGGCTTGGAGCACTGGACAGCGCTGGCCCATTTCCTCCCTGAAACCAGGGACGTTACATAACCAGACACGGGAGGCAGGAAATGGGAGGGGGGCGGGGTATGCCCATGACCGGAGGGAGCGTTCTTAATTGAAAAGGAGGCATGAAGCCCCAAGTGGCCCTTGTGCATCCCAGCTCATATAAATGGGTTTTTAAAAAGGGATTGATTGAGCCCACTGACTGGTATCTTTTTGAGAATCCGTGGTATTTACTCTCTACCATACTCACCATCTACACTGGGTCATTTCCTCTTCTTCCTGTGACCTTACTTCATGAGTATCCTGTCTCATCATGTGTGGAAGCAGTGATTCGTGCAGTTCTGTCCCAAAGACCATCTCCCTGTGCTACCCACACGCAACCACCAGTACTCAAGGTAGCTCATTTAACCACCGAGGGCTACAGATGACCATATCAGACAGCAAAGCTGTATAGCATTGCAAGGACTGCTTTCAGAACATTCTGTTTGCTCTGCATTCCCCTCTGTGTTAAAATTCTTGTTATTCAAAGAGCATCACATTAGTTTACAACTGATCATTTTAGTAATTTGGTGATCCAGTTACCTGTAAACACATTTTTAAAACCATCAGTGACAGGTTTCTTTAGAATCCTCGTGTGTGTCTTTCAAACACAGAGATGTGTCCAGAGCTGTTGGCCCATCACAGTGGTGTTCTCTCCAGATGTCTGCAGACATCACGTAGGCCGTTTATTTGTTGCTATACTTTCATTTTGTGTTTTCCCTTTGGCACTTTTCTCAGCAAAAATATGGCAAGGGGGAAGCAAGATATACTCCAGCTTTAAACACTCATCACCTCCGCTTCTGTGTGGACCCTACATTTACACATTTGCTCACAGGGCAGCTGGCCAGGTATGACACATTACAGGGAAGGCTGCTCCTCAGGGAACATGTAGGCCCTGCCCTGGCTGCCTGCCTGGCCCCACCACCTTACCCATTTAGGATTTTCCCCTTTTACTCCTCCCCCATGCTTCACCCCTACCCCAACTTTCCTTCCCTGCCTTCCCAAAGTAGGTGGGGCTCCTGCTCACTTGTCACCCTCTGGCTCAGGCTACATAATACCACAGATCTTCTTGAGAGTCGAGGGAATGGCTTGTAATTTTATTCCCCTGGAAACCATACCTCATCATTCCTGTTTTTCAATTGCACAAGCAACTTTATATAAATTAAGATTTTTCAAACCAGCAAGGAGTTTGGAGAAAGAGGTGGGGCAGGTTGATCCTGGGGAGACTGGTCCAGAGTTGGGTTTATTTTTAGGGAGGAAGGAGACCTCAGAAGACCTAGCCACATCACACAGTGCAACTGAAGCTTTACAGAGACTACCCTAGCCCCCACATGGTCAAAGGTTGATCACCAAGAGATGGGAGCGGGGCTGCTGCTTAGGATAGGCCATGAGTCAGGCTGGACATGTCCCAGATCATATTCCAGGTCCAATGGCAAGAGTAAGGGGGCAAGGGTGGCCCCCAGATTCTACTCAAGCAGCTCATGGACCACGTGCTAAGATTTGGGAATGGGATGAGGGATAGCAAGCAAGGCAGCTGGGCCAAGCCAGGTGTCATGCCCCCACTGTCACTCAAGGCAGGCTGGTCAGACTTACAATGGCTGGTACTTCTCAGGTCCCTGCCTTGAGGTGGCACACAGCATAACAATTATGTATTATTCCCATACAGGAGCAGAAGCCCTTGTAGGCTAGAGACTTGGTAGCTTTGAGATTATCCTCAGTTGACAGCAGCTGTGCCTCCTCTTCTCAGGTGACACTGCCTGGGCCCCATCCATCCTTCCTCACGACGTCCTCGGCGTCTTAAGCCAGCACCCACAGCTTTACTTTGGGAGAAGGATGGAGTCCAAAGTCTCAGAAGGTGGCCTGAATGTGACGCTGACAATACGCCTGCTGATGCATGGGAAGGTACAGCTGGAGGGGGGAAACCTGGGGGTTGGGGGTGGCTGGCTACCTGGCATTTGGTTTTCATTATTAATAAATAAATAGGCCCATCCTTATGGAGCAGTTGCATGCACAGCGCAAATAACATCTCTCCAGAATACTCAAGACACAGACATCAATTCGTGTCTGCTATCACACCCCTGGATGTGTGTGGTCTGTGCACAAGGGCATCCGTCATGACTGCTCTACACCCAGCCCAGCCAGGACATAGCCCTGACCCTCAGCCCCACTCCCTTTATCCAGTGCTGAACTCTTTACTTGTCACTCTCCAGTCCCCTTCAATCTAGAATCATCTCCTTCATCTTTCTCTGACTTTTACTTTTCATAGTGACCATTCATTACTTGTCATTGTAACGATTTAACTCACTACTCAGATGGTCCCTGGGTTGGCCAGTGAGGGCCCCTTCACACTGTGTCCCCACAGTGGTTGTGTCCTCTGAACATCCCTTCACTCTGGATCACAGTTGTCCAGACTCATCTTGGATGTTCCGGCCCCAGTCCTGGACTCAGCTTCTTCCTGGTAGTGGCAGGAGTGGTGTTTAGGGAGCTAGGAACTGGGCACAGAGTGCCCGTGTCTCTCATGGGCATACAGTCCTAGACAGATCTAGGAAATATACTTGTGTATGTGTACATGCCACATACACATATGCACACATACATTTACACAATACTCTTCTATATCCGTTTCTCTCTAGTGAAACCTGTGAGATCACTCATTAATACCTCTAATCCCAGCCAGTGTTCAGGACTCCCTGTTTTCCTCCATTGGGGGGTGTGCTGTGAGAAGTCAGTTCCCAATGCCAGTATGAGATCTATGGGGCAGCTGACAAGGCTTAGGGCCAGCAGCACTGGCTCATCCTAGATTTCCTGTCTGGAGCAGATGGTGCTCCGCGCCCCAGGACAAGGACCAGTCGACCTTCTTCCAGCTGTGGTGGCAATTGGTTGAGGTTGTTGGCAGCTGGGATGCACACCATACCAGCTCTCTGGGCAGTAAACTAAATGACTCCAATTCTAGCAGTAGCAACAAAATCCTGCCCAGCCACCCAGCCTGCACCTGCCATGGACCCACATGGGTGGAAACAGCAACCTCTTAGCTGCACAATCCCTGCTGCCCCCTCAACTGCCCCAGGAGTGGGTGGGTCTCCACAAGGACTCCACTGCACGCAGGAAACAGCTCAGATTTGGATAGTGATACCTTAGAGCTGTGGAGCCAGACTGGCCCTGACTGGCATGAGGGGCATTGGGCTCTTCATGGGCAACAGCTGGGGCCAGCCTCCATGGAGGGTAGGCGTCCAAGAGCCACCTACAGGCTCCAGGCTTTAGGGCTGCCATCACTGTGAGAAGTTTTTCAGTTAGTGTGCTATCTTTGAAAAGCACGTCACAGAGCAAGAGCAGCAGCTTATCCTTTCACTCACATTGGGGGAGGGTTTTATTTTCATTTCCTGCAGATTCCTGGGTCCTTAGCTGCTCTCCTCTTGGGTTTGCAGCGGCAGTGAGTGCCATTCTGGACCCTGATAAAGTGGATGCAGATACTGCCTCTGTGAAGGGCCTCAAACCAAGAACCCATACCTGTTGCCATCAAGTGAATGCCAAGTCTAGGCAACCTTACAGAACAAAGTAGAGCCGCCTCCTAGGGTTCCCAAAACTAAATCTTTGTGAAAGCAAACTGCCACATCTTTCTCACTAGCAGCAGCTGGGTTCAAATCACTGACCTTTCGGTTAACTGCTGAGTGCGTCGTCACTGTGCTACTAGGCTTCCTTCATGCACAGCCCAGGAAACCCGTATTCCATGGGAAGGGAGGCCCCTGATACTTCTCTGGATGGATTCTGAATCCCGCTCCTTCTCAGAGTGGAGAACACATCTCACAGCCTCTGCCAGGCTTTTTTTTTTTTTTTTTGCTTTCTTTCTGCTCCATGACGTCATTCTTTCTGTGTGTTTTTCCTACAGGAAGTTGGAAGCATCATTGGAAAGGTAATTATCAAATGAACGAAGTTCTTTAGGGGTTCTCTAAAAGGGGAGGCATGAAGGAAGTGGCTGCACCTACTCTGGTGCTGTGCCCAGTAGCCCTGCAGTGGATGGATGGCAATATTTTTAGTAGATATGGCACTGTGCTGAGCCCTAAGCATTTCCATGGGGTCATGCCCTCTGACCTCTGTAAAGCAAACCCTATTCACCTTCAAGCTCAACACCATTGACACTGGCTCCATAGGTCAGCCTGTTTGTGCTCTGAGACCCTTGGCGGACACCCCACTGCTCCTCCCTTGAGGTATAACTTGCCACCAGGACTGGAGTCAGACCTTTTCCTGGGCCTCTTACACTGTGTTTGAAGAGATGCCTGCAGGGCACACCACTGCCTGCTCCCTGCCTCACACTTCACACTGTCCAGCCAGCACTGCCAACCCTGCCCTTGCATCAGTCTGCCTGAAGGGGAAGGCTCTGTGGGCTGTAGAGGCAGGAGCATAGCAGGCATGCAGTGCCTGGCACCTTGTAGCCCTGACATCCTGTTTGATGTCAGATGGAAATCGAATGACGCCGTTTCCTTGTGTCTGCTGTTTATTTCAGAAGGGAGAGACTGTGAAGAAGATGCGTGAAGAGGTGAGTGTGCCCACCCTCAGAGCAAACTTTCCTGAACCCTACCCTGAGCCCTGGGGATAGGAAGGGCCACAGGTGCAGGTATGGGAGTGGGGTGCACCCGCCTCCCATGCATTCCCTCTGTACACTGTGTCAAGCACAGGAGTCTTGGTGATCCTTGTGCCCTTTGCTAATTAAAATGTCCCTGTAATGGGATTTTGCTGACAAGGACTTTGCTACTAGTGCTGGGTTTGCTTCGGGCACCAGTCAGATTTGCTGCTGGGGAATAGCCAGGGAAACTCTTTTTGTGTTGAATTCGGTCATGGGGACCTGCCTACTCCTCTCTAGAGTGGTGCAAGAATCAACATCTCAGAGGGAAACTGCCCAGAGAGAATCGTGACCATCACGGGCCCAACAGATGCCATCTTCAAGGCCTTTGCCATGATCGCATACAAGTTTGAGGAGGTAAGAAACCCCTTGTGAAAACAGATGTGGAATCTCCCACTGGGGGCTGCCCAAATCTCCCTCCCACCTTTTGGACAACAGGATGCATGTGCAGCTGTACCCCAGGCTCTACCAGAAGCTGTTCTGCCACAGTCTCCTTTCTTCTGCTCCACAGGGGCTCGTCCCTGATCTGGTATCAAGCCAACAGCTCCCCCTTCTACTCTTTTAGCCAGACATCTCTGCCACGAATGTTGGGGAAGCCCACCTCACTGATGGCTCCTCGAGTCCTCCCTTCAGAGCCTGGAGCTCAGCTTCTGCTGACCCTCAGGCCATACACTCTAGCATAGCCCCAGGCCTGTTCTGCTCTCTCATGGCTGTCCCCGCTCCTAGAACTCTACCTACCACTGCTCCTCAATCACACAACCAGCACTGTGGCCAGTCCATCTCTGGGAGAGCCTTTCGTAGCTCAGTTTAGCTATGACTAAAGACAGAGAGACGTAAATGTATGTGGGTGTGCCACTTTGGTTGTGTGCCACAACTGCTGTGAGCTAAATGTGAATGTTTTTACGTGTTCTCAACTATTTTAATTGCCAAAAATTAGTTGGAGGTGCATCTAGTCTATTGAAAGATGATGACAAAGCTGGTGATTTTTTACCCCCCAAATTAAGCCACGTGAAATGATTGCATATCTCCCACGTAAGAATAAGTAGCTCCAGCATTACTGGAGCAGAGATCAGTCTGTGCTTACAGACTCAGAAACACAGGGAGTATCACAGTTGCATGGGGAAAAGGGGAAGCTCTGCTGCGCCCTAGTGCAGGTGCTCTGTGGTACGTTAGGGTCAGACCACTATGGGTTGAGATCCCTTTGAGGCCAAACGAACTTTTCACAGGGGTCCCCTAAGACCACCGGAAAACACATATTTCCTATGGGCTTAGGAACCGAGACCCCGCTCTCTAACCGTCTCCAGGTGGATCCACACACACGCAAATGCGACCACATATGAGTACCCACAACATTTCATTTATTTTTAATATTAGAAATAAATGTTTCACAATATATAATTGCATATTGTTTTGTAATGAATCACTATCCTTTAATTATGCTCAATTTTTAACAATGAAAACACATCCTACATGTCAGATATTGATATTACAATTCATAACAGTAGCAAAATTACAGTTATGAAGTAGCAAGAAAAGTAATTTTGTGGTTGGGGGTCACCACAACATGAGGAACTGTATTAAAGGGTCATGGCATTAGGAAGGTTGAGAACCACTGCCATAGAAGAAGGTATTCTGTGAGGTTAGAACCAAAATCATACGCTAGCTGGGTTACACTCTCAGATCTCTGTTAGTCTCTTTAAGTGGAAACTATTTGGCCCATCTCCCTGGGAGGGGGCTATACATAGATCATTGTGATCAGTTCCCCCTTTCTCCCCCCACCTTCCCCTTAACCTCCTGATATTGCTACTCTCAATATCAGTCCTGAGGGGTTTATCTGTCCTGGGCTTCCTGTGTTCCCAGCTCTTATCTGTAGCTGTGTGCATGCTCTGGTCTAGCCGGATTTCCAAGGTAGAATTGGGGTCATAATAGTGGGGGTCGGGGGAGCATTAAAGAACTAGAGGAAAGCTGTGTGTTTCCAGGGTGTTATGCTGCACCCTGACTGGATCATCTTTTCCTTGTGACCCTTCTGTAAGGGGATGTCCAGTTGTCTACAGATGGGCTTTGGGTCACCACTCTGCCCTCCCCTTTATTCATTCATAAAATTGACAAGATTTTTGTTCTGGGTCTTTGATGCCTGATACCTGATCCCATTGATACCTCATGATCACACAGTACAGGTGTGCCTCCTCCATGTGGACTTTTTTGCTTCTCAACAAGATGGCTACTTGTTTATCTTCAAGCTTTTAAGACCCCAGACACTAAATCTTTTGATAGCCAGGCACCACCAGCTTTCTTCACCACATTATTAGAATGAAGTGTTTTTGCATTGAGGGTGTACTTGAATAGAGGCCCAATGTCCGTCTGCTACCTTAATTCTAAACCTATGAATATATATACATAGATCTATTTCCCTATCATTATATATAAATATATTTATATATATAAATGCCTGTATTTAAACCTCTATAAATGCCCTTTGCACGCACCCCCCACCCCACCCCCTATCCCCAGTTCTTTCCTCTATTTCCTTTTACTTTCCTCTTGTCCCACTGTTTTGTTCAACCCTCATTCAGGTTTTGGTAATTCCTCTCGGTTACAATGCCCTTGATCAAGCCCTACCAGGCATTCCAAACCCTCCTCACCATCAATTTTAGATCATCTGTTGTTCCCACTTCCTTTCCCCCTGCTTCCCCCTCTCCCATGTCTGTCCCCCTGAAATGTCAGTTCTGTTGCTTTCTCCTCTGCATTGTTTATCCCACCTATCTTATCTAATAGACATGCAGAGACAATAATAAGCACAAAAACAAGACAGAACAAAGCAAAGAAAACAAAACAACAAAAAAAGACAAGACCTTTAGGAGTGTTTTCTGCTTGTCTGATGGGGTGCCACGCCCTGGCCTCACAGTTTATTTTAGTATTCCCCAGGGACTTCATTGTTCTGTTCCCCTTGCTGTTGTGTTGCTTGCCCTTAGTATTTTTCCCTGGTGTGGTAGGCTCAGCTCAGGCACAATTCCCACATTGTGTTTCCAGGGTTGTCCCCATAGCACTATGGTTCAGTAAAGGATGTCATGTCTTGTGGTGGGGCTGGCCCTATGGTCCTCTCTGCATTGGCTGCTCTGAGCAGGAATATTGTCCTCGGAACTTGGTGGGCCTGGATGTGCCCCACTCTCTCTCTCTCCCCCTTTGTTTGCTCCTGTGTGCTCTGATCAGATGTGTCCTTCTCCTTGAGATATAGCTTCAGTGCTATCCTCTGAAGTGAATTCTTCTGGGAGGAGGGGGGCTGTCCACGTAGTTGGGATTGGGGCTGGCCCCTCAGACCTCTCCGTTGGTTCCCAGCTTCATGCTGGTATGTTGCATTCGTGTCTTGAGGATGTTGTTTAGATCTCCACAGGGAGAAAGGGACAAGACTTCAACCCGGTGCACCAAGCCATTGTTATGTCTAAGGAGTAGTCTAACTACTTCTCTCAAGACAGATTTGCTTGTTCTTCTAGCAGTTTGTGTATATTCAGTATTGTTATCCAACATCAAAATTCAAATGTATATTTATTCTTCTGTCTTCCTTTTCCGTTGTCCAGCTTTTGCATGCATATGAAGCAACTGAATATACTATAGCTTGTGTCATGATATATTTAGTTGTCTAATAGTCATCAGGTGATATCTTTGCTTTTTAAGATGTTAAAGAGATCGTTTGCATCAAATTTGCCCAATGTAATCCACTCTTTCATTCCCTGACTATTGTTTCTATATCATTAGTTTTTGATTCAAGTAAAATGAAATCGATTAATATTTTAAATAGTTCAATATTTTCTTTGTGTATAATGAAGTTGCTCATTGGTTTAGTTGTGAGGATTTTTCTCTCTTTATGTTGAGTTGTAATTCATATTGCAGGCAGTAGGTTTTGATGTTCATCGATAAGTGCTTCAAATTGCCTTCACTTTCAATAAGTAAAGCTGTGTTGCCATATGGTGAAAAACACAACCCTGATACACACATTTTCTGATTTTGTCAATGCAGTACCTCTTCTTAATCTATGTATAGATTCCGCATGAATATAATTAAGTATTTTGGAATTCTCATTCTTCACAGTGCTGTCCATAATTTGTTATGATCCACACAGTAACACTAATAATTACATAGATGACAAAATACAAGTAAACATCTTTCTAATGTTCTCAGCCAAGATCAGTCAGGTACCAGCAATGATATTACTCAGTCCATAGTCATGTTTTAATCTGGCTTGAATTTCTAGCAGTTCTATAATAATTTTTGGCTGCAGCTATTTTTTAATTATCTCCAGTCAAATTTTGCTTGTATATGCTTTTAATGATATTAAATTATCTGGTTAATGATAAAAAAAATTTTGTGTTATAACTTTCACATTCCACCAGATGACTTTTATTTGAAGTGGACATGAATATGGACCTCTTCAAATCCGTTGACTAGATAAATGTCAAAACTTCGTGACAAATATTAGGAGTATTTCCAGTGTTGCCTTAATTTCAGTTGGTAGTCCATCATTCCTGGAGCCTGGTTTTTCACTACTGCTCTCAGTGCACCTTGGACGTTTTCCTTTAGTGCCATTGACTCTGCGTGAATGCTCTGAGACAGTTAGTTTATTGTGCCAACCTGGCCAATATACACATGGGGTTAATTAAAGGGCGGAGGGATAAATGGCTCAGTGAGCCTTGCCTTTCGAGTTCTCGGGTCTCTTGCTTTGTGATTGTTGCACCAGGGTGCAGTTTCCTTAGCAGTTCCCTGCTTCAGCTGACAAGGCTGACTTTCTGCAAGACATCCCCAAGGAGAAGCCTCATGGACCTACCCCGATGCAGTCCTGGGTGCTGGAGCAGCCCTGTGGAGACCCCTGCCAGCGCTAAAATGCTTACACGTTCACTGACTCAGCTTTCCTCCTGCGGTCGGCGTCATTGCGTCTGTTTTGCAAGATGCAGGAGGACTTTGTAGATTGGTGTTGGACATATGGGTTAATGGGTTAATGTTGGATTTGTGGTCTTGGGCAACACTGGGTTAGGATGTTTTCTTGATGCACACTTCACCTTTATATAAAACTCTCTCTTATGCATGAGTTTTTGTGGATTTGTTTCTCTAAAGTACCCAGACTAACACATGTTCCCTCCTGATATGGTTGAACATCAACCAATCCATTTAGGTACAGCAGTTTTGTGTATAACTTCTGTCTTTCTTGTGTATAACTTCTGCCCTTCGATGTTGACTGCATAATTGAAATGTAAGCACCAACTATTAATGCCAAACATGAAGAAATCAAAGACCTATGAACTGCTCCAATCTGAAATTGATCAAACATACAGTCAAGATGCATTGATAATTACCAGTGATTGGGATGTGAAAATTGGAAACCAAAAAGAGGATCAGTACTTGGGAAGGAGAGTTTACAATAGAGTTCTGCAATACCTACAACATATTCATCAGAAATAAATTTTTCGACAACTTTACACATTTACCTTGCTAGATATAATATATGTGTATCAAGTCAACTACATCTATGAAAAGCAACTATGGAGAAGTTTAATATCATCTATCAGTTCATGACCAGATGGTGATGGAGAAACAAACCAAAAATTGCTCATATGCAAGTTCAAGTTGGAGCTGAAAAAACATTAAAACACAAATCCCCCAGAACCATGGTCTTATGTATATTCCAATTGAATTTAGAAAGCATCTCAAGACCCACTGAACACTAAAGACAAAGGGCCAGAAGACTTGTAGGATGGTACTAAAGGCATCGTCAGTGGAGAAAGCCAAAGGTCATGAACAAAACAGGAAAGAAAGAAGATACTCAAACGCTATCAGAAGAGAATGATACTTGAGCACAGGGTAATTAAAGTACATGGGGAAAATGACAAAATCAAGAGCTGAATGAATTTCAAAGGGAAGAACATTCTTTGCATTTCTCAAGCAAAACTAAAGGGAAAATTCAGATCTTGAATTGCAATGTATAAGTGACTTACAGCAAAGTTTTTCCAAGTCTTGTGAGAACCACAAATAGGCTATTGGCGAGGCCAATCCCAAGAGGATTTGACAGTTACATTTTATGTCAGCTTGCACCTGTGTGAAAATGTAAGGGGGAATCCAACCAATCAGTAAGTTCACAGCCTGATGATGCCTCCTTGGGTGTGTGTGGCTTATTTTATAGGAAACACTGGGAACTTCCTTTTCTTACCCTTTGACTTCTTCTTCGCTAACTCTGGGTCTGCCTCCTGGGGTGGCCCCATGCGGGCCTCAAACCTAGGGAGCGACTAGCACCTTGCCGTGTTCCCACCAACGTTGGATCCACTCGACTCTGAGCCCACCAACCTATGATCTCCCTGCTTCCAGCTTCACCTTTCTGCATCTTTGGCCTTCAGCTGTGTGAGTCTGAAGAGGGCTCTGACTAGCATCAAACCCATGGACTTGAATTGGACTTGCCTGGGACACCTTCTTGACATACAATTCTTCTTGATAATAGCGTTCTTTCTTATACATATATAACACTGGTTTTGTTTGTCTAGACAACCCAGCCCAATACAGAGGGCCTATGCTTCTTATGACAACCTTGAGCACAACACAAAAAAGAAACATACAAGGGAACAACAAGGGATGGATAGGAGTCTGGTTCCACCAAGGTGTCAAACAAATGAGAACCGATAACAAATCACTCCTCTCTATCTGAAGGCCCCCATGAGCATCCTGTGATCTGTGAAGTGAGCTTCCTCCTAGTGCACATTCCCTGGTGCTGCAAGTACTAAAGCCCCGCTTTCCTCCCCCAGAATCTTCTCCAAAGTCTCCTAGGGTACAGGGAGGCGAGGCCAGCATTCTGGCCACTCCTCTGCCTGCATCCCTGTATACAGAAGCCCCTCTGTGAAGCTCCCTTCTCTTCACGGAAACAGCTAATTCAGTGGAGCTCTGAGCTAGTGTTCCAGGCACTTGTTTCCATCCTGCATGTGAGCAGAGAACCTGTTCCCATATGTGCACAGCTAGTGGGGCTCTTCTATGGACACACCATGCTGACAACCTTAGGGACGCACCCATGAGTCCCTGAGGTCTGTCTGCTGTGCCTCAGATCCATAATCACATAGTCCACCTGCCCAAGCACTGCGCCTCAGTTCACAGTTGTGCACAGGGTCAAGAAATATCCATGCTTAGGCTGCCTACCTGTCTCACCCTCCATCTGTCCCTTGGTTACCCTCTGGGTCAGCAACACACTTCAAGACCCACTTTCTACCATAGACCCTAGAGACCCAGAGATCTCACGCCCTGTTTGTCTGGCTTCCTACCTCACTGCCTGCCTTGCTCTCACATTGCTGGCCGGGCTGGGTCTTGTGTATTCAGTAGCCTCCTCTTTCCTTGAATAACCCTTCATATTCATGTACATTGCTCTTATCTGTAGATCCCTTCAGGGGCTTAGCAGTTTGTAAGGATGTCTCAAGCCTAGAGCCCATCCAAATCTTGGTGTAGGCCCACCAATCTACTCTAAGCCCTGTAGAGCCTGGCTCTTTGTACAGGGCCTCAGATGAAACATCTTCCCCATCCATGCCCATCTTGTCTATCAGCCAGCAACCCTTTGCCCCTCTTCAGCCTGGCCTGCCCTGTACCCTGCATGGTAAATGCTACCTGTCACAGGGTGTTGTCTCTGTCCAGGAACATGGGTGACCCTGCACTGTCCCCTGACTGACTGTAAGTATCTGGAGCATGGAGCCCTGCTTGGCTCTCTCAATCTGCTGCTCAGTGCCACCTGGGCTCAGAGCAGTACTGCAGATCCTCTGACTGAAGCTCTGAATCCTTGGCTTTGGGAACAGGAGAGAATGTGAAACAGGAGAGAATGTGAACTCACACATGCTCTTATGAAACAGGAGAGAATGTGAACTCACACATGCTGCTTATCAATGTGTGTATCTATCTATTCCCCAGGACATCATCAACTCCATGAGCAACAGCCCTGCCACCAGCAAGCCTCCCGTGACATTGAGGCTGGTGGTCCCCGCCAGCCAGTGCGGCTCGCTCATTGGCAAAGGCGGTTCCAAGATCAAGGAGATCAGGGAGGTAAGGAGCCCCATCCTGGCCCTGGGAGCAGGAGCTGTTCTTGCAGGGCACTCAGCCTTCATCATAGAGCATCTTCTGTACTGTCCCCAAAGTCCTGCTGCCATGCTGCAGGGAACTTACAGGACAGGGACAGTATGTACACAGATAGACTGAAACGTGGGGAAACCTGAAAAGTGTGTAGCGGAAATGTTAGCAGCACACTCACTGTAGATCCTATGTGAGGAGGGTGTGCTCCACTTAGGAACCCCAACTGGGCTGGGGATGGGGCCTCCCAGGACAGGTATGTGTGGCTGTGCCACAGAAACCTTCTGTGTTGTACTCAGGCTGCATGTTCCCTGCTGTCCAGAGGCTTTGAGGCGCTCCTTTGGGGGTATCAGGCCTCACTCTTGGGAGGATGCTCAGCAGCTCTCCAGGTCACAGGTGGATAGAGCCAAATGTGGTGTGAATTTTATAGTTAAACATATACTGTATACCCAGAAAGTCTTAGTCATCCCCTTGCCCAGAAAGACAGCAGTCACCTGTCAGGGAAAGCCAGCCCCTAACACATCATTGGGGGTCCGGTAGGTGCAATTGTTCAGCGATAATAAGTAAAGATCATAGTAAAGTTATAGAGAGCATGAGAGATAGAAGAGAAACATTGAAATAAATGGAGTCAGACACAATTCATGGTAGCATGCTCAGCCCTGCTTGGTGGTCCACGTGGAGGGAGAGAGAGAGAGTCTTTAATGCTACCCCAGGCTTTTATCTTCTCTGGGGACATGCAAGCCCCCTAATTACAGGTGAGGACATTCATCACAGGAAGGGGTTGAGCTATAGCTAATACAGTAATGAGAGGGGTGGTCTAGGGAAATACATGCAATGGGAAGAGGAGGGATTGGGGTATACATGTGACAAGATGGGTGAATCCTAGATTTAGGATGGCAGCCTAACCTTGGTCATCCTTGGGCGGGTTCGACCTCTCTGGGGTCTCCTACAAGGAAACAGACAGCTACTCTCCTTATCAGAAGGGAGTGGACCCTACTTGTTGTGGGATACGCAGAGGTGTCTTTTTGGTCTAGATGGTTGATAACCCTTAGGGAGAATGACCCCTGACCTACTCCTGATGACCTCCAAGTGCATAGTCATTCGCAAGCAGCCAAGTTTGGCATAGATTTGGGGGAGACAGCTTGGGGAAAATCCTTCTGTTTCCCACAGTCACCCAAATCTCAGTCCTGGTCCTAGCCCTTCTGTGAAAGTCAGTCTAGCATTTTAGGACAGGAAGGGGAGGGAGTGTGGCCAGGGAAGGTGTTCAAGTTACTTCACATCCCCAGTGGGAGTTTACAGTACTCCTAGCTTCACACACACACACACACACACACACACACAATCAGCACAATCAGGAAGACACACCTCTGCTTGGATGTGCTTTCTCTGTCTGTCTGTCTGTCTCTCTTGCGTCCTCTATCTCACCCTCCACGCCTGCCTTTTTCCAGTCTACAGGTGCTCAGGTGCAGGTGGCAGGGGACATGCTGCCCAACTCCACCGAGCGGGCGGTGACCATCTCAGGGACACCCGATGCCATCATCCAGTGCGTCAAGCAGATCTGTGTGGTGATGCTGGAGGTACACTGTCACCTCGGGTACAGCTGACTCCGGGTGGCCTTCCACATGCTTTATAGAGGCCTGCCCTGTATCCTGAAAGCCTGTGGCTCAGCCTCACAGGGACGACCTCCTTTCATTGCAGACTTCCAGCACATGGCAACAGGGGTCGTTGTGGGCATGGGTGCCTGTCCTTGTCCTTTGGACTCAGTCTAGCCATGTGTGCATGGCACAGTCCCCTATGAGGTGTCTCGGAGGTGTATGGGGAAGAGCAAGTCATTTCCTTACCCTTGAAACTGGAGGAAAAGCGGTTTGGGCTTCCACGTGGGACTTCAGAGAAGGGTCACCAGCAGCCTTCAGCATGAGGAAAGTCTGGAGGGGAAACATCCTGTGTGAAGTTCGCAGGAGTTGGATGGGAATCGGGTAGCTGCCTCTGCCTTCCTCCAACAAAGGGGTTGGCTTCCGGGATGAGAGCTAGCACTTGCATTCTGGTGGGTGGGAAGCTGCTCTTGAGATGAGGACTAAACGGCAACCACTCCTTCCGTGGTCACAGAAGTGTGCAGACGGTGGGGTCCGAGCAGCCATTGAGGTACAACAGGCAGAATGATGAAACTCATAGGAAATGCCCCAACTGCGCAAGTACAAATAAGTAAATAAAAGGATTAAAACAAAGAGAAGGGTGAAGAAGAGACAATAGCTGAAAACCTAAAAGTTTTCCTTAAAATACTGGAGGTAAAACCCTGAAGTTTAAATTTCACAGGTACTCAAAATGAAGTCAACATGGGAGCCTTTACACGGAGACTTCGGTCTTAAATTAAAACTGAACCACCTGCCTCACACTACAGGCCCCGGCATCTTAGCTGAGCCAGGTTCCCACGTCCCCCCTGCACTGGCTGGGTCTTCCCTCCGTCAGCTCCTTTCTGACCTGCAGGGAGGACATCAGGTTTCCAGAATGACATTCTAGTGCTTCTTCTCTGCTTAGAGGGTGATCTCAGGGATGGTTATGCTCTCAGCCCTGGCCTGGATGGAGGTCTGCATCAGGAGGTCCAGCCCCAGACCCGTCCTGCAGCCCTAGTGTCTTCTGTGGTGGGAACGATTGCAGACAGCATCCCGTACCTGTTCTCAGCATTTCCATGGAAACTAGAGCCTCATCAAGCATATTTGGAGATAGTGGCTTAATGCCAAAGCCTCTTGCTCAGCTTTTTTTTAAAAAAGCGTAGTTTTTATTTTCCTGAAATATATCAAAACTATTTTTTCTTAATTTTCTTGTTAGAAAGTTTCTTTATAAATTGATTACAATGTAACATGGTTGTGTCCTGCTGGTAACTCAGGACAGTCTCCAGACCAGCTAGAGCTGGAGGGCAATCATAGGACACCCCTTCCCAAGACTGTGACTAAGGCTTCTGGGCAGGACACACCACACTATTCCGAGGAAGGCACCAGAACAAGGTGTGGCATTTGGTCAGTAAGCCTCACACAGTGCAGTGGTCAGACTGCCCCACAGAAGCGAACCTGACCTCCACAGTGGTGGAACTCTGCCAATCCACGGGCCATCAGTGCAACTGACTGGGACCTTCTGATCACCTATAAAAACATGTATGAGCTCACATGCCAGCGCGTAACGGGGTACAAGAAACATATCTGAGCTGAGCCTAAGGTCTGTTTGCCCATGCACCAAGCTCTCAATGCCAGAGGGGGCGGTTAATCCCCTAGGGAAAGTGATCCTCCCTAGAAAAAATGGGAATTTTAAATGGAGAGTAAATGCAGCAAGACATGCTTATAAGACCTTCTCTCTGATCAAAGAACTCTTGGGTTTGGTCATGGGCTTGGTCAAGTATGAAAGGGACATTCCTGGTAAGGGTGGGGCTGGAGTTGGAACTTTGGGGGACTTTGGTTTCTTCCATGAAAAATATAGTTTCATTGATGAAACCGTAATCTGCCCGTTTGTGCACACACATTTTTTAAAGTGTTTGGTCTTAACCACAGAAACACGTCCCTTGGAGCCAGGCGTCACCACAGCCACCAGCCTGGGTCAGCGAATGGCATCCTCCCAGCAGCCTTTGCCCACTTGACAGCATGGTTATCCAGTCTTCCCAAAGCTAAGCAGGGTGTTCTAGGTGATGATGGCATCCAGCGGAACGTCCTCAGTCGTTGTTATTCTCTTCACTGTACTCTGCCTGGCTGCCCAGTAGCCTCCACAGGAAAGGTTTTAATTGCTACCAGATGTCCCCAGACTCAGCACTCTCCAACACACACTTCCAGAACCAAGCCCACGGGTTCTGCACATGGAGGCCAACGGCAGGGAGGAGGGTCAACCGGGGCGAGAAAGGCCGTTTATTGCTGACCCAGGAGAAGAACCTCCTCTGTGGCACTTTGATGTTTCTGTGATTCTAGACACTATCTCGTATACAAGCAGGTCACACATGATGGACAGTCTTCAGCAGAGCGGCCAGAGAAAGGTCTGCTGATCTCCTGAAAAGGATCCATGAAAACCTTATGGATCACATCAGAGCTTCGGTGGCTGTAGTCCCAGCAGATGAGGCCTTAGGTGGGAAGGCCCTCCCAGGACAAAGGACTGGAGCGGACTGACAATCAGGAGGTCGGTGGGAAGCGCAGTGATGCCTTCTGTTGTGCGTGGAGTCTCCATGAGTCAGAGTCGCAACAACGTGCAAGGAGCAGGAAGCGTCATGTCGAGTTATCAGAACCTGAACCTGATTTTCCAGTTTTAGCACTTAAGAACATGACTCACTCTAGAGTAAGAATGGGCTGCTAACTACAAGATCAGCAGTTCAAGCCCACCTGTGGTTCTAAGGGAGAGAGAGGAGATTTTCTGCTTCCTTAAATATTTACAGCCTCAGAAACCCAAAGTAGTAGTTGTGCTCTGGTCTCCAGGGTCACTGTGAGTCAATATTAGCTCGACAGCAATGGATTTGAAGATAAGAATCCTTTTGGAAACATCATGAAGCTTTGCCATGGCTGTGGGGTCTTTCATTTGGAGGAGCGTGGATGTAAATTTCAGTGTTTCTCTTTTCTCTGGGTTGATGTCTGCAGAGCTGTCCCCAGATTGGGCCACGCCATTTGAGAGGTTGGTGTGGAGTTCCTGTAGTGGATTACCTGGAAACTTGAAGGGATTTTCCATCTCTGTGTGTCCGTGGTGGTGAACAAGTACCACCACTCCATGTCTGAGTGGACGCTGGTACTTCCTAATGGATTCCAGATTCTGCCAGGAGGAAGGTGCCCTGACCCTGCAGTGCTAGCAGGGGAGCGCCCCTCCCGTTCTCACCATCTTGGGAATCAGCACACAGTCTCTCTGCAGGCCTGGGGCCTCACAGGTCCGGGGTGTGCTGGGTGGGTGGTCAGGTCATGGAGGAACCCAGCGCTCCAGCGGGTGCCCCTCCTGCAGTGGACCAGCCAGGGCCATATCCTGTCTGGAGCACCACCCCAAGCTGCTCCCACCAGCACTGCTATAGCGCAGCAAGACCCTTTCAGAATCCATGGAGGCAAGGGTGGGTGGGTGGGTGGGAGGCAGACGAGGCCCAGGCACACTTTGGGTGGGTGTGGGAAGGGACCTCCCTTCTGTGCAGCCAAGTGTCTCTAATGCTCTCTCTCCCTCTCCTGTCCCTTCTCCTAGTCCCCACCGAAAGGTGCCACCATCCCCTACCGCCCAAAGCCCGCCTCCACCCCTGTCATTTTTGCAGGTGGTCAGGTAAGAGCCGACCCGCTCGCGGCCTCCACGGCCAACCTCAGCCTTTTACTGCAGCACCAGCCGCTGCCTGTTAGTGCACTCAGGTTTTCTTGCCTTTGCATGCGCATGCCTTGTCACAGTGGGGCACAGAGCTCTTCATGGGCTAGGGCAGGGACCCGGGCTGGGAGGGCCAGGGACTGCATAGAAGTTTCTTTTTGTGGCCAGAGTGGCTAGAAGGCCTGTTGCCAGCAGAGGGCACTGGGCCAGATCTCTTCCAACATCAAGCTTCTAGCTTGTGTCTTTTGCCCAGGGAGCTGTAGCCAGCCCCAGGCCGCACTGGGGTGGTGGTGGGGTGGTGGTGAGGGGGGTGTCCATCTGGTCTTGTGACTTAACCACAGGCCCTGGATGCATGAGAGAGACTTTGAAAGTCAGTGTGTGGTTGGCTTTGAAGAGCTCTGGGTCCACCTCAAAGACCGTGTCTTTGATTAAGGGAGAGTTAGGACAGAGATATCCCCAGAGTGGTCCAAGAAAGTAGGGAGAATGGGGTATGGGTTCATCACTCAAAAAGAAAGAGGAGCATGAAATGACCTCGATGTTTTATTCTGTGTAAAAGAATCTTATCAGATGCTTTGTATTATTTACATATTGGATAAAAGGGTTGGACTATTATAATTATCAACTTCAGTCAGCCCATGTGAGGTGAGGCACAGCCCCCCACACACCATATGCCTGTTCCACTGCCGCTTAGCCCCCACCCTCCCCCCACCGCGTCTGCCACCCACACCCTCCACCAGCACCATGAACCTTCCCATGGCCACACTGTGCTGTGGGTCCCTCACCACCAATCCCTCATGCTTCAAGCCTCTGAACTGCTCTGCTCCTGGCTGTAAAGAGTCCTCACCCACCACAGTGCTGTGGAGGCACCCTCACAGTGGCTCTGGAGAGGCTCACAGGGGTGTTTCAAGGCCCAGTGATGGGGAGCCACCCAGGCTGCTCACAGCAGCGAGGGCCCGTGGGGCTGCTGCTCCTCCTCCGCAGCTGATTCATCACAGGGACACCAGCACGGCCTGGCACACAGCCACAGCAGGACCCAGCACACAGTAGGATTTGGAAACATCCTAGTCCAATCTCCCTTTCTGGGGCTTTCCC
Source organism: Tenrec ecaudatus (assembly GCF_050624435.1). Classification (NCBI taxonomy): domain Eukaryota; kingdom Metazoa; phylum Chordata; class Mammalia; order Afrosoricida; family Tenrecidae; genus Tenrec; species Tenrec ecaudatus. The sequence goes on along the minus strand of NC_134531.1, from coordinate 206,968,895 downwards.
TCAAGCTCCTGGATAGCTACCTGTGTGGACTCAGCCTGAGCATCCTGGCAAATCCAGGACATTGCATCACCAATGTTGGATTGGGCTGAAAAGTACATTTGTACAGATGAGATGTGGGCAGTGATGGAGTTGCTATGAGAGCTCCACCTTCCCATCCCAGCCTCCCTCCTCCTGTGAGGCACGGGCAGTAGTGCCAACTCCTACAGTTAAAGAGGACTGAGGTCACTTGCAGATAGGAGGCCCCATCCTGGTGGGGCTCTTGTCCTACAAGTTTGTTCCTAAAATGTCAAGCATCTTGAAGCTAGGTGTCCTTTGCCTGGATACGCCAGTGTGTGAACTGGGGAATGCATCCACAAGGGAGGACAGAGTACCTGGAGCGCCTCTGCTTGGGGACTCACTGGGAACTACATGAGGTGTGAATAGGAGCCAACACAGAGAGGCCACTCACCAAGGGCTCCTCTTGTGCACTGAGCCTCAGCTGCTCAGTGCAGGATTCACAGCAATCTAGAGCTTGGAGAGGTGCAGAATGAGAGCTGCCTGGTTCACCTTTGAGTTTCCAGTGTGTTTAGGAACTAGGCGTGGACCCAACTCAGGAATCCGTGTCATTGTCCCTGTGAGGCAGGACACTGAGGGGCTGAAGCTCCCTGGATTGTAGGCTGAAGATAGAATATCCCAGACACTGCACTGCTTGATGCTCACAGCACAAGACACGGTAAAGGCACCCCAGCGCTCCACATGCTGTCAGCTATTTAGACAGCACCTTCAGGGCAACACGGCAGTGCTAGACTACACAGATCAATGAAGGATCAGTTTATTCAGGCAAGCTAAAATGGGTCAGCATGGAGATTAATCATGCCAGGAATGAGCCCCTTCCCTGGGACACACAGGCTAAGTCCCCAGGGACAGAGCAGACCAAGTATTGCCTAGCTCTGAGGGGGAAGGATGGGTCCGGCTTGGCTAGATGCTATGGCATATTATAGCTGGTTCCAGACTGCAACTGCACAAACCCCGTGGGCAGGGTCCACAGACCCCATTCTTGTGACCCCCTATAGAATGTGCAGCCAGTGAGCTTCTGTTCCTAGTTGATAGGACACCTTGTAGCATCTGATACGATTCATTTACCACCTGCAGGTGGGAGGTCCCCTCTTCAAGTTGGGTTATACCCCACCCCCACCAGGTAGTTGATTGATCTTAACTTCTAGGAACATTCTTGGTGTATTCAGAACCTGGGGTCTGACAGGCTCCTGGAGAGCCACCCTTTGTCGGAGCAGGCATGTCTTCCACAGGCCCAGTGATGCCCACATGTGGGCAGGAGGATGGCAGGAACCCATATGGGGACTCCATAAGGAGGAGTGCCACCGCACACCCTTCCAGGCCCCAGTCCTCGGCCTGCCGGGAAGGACGCTGATGTTGCCTGGGAGACACATGACAAATTCCCCAAGATTCTGGCCGTGTGCCTTTGGTCTGCACTCTCCCTTCACGCAGTGTGGTCTTTTTTGTGTTTTATTTTGGTTTAGTGTTTATCCTCTGAACCCCTGACCTGAACACCTGAGGCATGTGGGTCCCAACCTGGGGTGGGTCCCAACTGAACCTGGCCTCTGTCTGCTACATTAGTCTTCACAGCAGGGGGAGTCAGAGGAGCCTGCAGGGTTAGCCCACTAGTTTGTCCAAGTCACTGTTCTTGACGGTGCGGGAAATGGAAATCCAGACACGACCTCCAAAATCCACCTGGAGTCCCTGTGCCTGTTGGTGCAAGTGTGCAGTTCTAATGGCCGTCAGCAGAGATGGTCCCAAAGATGAGCTGGTCACCATATGGCCAGTTTGAAACCCTTTCTAAAATTTCGGGTGTGTGTGTGTGTATGTGTGTGTGTTACTTTATTTTGTTTCGTTTTCTGGTGAACATGTTCTGGAAGTATTTACTCTAAGACTTGATCAAATTTTCATCAGGCCAATGATTAGAAAACTTCTTACTAGAAGGTCCGACAAGGTCCAACAAATTGTTCTTGGTTTTGTTTTGTTTTTTCCTTTTAAGAAAAATGAGGAGAGTGAAAGAAAATATTCCAGCTCAATTATCTGGAGCTTATCTAGATAACTTGGTCAACAAGGTGCTTAAGCAGGGCGGAGCCCTGAGGCTCACCTGCCCCATTGTGATTGCAGGTGACTAAGGGCCTTGTTTGGAAGCATTCAGTCCCTCCCTCAAAGTCCCTGCCAGGAGGGTCCTCCATCTGTCCTCTCCACTGGGGACAGGGGCAGGGATGTGCATCAGGACAGGAAGCCCAGCCGGAGACCCTTTGTGGACGGGGTTGTCATAGGGCACCATCAGGGTCACTGAGCTCCTCTGGGAAAGCTAACAGTGTCTCTCTTTTCCAGGCCTACACCATCCAGGGACAGTACGCCATTCCACACCCAGATGTGAGTGTCCCCTCTGGCCCCCTCACACCTTTTCTTATTTTTTCTTGTTTTCATTTACCCCTGCATGATGCTGTTTAGTGACTACCAATATTAATATTACACAATAATATTAATACATTCCTAAATGTTCCTGACCTGTGTTGTATCCACATTACCTTGAATAACCTTTTAACCTCTTAGCACTAACTGTACTCCCGGTGAGGACTTGGCCTGATGTAAATTGCCTCGGCTATCTGCTGCAGTCCAGGGCTGCCTGCACGCACCTGCTGCTCACTCTCGGACAGGGTCCGTACACACACTTCCCCTCCCCTCGCCCACCCAGCTGCCTGCCAGAGCCACTGAGGTGACCTGAGCCAGAGGCCATGCCAGGCTAGTCTCTACAGTGTTTCAGGCAGACCCAACAAGTGAGGGATCCATCGTCAGGCCGGCCACCTAAAGTGTGTTGGAAAGGGGACTTGAACCCTGGTTCTGCTAAAGCCCTCTCCTTCCCAGAGGCTGATTTGGAAGTCAGGGCCCTTGCTGGTGTGGAGAGGCGGCTGTAGAGTCCCGGAGTGGGTCTTCTCTTTCATTCCAGAGTCAGGAAACACTGCACATGTGTGTAGGTCTTGCACTGCAAGAGCTGCTCGGAGGCTGGCTTGTCTCATGTATCTAAGGATGAGTGACAATCAGATACTGTACTAGTGCTGAACCATGGGGTGTCCTAAATGAACTGTAGAGGAAGAAGTTCCAGAGCGCCCATGCCCAGCAGGGACATGTGCCTTGGTGCCATGCCCCAGGGCCTAAGGGGCAGCCAGTGGCTATGAGGGCAGACCAAGAACAAGGACACCACACACTGCAACTACGGGGGCTCTAATCCTTCCAGACCTAAGAGGTAATGGCAGCAACCAGGGAGCAAGGCCTTCTGTTGAGAGGACCTTCAGTGCACTGGGGTCTGACAGGATCCCGAAGAGCCACCCTTCCATCTGGAAGGAGAGAAAGGGAAGAGAGGAAACTAGGAAAGGAGGGAGCAAAGGAAGACCAGCTGCTGGTAACAAAGGGAGCAAACCTTCCCGGAGTTAATTTTGAAAAGCCATTGCCTTCACAAAGCCATGTTGAGCATTTACCCAGCTTAGCAGCTCCTCCTCCTAAGACAATATATGTGTCCACACAGTGCCCAGGGCCAGATAAAGAGACATGTATCTGATTGAGAGTTGATGGCAGAACAGGAGAGATTTTGTTAAGAAACAGCACTAACCAAGATAATTTGAAATATGGAGACTCAATTCAGTATTACTGCAGGAAGACTTCTTTTGAGTAGAAAATAAACCCTAATGATTTTCCCTTTATAAAAAGCTATGATAGACAACAGACAGACAAATCAAATAATAGAACATCACGGATGGATTTGTGTCCTCTTCTTGCTTCCCTCAGGACATGCCTTGAGGCTGCTGTGCCTCAACCTTGGATGGTTCCCACCATACTCTCCTTCAGGGTCTCTCATTCCCTGGTCCTTGGTGGAGGCTGTCTGCTAGGCCCACCTCAAACTCTCCATCTTCCTCCTGATAGAAATCTTTGATTAGGGCTTTAACTGGCCCAAATTCATTGGCGTGAGGAAGAATACAGCTGTCCACATATGGGAAATTGGTTGGTTATTGTCCAGTTCCATCTAAGGCTCACTCCAGTCCCTGTTCTGCCCACCAGAGCATTGAAGGTCTCCTCAGAGCCTATGGGCTCCCCAGTTCCCACTTCCTCCACATGGCTTGGTGCCATGGCCTCCCTCCATCCTTCCCTCAGATCCCTTCTGCGTCCCTCCTCAAATCACACGGGGAAATCATGCTCTGTTAGTGGCCTCCCCTCCCATTCTCGGTGTTAATGGGACCAGTTAAGAATGGCAAATGTATGAGCCCATTGGGGCCCAGCATTTCCCTCAGAAATAAGAGTTTTGGAAATCTCTAAAATGCCCACAGCAGTAGGCAGAGACCAGCCCCTATAACTGAGGAAAGGAGTGTACTGGAAACCTTTTGATTCCAGATAGGTGATATGTCTTCACTGGTACCCTTTTCCTGGTTGGCCAGATAGCCCAGCTGTAACTGATGATTCGAAGGCAAATGTGAACACCTGGGAGAAGGGGTAGCTGATCCCAAATGCAGAAACACTCATGCAGAGCATATGTGCATGTGTGTACATGTGGGTGGGTGTATACATGCGTTGGCACATGCACATGTGTACGTGCATATATGAATCTATGCTCATGTTTACATGTTGGTGTATACACGTGAGTGAGTACACATGGTGTGCTTGTGGTATAATACAAGGGAAACACTGAGCGTGGGTAAATGTTGTAGCTCAAACAGAAGGCCTCAAATAATGACCAGTCAATATGAAAGTTGAATTGAGATTAGAGGACAGCACAGTCATCATTTAGTACTGGATGCAGGAGGCCATAGACCTTAAAAAAAATGCATGTGTGTCCAAAGGTAGATGAAAAGCCAGGCTGTTTGTATTGTTCAAACTCTAGAACTTGAAGGAAAGTACAGTGGTCTGGGGCCTCTAGTGAAGGGCATTTTGCCAGGTAGGGTTAAAGTGCATTTTCCTTCACCAAAGAGCATCCATAGCATTATAGTTGCTTGCAAAGACTCACTGTGATTTTTGATAAATAAATGGTCCTTGGGCTCTCTGCGTGAGTAAAGTAGAGTCCTCACACATGCCTACTGGGGCACGAACACTTGAGTTGAAACTAATTCTCTGGTCTGAAACTTCCAAAGGTGTGGTGTAGTGTGTGTGTCTGTGTGTGTAAGAGAGACTCTGATTGAGAGAAGAAGGTTTTGATTGGTTTTGATTTATTTTTATCAATTGGTTGTTTTGATCCTTACTATTATGTCTTACATAAACGGGTAGTTTCACATATAGTTGTTTTAAAATAATTCAAACTAGTTTATAATCACTTTTTATCTAATTGACTCATTGCCAATTATGAATGTTTAAACTATTCAGTTACTGATTATGTGGGATACAGCCCCACAGATGAATGGGTCCTTAGAAACGGCATGTGCAAAAAGGAAAATAAAGAAGACAGAAAAGGCGTGGTAGATCTCATCCCGATGTCGGAATAAGAGAGTGAGTTTCTTTAACAGCGAGTTTATATAGCAGGGAGGCATGCAGGCCTCCATCAGGCACATACACAACAAAATGGGCAAAGTTGTGAACCAGGATATCCTGAGTTCTTTAGGAGAAACTTCACTAAAAGTATCAGGCATCTAAGAGACAAAGGAGTAGTTGACTCCTTGAGTGATAGGGCCAAAGGGAACCTGAGTGCTTAAAGATAGGCATCTTTGAGCTGAGTAGTGAGGAGTCAGGTGCATCTTAATGGAGGGCAGTTGTGGAGAAACCTCTTTTCTATCTGGAGAATGTATACCTGGCATTATCCCTATCAGAACTCTGGAGGCCTTCCTCTTAACACTATAGCCAGACTTCCAAGCCTTGAGGTCATGAGTGTAGAGATTGGGCTGCGTACACTTTCATCCAGGTCCTCGGTTTTCCATGTGAATTTATTCCATGCTTTCTATGCATGGAATTCCACTTACTATGCCAATATCATACAACTAGCAGCTGCTATTGACCAAAATAGTGAAAAATTTCATCCTGCTTTTTTTTTTCGGGCATGTAAAATTGAAGACTTGGGTAGTCACTTAACTAATTACTGTTCACTTTTTAAGAATCACAAGACAATTGCTTAGTGACATAGGTCATGACAACTAGGAAGGTATTTAACTGGACTTAGGAAAGTCTCAAGTTTAAAAACAAATATAACACTTTGAAAACATTGAGTTAATGTCAGTATGACTTAATGTGTAATATGAGAGAACACACTCTTTAAAGACCTCAACAGAATGGCTGGCACACGTACACTATCCTTTATTAACAGCTTCATCTTTTACCAGCCTGTGCGACACATAGATCAGACACATAAACTTTAAGAAAACATAATCCCTAGATCTAAGTACTCGTTAGCTAGAACAAAACATTTAGGTTTTCTGTGCCCTGCTTTGTACTTTAAGAATTATCAGTGTCACCCCTACCTCTGCCCATCTCCTCCAGACTCTCAGCATGCCGCTCACATTGTTTCAACAAACTTCTGTGGAAACGTAGGGTCTTTCTGACACCCAGGCCTTCTGAAAAGGCATGTGCAGTGCTGGGTAGTGGGAAGAACATTGGGTGCCAACATTGACATTCGTAGGGTCACCAATTTGTCACTGACCTAACTGACCCAGGGCTTGAAGACAGCTCACATTCAGCCTTGAAAATGATCCACGTGTCCTTAGTCTGCCTACCAGATGCCAGGCCAAATCCAATTTCAGAGAAGAGGAGAAAGAGCACAGAACATGCTAGATGCATGCACAGCTCAGGAAACTTAGAAAGCCTAGGACATGTTACAGCCCCATTTGTCCTCTCCCCCAACAATTCTGTCACTGTAATTATAGTGTGCATCTATACAGGAAAGGAACTCTGTTCTTGGGGAAGAAATCAGTGCATTTCAAAAGTACTCTCTTATATGAAAATCTTTATTTCTAGTCTCCAATTGTTTCAAATCACTGCCTTCCTTAACACCCCATCATGTAAAAAGGAATGCTAATAACTAACAGATAATGAAGATGGCAACATGCTACCTTACGTGACCCTGGGACTGAGCCTTATGAGTAGATATCAGGGTGGGCCGTCTAATTCTACACATGAAAGAGGGGGAACCTGGAGGCAAACCCAGGTCGGTCAGCCTGTGTGGCAGAAGTGGCACACTTACCTGTGGGGCCAGCCCACAACCCAATGGGTCCTAAGGAGTGGTTGAAAGGGAGATAAAAAAAGAGACAACAGACAGGCATGCAAGAGCTCACCTTTTCCATAGAGCCAGGAGAGAGGGGGGGGGGGGGGGCAAATGTATTTAGCAAAGAATTTATATGGGCTCAGGACATGTAGACCTCATCAATCACGTAAGTAACAAGGTGGGAAATATCTTAATCCTTGCTCTCCCTGAGCTCACTGGGGGATAAACCTAATACTAGCATTGGGGGCAGGCAGAGGGGAGTCAACTGCCCCTTTAAGCAGGTAGAGCATAAGAAATATGTCTACTCCTATAGATAAAAGGCCTCTGGCTGGGGTGGTGAATTTTAGACAGGAGAATGTGACTGACTCATCTCCAACTCACAAATGTGAAGGCCTCCCCCACCAGAATCCTGGCCTCCCAGACTCCTTAATTATAAAGAGAGAATTTGGCCACATACACTCTTACCCAGTCCTTGGGTTGCAGCAGAAAACAAGTAATACTGGGAGACTGACCTCTAAGAAGTTTGTTATTTAGGTAATAATGAACCTGTTTTCCCCGAGAAAAGTAAAAGAAATCAAGGCGAAGAGACAATTGTATCATATATCGACTGACCCTCCGATGACTTGTTTGTACATTAAAGTTAGGAAAACTTATAAAGATGATTGAATAAGGAAGAAGAACATGAATCCAGTTTGAATCTAAGGAGGTGATAATAGAAACAGAGAAAATTCTAACAAGTGGATACTAAAGGGTTTTGTTTTTTAATTAATAAAAGAAACTAGTGTCACATTCAGGGATCCCAACAAATACCAAGCAGGATAAATCAAGGGAAATCCATCTTAGGCACACCAAAGTAAACTCTGACACCATTGATAAAAAGCAGTTAGAAAAGGAACTCATAGACAATACAATTATGGACATTAATAGGGAAGTTAACAAGTTACAACAATTCAAGATCAGAGATGCTCGGGATACAGATCTTTGGTCAGGACAGCGTCTTTGCGATGCTGACAGGTAGGCCTCTCTTGGCACCTTGGCCTGGCCTTTGCCCTATATGGGTAATGTTACAAATGCATTCCCAACTAGCACGCCACTTCACCATAAGCCTTAGCCCAAGGCTTCTGAAAAATCAGCTTTCTTTCTCTGTGGATCAGCTGACCTAGCTCCCCTGGTTCAGGGCCTGGAGACACCCCACTCCATAAGTGACCTCCTGCCTGCAATTACTTACCTTTTCTCCAAGGATGAGTAAGCAATGAAGGAAAGAGGGGGGAGCAATTGCAATGATTGACGTATAACTGTCCCCATCCCCAGGGAACAAACAACAGAAATCTAGGTGAAGGGAGACAGTGGACAGTGTAAATATATGAAAGTAAAAATAATTTATAAAATATCAAGGGTTCACGAGGGTGGGAGGGGGAAAAAAGGCACTGATACCAAGGGCTCAAGTAGAAAGAAAATGTTTTGGAAATTATGATGGCAACATATGTACCAATGTGCTTGATACAATTGATGTGTGGATTGTTATAAAAGTTGTAGGAGCCCCCCCAAAATAATTCAAAATAAAAAATATAATAATAATAAAATAATTTAAAAATCAGCCAACTTTTTAACAGCAACAGTGGCAGCCACAGACAGACAGCAGCATAACAAAATAATTGTCAACCTGAAGTTGTATCTCAATAGGGTCTCTCAGGGGCCTAAAGGTAGACATTTTCAGACAATCCGAAACTGAGGGAATGGCAACATGCTCCCTGAGATTCTGATGGAAGAAGGGAAATGATCTCAGAATGAGGCTGGGGATGAAAAAGGAATAGTGAGCAGAGAAAATGGTAAGCACTTGGATAAAGGAAAACAAGCCTTCACTGAAAAACCAGTATCAATTCTGTCTAATTTTTAAGGATAACGTAACGACTAAATGGACAAAAATAGCATACCCAAGATTGGAAGATGGTTGAAGAAATTACAACATTCTATAGATTAATGTATTTTTCAGGAAGAAGTAAAGATACTGAATTTAAACTTGAGGTATATATGTTAAAGTTTTGAGTGGACAACTAACAGAAGTCACGTAAAATAATCTTAAAATGCAAAGGATAAAATGAATGGATTTCCTAATCCAAAGGGGAAAAAAAAGGCAGGGGAAGAGAAAACCGAGAAAAGCAAGACAACTTTAACAACTATCAAGTAGCCAGAATGAAGTTGAACCTGTAAGTTGAGGATTGTGATAGAAAATTCCGTGGAGTACTGTACGACTCTTGACACGTGAGGGGGAATTGATAATCATGCACAAAGTAAAAAAACCAAACTTCCCAGTTAAAAACTATTTCAGAAGACACAAGTCTTTTTTTTTTAATGCTAAACAAATAGTCAAGCCAGTAAACGGAAACAAAAATGTCAGATATGCATTTGTTTGTCAGAGAAATAACTAAAAAACTCAAGACTCAGGGGAATGGAAAGAATAAAATAAAAATATATACCAGAAAAATATTAATTAAAAGACAATGGGCATAGCTATGTTAACATCATTGTTAGTTGTTACCAGGTCTGCTGACAGACAACCTTATGTTTAACAGAAGGAAATAGTGTCCAGTCGTGTACCAGCCTCAGAATCGGTGCAGGGTTTAACCCCATTGCTCGCAACCATCTTGCCAGTCCATCTCAGGCAGGGCCTCCCCTGCGTCACCGCTCTCTCGCTTCACCAGACGCCGTGTTCTTCTCTGGCAATCCTCATTGCTGGTGACATGTTTAAAGTGAGCGAGTTGACATCTTGCCATACTTGCTTCAAAAGAACACTCTGGTTATACTTCCAACGTTGACTTGTTTTTTCTTCTGATAGTCCACAGTATATTCAATATTCTTTGATAAAAACACAATCCATATGTGTTGATTTTTCTTCAGACTTTTTTTTTTACTGTCCAGCTTTTGGAAGCATATTGTGACAGTTGATTGTGCCAGGCATGCCTTAGTCATTCAAGTGACAGCTTTGCTTTTTAAGATTGTTAGAAAGCTGCTTGCAACATATATTCCCAGTACAGTAATCTGTCATTAGATTTTCTGACTGCTACTTTCATGGGTGTTGATTATTGATTCAAGTAGAATGAAATCCTTAATAACGTCATTTCCTTCACCGTTTGTCATCATATGCTTATGGGTCCACTTGTGAAAAGTGTTGTTTTCTTACATTCAGGTGTAATTCATATTGAAGGCTGTGATCTTTGACCTTCATTAGTACCGTATATACTCAAGTATAAGCCGACCCAAATATCAGCTAAGGCACCTAATTGTACCATAGAAACTGCATTAAAAATGTGCTGAAAAACTTGGCTTATCTCCAAGTAGATATGTTGAGTGCTTCAAGTCATCTTCACTTTCAATATACAACTTTGGGTCATCTTCATGTGTTAATTAATTTTCCTTCAATCCTGATGATATGTTCCTCATATAGCCCAGCTTCTCAGATTATTTGCTTAGCATGCAGATTGAATAAGTAATAGGAAAGTATACAACCCTGTTGTACACACTTTCCCAATTTTAAACCACTCACTTTTGTTTGAAAGCCTTATGGAATGTATGTTAATATCAGTTTGGGGGAAGCACAGAGTTTTAAGGGGAAAAAAAATTAAGTCATTTTATACATAAAAAGCACAGGAGATGCAATAATTGCAAATTTGTATTCACCCAAAATATAACTTGAAAATATTTTGTAATATATACCCCATAAAGAGAATTTGACAGAATTTAAAATACCTCTTTCGGTAATTGATAAGGCCAGTAGAACAAGTATAAGCAAGATATTAACAGTATAATGAATGCAGCTAATGTCATTGATGTGTGTGGAAATTTATACCCAGCACATCCACAGAGTTCATAGAAATACTAACTTGATCAAATATTAGGCTATAAAGCAAGTTTTAGCAACCTTCCAAGTCTGGAACAATATAGAACATGCTCTCCTCCATAAAGCAGTTCAGTTGAATCCAGTAATGGAAAGAGTGGTATTGCATCAACTCTGACCCAGAGCAAGACCAGAGTGGTTTCTAAGACAGTGAATCTTTACAGGAGTAGAAAGCCTCGTCTTTCTTCTGTGGAGTGGCTGGTAGTCTCAAACCTTGGGTCTTGGGTGATGTCAGAGAAGCATTTAAATAAGGAAGGTGCTGCCCAAAGTAGCTCCATAATAAAAGGAAGTGGCTCATACAGGAACAGGCCACGGAAGGAATGCAGGGTGGCACCCACCATATTCACGAACAGGTAGCCTCCTTCCCTAACCACCTGAGAGATTGCCGGAACTGATTGCCACATGAGCAGTGCCCTGTGCACAACTTGCTGCTGGCCAGCAGGGGGTTCTCGGTGTACCGAGGGCAGTTCCAGAGTATGTGCATAACATCTGATGTGGGAAACTTCTGAATAAAGGCCTGCAGATGGAAAGATTGTAATTGAAGAAGGCAAAAACAGGCCAGCTTAAAGGGCTTGACCACGTGGTGTTTTTCTAGCCATGTGCTCACATTCACTATGAACCGGGGAAAGGGAGACTCACCACTGAACAAATGCATGTGTTTCTCAAGCGTGTCTAGAGAACGGGTCATAGGATGCTGGTGCCTTTCTCCCCCTCCCCACCTTGCTGGGTGCTGTGGTTCCAGAAACGGATGCAGCTTTGAGTACCAGAAGCAGGGGTGAGCCCTCAGCAAGAGACTCTACTTAACTACACCCCTGAATCTGTCTATGCTCTTCACAGCTCACAAACCTGGGGTTGACTGAATAGTGTCAGGTGGCCCAGTGGTCAAGACACACGAATGGGACTGGACTGAGGGAGAAGCACTTGCTAGCCTGGTCCTGCTGCCAGTAGTCCAGACTGGCACAGCAGCTGGACCTGATGTTCTGTTCCAGGGTGGGAAAGTTTGGGTAAAAATAAATAACAAATGGAAGGAAGAAGAAATAAAAGCTGAAGCTAAAGGAATGAATAAATATGCAGAAGGGAGACTGTATTCCTTGACCGAGACCTAGAGCAAGGGAATAACCTCTTCTGCGTTCAAGTATAATGGCTGGAGGGGCCACCTTGTAATGGAGGTAAGGAATGCTATGCTGCAGCTGAGGAGAAAAGCTGCTTCTGGAGTGGACTGGGAAACAGCCAGGCTGATTAAAATTAGTAGGAAGCCAGTACCTACTGGAAACATCCTGCCAGAGGTTCCAGGTCATATCTACATAAATAAGATACAGTTCAGGGGTGGGGAATACATTATTATATTTGGGTGATGGGTTATATGTTCGTTCATTTGATGACACAATTGATATTCAGTGTAGCTCCACCAAACAACCTTTCTCTGCATGGGGCTGGTAAGAAGGTGGTGGAAGAAACTGATAGGATTCACCTGTGAGCATTTGTGACTAGGATTCCTTGCAGGGCCATCCTGCTGCACATAAAATGAGTCTTCTGAGAAGCAGGAGGTGTGCTACTCTGGCAGCAAGAGCTAAGAGTGGAGCACACCCTCCGGGCCCAGCCTCTGTCGTACACCTACCTGACCTCTGGATTTTGGACTGAACAGCAACCCCCACCACGTGAGATGTTTCCTCAAATTTCCATGAGTTTCTGTGGGATACTGCAGCCATTCACAGAACCCAGAAAGGTGAGGGAATATACTCAAGGGAGGAATGGAGCACACTGGCATCTTGGAAGAGTTGGGCGATTGGAACTTCGTCAATCTCCAACTCCTTAGGACTGTGGCTGTTAGGTGCCCTTAAGTCGGTTCCAACCCACAGCAACTCTATGGCACAACAGAATAATCACACTGCTCTATCTTTCACCATCCTCACGTTTTTCCCACATGAGCCCACTTTTGCAGCCAGGATATCAGTCTCCTTGAGAACCTCCCTCTTTTTTGCTGTCCCTGTACCCTACCAAACGATGCCCTTCTCCAGGGACTGGTCTCTCCTGACATGTCTAAAGGGTGTCCTTGGGAGTGGTGTGGTATTAATTCTTATGAAAGATATTGTTACCACAGTACTGTGGCATGAGCCAAGACCCATCAAATGTTCCTGAAAAGGATATATGATAAGGGTATTAATCTTAATAAATATAAACACTATAATGATTAAGATATTGTGACTTAAGTGCAAGATAGAGAAATAGACCAATGTATTAGACTGGCCTGGAGACAAAATTCACTGCCACTGAGTCAATTCTGGCTCAGTATTGTTGATTCCAACCCTATAGGGCAGATAATTGCCCCTGTGGATTTCTAAGACTTAATCTTTACAAAGGTAGACTGCCTCATCTTTCTCCTATGGAGTGGCTAGTGCTTTTGAACTGCTAACCTTGTGGTTAGTGGCCCAATGCTTAGCCCACTACACCACTAGGGTTCCTGGGCCCTGGAGATAGACACACTCATATAAGAAAACTTGTTCTATGTCAGAGCTGTCATTGCAGATTAAAGAGGGAAAGAATGGGTAAATAATGAAGATACCAAGACAGTGTACTTAATGACAAAAAAACAAATATGCATTATACCAAAGGCACCGACATGAAAGATAACTTTTAACACTTTCAAATAAAATGTATGTTCTCAGGGCAGGGAAATTTTCTTAAAACAAAATAAGCCATAAAGGAAAATATTGATGAATATGACTACATTAAATTTAAAACTGTTTATCTAAAAACATCAGAACCAAAGCCATTGCCATTAGGATGGTTCTGACACAGCAGTTCTGTAGCTCAGAGTAGAATAGTTCCCTAGGGCTTCTAAGGCTAGATCTCTTCACAGTCTCGTCGTTTTCCTAAGAAATGGCTGGCAGGCTTGGACCACCTCATGATTAGCAACCCAATTATATAACCCTAAACCAAGGTTCCACAAAGAGAAGTAAAATGACAAATCAGAAACTGAAACAGGGATCTTTTTAGCACATAAAACAGTTAGCCAATGTATGATTGTAACGCATATCAAATCTATAGGACATGATAGAAACTGCCCCTTTGGCTTCTAAGTTTTTAAAGCTTTAGGGGAACAGACAGCTTCAATTTTGTCCTACAGGCTTTGTGGTCAGCAGTTCCTTATATTAAATCTCTAAGGTATTCGTGTCAATCAGCAAAAAGCAACTCAAAATCTTGGGCAGAAGACAAGCCTTTCATATAAGAAGAAATGGAAGTGCAGACTAATTCTCTAGGTGGTAGTCTCTTGGCATGAGTTACAGTAACATGAGTATGTTTTGTGAAGTTTCTTTGAAGTATATACTTAGGAATATGTATGGATTTATTTGCTTTTTTTAAAAGAACTTTTTGGTTTTAAGAAAATTTGCACAGAAAGTATAGAGCGCTCCCATGTACTTTTCTCCTGCACACTCTTCCTGCTATTAATAATGTCTTGCATTCACATAATACATTTCTTACAACTGATGGGCTATTTTATATATCAGTGCTTTACTATTAACTAATACCCGTAGCTCACTGTTGGATGCACCCTAAAACTAAAAAGCCAAACCCACTGCCATCAAATCAATTCTGGCTCGTAGCTACCTTATAGAACAAAGTAGAACTGCTCCCTCGGGTTTCCAAGACTGTGACTCTTGACTGAAGTAGAAAGCCTCATCTTTCTACCACAGCGGCTGGTGAGTTCGAACACCAACTTTGTCCTCCACAGCTCAACCCTTAACTCCCTTTGCCCTCAGGCTCCTTAGACAGCCTAAAATTGACTTTTTCATTGTTATTTTTATTCATTCTGAAATCTCATCTTTCAATTTGTGTATTTAGACCACACTTAACACGGTAATTTATATAGTTGGATTAATATCTACCATATTTATTTATTTATTTTGTTTTTATTATTTTTTATATCTACCATATTTATAACTTTTTAATTTATTGCCCTTGTTCATTGTTTCCTTTTTGTCTTCACATTTTCTGTCTCCTCCAGTGTTACTGAGCTATTTATATGATTCCATCTTCTCCTCTCGTTACATGTTTTTTAAAAGGGATTGCTAATCTAGGTCTAGTTTCAAATATATTGCTCCATACATAGTGAAGGTACCTTCTTCCCAATTCTTCCCTCCCATTAGATGAGTTCTGGTGCCATGATGGTTATGCATTGGGCTGTGATACACAAAACCACCAGCCATTCAAAGGAGATGAGAAGGACAGAGCTTTCTACTTCCGTAAAGAGTTACAGTCTTGGAAATTCACAGGGGTAGTTCTCCCCCGACCTATTAGGTCTCTGTGAGTTGGCATCTACTGGATGGCAGTGAGTTTGATATTCCGATTACATTGCTGCCATTCATATCATTTATCCATATAAGTTGTCATGTATAATCTCCAGACCTACTGTTATTTTAAACCTTGTAATCAAGAGCCCTGATGGCTCAGTGGGTTAAACATCGGGCTTCCAACCACAAGGTTGGTCGTTTAAGCCCACCAACTGCTTCATGGGAGAAATAGAAGGCTGGCTTCTTCTATAAAGACTTAGTCTCAGAGATCCTATGGAACAATTCTTTGTCCTGGAGGGTCACCATGACATGGAATCACTCGACATCAGTGGTTTGTGTTATCTGCTAAATTAATTCAGAAGCAAAATAGAAGATTCATTTCCTTTCTTCTCTAGTAATCTTCCCTTTTATGTTGATCTCCCAGTTTCTGTCCTGTGTCATTTTCTTCCCTCTAAAGAACTCCTCTCTAACATGTATTTCGGTGCAGATCTATTGTGACACAATCCCTCAATTTTTTGTGTGTGTAAGAAAGTATTTCACTTTTGTAGCATAATTTACTGGATATAGAATTATAAGTAGGTGTTTTATTTCCTTCAATACATTAACTGTTTCACATATGCTCTTCTTGTTTACATGGTTTCTGAAAAGATGTAATTCATAGCCTTCTTTTATAGATAATGTGTCCCTCCCCCTGCCATCTTTCCAGATTTTCTCTTTGTCTCGAATTCTCTTCAGTTTGAATATAACATGGCAGGCATATATTTTGGCATTTATCCTGCTTACTGTGCTTTGAGCATCCTGGATCTGTGGTTTGGTGTGTCACTAATTGTGTGACAATTCTCAGCCATTACTGCCTCAACTCTTTGCTCTGGTGCACTCCCTCCTGGTATCCTCATTTTGTACGTGTTGCACCTTTTATAACTGTCCCGCAGTTGTTGGGCATTCTGCATGTCCTGGGGCTTGGTTTTTTGCTTTTCACTTTGGGAAATGTCTCTTGAAAAGCTCATTCTTTCCTTGCCATCAAAGGAATTCTTTATTTTCTGTTGCAGTCTTTTAAATTTATTATTATAGCATTTCTATTTGGTCCCTTCTTTTTCCCCCAACACATTTTATTATGACTTGGGTGGGGGTTTACGTAAGAGGAGCCCTGGGGCATAGTGGATACACAGTAGGCTTCAATCTGCAAGATCAGCAGTTCTGCTCCTGTAGAGCTAGTCTCGGAAACTCACAGGGCCAGTTGTATCCCGTCCAATAAGGCCATTATGAGTTGGCACTGAGCGGATGGCAGTGAGTTTAGTTTGGGGTTTTACATAACACATCCTTGTTTTTGCATTCAGCATCTTGCGTAACTTCTCTAAGTCCCCAGTGGCTTTCTCCAAACCCACCGCCCTTCCCCATATCTCTCATAGTGTATTCTCTATCTTCACCAGTGTTAACACCTGTCTCCTCGCTGGCCTATTGCTTTCCCGTTCCTCCTTCCCTCTCCTGCCCCTGGTAACCATCCAAGTCTCTTTCTTTGGGCATTAAAACGTTTTCCTGATTTTTCTTTTAAATAACAGTGGCATACAATATTTGTCCTTTTAGTTTTGACTAACTTCATTCAGCCTAAAGTCCTCTATGTCCATATTTCTCCCACAGCACATGATGTGCTTCAGTTTCATCATCGTCCTTTAATGATGCGTAGTATTTAATGATGTGTGTATGTATCGGAGTTTGTTTTTCCAGTATTTCACAGTGAGCGCGTAGATGGTCCCATCTTTGTGCGATGCTGAATGACGCTGTGATGAACATGGCTGTGGAGATAGCGGTGCGTGCTGTGTTCTTCATCTCTGCAGGGCATCTTGTTTGGTTGCTTGCCGGAGTTTCTACAACTCTGCTTACATTACCCATTTGTTCTTTTGAGGATTCCACCCCCACCATTGAGTTCCTCAGCAGGTTAGTCCTGCTGCTCTTGGTAGTGGACCCTGACTCCTGGCAACCTTACACATAGTGAAATGTTGCTCAGTCCTGTGTCATCTTGACAATCATTGCTTTGTTTGAGTCCACAGCTGTGGCTACTGTATCAGCTCATCTCACTGAAGGTTTTCTCCTTGGCCCCCTATCAGTGTTCTTTTTCTCGCTATTGATCTTTCCTAATGGCATGTCTAAAACAAGTGAGTTCAAGTCTTCTAAGGGTATTCCAGTTGTCTTCTGAGACTGATGTGATCATTCTTTTTGAAGGCCATGGAATATTCAATGTTCATTTTCAGTACCACAGATATTAATTTTTCTATGAACAATATTAATCATAGTATGTTAAATTCTCAGTGTAATAATTCCACAATCTGTGTCATAACTGAGGCTGATACTTGTGCAGTATCTTTAGATTGTGTTTTCTGTTTTTCCCTTTTAGTGTGCTTTGCAATTTGTTTGTTGAAGGCCGCATAATGTATTGGGAGTAAAAACTGAACTAAAGAGTAGCTTAGTGTGAAGTTTGATATTTACATGGCTTGAAATTAAACTTTGTCTACTGTTTGTTGTAGCAAACAGTTTGCCTGAGACAAAGATTTCCCCTGGTATCCTTGTCCTTCCTTCCTGCCTCCACTGTCTTTGGGTTTCCCTGGAAACCCCTACAGATCTTTTGTCTGTAATCCACTGCCGTACTGGACGCTGGTGAAGTGGTAAGGTGTGAGGAGAAGAAAGCATTCTATCATCCTATGGTCAGTGGCTTATGCCCTGAGCTTGGACCTTCACAACTGCTCTCGGCTCCCTTCCCCCAAATAGGAAGGCCACAGAGGGCAGCCATTAGGCCTTTTCTTTCCTCTGCATGCTATGGCATAAAACAAACACCCTAACTGCCACCCAGTCAGTTCCCTCATAGCAACTCTGTGGGGCAGAATAGAATGGGCAGCCCTAAGCAGTTTCCAAAGCTGTAACCCTTTACAGGAACAGAAAGCCTCCTCATCTGTCTCCCTTCTAGTGGCTGGTAGAGTCCACTCTTGGGCTTCTGCCCCTGGTAAACTAATCACTGGTCTCTGCCTAAGTCGCTCCAGATTTTAGAGCAGCACTTGTACAGTGACCTTAATTCTCTAATGGGTCTAAGGCAAGTTGTTCATTTTAATGTTTCGTTCAGCTTTTTTGCTTGTTGTGTGGGTAGGAGTGATGACTTCCAAGCTCTCTTTACATGTTGGCATGTCGTCCATAACATTTTTTTTATCTTTACATTGTGCTCCAGGACTTTCTGACTGCATCCTAGACATTTGGAATAGTTTCCATTGCCACCAAATTTGAACTAGTTAAAGCTCTTGCGTGTAGATGGGATTTTAGGACTAGCTCCCCTGTCAAGTGTGTCTCCCCACCATGTAACTGAGGGTTAGTTGGTGTGACAGTATCCACAGTTCCCTTGTGGGTGGAGTGGGGACCCTATCTAGGGGGTGTCAGTGGCTTGCCAGATAAAGTCCATTTGATTCTACTCACAAGATGCGGATAAATGACTCCAGAGGACATTTTGGCCATGCGTGTTTAACCTTGCACACCTCTTTCCCTCTCTCCCCTAAGAAAAAGTGTGTGTTTTCGTTAATCTACTTGTCAAAACAGGAGCCTCTACTAGAGTGCACTATTGCATTGTGCGTCCTTCTGTACGACCTGAATGGAAAGGAGCAAGGTCTCCTCCCACTGAAAGGGGTTCCTTCTGCAAGGTCCCGCCTCAGGGTAAAGCAGCCCTCAAACAACGTCTCACCAATTGCGCTTGCAAGTACTTGGTATGGATGGTCGGCTCAGCTGTCAACCATAAAGACAATAACACTGGCATTTTAGAAGCCCACGTTTTTGTTTTTGATTTTTTTTGAGACAAGTAGGAATTACATGAGAGTAAGGATAAAAGACAAATGACTTAGGCTGTGAGCCTGTGGCTGGTGTCTTAGGGATGATGATTTCCAGCATGCTTTTTTCTGAGGTCTTTGATGTGTCTCCACTCAGATAACTCACAGCACCCACATATGTTCCATGAGCAAACACGAATCTGGCTAGCATGGGAACCAGCCTCAGCCATATCAAGGTTGGCATCTCCTCAATGGCCTGGCTGCCCGGGGACCCCCTTCTTGTCCTATGAAACACCTGGGCAGTGGAGGAATCAGACAGGCCCTTTGATCTGTAGACCCCTCCTGCCCCCTTCCTTGTCACACACAACAATTATTAATGGAATCTCAGAGCCTAATATGACCCCCCCCCCAGTCATATCCTGACCCGAACTCCTCAGAACTCATGGCCACAGAAGCTGCAGTCCAGGATGGCCCCCCTAAGTCTGAGATGCAGCCAGATTTTCCTCACAGTCATGCCTCAAGAGCCACAGGCCAGGCAGGGAGTGCCAGGTAAATACTCATCTTTCCCTAAGAAGCATGGGAGAACCCAAACAGAATACATCTGTAATGGTAATGCACCTAGGAGCTGGGCCACGCACGACAGCCTACATTTGTCAGCTTTTTCTATAGCAACACGAGGCTTCAAAATCCCATAGGCTCCTAACAGCATAGCTTTTATCTCCCCAGCGTGGTTGTGGCTATACTCTGGTAGCAGCAGGCTTCCACATGTCTCCTTGCATCAGACCCCTGGTCTTGTGGAAGCCAGGAAGAAGTCGTGCCTGCCTTGCAAGTGCATTCAAAGTCCTGTGTCCATGTATATGTGCCCACAGCCACGGTTCACTAAATAAAGCAGGTCCCATGGCTGGTTGACCAAGCATGAGGCCTTCCCCCTCCACAGGGGAGTGGGTTGGGGAGAGACTAGAGCTACTGACCTTGGGTAACAGTCATTGTCACCCCTACATATACATATACACACACATAAGGAGCTGTACTGAACAGCGATTTCATTGCAAAACTATTGGGACTTAACTCCAGGGTAAATCTGTAGGGAAGAGTATCCTTGTCCTTTGAAACGAGCGGCACACCCATTTAACTCTGCTCCCTTGGGCCCTCCAGGAACACTAGCCCTTGGAAGCCTGAATTGCTTGGCTCTAGTGCAAGACTGCTTTCTCTGCGTGTGCCATGGAGGGAGGGAGCCCAAACCATGTTCACATGAATGGGGAGATGCTTTCAACGATAGCCCCTCAGAGGGGGCTACTCAAGGGGAGAGAACTATCCATGTGATGGGTGCACAGTGCTCTCTAAGAACCTGCAAGCTCTCATGTAGCCTCACATGAGTTGGTGAAAGTCTCTGAAATTGCTAGCATGGGCGGCACATAGATCTGCAGGCAATTGCCTTACACGTGGCCGTTTGTCAGGTAGGTGAGGCCTGCCGAGCAGTGTACCTGGGAAAGACAAGACTTGCTGCCAGGGTTAGCCAGGTGCCTGCCAGGGGTAGAGGAGGCTGGGGCCAATCAAGGTTGGCAAAGTATTTCTCATGGGTTGTCCACAAGAGGATAGAATGGTTTTAGTGAGTGCACATTAGAAGACATTTTTTAATATCCTAGAAGCCCAGCTCCCTCACAGAGCCCACACCACCTGCTCCCATGCCACCACCCTCCATGTCAGTCATGGGAAACACCCTCTGCCCAATGCCAGTGTAAGAACCGCAGGCCTGGCTGGTTCCAGCCACAGCACCCAAGGAGAGGAAGAAACCAAAAGAGGGTGCCCACCTATGACCGGCCCAACTGAGACTACCTGGTCCCCATTGGCTCCATCCAGGCCAAGTCCTTGAGTCACGCTGCGTCCGCCATGTGTCCGCATGGCCCCTGGTGCCCATCTGTATCAAGTCTTTTATTTGGTGTGACTGTACTCAATGACAATAACCTTCTTAGCTCTCGTGTCCCTCCTACCCCCAGCAGTTGACCAAGCTCCACCAGTTGGCCATGCAGCAAACCCCCTTTCCTCCCCTCGGACAGACCAACCCCGCTTTCCCCGGTACGTACCCAGCCCCGACTGCCCTCCTTCTCTTCCTGCCTGGGGCTCGCTCTGCAGCTGTGCAGTCAGTTCAGTCCTGAGTGCCGTGTGGGGCCGGGTCCACCAGCGGGGGTGTGTCCATGACTGGGGGTGGGGCCTGTCTGCTCATGGCGGGATCAGGTGACCTTGGTCAGCTTTGGTGGGGTCCTTGGTTGTGAAGAGGCCATATCTTCTGCAGAGGGCTTTCTTAGCTCTGTGCTCCACTGCCCACCCATGGCACCCTTGATGGCCCTTTCTTTGGGTGCCTTCACCTAGGAAGTCCAGTGCCTTCTGCAGGATGCCGGGAGAGTCATCGGCCAAGCATATGGACCTGCCCTTGGGCAGAGAGTTGACAGTTCCCAGCCGAGAGTGTGGTTAGGGAGCAGTCAGAATAAAAGGCTGAGGCGCCCTCACAGTGTGGCTGGTGACAATCATATTTTGAGCTTCCTTAGTTGAAGGGACCTTGCTTATCTCCTTGAGGGCAAAACATTAAATCTGTCTCTCTTTGCTCTCCAGGAGAAAAGCTGCCTTTACACTCCTCCGAAGAAGCTCAAAATCTGATGGGCCAGTCGTCAGGTAAAACAAAGCCACCCTCATTAGCCAGGGGAGGAGCAAAGCACTGGCAGGGAACCTGTCCTGGTGGGAGGGGCAGCTGTCACTGTGATGGGAATAGAGAGCCAATGCTCTGAAGAAGCAGTCCCCAATGGCCTACCTGCCGGCCATTCTGCTGCCAGAAGCCATGGCAGTGGGCTGTGCTCATGTTGATGGCAATGTTGGTGGCTGTGCAGCAGTTTGTGGAGGGTAGTGTTCTAAGGATGCCCACCCTCCTGTCAGCACAGCTGCCTTGCTCATCACTCACGGGCTGAGGCAGCACCACAGGGGGAAGGAAGGCTGCAGGCCAGGCTGGCTGGCCACTTAAACCTTGTGGAACAGCACCCTGGGAGCCTGCCCTGAAGACAGTGTGGTTCTGGCATGTGGAACCCACCTGGGAGAACAGTCACTGTGCTGTGTCTACAACCCTGACTCACACTGGGGTGTTTTCTCACCGAGCGGAGATAATGAGGGAAATAGATAGTTCTTTGTCTGGTAGTAAGCTGGTGGAGAGAGCAGAGGGTCTTCTCCTTGAGGTGGTCAGCTGCCACGTGCCTTCCAAATCCAGGTGAACTGACAGCCTGGGTCTGACAGACAGCACCTGCCTATCCACAGGGGACTGCATGAGAGGAGTGTGTGTGTAGCCTCAGATACCAGCTTTCCCCATTTCTGTGTTCTTGGGTCACCTCAGGGTTGAAGCCTCACATCCCCTCCATATCAGTGTCTTACCACCCTCCCTTGGCCCCTTCCTGAATGGGCATCTTGGGCAGTGCCTGGGGTAAGAGTGGACACTACAGGCTGAGGGCCCTGCCAGCAATGGCTGGAACTCTGCTTTGGTGCTCCAGGGCCTCATAAAAGTTAATGAAGTTAACTTATTTAAGTTAATCACTGAAAGTTTAATGAGTGCAAATCAGAGAAACACACTTTTAGAATGTTTTCATTGTGAAATGGACAGTCATTATAGAATTTTATGCATAGTTACTGATCATATGCATGCCTGTATGATCCTGCTGTTGGTAAAATCCTCTGCCATTGACATGTGACTTCGTGTAATTACCTAGCGACCATGTCCTGAGCTGGTCTTCTGGACACAGTCAGCCTGACATGCTGCCCTTCTCCCACACGGGACTGGCCAAGCTCCTTCCACACACATACCACCTCCAGCCTCCACAGCTTCCCTTCCCAACACACCCACGCTGCTGTCATCCAGAATGGTACTGGCATGCTGGATCTCAGGGATAGAACATGCGATTGAAACCACAGTCTCCATGGCCTCCTATCCACTCCCCCCTCCAACCCAACTTGTGGGATCTGCAGTCCTTATCTATGTGGCTTGACATCAGTAGCAGGATAAATGATGGATGTGTTGGCATGGCAACCTCTTAGTGGTTGACAGTCACACTGTGTTTCATAGGCTTGATGTTGGGAAAGCATTGTTTATATTCTGGTGCATGGAATAATACTGTCTTCGCCATGGAGTCCCAAGAAAGTGAACACACACTTTGAGTATCTGATACCTTCTCTGGAAGAGTCATGATAGTAGCTTCCTCCCTGGTGAACGTATACTCAGATCAACAGCTTTAACTCACTCCTGTGTGGTCAGGAGCAGCTGGGCAGGCACAGACAGGGCTCAGGACATCTTAGAAAGAGTCCATTTATGGCATCTGTAGATAGGTGAATAACCAAATAACTGGTGCTTTGAAAATGCCAACGTTAAAAGAATGGACGAACCTGCTAGGTTTGGATGGGCAGACAGCCGTGGACAAGCCATTCCTTACCCACATCCCAACTGAGCCCTGTGCCCATCAGATGAGAGCTGGATCAGAGGCTGTAGCTGCCACACCACCTCAAAGAGTGGGCAGCTGAGAAGCAGGAAGAGAGCCTAATTTAAGTGAGCACAGTTGGGGAAGGAAAAAGAAGCCAAAGATAGGGTGGGAGGTATGGCAGGCAGGAGTTTTGGAACACCCAAGGGACTCAGCCAGGTAGGTCATCCAGAGGAGGCGGGGTCCCATAGGATGCTGTACGGCTGCAGTGGAGGAAGGGGTCCTGAGGAAGCAGGAGTTGAGTGCAAGTTTCAAGTTGATTCATATGCGCCCTGTTCCAGGCCCTCTCTGTGTAGGCCATGGACATGAGACCCAGGGGGCAAGGTTGCGGGCAGGGGACCAGGGTGATGATAGAGGGTGGGGTGCAACCTTATATGTAGGCCTCTTAGGAAGGAGCTGGCTGTGGGCAGGTGGAGAGAAAGCATGGACAAAGTTCAGGGGATACCGAGGGTCTAGGCACAGCTACAGGAACAGCAATACTAGACCACCCCAGGGGCCTCAGAGGTCAGACCAAACTCCCGACTGTAGACTCAACAGGCATGCAAGGCCTCTGGGTGAGTACAGGGTAGAGCTGCCTGGAGGGGCAGACCTCACCTGTCACCCTGAGTGACTGAGCCCCCCCCCCCCCGCCATGGCTGCATGGTTCCCCGTGTGTCTAGATCTTGCGGTTTAATGCTGATGTGAATGAACTTGAGATTCCTGAGGATGAAAACTCAGGGCTTCATGATGACTTTTTTTGCATGGGAAGGATGGCTGTACAAAATACACAGTTTGTTGTTCTGCCGGGCCATATAATTTTTAATTAACAAAAGACATCAAGGTACTTGTTCCAAATGAAGGAGCAGAAGGGGCAGAGCCCATCCCATTTCTCCTAGCTACACCACATGTTACATATCACATGCTGTAAGCAGAGGCCTGAAAGAGACTGCAAGCATGTGGCAGCATCTTCTGCCACCAGGGAACCAGGTGCTGCAAAGCTCATGCGGTGGCCTGGGTGACAAGGGAGCCAGGGGCATCTCCTAACCAGTGGGGCAGTGGGTACTCAGCTGGATATGGGCCCCATCTCTTTGCCGTCATTCAGCACAGCCTTTCCAAGGTGTTTATGAAATGTGTCAAGAAGGGTTTTAAAAGTGACATGTCCCAAATGGAGCCATGAAGTGCTGTTCTACCTGGGTTTCTTTTTCTTCTTTTGAGGGAATTGGAGATTGGATCTGCAGTTCAGAACTGAGCGCTCAAGGGGCTCAGGGATGTGGGACCCTGTCCTCGGACAGCCTGCTGATTCCAGCCTCACCTGGCCCAGCGGAGAGTGGGTGGTGGAGGGGTGACTGTGAGTGGTACTCCTGCTACTCTAATCATGTCTCCTTGATGTGTCCAGGTCTGGATGCCAGTCCCCCGGCCAGCACCCATGAGCTCACCATTCCCAATGATGTGAGTATGCCCCTGGATCACCGTGAACTGGAGCAGAGATGCCCAGCACAGGGCTGGGGAGGAGTAGGGACCCACCATTGGCTACTTATGGCCAAGCCCCACTGATGGCTGGCTCTCTTCAGCTCAACTTTACTTTGCCTTTCTCCTTTCCTACTAGAAGTGGATTTATTGCTTAGAGTAGGTGTGTGATTCACATCCCTAAGCTCTTACACAAGAAAGTGACTAAAGGCTACATGAGGGCTTAGACTTCAATCCAGAGGTCCGGGGAAACCAGTGACCTCAGATTTACACAGCCTGGCTAAGAAAGTGCTGCCCTGGTTCGGGTTGGCCATAAAAGAGGGGGAAGCTCAGGGCCACTCTGGATTAGACACACACACACACAGCTCCAGCCTATGTGCCTTGCTCCATCAGGGGTTGAGGGTGAGATTTCTGTGTGACTGCTCAGGGTCTGCCCCTCTCTGCAGGGTAGACTCCATCAGACCTGAGGTTGGCAGGACTCATAACAAAGCTCTGCCGTTTATTCACTTCTCACATATAACTGGAGTTTGGCCTTAGGAGCTCCCATCAATGTGCTCAGCCCTCGCCCAGCTGGGTGGGGAGGTGAAGATTGGCCCAATGTGTGACTCTCTTAATCTGACTCATGATCTTGAACTAAGATTTGAGGCGGTTTCCTTGAAGGGTGGCTGCCAGTAATCGTGGTGCTTCTGTGAGGGAAGTGGTCATGCTGTGTGCCACCTTTCCAATTCAAAGGCATATCGGCCTCTCCCACCACACAGTTGTGGGCTTTGGAACCCTTTGCCATGGACAGCTCAGCCCTAAAACCAACTGGGGAGGAAATCTTAGTCCTGCTTCTCTCCTTCGCGTGGAGTAGCCTGCAGGAAGGATCCAGACTTGGAAATTCAGGGAAATGGCCAGTCCTGAGCATAAAAGGAAGCAAAGAAGCAAGCTGTGGACAGGAGGACCAGCAAGGCTGCCAGTTACGTACTCGGAGAAACCCTTCTCATTCCCAGGATCAAGAGGAGCCCAAGGAGATTTCAGGCCCAGTCACAGGCTGCACTTCTAGACAGGCTAGCAAGGCTGCTGCAGGCCTCCTCCGACCCCAGCAGCCCCCAGGCTCTAGTCTTCCATGGCCCACACCAGCTGTCCAGAGTACTCTGACTCTGAAGGGTTTTGTTCATCCAGCCTCAAATTCCCAGAACTTTCTGAGATTGGGCTACTCGGTGGGTAGTGTGAAGGCCAAACCATTTTCTCTGCCCAGGATGAGGAAGCCCCCTTCTCTCCTACCTGTGGGTTCTGAGGACGACGGAGCCTGCTTTCAAAGACTTAAAACAGCTCTCTTCCCATTTCCTTCTATTCTCTTGACCTCTTTCCCCTTTCGCTTCTTCCCATCTTCCATTTCTTCCCCTCTCATCCCTCTACTCGTCCGTCCTATCCTCCTTTCCTCTCCTCCTTCGTCCCCCTTTTCCCTTCCCTCTCGCAGGAGCACACATTCCTCATGTCACCACATGCATCTCAGTTCTGACACTCATCCTGTCACAATATTGTGTTCCTTTCCTTGGTCAGCATCAGATCATCTCAGAGAGTCCACACTGATGCTTATAACTCACCACACTTTACAGACAGAAAGGAGCTTCTTGATGGCAAAGAAATGTATGAATGAAACTCAACAGCATGGAATCCTGCAGGGGGTCCAGCCCACCCACCCTCTCAGCCCCTGGGAACATTGGCCAAGGCAGAGGCTGACGCAGTGTCATTTCTTATGTCCATTTCCGAGGCCCACTGCCTCGGGAAGCGCCTCCTTCTGCTCACACCATCACTGGGCCTATTGTCACCTCATGCTCCGCCCCAACACCAAGCATCTGCTGGCTGAGGCTCTGGCAACTCCGCCTGGTCCCAGTCCACACAGTCACCCAGACCTGCGTGCTGGGAACAACAACCCCAGGGGCCAGGCAGCCAGCTCCAGGAACTGAGGCAAAGCAGGGGGTTGCTACTGGAAGTCCTGTGGGCTTTGTCTTTGGAATCTCTGTTAAGAGGAGTTGTGTTCCTTCAGGGATGCCGTTGCTGGTAGCAGATGGATTTGGGCTAAAAGTAAAGAATATTATAAAAATGTTCACTTGTGTTTTATTGACTATGAAAGGGTATTTTATTGTGTGGATCATAACAAATCATGAATAACTTGAAGGATGGAAATTCCAGAATACTTCATCGTGTTCAGGTGAAACCTGTGCATACATCAAGAAGTCATTCAGATAGAAGGAGGAGGTACTGTGTGATTTAGATTCAGAAGAATGTTTCAGGATTGTATCTTTTTGCCATACTTATTCAATCAGTATGCTGAGAAAATCCAAGAAGCTGGATATGGTAGTTACATAATTGGTTGCCAATTTGAGGCTTAAGAGTGAAGGGGTGGAGTTTAGCCTGTCAATCAGATCGCGGCTTGATGACCTCATTTTGAGGCGCTAAGGATATAAATAGCTCATTGGAGGCTGGACACCGGTTTATTCCATGGGAGCCATTGCAGCTGACAAAACACATAGAACAGGCTGATGGCAGCCAGAGCCTCAGAACTGGAGGAGCCACGTGGAGACCCCTGCCAGCACTGAGATGCTTCCACTACCTGGATCCACAAGACTTCCCACCCACTGGCCTGTGATCTTCCTGCATTCTGGGTCATGTCACGTGTTTCATGAGTCTAAAGAGGACTTTATAGATTGGTATCCGACATATAGGCTAATATCGGACTTAAGGACTTGATATGGGCTGGGCGGAGATGTTTTCTCAATATTCAACTGGTCTTGTATATAAACCTCTTTCTTATACATACATGAGTGTCAATGAATGTGTACTCAGACTAATACTCTGGACTATATGAATAAGCCCTCAGCATCAACATTTGAGACTCATTAACTTTCCCTCAATGGCAGGTAACAGTGAAGGTGACCTGAAGCACTTGTTGATGAAGCCCAAGGACTTCTATCTACCTCCAGGATAGATTACACCTTAACATAAAGAAAAAATAATCCTCACAGTTAGTCAAATAACATGATAAATGGAGAATGTTTTGAATTGTCAAGAATGTCATTTTACTTGAATCCACAATCAACATTCATAGAAGCAGGAGTCAAGAAATCAAATAACATACTTCATTGGGCAAATGTACTGCAAAAGATCCCTTTAAAATGTTAAAAAAGAAGGATGTCATTGTGAGAATTATAGGCTGGGGAAAGCTGGACAGTGAATTAGAGAGACTGAAGAGTGGGTACTTTGAAGAGTGCGCTGGGCCTGGGCTATGGAGGCGGATACCATTAGGAATCAAGGGAGAGACCTGATAGGGCACTAGCTGGCCTGGCTTTTTAGTCACTGAGGAGAGGTCGGGGAGTGCAGATGGAAGCCCAGGGTGAAGCCGTGAGGCCAGGCAGATATTGTCCATTGGAGTATGCCCTTCCCTGCTGCGTAGGGTCCAAGGGAACTCCCCCTTTCCACTTCTCCCATTGTGCCTCTAGCCTGCTGAAATCCCTATAAGCCTCATCAAAGAGAAACCCCCACCACAGGAAGTGCCCAGTCTCATGTCTGTAGTGAGGATGCTGCCCCTTAGTGGAACCCAGCTAAGCAGTTGGATGTGACCTTGTGTAGAATTAGCACATCACTGGCCAGCGGATGTGGGTAGGGCCTGGGAACATGTGGTGGTCCCTGGGGAAGTGTGGGAGGAAGTGGGAAAGAGATCAGCAGAGACATGGAGACTGGGTTGGGGTCGACTGGAGACAGTATGTAGGAGCTGAGTATTTTTTCAGGGTCTTTACAAAGTTGAGTCTTCATAGTTGGCCTAGTGGCCCAGTGAGGAATGCTGGTAGTGCTGTGGGTTAGGTGGTATTGGAGCACCAGTCATAAGGTCAGTAGTTCAAATTCACCAGCCACTCCATAAGAAAAAGACAGCTTAAAAATTGAATTGCTTAAGATGTGAAGTGTAAGGAATCCCCTACCAGGTCATTAGGAATTGGAATTGACTCAATGGCAGTGGATTTGGGTTTGTTTGTATGTTGTCTTAGAAGTGGATGCAACAGTTCACCTTGTGGACTAGCGGTCATTCATGCTGCACCTGTGTTCAGCATGCTGAACCGTTTCTTATCATTTAGGTCCAGCCATTTCACATTAGGAAGAGGCTTTCTCCCGGAACTAGCATTTCCTGTACTCATAGCACCCTTAGCCCACCCCTAGAAGTCAGGTGGGTTGTACAGGTCCACGTGCCAGGTCAGCGCCTCTTTGGGGAAGCCCTGAGCAGGTGTGTATGCAGGGTCCTGGCCTGTCTTCTCTGAGGGACATGTAGTCTGTACAGGTAGTCTGTGAAGCATTCTCCTCTATGACATCCCTCCATCCTCTCTTCTAGCTAATAGGCTGCATAATTGGACGCCAAGGGACCAAAATCAATGAAATACGGCAGATGTCAGGAGCACAGATCAAAATCGCCAATGCCACCGAAGGGTCATCAGAGCGCCAAATCACCATCACTGGGAGCCCGGCCAACATCAGCCTTGCCCAGTATCTCATCAATGCCAGGTCAGCAGCTCGCTGGAGTTCCCTCTTGTAAGGGGCTTGCCTCGGGTTAAGGATGACCCTCTGAGGAGCCAACCAGGGAGCTTGGCCGGGCCAGCATGCTACCTTCCCATCAGAGTTAAAGTAGGCTGCCCCTGGATTCCTCTGTCTTTTTCAGTAGCTTCTGTGTCTGGACACTGGGAACAGATTGTGACATGCACAGCCTGCACGTATGCCAGGACCATGGTTCCCATCCCTGCACTTGTAGCTCGCGACCTCCTTACCTGCAGAGCCACAAGCCAGGGGCCTGGGCAAAGGTAGAAAGCAGTCTCACTTCCACTCTGAGACAGGCTCTGCACTGGCTCCTCCAGGCTGTACCCAGCCTGGTCCCTGCAAACTGGTCTGGGACAGTTGCATGCTCAGTGCTCTCACCCTTTATGCTCCAAGAAGTGTGCTATGTTGGGAATCACAGGCACAATCCCTTGGTCCTCTGCTTTATTCCTGATGCAAATGAGAGAAGGCAGGGTGGTGTGGGCAGTGTGGTGCCCCAGCTCAACTCAGAAGCATGCCCACTCATAGCTCTGCTGTGCCAGGGGCCGGGACACCAGCACCTGACCCTGCCAGCCTTAATTGGTGTTTGACATAAAGAGGCTCACCTCCCACAGGCAGGGCTGAGCCGGGAGTTCCCCTTCAGATTCACCAGTCACTGCTGAGTACTCTCCCCACCGTCACTGTGGCAGATTGAAGCCTTATACGCACCCAGACTCAGGATCCCCGTGTTTTAACAGGGACTGGCACCGCGAGGCTGCAGGGCCGACCTACTGGCAGGGGCTGAGGGTTAGTGCAACGTGGAGTCCTCAGTCAGCCGCACACTCCACTTGACTCCACATTCACCTAAAGCATCAGCATTCACTAAATGACTGCGCTGTCGTCTTGTGTGCGTATAGATACTCCACCCAGACACGATGCTTTCTGTAGTGTGGCAGGGCCTGACCGGAGGCTTCAGGCCGTCCTCTAACAAGGCCTCTCTGTCCTGATGGATCGGAGCCTCCCCACCACACCCATCCAGTGGCCAGTAGGGGTTTCCCCCAGCAGTGGTGCCTCCCATGACATGTGGTCACTAGCACACAGGGTCCTCTCTGGCGCTCCTCCTTCCTGTCCGGCTGCAGCGGTGTCTCCCCATGGGCATGTGCAAAGCAGTGGGTGCAGCGAGCACAGCGGACGTGCAGCTGCGAGGGCGCGTCTGCCTGAGGGGCCCCCGCCTCATCTTGGGCAGCACACTGTCACAGTGCTCCTCACTCTCTGCCCTTTGTTCCAGGCTCACGTCCGAGGTCACTGGAATGGGTGCGCTCTAACTGCTACCTGCCGCCTCCCTCACCACCGCCCTCCCGAGCCACTGCCTCCACCTGCTCCTACGGCGTCCTGTCTGCCCACCGCAAATCCATGATAGGTAGTTTCTTTACTGACAGAAATGAGAGAAATATATATATATATATGCTGTGTGTATTCACACTGCCCCCCCCGCCCCCACATACACCATGCCTACTCATGTCTCTCTCTGGACGGGCCTTTGTTCCGGACACCCTCCTCGCCCTGCGCGCCAGTATTAGTTTACGCCCTGTCTGTCCCTGCATTGGCATGCGGTGTTAATTCTTTTCAGTACTTGGGGAATTCCCATGTGTGACATGTTAGAAGTATTGTTCCTTAGTGCAGTGTGCCCATTTTAGAGTTGGGTTGACATTTTGGCAGCACTTTCTGTGGACTGTCATCTGCCCTGCCATCTAGAGCATGGTTGCCTTGAGACGCCTCCTCTCTGGGACCCCTCATCCCACGGGCCCCGCTCTGCTTACCTTGTTTTCGGGAAGCCTGCGCCCCTTTCAGGCCAGGCTTCCAGCTCAGCGCATACGGGGTCAGGGCCGGGCCCTCTGGTCCCGCAGGAAGGAGTGTGAGGAGGGCGTGGGGGCCTTGGCTTCACTAGGATGTCTCCAGCTGGGGATGCAAGGTGTCCCTGCCCAGGAAGGTCCACGGTGCTGGACTCACCAGGAAGCGCAGTGTCTGAGCTCAATAAATGTTGTCACACCTGACCAAGCAGCTCTGGCTCATCTCTGTGTTCCCCACATTCCCCACCACCCAGTGCACCCGAATCACCGCTGTGTGTGCACACAGGGACACATTGTGATGCGCACTGCTGCCCAAGCCTGGGGGCAGCAGGGACAGAAAGACTCGGCCTTCCCTCTGGGCATCCAAGCCACCAAGTGAGAGAGTGGGGGACCCGTATACATGAGCACATGAGAGAAAACCCTGCAAGGCCCGCCAGTGGGGAGGGGGCGAAGGTATGGTATTCAGTGGGCATTAGGACGGGTCACCCCAGGAGGTGAGGCAAGGCAGGACAGGGCACGAGGGTCAGTACAAAGGAAGAGCCAGAGCCCACGCTAACCTGGGGTGTCTGCGCTCATGGGGCAGTCAAGAGGCCAGGTGGGTCATGGTGGGGAGGTGAGCAGGAGGCCCAGTGCTCCTGCCACAGTGGAGTCTCAGCTCCCCAGTATAGTGGGGCCTGGCCAGCACAGCAGGACAGAGGCTGGCTATAACTGGGTATAAAGAGGAGGTGTCTGGGTGTCCAGGCTTTCCCCAGTGAGCCTGAGGGACAGTTGCTATCCCTGAGCCAAGACAGTGGCAGGATGCGGGCTCGGTATGTGGGAGTTTGACATTGGACAGAGAGGCCCGAGATGTGCTAGCCAGGCTGTGCAGCCTTGTCTCTGCAGGCTTTAGCTCCCTGACCATGTGAGCAAGGATTAGCCAGGCCATCGCACAGAGAGGGTAAGAGGCCAGGGCCAGTGGGAGCTGCAGGTGAGCCAGTGTCACAGGGCTGCCCATGGCCCAGGATGGGGTCCAAGGAGAAGGGGGAAATGTGGTGTCCACCAGCGGGGAGCACTTCACCATAGCTCTAGATGTGCTCAGTGCCCTGAGATGCTGGCACCTCCAGAGAGCAACAAAGGCAAGTGGCCACAGAGAAGCTGGTGGTATCCCAGCGGTGGTGGAGAGCTGAGTACATCCCAGTGGGGACTTCAGGGGAGGGCTGCTTCCAGTGACAGGAGTTCGTTGTTGGCATAATGGAAAGGACATGTGACATCTCTAGAAAGTTCCCTCCCTCAGGGGGGCAGGGCCTCAACTGTGGACCCGTGGCCTCAGCTTCTGTACTGTAGTCATATGTAACTAGTGACAGGCCCTGGGGTACCCGATGACCCCTGCCTCCTGGTGGGCCCCTTTTGTGTTGTCCCGGTACAGGTGGGACTTGCACCCCGCCAGCAGAAGGGGGCAGGGTGACCATGACACTTCTGATAGCCTCACTTTATACATGGCCCGTCATGCAGTGGCCCACCAGCTAGCTCTCTTGCCCTCTCCACCATGCGAGTTGTGGGGAGGACCACTAGCCTCCCCAGAAAGGAGGAGCTGAGAAGGGCTCTCTGGGCCTCTGCTGAGGACAAGGTGCTATAACCACAACCACGCTGTAGAGCCTCAGCCCAGCAGCCACAGGCCCTTAGCCCCGCCTGCACCGGGGGAGCTTGGGAGTGGGGATGCACCAGCTGACACATCAACTGTAGCCTGGAGAGCCTCTGGCACAGAAGAGCCCGGTACACAGGCAAGACTGAGGTGATTGACATGGAAGCAGTCCATCCCACCGTTGGTGGTCTCTGTGACACAGCCCAGAAAACCATTACAACGACCCGTTGCCGGGACCGCTTCCTGATTTCATCGTGTCCAAGTGCTCCGGCACTCAGCAGTGCTCCCTGCGGGAAGTGGGCTTCCACTACAGGGCTGGCCGACGTAACAAAAGGCTCTGAGTGGACCCGCCCTGGCTGTGTCTACCCACCCTGCCCACCTCCCTCAGCCCTGGCCCTCTCCACTTCTTCCAGCCCGTGTCAATGCCATGGGCCCACGTAAGCAGGTAAGAGCCCTTCTCTCAGGGCAGGGGCCTGTCCACACTCGGTGGATCTGACCTGATGCAGTGCAAGGGTTCTCCTTAAGCAAAAGAGTGCCAAACTATGAGCACAAGCCAAGGTATGACTATCGGTAAGTGTTCAGGAAAACCAAGCTGAAACTCTTCACGTGTGCTGCACAAAGCCCGCAGACACCACACAATCGAAGAAAGCGACCAAGTATTCTAAATAAACCACCCATCGGGCCTACGCAACCCCTCTTGGCTCACCAATTTTAGCTTCCTGCTTTCTAGTCACCGCTTCACATGACGATGGTTTCATAATTACATTTTCTACAGAGGAGGAATGTAGCTATTCCTAAAGTGTAGTTTTATTATTGTTTTATTCTTAGAACCTTAGAAAGATTCCCTTCTGATTCCCCACTCCTCATCAGCAAGCTGTGCGGTCCTTTGAGATGATTGTCAGACAGAGGGAGCCGGTCAGTGGTTTTCTTCCTTTGTGACCTGACGATTCCAGGGCAGGTGAGGGTGTCTCATGCAGTAACTGATCTGAAATCCCCCTTGAATTGATGGCATTTACTCGCCAGCTCACACCGGTGTTCCCCCTGTCATGGTACATAACGAGCTTTCTGTCAGCTCTGTAGTCGTACATCACTAAGTAAGAAATGTAAATCTCCCCAAGGTCTTGGTAGGATCTGCTCCCCGTTGTTAGTTTGCTCATCCTACCATCCAGGAGCACATCCAACATACTTAAAAGTCGTACTCCCTTTCATCCTCCTAACAAATCAATGTCTTATATCAGTGATGCCATTGCTCCTTTTCATTGGTTTTATTACTGCACGATAAGCATCAACACGAATCTGACCCCCAAATCCAGTCATTAGTTGAAAAGACCACGTTTTCTATACATCGCGCATTTCCATTTCTCCATCCTTATTGTCAGCCACCCCACAATGCACAATATTCTCCCCTTGACCTCAGACACTGCCCTTCCAACTGCCAAATAGGCATGTGCCAACCTTAGGTTTATAAAGTCCCCGGTCATCTGAAATGCTGGTTACAGGTTGGGGACTGGTTTCTACCACTACTTCTTTGGGATGCCAGCTGAAAGCGCAGGGGTCCCCCAATGTCCTGACTTTATGGCCTGCTGGCTTCCACTGTTCCTGTGCATGCAGTGATTCTCAGGAACGGCTCACAGATCTCATGATGAGTATGCCGTACTTTCAACCAGTCTGAGTGTCATCAAGTCACTTCTGACAATAGCAGCCCAGTGCACAACAGGACAAACCCAGCCCATGCCGTGCCAGCCCCACCATTGTTACCTTTGAGCTCATTGTTGCAGCCCCTGTGTCCATCCATCTGGTAGAGGACCTTCCTCCTTTATCTGCCCCTCTCATTTACCAAGCACGATGCCTTCTCCAGGAACTAGCCTCTCTTGGCAATGTGCCCAAAGAATGTGAGATGAAGTCTGAAGAGCATTCTGGTTCTAAAGAGCATTCTGGCTAGATTTCTTCCAAAAACAATGTGTTCTTTGGGAAGGCCAGGTTACTTTAATATTCTTCACCAATCTCATAATTCAAATGTATCCATTCTTCGGTCTTGCTTTTTCAGTATCCAGCTCTCACATGCTTCATTCTCTTCATATAATCCAGCTTCCTGATTATTTGATCAGCATACAGACTGAATACGTACGTTGAAAGGATGCAGCCTGGAGGTCCCCTACCTAATTTTAAACCATACAGTATTCCCTTGTTCCATTTGTACAGATGCCTCTTGATCCATGTACAAGTTCCTCATGAGCACAATGGAATTTTCATTCTTCTCAAGGTTATCCATAGTTTGTTATAGTTCACATAGTCAAGTGCCTTGGCATAGTCAATAAAGCGCAAGTAAACATCTGTGGGGGGAGGTCACATGCTCACAGGCGTCCTCCCTGAGGGCCGTGATTTGCCAGACTGCAGGGGGCCCCACTCCCTGCTGTTAAAGACAATGGACGCCTGCAGTCATCTATTTGGTTCCAGTAGGTGGGGTGTACACCCTACTGGTAATGGTTCCTATGGAGATCTAGGGAATAGGTCAAAGTTCAGCAGCCATCGGTTCTAAACCTAGGATCTGCCCATCTTGTCACATGTGTATCTTCAGTCCCTCCTCTTCCTATTACAGCACAGCCCCTTCCTGGGATGTATGTCCTCACCTGTAATTAGGGGGCTTGCACGTCCCCAGAGAATATAAAAAGCCTGGGCTAGCATTAAAGATCTCTCTCTCCACACGGATCATCAAGCAGGGCTGAGGTGAGCATGCTACCATGAATCGTGTCTGACTCCATTTATTTCAATTTTTCTCTTCTATCTCTCATGCTCTCTATAACTTTACTGTGATCTTTACTTATTATTGCTATACAATTGTGCCTACAGAACCCGTAATGATGTGTGAGGAGCTGATTTCCCCTGACAGACATCTTTCTGGCATTCTCTGCTTTCAGCCAAAATCCATCTCACATCAGCAGTGGTATCCCTTGTTCCACATCCTCTTCTGAATCCGGCCTGAACCTCTGGCAGCTCCCTGTCAGTGTGCAATTGCAACCATTGTTGAATGACCTTCAGTAAAATTTCACTTGCACATAATATTAATGATATAGTTTTTTTTAATTCCAGGATTCTGTTGCGTCACTTTTGGGGGGATGAGTATAAATCTGTACTCATCTCTTCCGGTCAGTTGGCCAAGTAGGTGTTTTCTCGATTTCCTGGCACAGACAAGTCAGTGCTGCCATGAGATTGTTGAAACATTTCCTTGGCATTCCATCAATTCCTGGAGCCATGTTTTTGGCTAATGCTTTCGGTGCACTTTGAACTTCTTCCTTTAGTTCCATGGATTGTTGGAATGGTCGAATGCCGACTAGTTCTTTTTGGTGTAACGACTCTGTGGTTCCTTCCATCTTTTTTTGGTGCTTCCTGCAACATTCAATACTTTGTCCACAGAATCTTTCACTGTATCAGCTCAAAGCTTAAATTGTATTTTCTTGAGTTCTTTCAGGTTCAGATGTGCCGAGTGTGTTTTCCTGCTTTGGTTTTCTAAACCTAGAACTTTGCACATCTCATTATGTCATTTTACTTTGTTTCCCCAGTCTGCCCTTTGAAAATGTCTGTTCAGCTCTTTGACTTCATTTCTTCTATTTGCCTTAATCTTTGTAAGATTAAGAGCAAGTGTCTCTCCTGACAACCACTTTGATCTTTTCTTTCTTTCCTCTCTTTGCTTTCTTCATGTACAATGTTCTTGGTATCATCCCCTGGCTCCTCAGGTCCTCTGTCATTCCTGTGGAATGCAGCAAATCTGTTCTTGGGCTGTGCTCAAAATCCAGGTGGGATAGAATCAAGGTCATATTTTGGCTCTCATGGACTTGTTTTTCAGTTTTCTTCAGCTTCAACTCGTACATATGAGCAGTTGGTGGTCTGTTCTACAGTCAGCTCCTAGCCTGTTGTAGATGCTGATCTTGAGCTATTCCGTCATCGTCTCACAGATGTAGTCTATTTGATTTCTGTATACTCCTCCTGGAGAAGTTCACATGTATAGTCTTTTATGTTGTCAAAAGACGGTATTTGTGATTAAAAAGTCATTGGTCTTGCAGAATTCTATCATGCGATCCCCAAGTTCATTTCCATCACCCAGACCATATGTTCCAACTACTGTTCCTTCCTCTTTGTTTTCAACATTTGCATTCCAATCTCCAGTAATTATCAATCATCCTGACTACATGTTTATCAATTTCCAACTAAAGCTGTTGATAGAATTCTTCAATTTTTTCATCAGCTTTAGTGGTTGGTGGGTAAGTTTCAAAATAGTTGTATTGATTGAATTTTCATATCTGCAGATAGATACTATCCTATCACAGCCAGCATCGTACTTCCAGGTTGATCTTGAAATGTCCTTTTTGATGGTGAATGTGATGCTATCCCTCTTTAATCTGTCATTACATACATACATACATATGGTTTTCTGATTCAACATGGCCAGTACCAGGGCATTTCAGCATACCAACACCTAGACTATCGATCTGTAGACATTCTGATCCTTTTTTGGTAACAAGTTTTTCTAGATTCATGTTTTATACATTCAAAGTTCTGATTTTTTTTTTTAAGAAGCAGATACCCAACATGGGGCTCGAACCCACGACCCTGAGATTAAGAGTCTCATGCTCTACCGACAAAGTTCTGATCACAACTGTCTCTTCTCATTTTGAATCATGCTCCATCTACAAACTAAAGTCCCAGGGGTTTTGCTCCATTCGAGTCATTATGGTTAACGCTACTTTGAGAAGGCAGCTCTTCTTCAGTCAGATTTTGGCACCTTTCCACCCCACGGGCTCATCTTCTGGCACTATTTCTGACAATGTTCTGCTCCTGTTCATGAGGTCTTCGGTATCTGACAATGTTTCAGTGCCAAGAAGGACACAAAGAAAGAGATACAGAAGGCAAAATCTGGGGACATTGCCACCGCTAAGCTTCCATGCCCCAAGGGACACCCTACCCTCTCAAGAACAGGTGTTCTCATCAACTGGGCCATTCTCGGAAACTGGTCGGTCTTGCCTGATAGGATAACTTGCACCTCATAAAGATGTACAATTTCAGAAACCCTCAGAGACAGTGCTGCTCTTTCCTGTAGGTCTTATGAGGCATTATCAACTTGGTGACGGTGAATTTGTTGAGGCTAACTGATACCGGGCTCCCTCAGAGGTCTACAGTGGAAGACTGGACGTTTCTCCAGCTAACAAACAAGAAGCTGAAACCTCTTCCAGCCGTTGGCAGAGGGGCTATAATTCCTTGTGGTGACCTGACTTTCCACTCCTGACAATGCAAATCGCCGGGCCTGCAGACGCTCCCTTTCCTGCTCCTCACCCCAAATACACAAACTAACTTTCTTAAAATGTGTGTCAGGACCGCCAATCAGCACAGGCCCAAACCAGCACTAGCTGGACTCCACTTTTAGCACCTGCGTAGGACAACTTACAGTTTCTCCCCTAGGGAAAGCCCCCTGTGGAGCATGCGAAGTGAGGACGCCTTTTTTGAACGTGGCACCCATGAAAACCCATGTTTGCTGTGTGTGTCACTCATCCTGTCCCTAATCTTTACACGTGAATATATCTCAATAATATGAAAATGTAAAACAGTATAAATATATATAGCTGTACTGCACTTCGAGCATGCTACCAACGAGAACCTGCCCCAGAGCTCAAGTTTCGAGGAGCTGTGTCGCTTCCTTGCTCGACAGGTTGGGCATAACCATGGCTTTCGCTTTCTCAAAGGCCGGTGTCTTGAATATTGGCTTTCTTATATGCTGGGGGGCAGGAGGTGCTCTTTTGCCTGCTAGCCAGTCTTTTCTGGTGGGGCCAGCCCCCATTATGCATTACAAATCATCAGATATAACCTGTCGCCCCAAATAAAGGACTCCAGTGATCAGAGAGTTATTTCTCTGGAGGCAAGAACACAAACTACTTTAGATGCAAACTCATGGCTACCGAGTCAATTCAACCTATAGTGATCCTGTAGGACAGAGCAGAACTGCCCCTGGAGCTCTCCAAGGCAGCAAATCACCTCATCTTTCTCCCTGCAGAGCTGTGGTGCGTTTCAACTGCTGATCTGTGGTTAGCAGTTGAACTTGTACCCAGCTACACCACCAAGGCTCCTTATCCTTAGACTACTTAAGGTAAAACCAGTGCAGTCACCCCATAATTTCATAACCCATATTTATGTTTTCTCTTAAGACTTTAACAAAGACATTCTAAAATTTAAAAAGCTATCTTTCATATATGCCAAGTCAAGAATCACTCGTTTATCAGTGGTCATATCTAATCATTTCAGAATATTTTTCTCCGCTGTAGTTAAAGCAATGGATCTGTGCTTTAAAAACTTTAAAAATAAATTGTTGTCTCTTTTGTTCAACTTTCTCTTCCGAGTGGTAAGGGGATAGATTTCAGAATTCATATGATACCGTTCTGTCCCCATTAAAAGGCTTAAATCTCTACATAATAGTTCTGAAATGAACATTTTAAATCTTCTAGTTGCAGCGCAAACCTG
This sequence comes from Tenrec ecaudatus, assembly GCF_050624435.1. NCBI lineage: Eukaryota > Metazoa > Chordata > Mammalia > Afrosoricida > Tenrecidae > Tenrec > Tenrec ecaudatus. Next base: position 206,929,224 of record NC_134531.1, on the reverse strand, counting down.
GGAGGAAAACAGCCTGGACTGTGGGCTCCGTGGGGATAGGTCTTCTTCCCTTGAGGATCACGCTCCTTTCAAAGGGCGTCTGCAACCTTCGGTCATAACTCCTCATTGTCCTACCTGGAAGGTCGTCCACTGCGTGGGAAACCAGACTCTCCGTTGTGTTGTGTACAATTGATGAGAGCTGATTCTCATCTGGGAAAGATGGCTGGAACATCATACCTAGGCTTTTCCTGGGTCGTTGTTGGACACAGCTGACGCGCTTCCTCACACCCCAGGTAGCTTTGGCAGTGAGGGAGGAGTAGCTGGAGTCTGTTGTGTTTGGTTTGTTTTTTCAGAGCTATATATACTTTTATACAGCCTATTGTCTTATATAAACCGCATATTTAATGTAAATTGTATAAAACTTGATAAGTGTCCATCTGTGAACCCTTACCAAAATCAAGTTCACTGGTTGCATCTGCATCCAGCCTCTTCCCACTCGTTGTAACCTCTTCCTCTCATCCCTCCGCCTCTCTGCAATCACTGCTCTGATTGCTGCCACGATACACGACTTGGCCTTTCTCTAGAGTTTACGTGGAAACGTTTCCCGCACAGTGCAGATCTTGGGCTTCATTTGTCAGGTGTAGGTGCTCCCCTTCTTCCCTTGGCCTCAGCATGGTCATTTAGAGATCCACGTGTGTTGCTTCATGCAATAGGTCACTCTGGTTTATTATTGAGCCATAGTCTGTTGTGTGAATATATACCATTCTATATTTATCCACTGACCTGCTGACAGACTTTAATTTCCCCCCCACCCAGTTTTGAGTTACTGCAAATAGATGTATGTGGACGTTCTCTTTCATTTCTGACGTCAATGCAATGACTGCTGTATCATCTGATGGGTTTATGTTTAACTTTTAATGCTTTTCTAAAATATAACATTTCCACCAGAGCATATACGCAAGGTCCAGTTCCTCCACACGGACATCTGCACTTGATTGGCTCATTCTTAAGGTTAGCCATTCTACTAGATGTGTGGCTTCTCATTGTGGCTTTTATTTGCGTTTCCCCTGTAACTAGTGAAGTTGAGCTTGCTTTCATGTGCTTGCTTGCTTTCTGGTTTTCTTTGCCTAAGTGTTTTTTCAAACACTTGTAAATGTGATTGTTTAATTGCGTTTTGAGATTAGAAAAAATATATTCTGGATATGAGTCCTTTACCAGGTATATATTTTGCCATCTACTAGACTATGGTTTGTCTTTTTATTCCTTTAATGGTGCCATTTGAAAAGCAGAAGTTAAATTTGATGAAATCCAAATTATCCATTTATTTCTTCATGGATTATTCTTTCAGTACCATAGCTCAGAAATGTTTTCCTAATTAAAGGCCGCAAAGACTTTCTCATATTTTTCCTAGAAATATTATTTTAGTTTCATATTCAGACCTATAGTTCATATAAAAATTTTGTATAAGGTGTGAAGTACGGCTCAAAGTATGTTTGAATCTTTTTTTTTTTAGTATGTTTGAATCTTGTTGGTTAGTTGTTTCAGCACTATTTACTTAAATGATGGCCCTTCCTCAACTGAATTTTCTTGGCATCTTTGTCAGAAATAAGTTCTCCACATCAGTCTGTATCTTTTTCTGGAGTCCATTTTGTTTAGCATATTTATTTTTATGCCAATAACAGTACCACTGTGCCTTGCATCCGATAGCTTTATTCTCAGTTTTGAAATCAGGTCTTTGTGCCTGTTTTCAAAATCACTTCAGCTATTCTAGGCTCTTTGTATTTTCATATAAATTCTAGAACCAGCTTACAAATTATCGTAAAAATTATGCTTATATTTTGACTGGTATTGTTTTTAATCTATTGATCAATGTGAAGATAAGTGATATCTTAACAATATGGGATCATCTAACCCAGAAGTGGGCCTATATTGTCATTTAATTTGGTCTTATTTACTTTTAATGTCTTTCAGAAATGTTTTGTAGTTTCAAGTGTAGAGATTTTTCAAATCTAGTTTTTCAGATTTATCCTGAACTATTTAGTATTTTTTAAATGGTCTTATTTACAGTTGTTCATTGCTAGCATATAGAAATGTATTTGATTTGTGTATATCAGTCTTCATATCGTGCAGCCTGTGAGACTCAGTATAGTTGTGGGTTTGTCTATTTTTCCCTGAAGCTTGAATTGATATTCTTTAATGGAGATAAAGGGGAATATGTCTGGAACCCAGGAGATTCCTTAGGTCGTCTCTTAGTATTACCATGTCCTGCGTTAAAGCCAATGGCAAACTACAGCAATCCGATGCTGACATGACTCATAATGGCCCAGACACTTCAGTACAGAAGGTTTGAGTCACCCCAGCAGACAAAGCCCCACAAATCTCTGAGGTGCTTGCGGAGAGCAAAGGAAATCTGAAAGGGCTGCAAGAAGAAGGTAGTTTTAAATATGACCACACGGTTAGCTGCAGAAACAAGGCCTATAATTGCGATCCGTATTTCTTCCTCCCACATACGCATCAAAGGTTTTCATTTTGTTTACTTACAAAACATAAGATGTAAATGGTGCTAGTGCAATTTTAATTTTACTTGAATTGGTTGTATCATTGTAGGGACAAATATGACTTTCTAATACTTAGAGATTATGTATGGGTTAACGAGATGTGTATTAATGCCAAGTTGATAAGGCCTGGGCTATGATCATTTGTTTTTGTGCCACATGGCTGGGCCAGGATTCTCAGTGGTTTTGCAGTTAAGATTTACTAGTCCCCTTGATGAACTCGCCTGCTTCCCGTATAAATGAACACTGACAAAGCTTGATTGTTTTTTGCTGAGTCGGGATCTTCCATCCAGCTTGACAGCTAGCCTCTGGATCCTTGGACTTGAATCCAAATACTTGCTGTATTGCCTGCTGGCCTTGGGAGCCATCAACGGCCTGCCATCTTGCCTGCCGACCTTGGATTTGTCTCTGCAGCCAGAAGCCTGCCCTCTACCCTGCTGATCTCAGAAGCAGCCTGACATCTGATCCGCAGATAGAGAACGTGTCCTTATCCACAATTGTGTGAGCTGTTTCCTTGATATAAACCTCTATATATATATATACATATATATATACATATATAAGCTTCACTGCTTGTACTTCTCTAGAGAACCTAGCCTAAGACACATGGCAGGGAAAAAAGAAGCAAACACATCCCAGTGACGCCCTTTGCCCGCATTATGCTCGCTGTGTCTTTCCTGGGCAGCCTAAGCTTCCCGACTCAGACTTCGGAGGCTTGTGGGGGCTCCACTCAGCTAGGTTTCTTTCTGCTTGTAATACATCACCACGAATCAGAGGTGACTCAAAGGCAATTCACATCCATAACAACGCTTACTTCAAGGTTTTTGGAACCTCCAGCAGTACCCAGAGGGTAACTTCTCTTTTCCCCACTCTTGAAAGTGTTCTCTAACTCTGGAGAACTTGAATTAAATCTCTACTAAGTGCACACCACAGAAGTTTAAAAATGCCATTGAGAACACTTTTTTTTAAGGCAAATTCTCTGGCAAAAATATCCAGATTTGCTATTTAGAAGGAAGTACGGCTGCTGAATCCTCTCGGTGGAAGCCGTAGAGGATCCATGCTCACCACCAGGCCACAGTTCACCCAGCTGGCGCAGGTACCTGGGTGGGTCACGACTTGAGGGTAGCCCCGGGTCCTCAGCTGGGCAAGTTGCAAACTATGGCAGAGAAACCCCCTGAGGGTGAGATTTTGAGACGGGAACTTGGTGATGGTTTACAAGGAATGCTATTTCTGGGATAGTGCATGGCAGGCTGGATCAGGCCTGCCTCTAAGCGTTTCCAGCTTGTGGAGTGGGTTTGAAGTCTCACATTCATTCCCACATCTACTGAAACCCTGTAGAATGCTTAGAGTTCCTGTTTAGTTCTCTGGCCTCCACTTGAGATTTAATAAAGAGAAGTCTTGAAATGGAGAGAAGCCACCAGTGCTGCTGGTCCCCACTGCCATTGCTGGGATGTTGCTCAGGTGGGGACGAAGGAAACTGGGCATTTGCTAGGCAGCCCAGGCAAGTGAGACAACAGTTGCCCGCTGTTGTGTCTTGTACTCTACCAACCTACCCTGTACTCCAGTGTTTTCGTGTGGCTCGTTAGTGGGTGGTACCAGGCCCTCCACCTCAGAGAATCTCCTATGTTCTGATATGATATCACTGCTCCTGGGTCCCCCTAACTCCAGGGGTTGGTTGGTCTGTATACACTTATTGGTCCTGTCTGCCGCTTGGGAAGAAAGTACATGCGATGGGCCAGGCACTCCCAGGTGTCTCATTAAGAGGTGGTCCTGTCTAAGGGTTCCTGGTGGGAACCTTGACCTTGAGGAGCAGGCAGTAGAGGCTGTCTGGCCTGAGTTTTTAGATTTCTTCTTTTACCTAAGCATTTTGGGGTGTGGCCACCCCTACCTGGGTCTGTCACTCTAGCAGAGTTTTCAAACGAGGGACGTTTTGCCCTGTTCGTTCCTCCTGCACTGGTCAGCTGGAATGCCTTGACTTGGCAATTCAACGGACTGCTCTGAAATTGTTTGTTCAGGACAATAAGTAAAAAAAAAAATGCTGGGTTCCTCCTTTGCTGTGCCTGCATAAAAGATACAGGATGCCCAGAGAGGGTTTCCCCTTAACCATTGTGAGGAACTTGTGGATTTTCATATATTCAGTGGGTTTCAGACCATGGAAGCCCTTTTCATTCTAATGTTCCTATCTATCCGTGGGTCAGTCTCAGTGCCTGTGATCAGCCCCTGTCGGTGCCACAGCAGGCACCAGGGGGCGCACTCGGCTTGCATTTGCTGGTGTTCTTCGCAGCTTGGGGGAGACCAGGAGTTTGGAGCAAGTTGCAGCCCACCTTGAAGTTGCTACTTGTGTCAGGGCCAGATGGAGTGAAGACACTATGCCCTATGCCGCCGAGTCAGAACAGAAAACCACGAGACCGTGAGATTGAGGCGAGTGTGGGGGATTGGGCCTGGGGGAGCATCCAGCAGGTCAGGGCTGACCCCGAGGACCCTGTGCTGGGATGTGGGCACGGTCCACTGCGGCCTGGCCAATGAGACAAAGATCCCCAGGCAGGGATGCACCATGGCTTACTGGAATATTAAGGTAGGCCAGGAGCCAGGTATTGTTTCCCAGCCATTCCCTACGCCTACCAGAAACCCCAAACTCCATGCCTTTGAGCTGATTCCACTCAGTGACCCTATAGAGCTGGGTTGAACTATTTATTTATTTATTTATTCATCCATTTACTTATTTTAATTTATTTTTTATTAATGTAGCCACTTTAAGGGACCTTAATGATCTCAATTATCCTTAAGGCTCGTAACATGGCTTGACTGCTGTTGCCAGCTTTTTCTAAAGAGACTGTTACTCTTACAGGAGTCGAGAGCCTCCTCTTTCTCCTGTTTCAGACCACTGACCTAGTGATTTACATCCCAAATTGGGACCTGCTACGATGCCACCAGGGCGAGGCCTAAGGAAGGCAGACACCCACCCGAGCATCTCAGAGTGGATCCGCAGGCTGCAGGCCCAGCCGCCCCTCACCTGCCTTGCCCTACCTGCAAGGCACTTTGTTCTTCATCGGAATCACTGCCATCAAGTCAATGCCTCCACCCATGGGGAAGAACTGCCCCTGGGGGTTTCTGAGACTGTCACTCGGGAGTAGAAAGCCCCATCTTTCTCTCGAGCTTTGGCGGGTGGTTTAGAACAGTCTACCTTTTGGATCGTAGCCCAGTGCATAACCTACCCATGTGACTAATCCAGTTCTCTGTGTTACCCCTGCCCACAAAGCTCTCTCCCTCTAGCTTTATCTCCCTCGTTGCCATCTTCCTGGGTGTCTAGGGTAGCGTTTAAGTCCTCCACTGCCTTGTCCTCTGGCACGTTTTGCTGAGGAAGACGAGGATTTCAGCTTTCTGACCTCGACCACCCTGCCGCCTCCTCTGCAAACACTGCAAGGTGTGTGCTTATTTTAGTTTCTGTAGTAAGTAACTCAGTTTAAAACTCCTTGTTGTGAAAGGTAACGCCCAGGCATAAAAGGGCATCAAACAAATGCTGCTGTCATCACGAGCTGTGAAGCAAACACAATACAGCCACACCAGGTCAAGAGATGGACACTGACCGGCACCCAGCCTGGGCGGCCTCCCTTCCCCCTGCTGGTGGTCATGCCTGCCCTTCAGAGTGCCACTGGGCCCGGGCCATCAAAGTCAGGCTTCTCTTTCCCTGGCTTCCTTTGTCTGGCTCCAAGGTCCCCCCCCCCCAGACCCCCACCCCGCCCTCGTGGCCGTGGACACTCCTTGCAGACAGGGCTCTGCTCCAAGAGAGCTGGGGCTCTCGGGGTTCTCTGTCTTCCCCGTGGCTTCCTGGGGGTTGCTAGAGAAGCTGTCTCAAAAGAGTAGCACCCCTGCATGGGTTGAGCAGTTTTTAATTCCGATTTTTTTTTCTTGCACATTTCTCATTAATTTTCTTCCTAGGTTTTTCTTCTTTCTTCCTCTGTTAAAATGGGGTGTTTTCTTCTAATTGACTTGCTGTTTGCATATAAGGAAGTTTCAGATTTCTACAAACCAGTTTTGCATCTGCTCCATTCCTTCAGTCGCTGTCTGTGGCTGTGGCTGAGCAGCTTGTCTTGGATTCTACCCGGTAGGGGCAGTATAGACCATGCTGAGCACCCAGACTGGCAGGCCGCCTGCCTTCTGTCCTGCCCGTGATGTCTGCTGGCCGTGGGAGCTGTGCAAGCTCTGTCCCCTCTGTGCCTCAGTGTTTACATGGAAAGCTCATGGCCATCAGTCGATTCTGACTCACAATGACCCGACAGGACATAGCAGAACTGCTCCCTAGGCTTCCTGGGATGCTAAGTCTTTACAGAGCATCTTTCTCCCACGTAGCAGTGAGTGGATTTGAACTGCCAACCTTGCTGTTAGCAGCCCAACACACACCACTGCCAGTGCTCCTCCATCTGTGAGGTCGTGATGTAAAAACACCTACCTCATAGTATTTTCTGAGAAGCAAGTGATAAGTAAAGCACTTAAAACAACCTGTAGTAGATGCTGTGTGTTTCTGATGCTTTTATGTTGACTGGCAGGTGCCACCCAATAGATTCTGACTCATGGAGACCACCTTCACTACAGATTAGAACTTGCTGTAAACTTTGCAGACGAAGATGAGGAGGTCTTCCTCCCACAGCCACTGGGTATGTCTGGATCATCAGGCATTTAGTTAGCAGATAACCATTTAACCCTTGCCCTGCCAGGGCCCCTTATGTGTTTGATAATATTGATAATCCAGAATGACAATCATCCGATACTGAGGTTGGATTTCCCGTCTGTGTTTGTCTTTATGTCTCTAATGCATTTATCTGTCCTGTTTTCCAATATAATACTTCATGGTGGTTGTGGCCGCAACTGTCCTGGTTAGACCTTCACCTTAGTGGGCACGTTGCCCATAAAATTACACATTAAACATGCCGTGGGTCTTTAGAATGAAATAGACTTTCTCCCCCTTATATGAAGAAAGTATACATTTGTTTCTGTTTCCTTGGGTGATCTTAAATCAGTAATAACTCCTAGATTTTTCTAAATGCCTTTACAGCATCTATAGAAATAATCATAGATTTCTCTTCTGAGATTGGTGACTACCATGCGCTCTGCTAACAGCTGTCCAAATAATGAGGAATGTTTGCACCCCCGGGCTGAACTCCACTTAGTTGTGGTGTGTTCTCTGATTTTATAATGTGCTGCAGGCCCTGCTTTCTTGTATTTCATTCAGGATTGTTGCACCGATGTCCATAAATGAAAGTGCTGAGAGGCACCCTGGTTACACACTGGACTGCAAGTTTGGTGGTTCAAACTCACCAGCCCCCCTGGAGGAGAAAGATCCAGCATCCATTACCCCGAAGGCGACAGCCTAAGAACCCTCTGGGGCAATTATTCTCTGTGCACCGTGAGCTGCAGTCAATGGTGATGGGGGTACGGGTGGGATGGGGGGTTTCTCTATAAGTTAGATCGGTCTGTCATTTCCTTTTACATTCACTATGGTCGGGTTTGGGCATCAGTCTAAACTCACTTTGGAAAAAGAAGTTGGACATTTTCTTCCTTATTCGCACCTGGAAAACGTAAATACTGTGGGTGCCCTGAGTTCTGGAGAGGCCTGACTCCCCAGTGAGGCAATACCAACCAGAAGTGATGAAAGTCAGAAGAGTGCTATGTAAAAATTATACATAAAAATCTGTAGAAAAGAAAAAGAATTCCCTGGGGGATCACCTGGCCCTGAAAGATGGGAGTTTAGAAAGGGACGATCTTAAAGCAACTTTCTTTAGAAATTAACCACTTTAGATAAGTTTTTCGCGTCTTCTGTGGTCTGTCTTGGCTCGAACGTATCCATTCCTATGAGAGTGTCTGTTTTCTCGGAACAGCATTTTGTTGTAATGTTTTTAATGCAAGAAGAAGACTGCGGAGACGGCGAGAGGGCTCCAGATGTGGAGAGGGAGGGTCCCTTCACCCACCACGAAAATGAACCCGAGGGACAGGAATTGCGGAGGACCTGGGGTGGAACAGGGGTGGGTGGGGAGGTGAAATACCACCACTGAAACATGATCTTTTAAGTAAGCTGCATTTGTGTTCAAGTAAACCATTTATAAAGGTCACAAAGGGCCTAGGTCCTCAGCAAAAGGCACAAGCCCCATGCTGCGACATGTATGAGACAATGTTTTAGAACATGGAAGAGAGTGTGAGATCAGCTTCACTGTGGGCACCAGTCTTACATGGCCAGCTACTGACCCCTGCTACTCGTGCTGAGCAGATGGTACTGAGACAGCCCTCTCTGTCTGCGGTCAAGGAGCAGGCCCTGTTCCCTCCCTGTTGGGGACAGACGGTGACACAGGTCAGGTGCCGTAAGGTGTCTGCATGTGCAAGAGACAGAAAGTAACTGAGAAGGCTTTGAGGGAGAGGGAGACCTCTCCCCGACTCACGACCACTGAGCCATTTCCAACTTAGAGATGCCCTGAGGTTTTCAATCTCTTTGGGAGCAGGGAGCTTCAGCTTCCCCTTTGGAGCAGTTGGCGGGTTTGCGACTGACTGTGGTCACCAGTCCAACTTCACTGTCTGCTCCTCCAGGTCTCCTTCAGGAGAGAGGGAGAGAAAGAGACACTACTGTTTATCAGAGGATATTCTGGGCCCAGGTAGCACATGTAGAGGCAGCCTATGGGCCTTAACATTTTCCTGTCAAAATTATTGAAGCACATATTTCTTCCAGACAAGCAGTGAATCTTCATGAAGGCCTGAACTCTGAGGAAGCGGTAGCCTGAAAGGAACGGCGATGATGTTGGATGGAACGAGCAAAATTTATAGACAGTCTAAAACTCCTCCTTTCTTTTTGACTGACATTTGATAAGGATTCCGAAGCTTCCCAAGAGGTGAGACTCAAGCCTACGCTGGCCAGCTCACCATGCTGCTGCGTCCAGGGAGACAGTTGGTCTTGGAGCCCCGGGCTTTTCACAAAGGACAATGGGGGTCATTTAAGAAATCATCAAGAGGCTACATTTCAGGCAATGCCTTGGTGTCTAGCTCAGGAAGGTGACCTTGACTCTAGCCAGAAGCCCCCACAGGTGTGGTGCGTGCCTGTGGTTTGACTTCGCACTGGTTCCCAGTGCGGGAGCTACTTGGCCTTCTTAACCTTTTTGGTTCCTGGGAGGCTGAAGGATGTCGAGGTGAAGACCTGGGCTGGGAGTGGGGTGGACTGTGCCACATGGGCTTGTCTGGCCTCCCTCTCTGATCAGAGCCACCTCGTCTTGGTGGGCCCTTTCTACGCTCTGCCCTCTCATGTGTGGGCATGAGAGGCACATCAGGACCTGGTGGGCAAGGGCAGGGACAGAGCCTGGTCAGCATGCCACCACGTGGTACGGCCTCCTTCAGATGCTATGAGAAGCAGAGCCCTATGTCCAGGGAAGCCATCAAGAACTGACAGGACAGAAACCCCGTGAACATAGGCTGAAGGCATGCCCTGTGCACAGATGCTGAAAGGAGACAAGCCTCCTCCCAAGAGCCACCACGATGCGAATCCTCCTAGGGCTGGCGCCCTGTGGAACGGCTAGTCTCCTAAGCTGTGAGAGAATACATTTCCATCTTCTAATGCCATCTGTCTGTGGCATCTCTGTGCTAGCAGCAATAGCTAACTAGGACCGTCCCCATCACATATACTTCTCTACCCAAAGCAGACTGAGGACCAGGTGTTGCCAACATCACATCTGGCAGTGGGACACTTACCTGCTCAGCACCTTGCGATTCAGTGCAAAGGACAGAAGCTCGTTTGTGAGCACAGTGCATTCTTCGCTGGATGGAATTCCAGACTTTTTCAGACAGATGCTGGGTCTGTTAACCAACGAGAAGAAGTTTGGAAGAAGTGATTGGAAAATGCTCTTGGATTCAGTTGCAGATGCTGTAAAGTGCACTCAGAGTTACCTCACCACTGCATTTAAAAACAGAGCCAAATTTAAAATTTTCAGACATACATAAAATTCCAGAAAGCCACGCAATGAAAGTGTATATGCTCCTCTATATCTATATAATTGAGCAGTGTCAGGAATCCCACAAATGTCTTTCAAATATATGTATATATATATGTATATACACATATATTTGAAAGACATTTGTGGGATTCCTGACACTGCTCAATTTCACAAAGAAGACCATGCTCTTAGAAAAACACAATATCACCGTCACACCTATTTATCATCTCATACAGCTTCTAGTTTATGTTCAGCTTTCCCTAATTGTCCCAAAATGCTGAACAGAGGTGTCTTTTTAAAAGCAGAATCCAGTCTAGGTTCATACATTTCATTTAGTTTTTTGGTCTTTTTAGTCTAGAATAATTCTCCCACTTTTTTTTCTCCCCTAACATTGACTTCTAAAATGTTTACCTTCAACGCGGGCACTCTGCAATTTACTCTTGTGATGCACCATTCTTCGAGTTTCCACAGTGCCTGAAGCCATGTAACCCCAGCAAAGTCATGCAGCTGCCACTCAAGACTCAAGGTTCAAAAGAGTTCTGCCCCTCCCGTCACAGTCCTCATCCCGTCACAGTCCTCATCCCGTCACAGTCCTCATCCCGTCACAGTCCTCATCCCGTCACAGTCCTCATCCCGTCACAGTCCTCATCCCGTCACAGTCCTCATCCCGTCACAGTCCTCATTTCGTCAGACTCCCGCTTGCCCTCACTCTTCATCCCGGCAGCCACCGATAGGTTCTCCGACACTATCTTCTCCATTTTACAGAAAGTCCGTTAAATGCAATAAAATAGCCTGGAACTTTTTGTGATTGTTTTTCTTTTTAACTCAACAAAATAAAATTATTCATCGTTTATGCTCTTTATGGTAACTAGTATTCCATAGTCTGGATGTCTCATGGTTTAGTCATTCATCCACTGAAGGACATGTGAGTTGTTTCTGGATCGTACCTATTACAACTAAAATTGCTAGAATCATTCCTACCCATTTTTGTGTGTGTACATAAGTTTTCATTGCCCTCATATCATGTCCAAAGGGAGAAATTTATGGGGTGCATGTAGATTTTAAAGACATTCCAGACTGGTTTTCAGAGTGCCTGTGCCACTTAACAGCGTAGACGTCTTCCTTCAGTCTCATCAGCTCCTGATCACGTGTGACCTGAAATGGTTGAGTGTTGACCACTTCTTTTGGGTACAAAGTGACTGTGATTTCCTTCCATCTTCTTTTGATGCTTGCTGTACCATTCAGCATTGTGCCCATAAAGTCCTTCAAGAGTACAACTGGATGCTGTCGTCCTCAGTTCTTTCAGCATGAGACATACCGATTGATTGTGCGCTTTCCTTTTGGATTTCTAACTCCAGGTCTTTTCACATTTCATATTAATGCTTTAGTTTGTCTCCTCAAGCTCCCCTTGAAAATTTTGTTTTCTTTTTTACTTCATCATTTCTTCCACTTGCTTTAGCTCTTCTACTTACTCTAAGTTTCAGAGTCTTTCTTCATACACTTAGTGTTTGCTTTCCTTCTATCGACCGTTTCCTTTCTTCAGGTATGATGTCATCCATGTCTTCCCCTAGCTCGTCAGTGTTCAGTGGGTCGAACCTGTTCTTGAGATGGTCTCCAAACACAGAGCAGATATACTCAAAGCCCTATTTGACTCTGATGAACTTATTTTAATTTTCTTGAGATTCAACCTGAACTTACATATGAGCAATCGATGGTCTGTTCCACAGTCAGCCTCTGGTCTTGTTGTGGTTGCTGATATTGAACTTCTCTATCATCTTTTTTTCAAAGATATAGTCCGTTTGAGTCCTAGATGTTCTATCTGGTAAAGTCCGTGTGTACAGATATTGTTTACCTTGTTGGAAAACGCATTTGTAATGAAGTCATTGGTCTTACAGCATTCGATCCTGTGAGCCCCCTCTGTATGTATATCACCAAGACCATAATCTTCCAACTACTATGATTTCTTCACTTCTAACTTTCATATTCTAATCACCAATAATTATCAATACATCTTTATTGCATGTTTGATCAAATCAAGATGCAATATAAGTGCAACAACAGTCTTAGCTCATCCCACAGGAAGTTTTGAAGGTGGAATGGGCCTTAAGAGTTTTCCAGAATTACCAACCCTTTAAAGTTCATAGAAAAGCAAATGCAAATACTAAAGGTCTGGAATCCTTTTCATTGTAGATTTTTAAACCAATTTTCCATTCTTTTTCTTGTTATTTTTGCGATATTGTGGATCCATGTCCTTGAAAATGTTTTGATCCTTTGTATTTAAAAGATCTCTATCGATTTATATACTAAGTTTCAAGTTTGCTGACAGTTATTGGCAAACAAAATTCATATTCTTTTTTAATCTGAAGGGAGAACATATACTCAGGCATATGTCCATTTAAAAAAATTTTTTTAGCAGGCAAATCAAGTTACGTCTAATGCCGGTGCAAGGCCAAGATAATTTCTCTTTCGCAATCTGACCATCATTAACAAAGCAAGAATCCGTATCTGTGATGGAAACAATCTGTCTGAGAAAGTTATTCTGACCCGAACTGAGCAAGACCATGCGGTGATGCAGCCCGGCCAGAGAAAAGCAGAACAAAGAACTAATAAATATTTCAAGCCTCCTGCCCCTTGGCCAAGACTTCCGCTCTCCTCCTACCCCTTGCTCAAGGCTCCTGTTCCGTCAGGGAGACAGTTTTTTGGAGGAAACGATCGATCCCATCTGGCTCCTGGATACTGAGTATACATTAAACTGTTCTTTGCTCTGCTGTACTGCTATCTCAAAATAACTGACATTCCTGACCCAGCGTTTTGTGGGAACAGGTTCAGACTGCAACTTCTGTGCATGGTGGTCTCCATGTTGGATTCGTTTTCTGAGCCTTTAAAATGCTGTTGGGATCCTACAGGGAATGTGCAACTCAGGGGGTAAGCACAGATTTGCAGGATGGTTAATGTGGTAGTGCTTGAAGCAATGTCGACTTTTTGAAGAATCCAAGGAAAATATATTGTAGGCTGTTACACGCTCTAGAATTGTCCTGGTGTCTCCGTGCTATTACACTGCAAACATTTATACCAAGTAGATAAGAGAATTAACCCTTTAAAAGTTAATGTTTGCGTATTTAATGGTCTGGTGGCACTAATAATGGCAAGGTTCAAACTCCTCAGCCACTCCTCCCATAAAGATGTACAGACTCTGAAACCCCACATCGCGCGTCGATGAGCTGAATTTGACTTGATGGCCAGAGGGTTGTATTTTTTGGTTTTATTTCTTCTGATTCCTAAGATACAGAAAAGTTGTTTAACATGGGCAGTGGTGGTTGAAAACTGCTTCTGGTGACAATGATGTTTGAGCAAGCAGGGCATGAAGGAAGTAAACTGGCTGGTCCTGGTGACTTAGTGAGCGGAGACTAATTCTGCACATGAACACTGTCTCTTGTATACTAGCAGAATGGTTAGTCGTCCCTGGTGTATGTCAGTCAGTGTGTACATTTCTCCCCAGCTCTGTATTCAGCAACAGTGTCTCGTTGTCATAGCAACAGTGTCTCGTCATTGAGTTCAACTCGTGCAACTCTATGTACAACAAGACAAGCCATGACCCACCCCTGTGCCGTCCTGAAACTTGGTTCCATGCTTGATCCCGATGTAACCACTGTGCCAAATCCATCTATTGGGGTTGTCCTCTGTCCCCCACCTTCACTCACGGTGGGCATATTTTCATCACACAGACAGGCAAATGCTACAAACCGGGGCTGTTCCCACACATGGAGCTGGTTGTCCAGCATCACCAGCGACCAGTGCTGGGTCTTCCTTCTCTGCCTGGGGAGTGCTTCTCTCCGAAGATCGACAATGATAGCCCTTTCTTCCCTTTCCCCTGTGTTTGCCTGGGAAGCCTCTGCCTTTCCTTTTTGTGCCCGACCTTGATCAGTTCTCTTGTTTCAGAGGTGCTCCGGTTGAAGGATGTGCTTTCTGAAGCCGGAGAAGCAGTTTTTGCTTGACAAGTGGTGTAGAGCCAGCAGAATGTGGATAGGTGCCCGAGGAGGGACACACACCAGGAGGGCACAGGGACATGAAGGAGGTCACCGAGGAGCAGAGCGTGTGATGTGCAGCGAGGTGGAGGCCGTGAGCCGGGGCTGGCACCCGCAGGGTGCAGACAAGCAGGTCTTGCGCTTCGCTGGGCTGGCAGTGGGTGCGCTGGGCTCTGACCAGGGCTGTAGAAGGGCTCCCTCAATATGAGCCATCCCATACAAAGTTATCAATGTGGTGCAGGCCACCAATGGCCCCCCAGACCTTGTTTCTTCTCCTCTCTGAGGTTTTGCCTAAAAGTGTCTGCAGCTTGTTTGCTGGGGCTGCCTCCTACCTCTGGCCCTGACTCCCGTGAACACATGGAGAATTCTTCTATCCCAGGCCTCTGCTGGACTGCCCTCCTGTCTACATCAGCCTGAGAAGCAAGGGTTGGCCCACACGCTTGGGCCCCTGCATCTTCTCCTCAGCCTTCCACAGGCACCATCCAGCTGCGTGTGGTCACTGGGCCGCCATGGGTGTCATCACCATGTCATGTGCCGTGTCACGCTCGCACAGTGGGAGACACGCCCAGAAAAGCACAGCACCCATGTGGACAAGTAGTACTCGGGTGTTAAAGCCATGCTCTTGAAGAAGGCCTACCAAAGGGCTCGTGAGATCACAGGGTTTGAACCAGTAAGACACAAAACTCTATGCACCAAAGAATTCTTCTCCAAAAAGAAAAGCCTGACACACACACATCAGGAAGACCTGCAGGGGCGCCACGTCTCACCCCACCTCCCATGCCTTCGGATTGGGGTGTGGGTAGAAATAGCATGCTTTATAAGTTGGTTCTATTTTTCTCATTTTTTCCGTTTCTATAATCGATTGAAGATACAAATTATTATGATAATATGAAACTCAAAAAGTCACTTTCATTGAGCCTCCTGACTCATAGTGATCCTGGAGGACCGAGTAGAACCACCCCTGTGGGTTTCTGAGACTGGCTCTTTACGGCAGTAGAAAGCCTCTGCTTTCTCAGGAGGAGCACCTGATGGTTTCGAACTGCTGCCCTTGCGGCGAGCAGCCCCAGGGGGAAAGCCCCTGGCTCCTACCCAAATGGGAGTTCCTGGCTCCCTTCCTGCCCCTCCCCCATGCGTTTTCTCCCATGGGCCCTGAGAGATTCCTTCCTGTCTGGGTCCTGTAAGCACACCTTCACTTAAATGAAACAGATTCATGAAGCATGTTGGCTGCTAGGTTTCCAGATTAACAATCCCTTCTCTTTTTACTGCCACAATCAGTTCCCCCCCCCCAACTTTTTGGTTTGGTTTTGTGTTTTTCATCGTTGTATTCGGGGCTCATACAACTCTTATCACAATCCATACATACAAAACCCCTTCTCTTTTATGTGCTTTCAGACTCCAATTCTGGACATCCTCTTTGTGCACTACATTACATAGTGTCCAGCAAGTTCAAAGACCACCCTGGGGGGGGGTCCTCATGGGCCTGATCACAGGGTCTACTTCCAGGAGAGAGGATGCTCTGGAGCCACAAGGGGAGCGTCCGTGGGGCAGCAGGCCAGGCCTGACTTGCTGTTCCAACTCAGCTGAGCCAGGTGGCAGCGACGTGTACCATAGCCACCACCAAGGAGGAAGTCATGGTCTTGGTTAGCCCCATGCTGAGTTGGCCAACAAGCTCCCATGGTCGACGATTGCTTCGTCGTGTGTATCGGGCCCGATCACAGATTCTTTGACATCCTTGTGCAAATAGCAAATGTGGCTGCTAACTGAAAGGCGAAGCTTCCTGCCCACTGAGCAGTGCCTTGGAAGAAAGTTGTGGTGATCGATCTCCAAAAAATTAGCCATTGGGAACCCTGTGTGTGGCACACGACATCGGGTTTAGAAGTTCCTTTAGCGAGACACCCATGAAGACCCTGAGAGAGATGCAAGGTTGACTCCCTGCCCCCCACCCAAGGGGAAGCCACCACATGGGGCTGCGCTCGGGGGTGGGGCAGCACCAGGAGGTGGCTTTTTTAGGGAAAACAGGATGTGGGCTCCCGGGGTGGGGGGGGTGGGAGTGAGTATTTTTGAGACATTCTTGAGTCCAAGGAGGAAGGGGCACGCTGGGTATCATACTCCTGAACGGTGTCCCAGGGGTGTTTGAGACGGATTAGGAAGAAGGGGGTGCTTAGCAAATGCTAGGAAGGAGGAGTGGGTGTCGGTAGCAATTATGAAATATCATCCTGCTCGGCAAAAAAAACCTGTACATTTGGCCCAAGACTGAAAAGTGAGAACTGTGTCCGGAGTTTGAAAGTGCCTGGAGCTTCGCCCGGCCCTGGTGCAATCCCAGGAGGCCCAGACCAGCCGGGCAGCACAGAGGAGGGAGATGGCACCAAGGGCAGGCATCCCTCCAGACCAGCCTCCACCGCGCGATGTCTGACTCCACTTGGGGGAGGAAACGGGCTAAGTAGAGGGGGTTGTCTCGCTCCTTCACTTACCAAGACAAGCGCTGGCACCCTCGCGCTGACCTGCTGCAAAGTTCCATGCGTCAGGCCCAGGCCCCAAGGCCAGGCCTCGCTCCTTAAGAAAATCGGCTTTTCAGCTGTGGCCACTCTCGCCTCCTCCATACGTGTTGGGAAGAAAACATCAAAGACCAATCAAAACTGCCTGGGACACCTTTGGAGTTTCTCCAAGAACTTTTAACTTATTTTTGGTTTCCAGTGTCCTCACTGGGTTCCCTGGAAGGTGCTGTCACCCCCCCCAGCCCCCCCACCTTCCTCACAGTGCATGTGTTTCTGATTAATTCACTGAGCTCATGGACAAAGAATTGTTCAAATTATTTCGTTCCCAGCACTATATACCCGCATGTCCCTATTTTATGAGCCTCTAGCAACTTTGCTTGTTTCTAGCTATGCCCTGAGGACTGTTCAAAATGAGAATTGACATCCATGGAAGCTTGCATTTGGTTTGGGGGTGTGGGGGTGTGGGGGGAAGGCTCTGCAGCATCCGCCCTCCCTCTGTCAATGACAGGAACTCACAAGGAGAGCCTGTGAGCCGAAGCAAAGAAAGGAGCCTCCCCTTGCAGCTGGGGGCATTTGTGATGTCTGAATCAAGCAGTTAACAATGGCCATTAGAGTGGTGAGGGCAAGGCCAGATGCACCGCTCAGTGAGCGGACATGCTATTTATAGCAACCACCCCAATAAAAGGGTGCCTTGCAGAGACCAGGCCAGGGCGGGTGGTCCCAGGGTGTCTCCTTGGAGTTTGTATGCCCCAAGGACCTTGTTTGATGGGTAGGATGCCTAAGGGACTGTGGGGGTTGCTGGACCCAATTCAGAAGTGGCCTAGTCCCTTCCCCACTCCCCCCTGCTGTTCTGATTCATGATGGCGCCCAGCCAGTCAGACCCTTTTAAACTGAGGGTGAGACCATGCCTTTGTTTCCTGCAAGAAGGAATGAACTGCTGGGAGAACATCTGCTGACCACCAGGCACATGTGCACACACATGTAGATGAAGCCGGCCATCACACCCCTGCCCCTCCCGCCTCCGTGGGACCCCGAAGCTTGCTGGGAGTTTGGAAAGGTAGGGGGTCTCCTGGGAAGAACCTGTCAGCACCAACCGCAGAGCTGGGTCAGTCCACCTTCGCTCTCCCACCTCAAACTCTAGGTCCAAATCGCTCTCCACATTAGGTTCTCCAGCGGGAAGAGGCTGCCCAAGAAACCCCTTCCTCTGACACAGAGAACACCCCCCCCCCCCCCGCCCGGAAGAGGACGGATCACTTACTAGGAAATGCCACCAATCTCCATAGTAGTCGCAAAATAAGCACTGCCGGGGTTGAGGTTCATGCATGGGAGCCCCTGACCCAGAGGAGAGTGAAGCAGCACCACGGGTAATGCATGGGCTGCAGTCAGGGCCGGTGTGCGCATGGGCTGCTGCTTTGGCTCCATGTTGTTAAACGTGTATCCGTAAAGTGGGTGGCTCTTTTTTATTGTCTGATTAGCAGTTCGAAACCACCCACCCTTCTGCAGGAAGGAAATGCAGCTTTCTACTCCTACAAAGAGTTACAGTCTCAGAGACCCACAGGGGCAGCTCTTCCCTGGCCTGGAGGGGCGCTATGACTTGGAATCAATCAATGGTGGTGAGGGTTTTGTTTTTTAATATTCTTTGAAGCAGCTTATGTTCGTTGGAATAACTGAAAATAGAGACAAGTTAAAGCCCGGGAAATCTAGCTAAATACAACCCCTCTCAGCGATAACCCATTCTTTGTTTTGAAAGGTGTGAACTTGGGGCGTAGGAGGAGCTCCCGAAATGATAGGGTGAGGAGTTTCACAAAGCCTCCACCCCCTACCCCCACCCAATTGGTTAAAATTAGCAAAATACATCATTTCCTGCCTCTAGAGTTTATCCGAAGTCCATTTGACAAACTGAGAGGCAGCAGAAGCCATGAAAAGTCAGTAAGACAAGTAAGCTCCCTGGCATTGGAACCAGAGATGGCGTTCGTTCTTGCTCACAGCTCTGTGAGATTCTGTAGTATTCAGGGGGGCTCCTCAGCCAAGTGACAGCCCCCAATTCTCCAGGTCCCTGAGGTGAAGGACTTACCCCAGGAGACCAAGGCTGTCCAGTGACACTGGCAGATCCCATCTTGTCCCACTGTTTGCAGGGGGAAAGTTGGAAGGAGTAGGTGATGACAGCCAGGCAAGGGCCCTCCTTAGAGAGAATCCAGGAAGGACAGCAGCCAAGAGTAAGAACTCCCCACTCCCACCTACAACCTTTGAAAAGCACCATTGCTATGCTGGACAGGAGTGTCTGAAAACCTTCCAGCTCTGGCAGCACCCTGATTTTGCTTGAGAGATCTTACTTTATTTGATCCTAGTAAGGAAGAATTTGAATCCCATTCCTCCACCCCCCAAAAAAATGTCAAAAGCCACACAGCAGTCAGCTGGCAACCAGTGGAGGCTAACAGTTGAGTGTGATACCAACAGAGGCAGGAGGCCAACTTCAGAGAGCTCACAGACAGAGCCAAGGAGGGTCCTCCTAGAATCACTGTCACCCCCGGGGGTCTGCGACTGTACATGCTCTCAAGCCCGTGTCCTCTCTGAGAAAAGAAACCTCTGAGCCGCCGATCCCTGGTTGAATGTGGAGTACCCTCATAAAGTAGCCAGATGGGGTTAGCAGCCTCCACGGCACATGCAGAGCCAATCGTAAAGGATGGACATCGTACTTGCTCATGGGACTTAAGCACATACTGAACCAAAATCAACCCTGAAGAACCCAAGTTTAAAGACAAAAACAGGAGGGTAAGAATCGTGAGTAGGGACCGAGAGGTCACACACTGAGGCAAATAGACTTCGTTGAATTAGTCCAGCCTTGTCACTAACTGGGCAAACAACAGGCTTCAGGGGATGAAGGCCAGCATCCAAAGTGGGCACAATATATTCCTAAAATGTATGGTTTTCAACAACAACAAAAAGTAGGAAACAAACAAAAAAAACTAGGACCCATCCATGGGGTAGAGGGCGTATGTAGCAGAAACTATCTTTGAGGGAGCTCAGATGTTGAGTTTATCAAAGACTGGAAAGCAACCGTTATAACCATGCTAAAAAGAACTAAAGATAAAGAATTAGAAGACGATATGGCACTAATTTATCAAGGGGAAGATGTCCACAAAAAGATAGAAATGATTTAAAAAGGACCTAATGGAAATTCTGAAGTTGAAATGTACCATCACGGACATGAAAGATCCAGTAGAGGGATTCGGCAGCAGGTGGGAGCTGCTGGAAGAGAAAATAGAGCGAAATTGAACGCAGACTGATGGAATTATGCAGTCTGAAGAAGAGAAAGAGGCATCCCACTGAAGAGTGGGCACAGCCTTGTAGAAGAGCGAGACACCACGGAGGGCGTCAACATACGTATAATCAGAACCCCAAAGGAGGAAAGGACGGAGCAGCAGAACGCACTCACAGAGACGACTGGACTCTCCACATCTCAAGGAAGATATTGATCTACACATCCCTGGTGTTCAAAAAACTCGAGTCGGGAAAACACAAAGAGATCCGCCTCCAGGAAGATCACGATCAAAATGTTGAATGCCCAAAATACAAAGATCACGATCAAAATGTTGAATGCCCAAAATACAAAGATCACGATCAAAATGTTGAATGCCCAAAATAAAAAGATCACGATCAAAATGTTGAATGCCCAAAATAAATGTTGAAAGCCTTCAAAGTGGTAAGAGAAAAACATCACACACAAGTAAACCAGAGGCTGTGGAAAACAGAAGGCAGCAGGTTGACATATTCAAAATACTGAAAGGATGAAGCTGTCAACCGAGAATATTATAGTCATGAAACTTATCATTTAAAAAGCAATATGAACTAACATTCACAGATGAACAAACACGGAAAGAATTGATTGCTAGTAGACCTGTGGCTCAAGAAATACTAAATAAAATAAGCTTCAGTCTGAAAGCAAGTAGTCCCAGACAGTAACTTAAATCCACTTACAGAAACACAGAGCATTGTAATGCACTCTTACCGCTCCATGGATGCCCATGGTCGTGAACACCACGAGAGCCCCACCAGTGCTTGGGAGACAGTGGGCTAAGAAATCAAACGAGGAGATGGACCCACACATGTGGAATCCGTGAACAATAAAGATTGATTGTGTAGGAAATGTCCAGAAAAGGTAAATCGAGAGTCAGGATGTAAATTAGTGGTTGTCTATGGGGGCGGAGTGGGGAGTGATTGCTAATGTGAAGAGGTTTCTTTGTGGGTGAGTACCACGTTTTAAAATTAGATCGTCAGGGCAGCTGCCCAACTCTAAATGTACTAAATGAGCCGGAGCGTGGAATCGAGGCAGTCAGAGACCAGTGTGTCCTTGTCGGCTGCTCGTTAAGTTCTCACATCGTCCACTTGGTCATCTTGGCTGGCCTCCCAGAGGCGCGGTCTAGGAAAGCACGGAAGGCCCAAGGGACGCCCCTCCAGAACTCAGTGACGGGAGAGCTTGCGCCCAGGAGAGCCGTCAACAAGGAAGCGTGAAGGGGACCCCTCATTCGAGTGTGAAATGAGAAAAGTGGGCTGAGACCCAGCTGGTTTGTGGGGAACTGGGTTATGTGTGGTCCCAGAGTTTAGACACTAAAGTGGCACGTGGGTTCCCAGACTTCCGAGCGAAGGGCCGAACTGGCGACCACTGTGCTGCTTGGAGCGGTGATGAGATCAGCCAGGAAGGAGGCTCAGAGACCTTTCATAGAGGGGCCAGGCTCACTGTGAAAGGTCAGGTCTCGGGCTCCCAGCTCAATCTTTGTGATCCTGATTTCTTCACAGAAGCAACCTTCTTCTTGGGACATCGAACCTGTAAACTGGAAGGAAAATCAAAGAGCCGTGAGGACTCAGGGTTGCCGATATTAGGACAGCAGCATGTCCTGGCGAGGCTGACTTTTCAAATCATGTGGTTTCCACAAGCCCCGAAGCCTTCTTCCTGTTGAACAGCAAAGTGGCCTTTCCACCCTCCTGCCAGGGATGGCAAACCCAGCTGATGCTGTGCTTCCCAGCTGGTGGTCATTGCTCCCTTATAAATTCCTGGAAGCTGACTGAGGAGGAGAAAGCTGAGACTGCGCCAACCCTATGACCCCTCAGAGGCTGCCATGGGGCGCTCTGAGGCTGGGCAGGGTCCAGAACACTGTGCTTGGCTCCAGGAGTCAATTCCCAGCACCAAGTTTGTCGATTTGCTTATGCCTCCTCATGGGCCTCAAACATCAAAGATACCCCCCACGTTACAAATGAGCGCTCTTCCTCATGCGGTTTTCATGTCAAACACGCATGTAAATCAGAACAGTTCAGCGTGATTCATATAAAATTCCAGTTCGTCAAATGTTTATCTCAGGTTCCTTCCAACTCACAGTGACCCTACGGGACAGGGGAGAACTACGTCTGTGGGCTCCCGAGACGGTAGAGCCTCATCTTTCCCCTCCAGGTGGCTGATCGGTTTGGGGCCATGTTTGGTTTTAGTATGTTTTTTGGTTTTGCTTTTTTAAATGCAAAGAGAATGTCAGAGAAACACTTCCAGATGCACTAGAACATCTTTACCATAATAATACAGTAATAACTAATGTTTTGGTGCATGTCATAGATAACGAATGTTTGTGACTGCAAACCATGCTGTGTACTTGAGTTTGTAAGTTGAGGCACCGCGGTAGCATGGGGGTTACTCACCGGGCTGCTAACCACAAGGTCAGCGACTTGAAAACTCCAGCCACCAGACCGGAGAAAGACGCAGCTTTCCACTCCTAAAACGTATCAGACACCCACCTGCAAGGGAAGTTCTGCCCTGCCTCCAGGGTCACTGTGAGTCAGAATCAATTCAATGACAAGGAATTCTGTTTGGTTTGGAGTCTGACTGTGGTTGGTTGGTCACCGTGAGTTTTCTGTTAAGTCAAGTTGAATGTTTGGAACTCAGGGACTGTGTGGGAAACAGAAAGATTTCTCCCAAGTTATCTCCCCCAAATATATGCCAAAGTCAAGACGCTGCTTGCTACACATGGTAAATGACTGTACACTAGAAAGTCATTGAAAGTAAATCAGGGGAGATGCGCCACGGCTTCGGTAGCGACGGCTCTCGCTGTGTTTGAGCCGCTCTAACCCCCTCCCCCAGGACCGTCGCAGTCGGCTAGTCCGCGCTTCACGGTAACCATGTGTGACCAAAAGGCCGTGATCAAAAATGCCGACATGTCGGAGGAGATGCAACAGGACTCGGTGGAGTGCGTGACTCAGGCGCTGGAGAAATATAACACAGAGAAGGGCATTGCGGCCCACATCAAGAAGGAGTTTGACAAGACGTACAATCCCACTTGGCACTGCATTGTGGGCAGAAACTTTGGTAGTTATGTGACACATGAAACTAAGCACTTCATTTACTTCTACCTGGGCCAAGTGGCCATCCTTCTGTTCAAATCTGGTTAAAGCATGGATTGTGCCCACACACCCAGTGATCCATCCAAAACCAAGGACTGCCGCCTAAATTCCAAATACCAGAGACTGGACTCTTCAGCCTTGCTAAGGGAACACCTCCACCTTTGAACCTTTGTTGTGTTGTTTGGTACAGGACCTCCTCTGGACTCCTTTGTGGTTATAAAGCAATTAGCAAAACGGCTTACATTTGTATTTATTTTCTATTCCATACTTTGCCCTGCCTCATGTTTTTTTTCTTTCCTCACAATTCATGCTTTTCAAAAAAAATAATAAATCTGTTGGAGATGTATGCATTAAAAAAAAAGAAAGTAAATCAGGGGTAATTCTCCTTAAGGGTATCCAGAGCAACCAGACTGTATAGTCCGACTCACCCTAAGTAGGGCCCACTCCCTTCTGATACTGTTCCCTTGAAGGAGAGCCCAAAGGTAAGCCCAGAACCACTCAAGGATGACTCAGGTTAGGATACTCTATTGAGTCTAGGGTCCGCCCATCTTGCTACATACGTACCCCTATTCCCTCCCTTTCTTATTGCATGTACACCCCTAGGTCATCCCCCTCCCATTGCTTGTATTGCCTATGTTACAATCCCTTCTCATGACGTACATTGTTATCTGTAATCAGAGGGCTTGCATGCCCCCAAAGATATATAAGCTTTGGTTAGACATAAAACCTCATGAGAGCTCTCTCCTGCCTGCTCATCCCCCACCTCTACATGTACCACCAAGAGGAGCTGAAGTCAGCATGCTACTATGAATTGTGTCTGACGTTGTGTTGGACAGGGTTCTCTAGAGAGACAAACCAGATTGCTAGTAATTATATGTAAATATATTTATAAAGATATATATATAATACAAGAAATGAACCATTAAATTATATACAGATAGATAATACAAGAAATTAACAGTTAAATTATAAAGCAGTGAGACACTAGCAGTCCTTTAAGGCTTGAGAACCGCCAGTTGCCAGTCCCCTTCTGTAGAGAGAGCTGGGCTATATATATCTGGGCAGCAAACAGCAAGGCAGGTCCCCAACTGTCATCAACTGTCCGTCCCCAGCTCCAGAGATGAACATTCCAATCTTGTGGGCTTTAAGAGACCTCAACTTATAGCGACACAGTCCATAGGCTAGGCATCCCACAGGTAGTGTACCCCTTTAAACTGAGGCACAGAGCAAGAAAGGTGAGGCTCACCGAGCCATTTATCCCTCTGCCCTTCAGTTAATCCTACTTGTGTTTATCGGCCTGGCTGGCACAATAAACTATCGCAGACCTCTTCATTTTACTCTCTCTCCCATCTCTCCCATTTCTCTATGACTTTACTATAACCTTTATATATCTTATCCATACAATTGTGCCTACTGAACCCATGATTAGTTGTGGGGGGGCTGGCTGCCCACACAGGACTGGCCTGTGTTTAAGAGGTTTGGAACATGAAACCCTCTTGTAGCAATTTTTATGTGAAAATAATAACAACTGGACTCAATTATTTTTGTGCAAATAT
The DNA here is from genome assembly GCF_050624435.1 of Tenrec ecaudatus. Taxonomy (NCBI): domain Eukaryota; kingdom Metazoa; phylum Chordata; class Mammalia; order Afrosoricida; family Tenrecidae; genus Tenrec; species Tenrec ecaudatus. The sequence continues at coordinate 206,904,263 of NC_134531.1, read as the reverse complement.
AATCATGAATTATTTTTATAGCACTTTACCAAAGGCAGGAGAGCGTTTACATACGCCCAGCACACTCCCACAGTGCACAAAAAGTTGCTGGGCAGCACCATGCGCTTCAATAACAGGAAAATGCACATTACAAAAGAGCAAGTTACAGAAAATTCTTGTGCGATATAGTTTCGGGACACCAAGGGCAACTGACCCGGCACAGTTCATGAAGACAGTGTTCTGCATTCTACTTGGGCGAGCAATTAATGGGGTCTTAAAAGCCGTGAACAGCCAACTAAGGTTCAGCTCTTGGTCTCTCCCCGTCTGGAGGAAAGAAGACTGATGAAAACAGGGCGACAATGAGCCCAGTGGGCTAATAAACCAACAGAGAGGGCTCCACAACCCTGAGACCAGCAGAGCTAGATGGTGCCCAAGTCAGTCTTGTCTGCTCTGAAAGGGATCATATTGAAGGTCATGGATGTGGGGGGGGGGATGTAGGACAGAACTCAAAATCATCAAAGGGCAACATTGACCCAAATACCAACTTGAGAGGGTTAGGAAGCAGGAATGGAAGCAGGAAACACCGGGAGGAAGCAGGATGATGGGATAAGGCTGATACATGGGAGGTTGCAGTGGATGAGTTGAATCGGAATGTATATGAATTGTTGACTGTAAAACCGATTATATGCTCTGTAACCTTCACCTGATTCAAAATAAAATGTCCCAAACCAAAGTGAATGATAGGAGTTATCCTGCTGGGGAAGGGAACAGCAGAAGTAACAGAAACTTTTTTTGTATGATCACGAGTCTACTTTTGTTTTAAAAGTATATGTATTTTGAGCATACCTGGTGTTGTAGTTACGTAATCTGGTGTCAACTTGAGACTACTAAGAGCGAAGGGGTGGAGTTTACCCTGTCAATCAGGTTGCAGCTTGATGACCTCACTTGGAGGCTCTATGGAGATAAATAGCTCACTGAGGTCAGACCCGCACTCTGCTTCATCTTCCTGTTGACAAGACACACAGAGCTACACTGATGGAGCCAGAGCCCTGGAGCTGGAGGAGCCACGAGGAGACCCACACCAGCACTGAGATGCTTCCACCACCACTGGATCCACAAGACTTTCCACCCACGGGTCTGTGATCTTCCTGCATTCAGCGTCATTTCATGTGCTGTGTGAGTCTGAAGAGGAATTTATAGACTGGTATCGGACATATGGGCCAATATTGGACTTATGGATTTGATCTGGATGGGCTAGGATACAATATACAATTACTCTTTGATATTAAGTTCTCTATTACACACATATGAGTGTCTCTGGATTTGCTTCTCTAGTCAACCTGGACTAACACACCTGGTTTTAGTTCCATCTCATCGATAGCTTACTATTTTGAGTCAGAAACTAAATTGACTGATTGTGAGAGTCTGGCTTTCCTGATATCTACGTCTTATGTAAATCAGCATTGGAAACACACACTTCAATATATTTCCTCTGGGTCATACAGTTATTGTGCTCATGTTCCTTTTTCATTATACACGCTCTCACAATGACTGCATATTATATTTGATAATGTATGCATATATAAAGTATTGTCATATTTTATAAAGAGAAGCAGAACTTACTCAGAGGCAAACTGGGAAGAGCAGGAGCTACCATTTAAATCCCAGACAGCTGTCCATGCCCATAGTTATATTAGAACACATGACGAGGGCTTACTGCGTCAGAAGCAAATCTGAAGGGAAGCAAATGTGAGGAGGGAGCAATTTTGAGGTCAAAGTTTGAGGTCAAAGATAGTGCGGAGAGGAAAAACTCACGATGTTGGCTGCCCTGTGCTGAGTAAAGAAGAAAGAGAAGTTTCAAACATTTTGTGGGCTTAAAAGAAATCCGTTTTCTGGTTTGGGGGTTCACACTAAGTCCTAGCTCCAATTTAAGAAAAATTAGCTCTTACTTTATGACCCTCCTTGTACTTGTCCTCAGAAGGGGACACAGAAGATACAACTGCTAGAGCAAAGTGTGGTGAAGAAATTCGATGGTGCCCGGCTGTCAGATACACTAGCATCTGGGCTCTTAAAGGCTTGTTTCCAAACAAGCAGCTGTCTAAGTGAGATGTCAGCTAGGTCTACATGGAAGAAACACATCAACAGCAGTGACCCAAGGATTGAAAATCATATAATCCAAATCTGAAGGAGGGAATAGTATCCGAGCCTAAATTGTGAGATTCGGGTGTGCAGAGGGCTCTGGATGACAGTGGAAGCTCGAGACACATTTGTGAGGTCTATACAAGAAATAAGCCCCCAGTGATATCCCTCTATGCATAATGGAGGGACGGGAATAAACTGGCTACCAAACAGAGAGCATCGGAGAGATGATTATAGGAAATCAAGATGATAAACCTGATCCCAACAGTCAAAACCTTGTCAGTTGATGCACCCTCTGATGCATGTTGGGCCTGATGTGGTTTTCAACATTGTGTGTGTGTGTGTTTCTCTATATTGGGGTTTATCGCATGTATTTTTTCAGTTCTTGAATTTTTGTTCTATGTCTTGGTATATGAAACCCAGAATTTATGAATCTGCAGAGTCAACAGTAGAATAGGGACTGCTGGGGACCTCGTATCAAGATGTTCAGAAGGAAGAGAGTGTTCTGAAACGGATTGTGGCAGCGAGTGTACCGCACGTCTTGAGGTGGTTGAACTATGAAATGGCATGATATCTACATTAGCTCCCAATAAAACGGTTTTGGGGGAAAAAAATCCACGATCTCTTACTACCATTTTCCCATGAACTTTTTGAAGCCGTCTTATGAGGGTTATTCCAAAAGACAGGTCTTGGGTCCCTACCTCCATAAGGCTTTTGTGGAAGGTGTTATAAAACCATAAAAAATGGAACATGAATTCTAGAAAACCACTCAAAATCCCTTCCAGAGGAATGAAGTACAAACTAGAAGGAAGAGAAGCTTGTGTTTACTGAATGCAAGAACGGGCTCTGAACCCACAGGCTGCCAGTGAAATCAGTCCCTCAGAACCCTGCCAGCACTGTTCTGGGATGGGAAGCCTGTGTGGATTGGGGCAGGGTGACCGACAGAGAGTACTCCTTGCGCACTGTTTGGCGATCTATAATAGCAAAGTCCAAGGAAATCTGCCTCACACAGGCAAAAAAAGAATTGTTGGGAGGTTCAGCAGATACAAAAATAAACACAAAACAAGCATACAAAGTCAATAGTGTTTGTACGCCAACAACAACCAACTTTACTGAGAAATGCTTCCTGTTTCAGATAGTTATTTAAAAACTCAAAGGATAATATGTCTAAGAACAACCATAAAGTATTAAAAGCTGCTTGTCTCTACCAAATAACATAAACGATCATTTGACAGAGTCACGCATTGTCTTTGGACTGGATTCTATAGTGGATTTTCATTTAATTGCTCTATAACATGATACAATTTCAAAACACTGGTGGGAGTGGGGTAAAGCAGAAAGGTGACTGCTTGTCTGCTGCGACTTGAGCAGAAGCTGCCTGGGGCAGGTGTACATGGGGGAGATGAGTGGGCAATCGTTCCCTGAGTGTAAAATTTAAAAATGTGCCCTGAGACTTTGGTCATTTTTCAATGCTTTCAATTAAGGGATATGTGTTCCAGAAAGTTCCGTTAGAGCAGCGGTTGTCGCCACCCCTTTGGGGGGCAAATGACCCTTTCGCAGGGGTCTCCCAATTCATAACTGTAGCAAAATTACAGTGATGAAAATAGCAATGAAAATAATTTCCAGGTTGGGGGGTCATCACAACATGAGGAACGGTATTAAAGGGTTGCGGTGTTAGGAAGGTGGAGAACCACCGCTTCAGAGGGAGGATACAGGATTAACAGGTGTGCATGGGGGAAGTGTGGAAGGGAAGGCAATCAGCGTGCACAGGACGCTGTGCCTTAAGGAGGAGTCAGCAGATGCAGGGGAGGAGAAGGAAGCATTGTGCCTGGTCACTGCATCACTGCTGCCAGGACCCCCAGGGGGCAGAGGGATCAACTGCCCATTTCCAACCAGACCTTTATTCCAACACTTGAAAGAGTGATGTTAGATCGTTAATCTGATCACCCTAATAGAATACTAGGATGCATTCCAAAATATATAAAATTTCCAAAATATAGAGGGAGAGAATATTACCTAATAGTGTACTTTGAGTCATTTCAAAATATTTAAAAGCTCAGAAACATAGAGGGGGAATATAAACCTAATAGAGTATTATGGTTCATTTTTTTAATGTAAAACTTCAAAGCAATAGAAGGGGTGAAAAAGAACACTATGTATGAATGTGCTCTTGGTTGAGAATGGGGTTCTGAATTATTTTGTTGGGTAAATGTCATGCTAGAGTAGTGTGATAGGTAGGTTTATTGTGCCAACCTGGCCAATAGGATTAATAGGGTCACAGTTTTATTGGAGAGCAAAGAGATGAATGGCTCAGCAAGGTCTCCCCCCCCCCCCCCCCTCTCTCTCTCTCTCTCTCTCTCTCTCTCTCTCTCTCTCTCTCTCTCTCTCTCTCTGTTGCTCTCTGGTGATCTGACCAGTGTGTGGCTGCCTTAGTTCCCTGCCTCAAGTTATGAACTACACTACCTGTGGGACAGCCAACCATGGATCATGTCTCTAGAGCTTGATGTTCCTTTGAGACCTGCTGCACCATGCTGCTGGTGTATACATCGCTTCAGCCTGAGGCTGTTGAATCCTGTCACCTTTCATTGCTTGAGTTCAATATCCCATCCGGGCCTGCTTTACTAAGCTCCTGAGTTGCTGACTATTGGTGACCGGCCCTGCTGTTTGCTGCCTGTGGGCGAACTGCCTGCATTGCTCTGGGAAAGACTCAGCTGTCTGCTTTCTTGACGTTGGGCCATGGGAGTGAGTTAAACTGAGTCTTCTGTACTGCTGTGTGGGCTAATTAGCTGTTATATTCCTTCATGGTGTGGTGGTGGTGGTGGTGGTGGTGTGTGTGTGTGTGTGTGTGTGTGTGTGTGTGTGTGTGTGTGTAAAATCATAAGTGTCTTGGTTTTGTTTCTCTAGAGAACCCTGCCTAACACAAGTAGCATGGGACCTAAACCTCAGCCCTTCTGGGTACTTTCTTATGAGAAAGAAAACTGGCATAGAGGATGACATGCTCCGGTAAGACAGCGTGTGATGGACAAGGCAAAATCTACAAGCCCAGGAACACCAAGAGTTGCCAGCAGCTGCTAGACGGTGCCACCACTTGTCTGTCAGTTTGTCATACTTGGTGGCGTGTGTGTTGCTGTGATACTGGAAGCTATGTCACAGGTATTTCAAATGCCAGCAGGGTCACCCAAAGTGGGCAGGTTACAGCAGAGCTTCCAGACTCCGAACAGACTATTTATTACCCAGGGAAAAATCTTATAGACAGAAGAAAAACATTCTCCGATACTGAAGCCCTCATGAAAAGAAGCACACATTGTCAGAGATAGTGCCAGAAGATGGCTGGGAGGCACTCACAATGTGACTGAGGAATGCCTGCCTTCTCCAAGTGGGGTCGACATGGGTCGACTGACGCCTACGGGGATGAGCGTTCGGGACCTTCATCTGCTCATGGGACATGACTCAAAATGAGAAGAACAGTTGTAAGCATCAATTAGCAATCAGAACTTGGAATGTAATAACTACGAATCTAGGAAAATTAGAAGTCATCAAAAATGAAATGGAACCCATAAAGATCGATTTCCTGAAAGGGACTGGTGTTGGCCATTTTGGATCAGAAAATCACATGGCTCACTCTGCTGGAAGTGACACAATCAAGAGGAATGACGTTGCATTCATCATCAAAAAGGACATTTCAAGATCTATCTTGGAGTACAATGCTGTCTGTTACAGGATTATCTTTATTCAAACTCAAGGAAATCCAATCAATACAACTGTCATTCACATTTATGAACCAAACACCAAGGGTGGTGATGAAGAAAATGAAGAATTCTACCAACTACTTCAGCCTCAAATTGATCAAGCATGCAATCGAGATGCATTGATAATTATTGGTGATTAAAATGCAAAAATTGGAAACAAGGAAGAAGGAACAGTAGTTGGAAAAGATGGCTTTGATGATAGAATTGATGCTGGAGATCATGTTATAGAACTTTGCAAGACCGTCGACTTGCTCATCGCAAATACCTTTTTTCCAACAACACAAAAGGCAACCATACATGTGGACTTCGGCATACGTAATACACAGAATCAAATCAATTACAACTGTGGGAAGAGACAGTGAAAGACGAGGCTTTTTACTCCCATAAAGAGTTTACAGCCTCAGACACGCACGGGTGAGTTCTACCCTGTCCTACAGTCACTGTGTGGGACATGAACCCATGGCAGTGGGTTTGGCTTGTTCATTTGCCTTGGTCAGAAGAGACCATGGAGAAGCTCAGTGGCAGCAGCAGCTAAAATGAGGCGAGGGGATGACTGAGGAGCAGATAACCAATTGCTCCCATGTACGTTCAGGATGAAACAGAAGACAATGAAAACAAGTCCATGAGAGTCAAAACACAACCTTGTGGCTATCGCACCCGAATTTCCAGAACATCTCCAAAACAAATTTGTTGCATTGAACACTGACAGAAAACCTAATAAGCTGTGGGACGACATCAAGACCATCATGAAGGAAGCAAAGTATCATGAGAAAGACAGGAAAGAAAACAAAACTAAAAAACAATGACACAGAAAGCAGAAAATGAACAGAACATATTTAAAGTTAGTCAAAAGGGAAAGCAAATGATGAGGTGTTCAATTTTTAACCTAACCATTGCTCCATTAGTCCGCTTTCCAATGCACTTTGTCGGATTGGACATCCCTGGTGAAGGTCAGAGGGGGTTCTCTGGAGGGCCTACTCCCTGCGAGGACCCTGCATAGGGACTGGGGGCTTCTCCCGTTGTTCATAGGCTGCTGCAAATTGAGTGCTCAGGATTTAAGTCTTTTATTTTGATTTGTCTTTGAATATTTTTCTGTCTCTGAAATCCAGGATAGGTAACTACTTAGAGAGATAGGAGCGGAATGAATGGTTTTGAGGGTTGTGGCAGAGGATGCTGTGCCAAATGGAGAGCTATGAATGATGAGCACAAGAAAGAATTTGAACATGTTTAAGCCATCGAACTGTATGATATGTGGATTATATGTCACTAAACCTGTAAAAAAAAGTCAGGAAGGAAAGATAAGATCAAATTAGCCATCAGAAGAGACTCTGAAACATGTTCCTAATCATAGCGTAGCTAAGGCACGTGGAAGAATGATGACGCCAGCGTTGCCACTGTCGTTAGGTACCCTGCAGTCAGTGAACCTCTGCACAGCAGAGTGAAGCGCTGCCAGTCCCACAGCGTCCTACAATTATTCCTCTGCTTCAGCCCATGGCTGCAGCCACTGTGGCAGTCCATCCCATTCAGGGGCTTCCTCTTTTCCACTTCCCCTCCACGTGGCCAGCACCATGTCCTGCTCTAGACACTGTGTCTCCTCACGGCGTTGCCTTTAAGGAGCACTCAGTCATGCTTCTTCCAAGACACATCGATTTGTCCTTTTAGCAGTTGGTGTTATTTTCAATATTCTTCTCCTGTACCACAATTCAAATGCATCCGTATTCAACGTCCAACTTACACAGGCATATGAGGCAATTGAAAATACCATGGTGTGATACTCGGGTAGACTAGAGAAACAAAGTCACAGACACTCACTCATATGTAGATAAGAAAGAAGTTTATATATAAGAGCAATTGGATATTTAGTAAGCATCCAGCCCAGTCCAGATCAAATCCATAAGTCCGATATTAGCCCATATATCTGATACCAATCCATAAAGTCCTCTTCAAACTCATGAAACACATACAATGACACAGAATGAAGGAAGATCACAGGCCAGTGGGTAGAAAGTCTTTATATCCAGTGGCATTGTAAGCATCTCAGTGCTGGCAGGGGTCTCTAAGTGGCTTCTCCAGCTCCAGATGTCTGGTTGCATCAGGGTAGGTCCATGTGGCTTCTCCAGCTCCTGGGGCATAGCACCATGTGTCTTGTCAGTAGAGCATCTCCAAGGGAGTGAGCAGAGAGTCTCTCCTGCCTCCAAGGAGGAAAAATCAGAATTCTCAGGAGAAAGCAATGCTCACACGGAAGGTTCGTTGGTTGTATCTTGATTGACAGAGCAGACTCCACCCCTTCACTCATAATCCTCTCAAATTGACACCAGATTATGTAACCACTACACGTGGCTTGAGCCAAGTGCACCTTAGTTTTCTCAAAGTAAATCCTTGCTTTTCAATACTCTAAAGAGGTCTTATGTAATGGGTCCTTTGAGCTCGTGACTTTGGCTTCCGTGAACTTCGATTGTGAGTCCAAACAAGACAAATATCTTGACAACGTCAGCCTTTTCTCCATTGTCAGGATGTCATCCATTGGTCCAGTGGGGACGATTTTGGTCTTCTTTACACTGAGTCGTCATCCATACCGAAGGCTGTGATCTCCATCAGCAAGGGCTTCAAATCCTCCTCATTGTCAGAAGCAAGGCGGTGTCATCTGCATATTGAAGGCTGCTATTAAACCTTCCACCAACCCTCATGCTGTATTCTTCATATAACCCAACCTCTCTGACTATTTGCTTAGCATACCGTTTGAATAAGTTTGTTAGACCACACAATGCTGATACCTACCTCATTGTAAACCAGGCAGTATTCCTTTGTTCTGTTTGCACAACTGCCTCTTGATCCGTGTACAAGTTCCCTAAGAGCACAGTGAAGTGTTCTGGAATTCTCACTCTTCTTTTTAAAAAAATCAATCATTTTTCTGGGGGTTCTTACAGCTCTTATAACAATCCATATATCAATTGTGTCAAGCACATTTGTTCATATGTTGTCATCATTTTCAGAAAATTTTCTACTTGAGCCCTTGGTATCAGCTCCTCTTTTTACCTCCCCTTTCTCCCCTCCCACCCTCGTGAACCCTTGATAAATTATGAATTATTATTGTCTTCATGTCTTACACCATCCACTGTCTCCCTTCACCGTGTTTCTGTTGTTTGTCGCCACTGGTGGTGGGGGAGGGGAATTATCTGTCAATCCTAGTGATTGATTTCTTACATATATACACGCCTATATTTATATCTCTATAAATGTCTTTGCCTCCCACTTCTTTCCTCTATTCCTTTTACTTTCCTCCTGTCCCACTATCATGTTTGACTTTCATTCGACTCTCAGTAATTGCTCGCAGCTACATTGCCCTTGATCAGACCTCACCAGGCATCCTACGCCCTCCTCACCATCAATTTTAGACCTCTCGTTTCCTCTCTCTGGGTTTGTTGGCTCCTATATCCCTCCCCCCACCCTGTCTCCTGATCCCTGCCCTCAAACCATCAGTCCCATTGTTTTTTCCTCAGGATTATCTTGTCTAACTTACATAGATAAACATGAAAGAAAGAGAAAAAGTGTGGGGGGCGGCGAGGGGGATATAAAGAGTTCCAGGTCTGGCTTCTGACCCTCATATATGTTTTCTGATGGAGTCTCATGAGGTGTCAAGCCTGCCCTCTGAGTCTATTTTCGGGATTCCTGGGGACTTCATTGTTTTGCTCCCCTCGCTGCTCTGTTGTGCTCCCTCATGTTGTGACCAAGTAGGGGGTGGGGGGGGGGTGAGGCCAGGCACAATTCCTGCACCGTGTCTCCCATGCTGTCCCCTGAAGCGCTGTGGGTCAGTGAGGGGACATCGTGTCTCGTGGTTCCCCATTTTTCTTAAGGGTATCCACAGTGTCTTATAGCCCACACAGGTGAATGCACCGACACAGTCAATACGGCAAAAGTAACAGCTTTCTGGTCTGCTGTGCTTTCAGCTAAGAGTCATCAGACATCAGCAATGACATCCTGTGTCCCAAGTTTTCTTCCGAATCTGGTCTGAACCTCTGACAATCCCCCCCCCTTTTAAATTTAGAATCTCTTACAGATATTATGATGATCCATAATTCAATTAGATCATGCAGAGCTGTGCAATTGCTGCCACCCTCATTTTCAAAACATTTTCTTTCTACTAGAACTCTGATATCAGCTCCCCGTTATCACCTCCTGCTCCCACCCTACCACCCGTCCGCCCCCTCGGACACTTAGATAATATATAAATTGCCATATCTTACACTATCTAATGCATCTGTTCACCTACAATTCTGTTATCCACCCCCTTTATTGTGATTTTATAGTCATCATTGCTATCAGCCCCCCTTCCCCCTCTTCCACCCACCTCTCTTCCCAGACCTTCAGGGAATCATTACTCCCATTGCTATTTCTGAAAGGTTTATCTGTTCTTGGATTTCATGCATGCAATGATCTTAGTTACACAAACGAATATATTCAGGTCTAACAAGATTAATAAGGTAAAACTGATACCTAAATAGTAAGGGGAGGAAATAGTAAAGAAGTAGAGGATAGTTTTGTGTTTCATCATTGCTGTGCCACACCCTGGATATGTTATCCCTCCCATGTGGCCCTTCTGTGAGGGACTGTCCATCTTACAGGTGGGTTTGGGGTCTCCACTTTATCTACACCCCTTCATGTCAATTTGATTGCTTGTTTTAGAACTTCTGATCCCTGTTCCCATTGACACCTCATGGTCACACAGGCTGCTGTACTGGCAGCTCCCTATTAATGTACTGCTGCATGAGGTCAACAAGATAAACAGGAGATTCAAAGCACAACTCAAAGAGACAAAGTAAAATAATACAATGAAATGTGCAAAGATCTAAAGTTAGAAACCAAAGAACAACAATATTTAGCATATCTTCAACTAAAAGAACTCGAGAAAATATTCAAGCCTCAAGTTGCAATTTCGAAAGATTCTATGGGAAAATATTGAATGTTGCAGGCAACATCAAAAGAAAATGCAAACAATACGCAGAGCCTCTGAACCAAGAACTAGTCGACACCCTACCATTTCAGGAGGTAGCAGATGAGCAAGAGCCAATGGTGTTGAAGGAATAAATTCAAGATGCACAGAAAGCATTAACCACAAATAACACTCAGAATTAATGGAATACTAACTGAAATGTTTCAACAAGCTGATTGTGTTAGCCCGGGTAGACTAGAGAAACAAATCCATGGACACTCATATGGGTATAAGAAAGAGCTGTATATACAAAGCAGTTGAATATTGAGAAAACATCCCAGCCCAGTCCAGATCAAGTCCATAAGTCTGATATTAGCCCATATGTCTGATACCAATCTATAGAGTTCTTTTCAGACTCATGAAACACATCAATGACACCAAATACAGGAAGATCACAGGCCAGTGGGTGGGAAGTCTTGTCGATCCAGTGACATTGTAAGCATCTCAGTGCTGAAAGGAATCTCCACGTGGCTTCTCCAGCTCTAGAGATCTGGCTGCATCAGCCTCATTCCATATGTCTTCTACACAAGGATGTCTCGCAGGGAGTGAGTGTGTGTCCTGCTTCCAGCAAGCTATTTATCTCCTTGGTTCCTCCAAATGAGATCACCAAGCTGCTACCTGATTGCTGGGCTAGACTCCACCCCTCCACTCTGAATCCTCAAATTGACACCAGATTATGTAACTACCATACTGAAGAAGCACTGAAAGCACTCACTCAGCTAAGCCAGGATTTAGAAGACAGCTACATACCAACTGTCTGGAATAGAACTATATTTGTACCCATACCAAAGAAAGATGACCCAATTTCATTAATCTCACATGCAAGTAATCTTTTGTTGATGATCACCCAGCAACGGTTGCAGCAGTACATTGAGGTTGCAGCCATGAGGGGTTAAGGCCAGACTCAGAACCGGCCTTGGAACAAGGGACGTCACTGCTGATCTTAGATGGATCTTGGCTCAACGCAGAGGATACCAGAAAGTCGTTGACTCGTTTTATTGACTATGTCATGGCATTCTGATGATGTGGACCATAATAAACTACGGACAACCTTGAGAAGAATGGGCCTCCCAGAATACTTAGTTGTACTCGTGTGGAACTTGTACAGGGATCAGGAGGCAGTTGTGCACACGGAATAAGGCAATGCTTCAGGGTTTCAAACCAGGAGAGGTGTGCATTAGGGCTGTATCCCCTCCCAGCCTTAGCCAAACGATGCTGAGCAAGTCATCCGAGAAGCCCAACCATAGGAAGACCAGTGAGGCCTCAGGACGGGAGGGAAGCACATTAGCAACCCGAAACATGCAGAGTCACAACCTTGCTGAAAGTGCGGACCTGAGCGTTTCTGACGAAGATCGAGAATCGCAGCCTTCAGTGTGGACTACAGCTCAGTGTAAGCAAGACGACAATCCTCACAACTGGGCCAGTAGGCAACATCATGATAAATTGAGAAAAGATTGAGTTTGTCAAGAATTTTGTCTCGCTTGGATCCACCGTCAGGGCTGCGGGAAGCAGTAATCAAGAGATCAAAGGATCCGTCCTGTGGGGTGCGTCTGCCTGCTCGAAAGAGCTCTTTGAAGTGTCCGAGAGGACTTGGAACCAAGGTGGGCCTCCATCGAGCTCATCTGATTGGTATTCGTGATCGCCTCCTACACAACGTGAAAGTGGGGCATTCAGTGAGGAAGGCTGAAGAAGACTTGGTGCACTACTTATGGTGTGGGCTGAGATACGGAAACTACCGCGGGCTGCGGAAAGAACGGACAGATCTCTGTTGGAAGAAACGCAGGCAGAATGCCCTTCAGAAGCGAGCGTGGGGAGGCCCTGTCTCGCGTCCTGGGGAGCGGCGTCATGCTTGGTAAGGGATGAGGGCAGTGACCTAGAGGAAGGCCTTCGACAAAGTGGCTCGAGACAGCGGCTGCCTCGATGGGCTCAAACAAGAACAATGGTGAAGCCAACACAGGACCAGGCCGTGTTCCCTTCTTTCATACTCAAGGTCACTGTGAGTCGGACCTGGCTCGAAGGCACCTAACCACATCTAGAAGCTGAAACGGACAAAGATCCGACCTCTGAAGCCGTTAGCCTGAATGTGGACTTTCACCCTCTTCAACTGTAAGAAAAGCTTTCCTTTGGGTTCCGTAAAGCCATTCCTTTGCAGTATTTTTAATGACTGCTTCAGGAGAGTAAGACACCAACCATCCAAAGTCAACTACTGTTAATCCTTTGTTAAATCGTGTTTCTGGTTTAAAAAAAAATGGAGCTTCCTTCACATCCTACATAAAAAATAAAATGCCTGTTCCCATTGGATTCTACATCTGCATGTTAAAGGTAAAGCAAGCAGCGTTTAGACCTTACCATTACACCTGGCCACTGGCAAAAATGTATGTACAGTTTACCAAAAAATGAGAGCGACTAGTGTGGAAGTTACATAATTCCATGTCAACTTGATAAATAGGTTGTAGGGGTGGTGGAGTCTAGCCTGTCAATCAGGTCATAGCTTGGTTGATGTTTTCTTGTGGGCGTGACCTTCTCATGAGAATTCTGGGAATTTCCTCTCTACCTCCTTGCAGATGGGACACACACTCTCTCTCTGTTTCGCCTTCCTGTTGACAAGCCACATGGAGCCACGCTGATGGCAACCAGAGCCCTGGAGATGCTTCCACCAGGTACTGGATCCACAAGACTTTGCACCCACCGGCCTGTGATCTTCCTTCATTCGGCATCATTGCATGTGCTGTGTGAGTCTGAGGAGGAATTTATGGACTAGTATTGGACCTATGGGCTAATATCAGACGTACGGACTTGATCTGGACTGGGCTGGGATGTCTTCTCAATATACAATTGCTCTTTGTTATACAGCTCTCCCATATGAGTGTCTCCGCATTTGTTCCTCTCGTCCACCCGGCCTCACACACACTGGAATGTTTAACAAGCTGAACTGTGATGGAATCGACTCCATGGCTGTGTGTTTGAGTTTTAAGTCACGCAGGATTTGGTAGACAGAGCAGATCGCCGCCGTCCAGACATCTGACACACAGTGTGATTCCCACACAGGCAAAAGAAAAGATAGACCAACGCACAGTGAGCGAGGGGGACAATCATCACTTGAGAGCAGACGCCTGCGAAGTTGTCCCACTGTCATCAGGACAATGGAAAGGAGAGTCCCAGGCGACACTGCTCCACAGCCACAAGAGGGCTGAAAGGATCAAAAAGATCAATTGTGGGGGGAGGGGGGGGAGAGACTAGGGCTCATAAAAGGCTGCTGGCCCTGAGTGACCACTTTGAAAACCGGACAGCGTCTACCCAAGTGACACGTGCTCTTCCGTGACCTCGTGACCTTCACCCCTGGTGAATTGGCCAGGATAAATTTGTGAAAACATGTCTTGGGACATCCATAGCAGTGCTGTTCATCATGTTCTCAACCTGGACGTGACCCAGAAGGCTCCCTGAGAGCAGGCGGAGCAAACTTGAACACTCTACCGCGTTGAGAACAAATTCATTCTCAACAAATATCAAAAACTATCAAAACACGCATGGCGACACGGATCACCTCCAGGTCATCGTGCCAAGTGAAAGACATCGTCACAGAGTCTTTGCCGAGTCCTGCACTGAACAAAGTAGCACCAAGTCACAGCAGCAAAAGCAGCCTGTGCCGCGGGCACCGGGAGGGCCAGAGACGCGCTCCCTGCGTGGTCGCCAGGCCTCATGAAGGCAGCCCCGCAGTGATGGCCCTTGAGGGACGCCCAGTGATGGGTCTGGAAGACCAGACCAATGACTGGCCCTAACACCGTCTCCTTGTTGGTGCTGAGGCTGTGGTGGTGGGAATCACCCCGAGCTTTCTTAGCTTCCCGGGCACTTCACCTTGCAGGCCTGCTGCTCGGCCTGCAGAGGAAACCAGGAGTCTGCGCTGTCCCCCACCCCCTTCCTGGGTGACACCAGAGCGGGTGTCTGCAGGCCTCACTTTGGGAAATCGAGGTGAACAGCGTCCCTAGACAGAGGAGGCTTGGCTGGGGTCACATTGTCCTTCCCAAGATGCCCATCTGAGGCTGACAGAGGACGGCACCTTTTCTTCCTCCTCGTGCCCTTGAGGAGCAGGTGGTCGGAGGAGGAGGGCATGAGGTGGGACACAGAAGGCCTATGCAGTCTCTTCTAAAGGGCCATGCAGCATGTAGTGTAGCTCTCAGGATTTGGAAAGCAACTCTGTCAGGTAAAATCTATATGATGAAACCTACTATTTGGGAAATACCTTATATTCTTCCATTTAATTTTCTCAACAGGGCAGGTGGAGCCAGGTTTGCAACTTTCCCAGGATCATGGGTACGTCACAGAGTCAGTGATGGAGCCCAGATCTCTGGCCCCATCCACTCATGTTTTTATATTCTCAGATTTGCATGCCTTTATTGACGTATACTTTTAAAATTATTCATGTAAAATTTTATGTATAAGGAAGAATTTTTTGGAACTCCATGGTAAATCAATATTCTTAGCAGTGCCATAATTCAAATGTATTGGTTCTTCTTCGGTCTTCCCGGTTCAATGCCCAACTTTCACACGCACAGGAGATGATTGAAAATGCCACACTTGGGTCAGGGGCACCCAGTCCTCAAGGAACTTCCTTGCTTTTCAACACTCTGAAGAGGTCTCACCCAGCAGTTACCCAAGGCGATCTGTCCTTTGAGCTCTGACTACTGCTTCCCTGAGCCTGGATTGTGAGCATGAATCGAGGTAAGGTAAGGTCTTTGACAGCCTTAATCATTCCTCCATTTATCATGTCACCTCTTGATCCAAGGCAGGGTGCGAGGATGTGGGGTTTTGTTGCATAAAATTGTAATCCACACTGAAGGCTGCACTCCTTGATCTTCATCACGGTGCTTCAAGTCCTCCTCACTTGTACTAAGAAGGTTGTGTCCATCTGCATATCGAAGGTTGGGATAGCCTTCCTCCAATCCTGACGCCACCTTCTTCTTCACATAATCCAGCTTCTCTGTGACTTGCTGTGCAGACAGATGGAATAAGTATGGTGTGTGGTAGTTACATAATCTAGTGTGAATCTGAGAGGATTACGAGTGAAGGGGTGGAGTTTGGCCTGTCAATCAAAATATAACCAATGAGGCCTCTGCGTGGGCATTGCCTTCTCCTGGGAATTCTGGGAGCTCCGTTATTTCCTCCCTGGAGGCGGAAGACACATTCTTTCTCTGCTCACTCCCCGAAATGACGCTACTACTGACAAGACCGATGGAACTCTGCTAGTGCCCTAAGCTGGAACAGCCATGTGGAGATGCCTGCCAGCACTGAGATGCTTATAACACCACTGGATCCACAAGACACATGTGTGTCTCTCTGGATTTGTATCTCTAGTCTACCCAGACTAACACATGGGGAGAGGATCTAATCCTGACACACAACTTACTTGGTTTTAAACCACGCAGTATTTCCTTGTTCTGTTCACACAGCTGCCTCTTGACCCATGCACGGGTTCTGCAGGAGCACAGTGAGGCGTCCCGGAATTCCCGTTCTTCTCCAGGCAATCCCCAGTTTGTTGTGTAGGGTGGGGTGCGACACCCTGCCTGGGATCACCGCCCTGACCTGGCATGGAGGGAACCCCCCGGACTGTGGCCTGGCACAAGTTGGTTCCAACTCTTAGCAACCCCACCTAGGAAACACTGCTCAGTCTTTGGCCATCCCCAGTCCGCGCGCGCCCTCCCCACAAGCCCTGCGGCTGGAGCCCGGTATGGCAGGCCCCTGTCTCCATCCATCTTGTTGAAAAGTCTTTGCCTTGTTTGCTAACCCCCTACTCGACCAGGCAGTCATGGACCGATCCCTCCTGATAACGTGTCTAACGTGCCGGAGATGAGGTCTCTCCAGCCTCACTCTGAAGGAACCTTCTGGCTGTATTTCTCCCAAGACCGCTGTGTTTGTTCTGCTGACAGACCGTGATGTATTCCATATTCTTCCTTCAAATATATCCATTCTCCTCGGCTCTTCTCTTTTCATTGTCAACTTACCCGTGCATAGGGGGCTACGGACAATGCCATGGTTTAGGCCAGGCGCACCTTAGTCCTCAGACACCTTCGCTGTGTAACACACTTAAAGAGGTCTTTTGCAGCAGATTTGCCTGGTGCAATGCATTGGTTTCTTGACTGCTGCTTCTATGGGTCCATGGGAAATGGGGTGTGGCCTGCATCACTTTTTATCTTCAAGAGATAAAAAGAGTGACAAGCAAAGGCAGACCTCAGCCCCATCAGGAAAAAAGAGCCACGAGTGAGTGCGTCCTTCGAACCTGATGTCCCCACACTGAGAAACTCCTAGACCAAGGGAAGATGGGTGCCAAGATACGTGGGTACCTCCGATGAAAGCCGGACCTACAGATGTCAAAAGGCGACAAAGACCTTTCTCCAGAGCAGACAGAGACAGAAAGCCTTCCCCTAGCACCAGAGTCGTGGATTTAGACTTCTAGCTTACTGAACTGTGAGAAAATCTCTGCTTGTTAAAGCTTGCAGTATTTCTGTCATAACATCAAAAGTGGGTGACTTTAATAAACAAATTTATTCTCTCCCAGTCCAGGAGGCTAGACATCTGTGTTAGTCTGGGATGACTAGAGAAACACATCCAGAGACACTCATGTGTATAAGAAAGAGTTTTATATACAAGAGCAATGGTATATTGAGAAAACATCCCAGTCCAGTCCCAATCAAGTCCATAAGTCCGATATTAGCCCATATGTCTGATACTAGTCCATAAATTCCTCTTCAGACTCATACATCACATGCAATGATGCTGAATGCAGGAAGATCACAGGCCAGTGGGTGGAAAGTCTTGTGGATCCAGTGGCGGGAGAAGTACCTCAGTGCTGGTGTGGGTCTCTACGTGGCTCCTCCAGCTCCCAGGGCTCTGGCTACATCAGCGTAGCTCCATCAGGCTTGTCGTCAGCAATGTCTTACAGAGAGTGAGTGTATACCCTGCCTCCAGCATGCTATTGATCTCCTTGGCGCCTTCAAATGAGGTCAACAAGCTGCAACCTGATTGACAGGCTAAACTCCACTCCTTCACTCTTAAGTCTCAAATTGACAACAGATAGGTAACTACCACAATGTCCAAATTCACAGCATGGGTTCTGTGTGAAGGATGGATCTCTCCGTTGGGTCAAAGCCATGCAGGAAGGTCCTTGTCTCTGAAGGCCCAACACTGTGGGAGAGCTCTCTGTGTGTTGGCACCCTTCTTCCCAAGGGTCTAGGAGGCTCCCAGCACAGGGCACTCTCTTCTTGACTCTTTATTTTCGGTGAGAGGTCTCTCTCTCTCTCTCTCAGCTCCTATTCTACTTCTCTCTCATATGAGGCCATGCTCCTTCTCTCAGACCAGGGCTGCGGCAGGATGAAGGGCATTGCACCCCACCTTTCATCCTCTTCCACAGACTGGTTTATCCCATCCAATCACATCATGAGTGGTGGTGGGGGGGGGAGTGTCATCACATACCTATGAAACAGTGAGGATCCTGGCCCAGCCAAGCGAACCCCTAACAATCCAATCCATGATGGTCACGAAGACCCCAAGCACCCTGATGCCAGCCCGTACCACGACTCCACGCGAGCTGCTCAGGCAGGACGGGGTGTCTGGGCTGAAGAGCCCTACAAATCTGCTCTCCTGGTGGGAAGCTTGTCCATCCTCCATGTCCTCTGGGGATCTGGGGTAGGCAGGGGTGAACCCTGAGGTCCTGGTCCTACATCCAGAGTCCTGCATCTTAGGCTCTTGGTCCTGGGTTTTGCTTCCTATGTCCTGAATCCCAATACGGGTCCCTGGGCTCTTGCCCCCAGCTCCTGTGCCCTGGGTTCTGGATCCCAGCAGGCTCGGGTTGTGTACACTGGCTCCGGGCCCTGGGTGCTATACTGTGGGTCTATGCCCTGAGCTCAGTGTCTTACGTCTTCCTTTGAGGCTCTAGTCCTGAGTGCTCGGGTCCAGGGCCTGGGGCCTCTGATCCTGGTTCTCGGTCTGCTGCCCTTGTTTCTGATCCGGGTCCCAGGTCCACCGTCTGCAGCCTCTTCCTTGGTTTTGTTTTCCGGAATCCTGGATTCTCTTCCTAAATCTTGAGACCTAGTCCACGGGCTGAGTCCCATGTGTCAGGCTGGAACCCAGCATCGCAGTCTGAGTCCTGAGTCCCTATGTCCGGTCTAGAACCCAGAATTCGAGGTCCTGACCCTGGGCCATGTCCATGGCCCTGGACTAGTAGCCCTGGTTCCTTGTTCAGAGCCCTAGGGCCTGAGATTGAATCCTGGTCTTAGGTGCTTATCCTGGTTCCTGGGTCCTAAGTATGGCCAGAGCCCTGCTACTAGTCCCGGGCTCTGGTGCTGGGTAGATCCTCAGTCCTGGGTGTTGGGTCCTGGTTTCTGGATCCTACGCTGGGCCTTCACTTGCTGCACCATGCAGTGTCAGCAGAGGGCGCCCCAGGCTCTCTCACATGCTCCCCATGGGGAAAGTGCTGGGAGGGGAGTCCTCCATGTTTCAGTTTCCAGAGTTTTCTCATGGGGAGCCCAAAGACTGCAGTGACATGGGAGGAGTGGGAGTGGGTTTCTACCTGACACCAGGGAGGACCCTAACCTCATCAGGAGGTACGAAGCCCACTGAGAAGGGCACACACAGCATCCCAGCCAACCAAGAAAAACTAGCCACACACACCCATCTCTGGTGGCCTGCCCCACTGCCCACCCCTCTGTCCCTCTGTCTGTATGGGGGACACACCTCGAAGGCCATGATTATGTCCTACAGGCCCATGTCCCCATGAGCAGGGGGTGCCCAGAACGGGTCCTACAGCCTACTCCCCCACCCCCTACCGTCTTACCACCACTAACACACACTGTGGGGGCTGCTCTGCCAGGCCCACGTGACCCCAGCGGAGGAAGCCTTGTCCTGTAGTGGAGGCACTGGCTTAACCTACCTGCGCCTTCTGGGCCTGGATGTCTGTGGAGAACCTAGTCTGCCAGGCCAAGACAGGAGTGTCAGGAACCAGGAGGCAGCAGCAGGCCCTTCCTCTCCTCTTACTGGACCAGCAATCACAGCTGTGCCTTCGAAGGCGTGTTTGCAGAGCAAGAGGCTGTACCATCCTTGGTCTTGGCCACACCTGCTCCAGGGCCCAGGCTCAGCACCTCTCCCTGCTCCACTATGCACGCCCTGCCCCAGTGCCTGCCGCCTTCAGCCCCGCAGGCCACTGTGGCCTCAACCTCTCTGCCACCTGCCTGGCCCATAAGCTGGAGCCCCAGCCTCACTCATTCAGAGCGGTTCAGTCACAGCGACCTCTGGGACAGGACTAAACTGACCCCATGGGGTTCTGAACCTGGAAGATTTTTTTTAAAAATAATTTTATTGGGGCTAGTACAACTCTTATCACAATCCACCCATCCATCCATCCATCCATCCATCTATTGTGTCAAGCACATTTGTACATCTGTTGCCATCATAATTCTCAAAACATTTTCTTTCTACTTGAGCCCTTGGTATCAGCTCCTCATTTCCCCCCTCCCTCCCCAGCATCCCTCCCTCACAAATCCTTGATAATTTATAAGATTTTTGGGGTTTTTTTATGTCTTACACTGACCCATGTCTCCCTTCACCCACTTTTCTGTTGTCCATCCCCCTGGGAGAGGATTATAGGTAGATCATTACAATTGGTTTCCCCTTTGTCCCCCACCCCCCACCTTCCCTCACCCCCTGGTATGACTACTTTCAATATTGGTCCTGAGGAGTTTATCTGTCCTAGATTGCCTGTGTTTCCAGCTCTTAGCTATACCCATGCACATGCTCTACATGCTCTGGTCTAGCCAGATATGTAAGGTAGAATTGGGGTCATGATAGTGAGGGAGGGGGAGGAAATATTAAAGTACTAGAGGAAAGTTGTATGTTTCATCAGTGCTATACTGCACCCTGACTGGCTCATCTTCTCCCCACAACCCTTCTGTAACAAAGGGACCAACGGTTCTGGGGGACATGGCAGAGGGAAGGCGGGGGAAAGGAAACCCAGGGACAAGGGAACAACAAGTGATCTAAAATTGATGACAAGGAAGGTGTAGGAAGCCTGGTAGGGCTTGATCAAGGGCAATGTAACTGAGAGGAATTACTGAAACCTAAATGAAGGCTGAGCCCGATAGTGGGACAAGAGGAAAGTAAAAGAAAATAGAGGAAAGAACTAGGAGGCAAAGGGCATTTATAGAAGTCTAAATACAGACATGTACTTATGTAAATATATTTATATATGATGATGGAGAAATAGATCTATGTACATATATTTATAGGTTTAGTATTAAGGTAGTAGAAGGACATTGGATCTCTACTCAAGTACTCCTTCAATGGAAGAACACTTTGTTCTATTAAACTGGCATTCCATGAGGCTCATCTTCCCAACATGATCACTGAAGACAAAGCGGGTACATAAGCAAATGTGGTGAAGAAAGCTGATGGTGCCCAGGTATAAAAATATATAGTGTCTGGGGTCTTAAAGGCTTGAAGATAAACAAGTGGCCATCTAGCTGAGAAGCAACAAAGCCCACAGGGAAGAAGCACACCAGTCTGTGTGAGCATGAGGTGTCAGTGGGATCAGGTATCAGGCATCAAAGACCCAGAACAAAATATCATGCCATTGTGAATGAGGAGGAGTGCAGAGTCGAGACCCAAAGCCCATCTGTAGACAATTGAACTTGGAACTCTTTACAGGAGCAGACAGCCTCATCTTTCTGCTGTGGAACAGCTGGTGGGTTCGAACTGCTGAGCTTGTGGTTATCAGCAAGGGGCATAACCCATGATGCCACCAGGGCTCCTATGAGGATCATAAATAAACTGGCTTATTCATGTCCCAGCTTCATACCACTGACAGCCCCCATGAGAGCTTTTTAAAACTCTTAGAGGACAGTGGAGAGTGGTGTCCCTGACCAGGGGGGTCGTGAAACCAGACATGCACCTCTGGGACCTGGGTAAGCACCACCCAGCCCCCACCCACCCCCTGAAACCTCTCCCTGAGGGAGAAAAGTGAGTGGGCTGTGATTCGGTGAACTGAGGCCTGGAGAGGCCTGAGGGTGCCCCTTGTGTCCAGCACAGTCAGTGGCGCCCCTATCAAGCAAAGTCTTGCCACTTCACTGGCCTGACCCAGATGGGGTCTCCCCAGTGCATCGCGTCCATAGCTGCAGTGGCTGGTCTGCGAGAAGGTGGGCCGGCATACCCTGCAAGTGTGTGTGTGTGGGGGGGTGGGGGTGGTCCTTAGGCAAGCCCTTGGGAGGACTGCAATGGGAGGCAGGACATGGTGACACAGAGTGCGGTCACCCTGTGCTTGTCCCTGAGTCAAAAGACACGCTCCCTTCCCCGCAGCAGCTGCTGACCTGAAGGACACCCCCACCAAAAGCTGCCGCTTCCCCCAACTCCGGCCCATCAAGCCCATGGGACTGAGATCCAGGCAATAGATGGGACCACCGAGAGCATTAGCCAAGTGGGAGGCAGAGCCTTGCCCCAGCACGAAGCCCAGCTTGGAGTTTAATGTGGGCAGAGAGGGAACTCAGCCCCTGAAACGACCCCCATGCAGCACCCTAACCCCCAGAGCCTTCCTCCACAGGCTGAGAGCATGATGTACCCACCCTCCAGGAAGCCCATGGGCAGGATCACTGAGGTGCCCCGTGACAGCTGGAGGGCTGGAGCCCTCGTCCCTGAGCTGCCAGTGCTTGGGGGTGGCAAGAAGCCACAGGGGAAGTAAGTGCAGGACCCCGGGAGTCTGGGTAGCCCCACGTGGCCCAAGTCTGAGTTGCCTCATGAGGAGGCCCCACTCCTAGCTGCTTCCATTCCCAGGCGCCCTATCGGCCTGAGTCACCAGGAGGTCAGCACACTAGCCTTGGGTCTTGTTCATAGGAACATTTGGCTGCCCTGGCCCACTTCTGGGGCCCTGCAGGAGACCAGGTGTCCAGCGCATGGACAGTGGTGGGTCCCTGTGGCCTGGCTGCCCGGGAAGTCCCCACCCCCCTGCCCAGCTGGCCACCCGCCTCCCACTTGGCTCCCACAACATCGAAATCTGCTCTCAGGAAAGGAGCCAGCATGCCCCCACAGGCTCAGACAGCCATTAAAGGAATATTACTGCCAGATGTTCCTCTTTTTCCATCGAACCAGAGGCCAGGATGAGGGAACTGGAAAAAGATTAACCCATCCAAACCCACGTCCCCTGGTGTTCTGCACCCTCCCCCTTTGGGTCGCGGGCACAGCCAGTCCAGAGACTCTGGCCCCGTGAAGGAGCCCAGACAGCGGCCACACTCAGTGTGTCCCTGCACTGGGTCCACTCGGGCAGACACATCATTTGACGAAGGAAGGGGCACCTGCCCTGAGGACTGCAGCCCCCAAAGGCCCTGGACATGCTGGGGCACAATGATGAGAGGGCTCAGGGCCAGCTCCAGGCTCCATCCAGCGGACACTTGGTGGTCGGGGCATGCATGGTGCTCAGACACCTCACCTGGTCCTTCTGCTCCCCATCCTGAGTACTAAGGGGGCTCTCTCAGCTCCCTGCTGGCAGCGAGCAGGAAAGGGGGATCAGGGCAGGGACCGGGCAAGTTGGTCATGGGCTAGGGGCACCACTGGGACACCAGGGGCCCTTTCCCGCTCCTTGCCTTGGGGGCCTGTGACCCCCTCCCATCACCCAGGATACTCTATTGGCCTCTGATCCCCAAGGGATCATAGAAGAGCCCCCCCCTCACTCTGGAGGACTCGGGGTGGAGGGGGAATCTCCCTCAGGTGGCTCTGTGTTAGCTCTCCTCATTTCCAGTCGCCGTATCTCACTCTGAGAAGACAAGGAAGCTCCCTGCTTTGGGCAGCAGAGCAAGGGCAGCTGGACCACGCAAGGCACGCGCCCCGGCAGACGGTTCACACGCAGCTGAGGATGGCCCAGCCCTGGGGCTGGGAAGGAAGCGAGAGGAGCCTGCCAGCAGCGGTTCTGAGCCCGGCAGGAAGGCAGCGTCTGTGCCATCTGCGCCGCAGCAGTGCAGTAAGAGGGAAAGACAGAGAGAGCCAGATTCGGGTGATGGAGAAAGTCTCTCCTACCGCCACGCCCTGGGCCTCCTAGACTCCGCAGAATAACCCCAGAAGGCCACTAGCTCTCTGTGTTCCCGGGGTTCTTGCTGCCCCCCCTTGTTCTTTACGCCGCTGCACAGGCCTACAGTTCCTGGGCCCATCCCTGGTCTTTTCTGTTAGACGCTTCTGTAACCAACAGACTTGGAGCAGTTCTGTGACTGCCCGTGGGCTCTGAGTGGACCTCACGGTGCACTTTCTCCCCCAACAGGGTGTGAGGGGGCCCGCTCCCCACACCAACACTGCTCCCCCACCCCGTGGCCTCAGGATGTCAGCACATTGGCTGGCTAGGACCCAAGTGAGCTCAGCCCCCACTTGGCCTCATTTCCTGCTGGAGGTTGGACAGCTTTTCTAAGGGAGGTACAAAGGGGTGGTGGGGAAAGGCTGGGTTGGGGGGCAGGGCTACCCCAGGGTGGGCTGGGACATCGTAGGGCAGTGCTGGGGAGACAGGGCGTGGCTCGGGGAGGGGGCAGTGGGCCAACCTGGCATCAGTGCGGTTCCAGCGTCCGCACAGGCTCGGCATGCTGGCGACGGCATGTGTGACCGTGGCAAACATGATTTTCCTAGATGAATCATGTTCTAAGTTGGGAGGAAATTTCACTCTATAGTCGAGGCACTAAGAAAGAAATCAAAAAGGCTTTTGTTTGGCAGCTGTTGAGCGGTCTGATTTCCAGTGAGGGTGTGACTCTAATACATGCCCCGGCTGGGGTCTGGTGGGCAGGACGTCCTAGAGACACCCACCGACTCTCCCAGGGCAAGGCCCTTGCTAAGCTCAGCGCCGGGCCCCACAGGCAGGGCTGCCACACCCCTTGCAGGGCTCCTGGGTGGAAACCCCACTCTTTCTTCTCAGAGTCAGCAGGAGGGTGGAGGGCTGGCTCCCTGTGCCAAGTAAATTCTGTTCATTCATTGGCATCAGAGCGGGAGGGGCGCCAGGAGGTCCTGGAAGACTGGGGAAACATGATGTGTCTGGGACACTCCCCTAGGATGTCTTCTCCCCCACTCAGCCATGACCCTGGTCTCAGCTGCATCCTGTCCACTGCACCCCCACCCCAGAACCCTGAGGCCTCCTTCAGAACTGAGCTCCCTGAGTTTGGGCACAGATCCCGGCGGCTTGGTCCAAGAGACAAGGTCACCCATGGTCAGCTATCAAATCAGCTGGAAGCCCCTCGTGCACTGACCACGTTGCGGTCATCCAACTACAGTCAGGACACGTCCTTTCAGACCTTGAACGCAGCACGTGACCACAGCAGAGTAGACTGCTAAAATAGCATCACCTAGAGGGCCCACCTGGCCATGGTCAGATCCTGGCCTGCCCCTCCCGCTAGTCCTCCCCTATGCCAGTCCTCTGGTCATCTGGAAAGCCTGTCCCTGAACTCTGCGCTTTGGCTGGGGGGACCCTCAGAGCATGTTGAGGGCTCCAGGGTAACCCCAACTGATGCAGGAGGGGCAGGCCAGGATCCGATCGATGAGCCATGCGGGGAGATGAACACACGTGCTGTTTGCATACCAAGACTGTGGTCAGCTGGTGAGCAGCCCCAGAGCGACATCCCTAATCTTTAGAGGGACCCACTGCTCGTCTCCTCTCTTCTGCCACGTGCTATTGAAGGTGCAGGATTGGCAGGGGCCTGGAAGCAGGTGTGTTCAAGCTAGGCGGTCCGTGGACATCCGGAGCGGCCAGGAGGGTGTAAGCACCCTCCCCTGCACCTGGTTGACGGGCACCTTGGGGACTCAGTGGCAGGGCCGCCGCAGTCTTGCTCGAGGGTCAGGTTGCAGCAGCGACATCAGGTGGCAGGTTAGCAGTCAGCCTGCACGGGGTGACACTGTCAGGAGAGGCGACGCCATCCCTGTGTGCCAGCGGCAAGAACAACAAAAATCCTGGAAGCCCCACTTACAGATGTGCCAATCTGCCTGCCAGGTTAACACTCCACCTTTTGAACCTTCTAGTGCGCTGCAAGTCAAGGGAGCCCTGGTGGCGTCGTGTTTACACGTTGTGCTGTGAAACACAAGGGCAGCAGTTCGAAACCACAGCCTCCCTCTTCCCTGTAGGGCTGCCAAGAGTTGGATTTGACTTGATGGCCGTTAAGTGTGTGTGTGTGTGTGTGTGTGTGTGTGTGTGTGTGTGTGTGTTAATGTACTCTGGTCAGAGGTGTAGTTCAAAGGGCACTTCAGTTTCTCGCCTGCAAGCACACAGCCAGCTCCTGTTGCAGACAGAGCCTGCGCGGTCACTGGTTTCATCACCGTGCCTGGTGTTTTCTCCACAGACCTCAGAGCCCTGGAATGATCTGGGAGGGTCTGCAGAGGCAAGTCCGGATGATGGGCTGCAGTACACATTTTTAATTGCCAGGGGGCGCTGAGGGAGTGTTTTACCTCCTGTGAAAAGGAGGCGAGGAGGAAGCTAAGGTCTGTCTCTCTCAGGTTTTGAGAGTGGTGTAGTCCCTAAAAGAAAAGGGAAGCATACAAAGGTTTGCGTATGGAACTGAAAGTGTTACAATCCAATGCAGGAAGATGTTGACAAACCAATTTTGTCATTAGTATTCCTAGCATCTAAGAAGTATGAAAGGCAGTTTACAATACACGAGGGCAAGTCAAAAGTATTACTACTGCCGGTCCAGTTCACGAGCAAGGTCTGTGTGCCGTGCCTCTGCGGTACGGTATGTGGGTGCCGGTGCAGTGTGCTGCCGCCCTGTGAGGGACCTCAAAGCAGTCTGGGAGGACAGTGGCTTCGGAGGAGGTCTGCTGGACCAGTAAAATCCACAGCATAGAGGTCAGCCCAGAGATTATGTTACATGCCATCGAATTGCTTCACACACACACACACACACACACACACCTCCAATGGAAATGTTTCTGTAAGTATATGTATGTGTGCATGTATGTATGTGTGTATGTGTATACATAGAGGTATGGTAGACATCCACCCATATATATCTATATCTCCCCCCCGGGACAGGTGGGCCTCCCCTGGAGGGGGTGCGTGGGCCTCCTTCCAGCCCACGTGGGCTGTGGGGCGGCAAGTACGGAGCGGACAGACACGGTCACGCGCCCGGATACCCCATGTCCCCACTCCTTGCAGGGCTTCTGGAAAAGGCTCATTTGAGGCGGCGACCAGGAAGAGTGCAGGGAGCTGCGCGGTGGGGTCTCTTCCAGCCCGGGTGCCCTCAGTCTTGTTCCGACTCCGGCCATCGGGCCTGGGCATGGCCACGCACACAAGCATGGCCCACACAAGCAGCGTGACAAGGGGTTAGCGGGCGACAAGTCGAGTCGAGTCGGGAACCTGATCCCATCGTCAGATCCGCACCTCCATTCCGAACCCTCAGCCAGCCCAGCGCGCTGCGAGCCCGTGGTGGGGGTCTCCCTCTTCTGAAGTGCCCACCTCCCCGGAGGGAGCCCAGACAGATGCTCTCTACCCTGGGGACCCCACAGAAGGGAGGTGGGTGCGCACGGCCTCCTCCCAGCTCGGTCTGCGGCTGTGCTTGGACGGGCCGGGCGAGGGGGCGCCCAGCAGAGCCTGGTGAGCCCCTGCCCCGCTAGGAGCTAGCGCCCCAAGTCGCCGCTGGAGGCCACGCCTGACGGCGGGAAGGTCGTCGGGCCAGAGGGATGGAGGGAGGCGGCGGCCGGGGCGGAGACGGAGCAGGAAGGGCGGGGCCGCCGCGTGGCCATCGCAGTCCCGGGCAGAGACAGAGTCAATTAGGGTCCTCCTTCCTTCCAACCGCTTCCCGCTCATTTCCTGCGTGGGGCCTTTTCTGCCGAACTTCCCTGCGAATAACCACTCCTGTTCCCGCTCCCTTTTTTCCCAGAGGGACAAGGGAAGGCGGGAAAGGATGCCAGGGCGCTGCATTCCGGTGACAAACCGCCGGGGTCCCGGCCACCGCGCACTCTCCACCCGCGCTTGCCCTCCGCGCCCAGGCGCCTCACCCTGGTTGGGACCACCCCATAGGGTCAGGTCAAATCATTCCGTGGAGAGGACGGCTGAGCGCTGGAAATTGGGGCTCAACTTCAGCTACCTAGGGTGAGGAGGCTCCCCCAAGTCTCTGGTTCCACCATCTCCAGGAGACCCATGGAGGGAGTCCTGCTTCCAACCCTTCTGAGCCTCAAGGAAATCTGTCCCCTGCCTCTCCTCCAGGGCACACCGGGAGGGGCTCTGCCAGACTCCCCAGCTCAGAATACTCCCCACCACACCCTCCCTGCAGGCCCTCTGGGCTCAGCCCTCCCTGCTGTCCAACTCACTGTTCCCACCAGGTTTCTCCACCTAAGGTGCCTCATGTCCAGAGACAGACCCCGACACCCAAGCCGGTCTGGGGCATACCCAGGCCAGACAGAACAGTGAGCCCTGGTTGCCATGGGTCAGACTGGTTCTGGGTTTCAGACAAGCGCCCTAGGAAGGCCCAGCCTGCGGCCAAAGCCCAGGAGAGGAGGCCCAGTCACCCAATCCTAACCAGAGTGTTGCGGCCCTCCCCGCTGCACACCAGGGTGGGCTCCCTGACCTCCCTCTCCGCTGCGTTCCTCTACTGACCAAACAGCGCTGAGTTCAGAGGAAGGGTCAGATGGGATGAGTCAGCGCCACGCAGGCCAGCAGTCCTCCTCTGGGGCCTGAGTGGGTGGGAGTGAGGAGCAAATGTGCTTTGGGGCCAGATGGCCCACCATGGTGGGCAGCTCTCCTGCACTCTGCTGCAGGGACTGTCACCTCGGTGAAGCCTTCCCACCTGGCACCCAAGTGTCCTGCACTTTGTCTCTTCCTAAGCAGGCAGCTTCGGCTCCTGTCACATCTGAGGAGTTGGCTTGGGCACAAGTTCCCAGGGCGACCTTCAGGGTTCTGTTTCTGTAACCCTACAACTTCCTTCCAAGCGGTGGCTCTGCCAGGCTTCATGAGCCTCCCTTACCAGTGAGGCATTGGGCTTCCTGTCCTTTGTCCTGCCCAACAAGTTCCCTGCGGAGAAGTCAAACCAAGCTGGTGCCTGGCTTCTTCCTGGAAGCACCAGCTTCAGCGGATGGAGAGCGGAGCAGCAGGAAATGATTCAGATTTTCATGATGGTGAAAATGGTGGAAAGGCTTTCCCTCATGTGCAACGGCTAGTCCGTGCTTCATGTCACATGAAGCAGTGGTGACTACGTGGCAGAATTCTTGCTTTCCCTGTGAGAGACCCAGGTTCTAATCCTGGCCAAGGCACCTCCTGTGGAGCCAGCATCCATGTGTCAATGGAGGCTTGTGTGACACTGACCAGGTTTGCTTGGTCAGCAAACTTTCAAAAGCCAAACTCGCTGCCATCAACTCCATTCTGACTCGCAGAGACCCAACAAAACAGGGCAGAACTGCCCCTGTGGGTTTCCCAGGCTGTCACTCTCCTGGAGTATTTTATGGTTAGCAGCACAATGCTCAACCACACCAGGGGTCCTGATGAGTAGCCTCTTGGAACACAGTCTAAAACAGTCGGAAGAAAGGCCTAGCAATCTACAGGTGTGCTGCAATGAATGTTGCTACCAAATCACCGAAACGGTTGTTAAATTACAAAATCAAGACGTGCAGCTACTGTTTCTTGAGACATGGGCGCCCATGTAGGTCCGCCCACTTGTGCAGCCTTCCCTGCAGGAGCCTGCTCCTGATCGACACCCTTGATCACACTGTCAGTGGCAAGGTTGCCATATTCATGAGACACACCATGTGCCTTGTCCGTGTCTTTTGAGTTTGGGGAACAATAAGAAGGCTGAAGGGGTAAGATCCAGTGTGCGGGATGGGTGGGGGAAGGTTTCCTAAGGAAATTCCCGCGGGGTAGCATGCCCATCCCTCGCAGGAAGAAGTGCATTTGGGGGATGGGGAAAAGTAAGCATGACTTGGTGCACCCTTTCTGGCCTTTTCCTTACCAGTGCAGTTTTCTATTTCCTTCAGACTGCATCATAAGCCGCTGTGACTGTCCTATGCCCTTGAAGACAATCTATAGACGTCCCCTTCGGAATTTCAAAAGCATCACTATAACCCTCTGCGCCCGCCCGTTATCTGGCCCCGCAGGTCCGCTCAGAAGCCTCGTCTGTTTAGGTCGGACCTGCCCTTTATGAAGGCCTCTCAATGAGCCCCAGACGGTGTTTGCTGGAGACGTGTCAGAGGCCCTCCCTCCCCTGATTGCAGTCACGTTTCGATACGTGTTCTTTAGAAGAAGCCCCTGCATGTATGAGCTGCAGCCCGAGGAGCCTTCATCCTCCCCCAAACGCAGTCAGTGAAAGCCCCACGGACCACGGTGATCTGAGCGGACGGCTCGACATGCACCACAGGCTGTGTCTGCCGGAGCAAACACAGTAACCACAGTCAAGAGTGCCATTGGAGACATTGTTTTGGGTGCAGCTCTGACGGATAGCAGCCCTATCTATGTGCCCGAGAACTCCTGAACGCCCCCCCACCCCGCCATCAGTCACCGCTTTGAGTGAGCCCACTGTTGCAGCCACTGTGGGAAGGGACCTTGCTCCACGGCTTCTTTTCAGCTCATTTGCTACTTTACTAAGCATGATGTCCTTCGAGAGGGCGTCCCGTTGGCATTGTCATCTGGGCAAGTGTTGGACAAGGTCAGCGGTTCAAACCCACCAGCCACTCCAAAGGAGAAAGATGAGGCTGCTATCTGCTTGTTAGAGTAACCCAGCCTCCAACAATCTTGGAGTCCCTAAGCATAACCGTACGGTTATACTGTATAAAGATTATAATAAAATCAGAGAGAAGAGGAGGAATAGGTAGGAGAGAAGATTAAATAAAGGAGTCAGACACATTTCATGGTAGCATGCTCACCTCCAGGATGGCCACTGTCTCAGCAGCCAGGTCCGAGCAGAGAGCGAATCTTTCTGTTTGGGGATATTTGTAGGTAGCCATAAGACATGCATATTCAGTAGTTACATACATCACAAGGTGGTGGTAACCACAGTAAAGTCTCTGACCTCACAGGTGAGGAAACCTAATGCCGGCACTGGGGGAAAGCAGAGGGGGCATGGGTGCCCCGGCAGGAGGAGACAACAAGAATTTCGCCTGCTTCTACAGGGAGATAGAATCAACCACGTGCTCACTTTAAGGCATAGCTGTTAGGGGAGACGGTGGGAATGATATTTAAAGCAGGATAATGTGCTTGGACTGTATCTCTAACTTACCTAAGTGGTGGCTTTCCTGCCATGGACTACCAGTTTTCCAGAGTCCCTCTGTGATAAGTTAGGGAATACAGTCCTGGTCCTATTTCCCTCTGTGTCTGTTCCCCACGTCTACTCCCACAAGCATTTACAGCCTCAGGAACCCTGTAAGGTTACGGTGAGGGGGTCCAACTCAATGGCAGCGGGTTTGTCATTCTCTTGTTTGGGTGTCACAGTAAGTTGGTCTGCTCTCCTCCAGGCTGCCAGGACGCACCTACCGATGGAGACGGATGAGGCTGACTTCTCGGTCAAGGTCTACAGCGCCTGAATCGGCGCCATGGTGCTGAGTGTGTCGTGGGTTGGCCTGGCACAGTGCAATTCACCATCGATGGCCTGGAAAGCTGACCAAGCAGTGCATCCGAAACATGTACACAGATACAGGCGCCATTTGTGGAAGGTAAGTGGGTGTTCACGTCAGTCAATTCTACCTGGAGGGGCTGAGCTGTTTCCAGGAAATTCATTTGGAGTGAAACTTTTGCCTTTTTAATTGTAGACATTTTCAGCTCGGCTGTATGTTTGTGTTGTGGTGAGAACTACGGTCCAGCAACTTGTGAAAAACCTGGAAAAGGAATCCTTCCCTCGCCGAGTAGGCGCTGGGTCCAAGCTGTTTCAGAGAGCCCCTGATTGTCTCTTTCAGGGTGGTTCTAGTGGAATGGGACCCCTAGCTCTGGCTTCTAGGACTCACTCTGACTGGGAACCTCACCCCCAGCCCTCCACTGGGATAGCCCCAGCCAGGCCCAGCCCCTCCCTGCTCCTGCCCCTTCCTCCTCCCTCGTCCCTCCCCTCCTTGCCTTCCTCCCTCCCTTTCAGGGCTGTAACTCCAGCCGGCTGCAGGAGTGCAGAAGACCGCCTCTCTCCCTCTCCCTCTCCCGCTCCCTCTCCTCTTTCCTCTCCCGGCAGGCCGACCCTACCTTCTCTCCAGAGTTGTGGGAACCGAGGCGGCCAGCAACATGAAGCTGGTCGGCACTCTGCTCCCCCTGCTACTGCAAGCCTGCTGGGCCACCGCCCAGGACATCCCGGGCAACTCAAAAGCCATTGCGTTCCAAGGTGAGCGGGCTCACCCCATCTTTGTCTCCTTGCCTCTGCCACCAAGATGCAGGGCTCTGCCAGGCAGGGGGACCCTGTGTCCTCCCATTTTCTGAGCTGTAGGTGGGAAGCCCTTTTGGGGGTTGCTTAGTGTCCCTTTCCTCCGTTCCCAGGAAGGCCTCTGGACTGCATTACCTCTGGTGTCTCCACTGTTGAGGGACACTAGGCCGAAGGTTGGGGGCACCCACCAGTGAGGAGGAGCTGATGACATCATCTGGTCTTAGTTTGTTCCCACCATTTTGTATGGATCGGGCCTAATCTGGCCCGGAGGTCACCATGATGTCTACAGGCTGCTTTTCTGTAGCTCGGTCCATTGCCTCTGACTCCTTGCCTGGCAGCTCTTTGTGATATTCAGATCACTGCTCCACCCAAAGGCCACCCCTTGGGGGATGGGGAAGGGGGTTTGAAGTTGATTTGGAAACTTACTGGGGAAATGGTCAGAGCCATCAAGTCCTCAAGGACAGGTTTGTTGGTTGCAAGGCAGGCCTGCCTTCATACAGGGTGCCATGTCAGAGACATAAGCAGCAGTCTCTCGCCTCAGCCCCTCTCCTCTCCTCAAGATAGGCACTGTGGTATTGGGGGCGTGGTTCTTCACCTGGGAGGGTGCCTGCAGCTCACCTGGGCAGGGAGAATAGGCAATGCTGAGGCTGGGTGGTGGGAGCTGGCAAGAATATTCACTTGGGAGAACGCACCAGGGTACAAGTCTGAAGCCCCTCTTATCCCACCTGTACTCAGACTGCCCAGTGGACCTGTTTTTTGTCCTGGACACTTCTGAAAGTGTGGCCTTGAGGCTGAAGCCCTATGGGGCCCTGGTGGACAGGGTGAAGTCCTTCACCAAGCGTTTCATTGACAACCTGAGAGACAGGTAAGAATGGAGCCCCCCTCACCCTCTCCATATGCGTTGCTAGCAACGCTCCCACAGAGAGCTTCCCCATCTGGGAAGAGAGCATGTTGGCCAGATAGCACCCTCCCTAACCCTGGCGTGGTGCCTAGGGGTTCCACGTGGCCCCAGACTTGTGGACAACACTCTGTCAGTGGGAACCGTCTGATGTGAGGTTCACTATATCCCCAGAAAAGGAAGCTTTCCTTCTGCCAATTCACTCCATTGGCAAGAATCCGGCAGATCATGCAGTTTGGCCTGCTGGCTGCAGAGGGCGCCCCTCTTTCACACCTGGAAGGGATGCCCAAGTGCATGGATTAGGTCCTCTTCCCACCCAAGTTAAAGTGGCCCCAGGTGTTGGCGACTCCAAGGTGCTAGGGTTTGTGAGAGGCAGAAACGGCAGGCCTCAGGCACCAGACTAGGCAGGGCTTGGTTCTGGAGTCTGAATGCATCTGCTCATTCATTTATTGGTCATCCACCCGATGAATCTACACAAGAGGCAGGTGTAGGCCCAGCAGAGAGAACGGAGAGACGCAGACCAGGGAACTCTGCATGGTGGGCACTGGGTGTAATTGGGCCTGTGGACACGCCCATCCTGGGTGCTAGGGCCCTGTGGGGAGGTGCATCTCCCTGTCACCTATGATGGGGGAGTCCCACTACTCTGCAGCCAGTGATGGTGCACACAAGGGCGTAGTCAGTGCAGACCCTCCCATCCCTGACAATGTCTGCTATCAGTTCCTGGAGCCATGTGAAGACCTTGAGCCTCTTGCCCCCCAAAAGAGGTCATGGGGACCACTCCCTTCTACCACTCAAGAAATGTGTAGAACCAGAAGCCACTGTTTGCCTGCAATGCCCATGTCCACGAGTTGGCCTGGAGGTGGGGGTGGGGATGGGCTGGGGCCCAGATAGTTGGGCCCTAGTGGCCTACTGGTTTCAAGTTCAGCTGCTAGCTAACACCAAGGTCAGCAGTTCAAACCTCCCTGCCGAGCTGCAGGAGAAAGATCAGTCTTTCCACTCCCATAACGAGTTAATCTTGCAAACCCATAGGGGCAGTTCTACCCTGTCATCATCGACTCAGTGGCAGTGAATTTGGTTTGGTTTGGTGAAGGTGGGAGCTGTGGGGCCCGCCAGGTCAACCACTCCCAATGCCGTTGGCCCATTTCTCAGCCTCTTGGGCCTTCACTTTCCCCATCTGCAAAATGGCTGGCGTCTCCCTTGAGAATGTTTTAGTCCACCGCAGTAGGTGCCTGCCTGCAAGGCTGTGGGGAGGGGTTGGGCCGCACCTTCACCCTACAGGAGAAGGGACAGGGGTCTCTTTCTGACAGTGGAGGTCCCAGGTCTGCTGTCACCCATTGAACATCTGCACATTGGGCCTGGCCAGTCAGTCTCTTTGGCCCTGACCCCGCCCATTCCCTTGCCCTGGCTGGGTCCTTCTTAAGTCTCAAAGAGTCGCAGGGTCCCTGGGCTGCTTGAGGCCCTGGGTCCCACTTCCTATGTCATTCCCAGGGTGGACTCAAACATGATGCGTTTCTCCAGCCCAGCTTGTGGGTGGCTTTTCCATCCATGCAGCAGGTGGCGGTAGTGACCGACTGTCTGTGGGGTGTGCGATGGGGTGGCACAGAGGCCCAGACTGGGCTCACCTGCACTGGGAGTCTCTGGGGGCGCGTCGGGCCCACTCCTATCCCCGGCCCCTCAGTCATCCTCTCCGTGGCCTGCAGGTACTACAGGTGTGACCGTAGCCTGGTGTGGAACGCGGGTGCGCTGCACTACAGCGACGAAGTGGAGATCATCAGCGGGCTGACGCGCATGCCCACTGGCCGCGATGCGCTCAAGGGCAGCATAGACGCCGTCAAGTACTTCGGCAAGGGCACCTACACTGACTGCGCCATCAAGAAGGGGCTGGAAGAGCTGCTTATCGGGTGAGTGGGCCCGGGGCTTCCCATGCCCCTCTGCCCTTCCCGCCTGGGTCCACACACACCCTTTTGGGGCGCTGCCCGGCCCTGGCTAGGTGGGCTGTGGCTGTCCATTGGCACACCACGTGGTACAGAGGCAGGGCCTGAGAAAGAGGGTGAAAGCAGAGGTGGAAACACACGCAGAGAGACAGAGGGGGGTGTCGGTGAGATGGGGTGGGGGGTGGCAGAGAGTAGGTAGAGAGACAGAGGGAGATGGGGGGGGTGCAGAGAGAAGGTGGGGACAGGGAGAGGAGTCGTGTTCTGAAGATAGCAGCCCTGCTGTGGCCGTGGCCAGGGTGTGGAGTGGGTCCAGTGACTGGCCATTAACAGGTTGGGCATCGTGGTCTGTTGGTCAGTGACTGGGTCTTTGGCCTCTACACCCCTCTCACGTGGCAAGCAGGTTTCCAGATGCCCGCTCTAGTCATCTGGTGGGGCATGTGTCCCCATGGTCCTCGGGTGGGATTGTAGTCTTGAGCCTGGCCAGGAGCCCTGGGAAGGAGAGAGACAGGTTTCTTTGCTCCAAAACCTACCCAGAGGCCATGAGCTGTCAGGCAACAATGGCCCAGTGCTGACCGCTGGTGTGCAGTTAACCTCTTATGACGCAGGGGCTGGCTCAGGGGGTCCACGGGGCTGGTCCCCAGAGCCAGCTGGCTGGCCTGACCTATGTGGGGTCTCTCTAACTGCTATAACAAAAATGTCCCCCATGGGCGGCTTCAACAAGCATGACTTTATTTTTCACAGTTCAGGGGCCTGGAGGTCTGAACACAGGGCACTGGGCCTAGGGGCAGGCCACCCATCTATGTCAGCTCTGGGGAAGGCTCTTGTCTGGTCCCTTCGCTTTCTGTGTGCCTCATCGAGCCCTTTCATGTCTCACAAGTCATGGGCTTAAGACATACGTACTCTATCCCTATATGGTCTCATGAACAGAACAAAGAAAAGCCCGTTCCCAAACAGGGCCACATCTACACATATAAACCAAGATCCAAGTCCATTTCCATCAAGTCAATGTCTTCTCACGGGGACCCTTCCTTTCCTAGGGTCTTTGAGAGGGTAGAACTTTCCCCAGGACGGCTGGTGGACTTGACCTTGTAGTTAGCAGCCCTGGGCCTAACCCACAGCCCTACTGGGCACCACCAGTGTAGGGGGTTTGGCTTCACAGCACATCTCTGGGGGACAGGAGTGGGCATAGTTCAGTCTGTGATGCTGGGTGTCAGCCACCCAAGTCTGGAAGGGAATGGTCAATTGCCAGTGCCACTGTGCTAGGGAGATTGCTTGTTTGGGGATGGGGGACGGGAAGGGGTGCCTGGGAGACTGCCTTCCTCTGAGTCCAGGTGACATTTGAGGTAGGCCAGCCCTGCTGGTGTTTATGGGGAGGGGCTTGAGCATCCCTGACCCGGCTCAACCCAACCATTGTGCAGTGCCTCCTTTGGCTGAACCTCCAGGAGGTGAGCGAGCACAAGCTCCCCGAGCCAGCACCCACTCCAGGAATGTCAAGACCGAGGGGGCCAGGCTGACAATAGGAGGCACCAAGAGGCAGCGGTGTACCATGGGGAGTGGGGTGGGAGGGGGACGAGGGGGAGGGCGAGAGGGAGGGAAGGATGTAGGCTGCCCAGTTGAGGGATGTCACCGTAGAAGTCGACAGCAAGGCGGCATGTGCTAACGCTGTCCACCCTAAAGAGACAGGCAAGCGTCCATGCTGAGAACACGGAGAGTTTCCGTGCGGCCCGGGAGAGGCTGCGTCCCCGTGCAGGCATGGCCGTCTGCGGGGTGGGGAGGCTCCTGTGGGTTTGTTCTCCAAAGGCGGGCGTGCAGCGTCCCAGCGCGGAGCAGGTCTGTCGGTGCCGTTTCCGCACACGACGTGCCTCCCCTTCGCATTCCGGGCCTTCTCCGCGATGTTCAGACTTTCACTCATGGCTGTTGTCCGCAAAATAGGCTACAAGGTCGTGGAACTCCTGCGACTCCTCAACGCACCTAGGATGGAAAGAGTCATGAGAGCCACGTGATTGCGATACCGGCTTCATGGCAGCGTCTCCGGCGTGTTTCCCATCTTTTCCGTTTCCATCTTTTCCCTCTAGGTCTAAACCCCCTCTTTTATTTTGCTCCTGAGAAGAGGTCTTGCCTTATGTTTGAGAGTGGTTTGGGTCTGAGGCTCTCTGTGGAGTCCTGATAGTTTCCATTTCCCACACAAACCAATGGTGCTTGAGCAGCTATCGGGAGCCCTGGCGACTGCCCCCGGTTTGAAACCACCAGCCGCTCTGCGGAAGAAAGACAGGGCTTTCAGCTCCTGTAGAGCGACAGTATGGGAAACCCACAGGGGCAGCGCTGCCCCTTCCTAGAGAGGCAATATGAGTGAGTTTGGGGGATTTGGGGAAGCAGCTATCCAGTAAGCATTGGACTACTAACTACAAGGTCAGCAGTTCAAATCCACCCGCCACGCAGAGGGAGAAAGAGGAGGCCACCTGCTCCTGTAAAGATTCACAACCTCCAACCCCCCCATAGGGGGCGCTCTGAGTTGGAATCGGCTTGGTGGCAGTGCGTTTGGTTTCAGCAGTGGACCGACAAGCTCTGTCCAAGCAGCTCAGCTGTCACACATTGAATCATAGTGCCAGTTCATGTTCCCAGAGTGGGCAGTGGGCACCAGCCGGCAAGCACTCTTGCCGTTCCTCTCTGCAGTGAGATGGTGAGTTAGGCGGAGTTCTCAAGAGAAAAAACCCAGGGCACATGATTATATAGCTATAGATAGACAGCTATAGATACAGGTTTACACAGTGAGAGGGAATATAACAGCTAGTTAGTATACCCAGCCGTACAGAGGGCTCACTTCAACTCATTTCTGTGGAACAGTTAAGATACTGGAAGTTCTTCAACTCACATGGGCTGCCAGGCCCAAGGTCAAGGAAGCATCCAGCAGAGACTTCCCTTGGGCAAGGCAGGCAGAGTCTGCCCCAAGGCAGCAGACAGCAGGATGGGTCAGCAACAGTCAGGCTAGCAGAGCAGGCCCGAATGGGATCTTGAACTCAAGCAATGCAAGGTGACAAGATCCACCTTACTCAAGCGATGTACCCACCAGCAGTGTAGCAAAGCAGGTCTACAAGGAACCTGAAGCTCTAGCAACCTGATCCATGATCCAAGGGTTGGCTTGGTCCACAGGTAGTGTAGCACACAGGTTGAGGCAGAGAACTAGCTAAAGCAGCAGCATGCTGGTCCAATCACCAGAGAGCATGAGAGAGGGGGTGGGTCTTGCAGAGTCATTTATCCCTTTGCTCTCCAATCAAACTGTGGCCTGATGAATCCCACGTGTTCCTATTGACCAGGTTGACACAGTAAACCTAACTATTACAGGTGCCGTGCCCCTCTCTCCTGTGTGC
Organism: Tenrec ecaudatus; assembly: GCF_050624435.1. NCBI lineage: Eukaryota > Metazoa > Chordata > Mammalia > Afrosoricida > Tenrecidae > Tenrec > Tenrec ecaudatus. Next base: position 206,865,889 of record NC_134531.1, on the reverse strand, counting down.
ATGCCTGCTTCAAGTCACTTGTAGGGACATGTGACCCCCACACAAATTTATTTTTGTTTTAGTGTCCCTTTTATCATCTCTGTTGGGAGCTAGCATCAACATAGAGAAACAATGTGTTCAAATGCTACAGATTACAAGCCATGTCCCCACACTGCACACACCTCGCTTGTCCCTTCCCTGCAGTCTCTACTCCAAGGAGTCTGCTTGGTGGGCTCTGGGGTGTTGGTGCAGATGCCCTGAGCCCTTAGAGGCTACTTGTGTGATCTGACCATGCCCCATCTCTTCCAGGGGCTCCCACCTGAAGGAGAACAAGTACCTGATCGTGGTGACAGATGGGCACCCCCTGGAGGGCTACAAGGAGCCATGTGGTGGCCTGGAGGATGCTGTCAACGAGGCCAAGCACCTGGGCATCAAAGTTTTCTCGGTGGCCATCACACCCGACCACCTGGTAGGACCCCAGCGGCACTCCCTCATCCCCACAAAGCTGAGGCCAGTCTGCAGAGGGGACAGGAACCCCCTCCTCCGCATGACCCCCAGCTCTACCTTCATCTCTGCGCCCTGCCCAGTTGCACACTTGGGGTCCACCTTGGGGTCCTCATCTCCCCAGGACCCTCATGTGGCCGAGCCTGGGGCATGGGCTCCTGTGTGAGGGTAGGGCCAAGCTGATGGGTGGCCTCAGGGTTGTGGGGCCACTCCTGAGCTGTAGCCCCAATGTGCCCTCCTCATTTGCATCATGCCCTGCTCAGGAGCCACGACTGAGCATCATCGCCTCTGACCACACATACCGACGCAACTTCACTGCAGCCGACTGGGACATGAACAGGGACGCCGAGGAGGCCATCAGCCAGACCATCGACACCATCATCGACATGATTGTGAGTGACCACCCCAGCCTCTTGTTCAGAATTCTGGGACGTTCCGTGACCACACTCGAAAATTAATCCCACCTCTCCGTTTCATTTTCCAGAAAAACAACGTGGAGCAAGTGGTGAGACCCCACCCCACCCCTCATCAGCAGGGGGCCACCTGCCCCCTCCCACTGCCCCTAACCATACCCCACTCCCCAGCCCTCACCCTCACCGCTGGGGGATCGATGGTCCCAGGTGCCTCTGGGGTCATGATGTACACGATCCTGAGCATGTCAGGTTGGGGCAGGCGTTGGGGGCCCATCTGTACCCTCAGTGTCTGACGTGTGGCTTCTGTCCTCTCCCACAGTGCTGCTCCTTCGAGTGCCAGGTGAGTGGGGTATAGCTGTCCTCCAGGCCTGGGGCCACCCCAATGCTGTCTCGGCCTGACTTTTCTCTCTTTCTTGCAGCCTGCCAGGGGACCTCCTGGACCAAGTGGTGACCCTGGGTACCAGGTAAGTGACCACGATGGCTGAGACCAGTGACCGAGGCCAATGAAGCTGGTGGGAGAACGGGCCTCGCAGCCCCAGGCCCAGGGTATAGGATATGGAGGTGCTGGACTGAGGTGGGAGAGGGCTGATAAAGGACCCTGACCTCTGAGAGCCCGGAGACACCAGCAGGGTTGGGTGAGGGCAACACCTATGGCTACATGGAGTGTGGTAGCACCTAGGCCCTCCAGATCACTTCCACCATCTCCATCTCTGGCCGTCGGGGAGCAGGAGGATGGCAGGGGCTATGGTAGAGGCCATGGCCCATCTGAAGGGGACTGTCTGTGTTCCGTGGACCCACAGCCCGCACCACCAGGAACACGGGGTGGGGGTGTGTGTGGAGTGGGTGGAAGTGTGGGCTCAGCTCTCACAGCTTGGGACACTGCACATCAAGCCCAGGTTTCTGGGGGCTCAGACCCCTTCCCGAGGCACGGGGATGGGGAAGCAGCGTGGTGGTCTGGAGGGCTGGGTGGGGCGTGACAGCTTGTAGCCCTGAGCTTTGAGTCCAGGGCAGGCTGAGAGTGACAGACAGGATGCCTGAGCCCCGGGACCCTGCCGGGTGGGGAGTCTCAAGGGAGGTGCTGCAAGCTCTCTCACCGTGCCACCTGTGTCTGTGTTCCAGGGAGAACGTGGGAAGCCGGGGCTTCCCGGAGAGAAGGGAGAAGCTGGAGAACCCGTGAGTACCAGCCAAGAGGGCACGGGGCTTGGGGTGGGTCATTGAGGAACCTTCTGGAAAGATGACTGGTTTCTGGCTGCCACTTCCCTGGCGGGTGGAAAAGACCAGGAGGCTGGCCCACACCCCTCCTTCCAAAAGTCTGCAGGCCTCCAGACACTTGGGTGGGACTGTGCTTTCCTCCTGATACCCGGCCTCCACCCGCACCCCCACCCACACACAGACTCTGGTGGCCAATCCCTCAGTGAGGGCTCACAGCCATGTGTCCTCCGAGACCACCAGCATCTCCCACCCCTCACCAAGGAGGAATGGCCTGGCCAGTCCCAAGGAGCTGGCATTCCTGAGCAGAAGGGGGTGGACAGGCTCTGCCTGCCTCTAAGGTGTCTGACAAGGTCCCTCCTCTCTGTTCCAGGGAAGGCCAGGAGACCTTGGACCTGTCGGCTACCAGGGAATGAAGGTGAGTCCCCCACCCACCCCACCCCTACTGTGGAGCTCCTGGGCTGAGTTCCCAGCTGCCCTCACAGCCTCCCCTCTTCTCTGCTTTGATGTTTAGGGAGAAAAAGGAGGCCGCGGGGAGAAGGTGAGCAAGAAGCGAAGGCCACAGCCTCCCTCTGGGCTCCTGGGCCGTATCCCCCCAGCGAGGGCCTGAGGATCTGTGGACACTGCCTTGGCCCAGGATGCCCCTTCATTACCTGGCCAGGGAGGCCAGTGGCCATGACCCCCACACTGCAAGACCGTAACGTGAGAGGCAGAGGTCAGCCCACATCTCACAGAGGGTATGGTGACAGGTCCCTCCCTGCCACTGCCCTCTGGCACCTCTGGGCTCCTGGTGAGCTGTGCCTGCAGGCTTTCTGCTGCTGTCCTTGGGGTCACAGAGGTCACCAAGTGTGGTCCCTAGAAGGCCCTCAGAACAGCCCCTTCCAGGAGCTGCACCTTCCTTCCCTCCCTCCCTGGTTCGGGCGTTTTGGCCTGCCCCATGTGACCTGAGCAGGATGCCTTCAACTGACCCCAAACGGGGCCAGCTCACGGCGGGAGGTCTTCTCCGGGGCCCAGGCCTGCCTCACTGTGCTTCTTGTGTTCACAGGGCTCGAGAGGACCCAAGGGTTACAAGGTGAGTTGTGGGTCAGGGATGTGAGTGGGCGGGTTGGGGACTTGAGCTGCTGGCCCCGGTGGGCCCCGTGCACCCATGTCTGACCTGCTGTTTCCCCTCCGTGCTTCGCAGGGTGAGAAGGGCAAGCGAGGCATCGATGGCGTGGACGGCATGAAGGTAAGCCTGGCTGGTGGGAGTTTGTGGATGGCACGGGCACAGACACAACGGGCAGGGCCAGACCTCTGGCCCGGGCGGGCAGGTGGGCGGGAGGTCACAAGCATGGACATTCTCAGGCCAACACTGAGAGGGTGTGAAAGGCAGAGGCCTCTTATGGACGTTTCTTGCCAATCCCCAGGTCCTAGTGGACCCCATGCTGCCCAATTAATCTTGGAGCATGGACTGGTCTTGTGGGCTTTCCTGGGAGGGACACTGCAGAGGGGTGGGAGGTTTGAGGTAGAATCCGTCTTCATTTTCCACATCACCATCTCATCCCTTCCTTCCTTCTCCCAGGGGGAAACAGGGTACCCGGGTCTGCCAGGCTGCAAGGGCTCACCTGGATTCGACGTAAGTCCCTCCCTCTCCTGTGCGCAGTCAGGCGCACGCATTGGCTCAGACGTGGCTCTGCAAACACGGCATGCAGAGGAGATGTGTGCTTCAACTGGGTTTGCGTCAGTGCGCGCCCCCGGGACGCCAGCTTCTGCTCACACGACTGTGCTTTGATGTCGTCTTTTCACAGGGCATCCAAGGACCCCCTGGGCCCAAGGGAGATGCTGGCTCATTTGGACCCAAAGGAGAAAAGGTCAGTGACCGGCGTCCCTCGGGCTGGGGGGAGCAGGGCTCCGTTGTTGCCTATCAATCGTCCTTTTGGGGACTCTCTCTAGAAGCAGATTCTGCCAATATCTTGAGGTGTGCCTCCACCTGGCTGTGCCATGCGGCCTTGGGGGCAGGAGCCGGCAGAGGTCACTGCCCTTCATGTGGTAGAGGCCAGGGCAGCAGCTGTGGGCACCCTGACAGAGCAGAGTTCTGGATCCATTCTCAAGCTGTGGTCACCCACATTGTTTGACCCCCAAGTATCCTCTCCTGTGCATCTCTCAGATCGGTCTGAGAGCCCAGGGGACGCGGCTGTGGGAACCTCATCGCAGTTATGAGGGATTTCTGCACAGGCTGTCCACTGAGCCGTTTAAAGGCATGTACGGAAGGCGGGGCCTGGCGGCAGGAGTCCGAGTGACGAGAGCACTTGTCCGAGAGTTTGATCTGAAGCTGAACTCACTGCTGGTACCTCCTCCTGGTGCTTTTCTACCCCCAGAGTGTCAGGAGAGATGAGGCAACGCCCGTCACATGGCCCTTCCCCAAATTTGCTGGCGCAGGTGAACTGAGATCCAGCTCCGGGGCCTCTGCATAGCACTCACGGTCACACCTCTCCCCACCCAATCCCCCCACCCGGGGTCTGGATTCTAGCTGACCGCGCTGCCATTTGGGAAAAACTCTGCCTACACTAATAAAAACCAGTTTCCACTCTGAAAATCGAAGACATCCAGTAGACCCTGACTCTTGGTGACCCTGTGGGTGTCGGGGCAGCACCGTGCCCCCAAGGGTGTGCTTCCTTAGGAAGGGAATTCCCAGGCATTTCTTCTGAGACACATCTGGATGGACTTGAACCCCCAACTTATTGGTTAGCAGCCTAGAGACCGACAAAAGATGATGCCCCAGTTAGCGGGGATGGGTGATAAACAGCTGAGCCCTTGGCTTTTAATCCAAGTTACCTCTGAGAAGAGGTCTGGCGCTGACTGGCCTGCAGAGCGGGGTCCTGCCGCCCTGATGCCACCGCAATGGCTCGGGTGCTTCTTGGTAGTGGTGGTTCTGACCCTTAGCGACCCTATGTACAACAGAACAGAGGTCTTGCCTGGTCCTGCACCATCCCCACAATAGTCTATGTGTTTGAGCCCCCTGCCGTAGCCCTGGGCCAACCCATCTTGTGGAGGGCTTCCTGTCTCACTGTCCCTCTACTTTACCAAGCATGATGGCCTCTCTGGGGATGGGTTTCTGCTGACAGCACGTCCAAAGTACCAAAGCACCTGAGATGAACGAAGCCTCTCCATCCTTGCTTCTAACGAGACTTTGGCTGGACTTCTTCCAAGAGGGATCTGTTTGTTTTGGGGCCAGTCATGAACTTTCAAGATCTTTCGCCAGCACGGATTCAAATGCGTCGACTCTTCTTCGGTCTTCCTTATTCCATGTTGCTTATTCCACTTTCACATGCTGAATGCGTCTCGATAATTAGCAAGGTGAACCTGCTCCAGCAGGGTTCTGCGTAGAAGATGGGTGGGTAGGGTCCTGAGAAGTTGGTGGCAGCGTTGGTCGGCCGGAGTGGCCTGGAGTTCAGATGAGGGTGGCTGGAGATTGCAGGGACCAGCACGGAGCTCATAACCCTCCAGGACAGCTCCCCTCAGATTGTCCACCTGCCCTCAGAGCCCCCAACGATCACACCCTAAGGGGAGCGTCTGTGACCTTGAATTCCTCTGTTCTCTCCCAGGGTGAGCCTGGCAGGGATGGTGAGCCTGGGCGGCCCGGGAACACAGGACCCCCTGGAGAAGAGGTAAGACGTGGACAGGCCAGAGGCTAGATCCCCAAGGGGGGGGGGGTCAAAGAATGAGCCCAGACCAGAGATGGAAAGGCCGAACAAGCCCATTATGTTCCTCCTGTAGGGTGATCCCGGACAAGCTGGCCCTCCAGGAGAGAAAGGAGAAGCCGGAGACGAGGTAAGCAGCACCCCACTGCCCGTCCCTCCTACTCTGGGCCCCCAACGCCGCTGCACCCAGGCGCCTGCCCCAAACTGACACCTGCCTGTTCCCCTTCGTTGCAGGGGAACCCAGGACCAGATGGACCCCCTGGGGAGAGGGTGAGTGTCTCATGGGTGGCACCGTGGATCCACCTCTGCCCTCCACACGGAACTGCACAGAGGCTGGGACTCAGGCCTCCGGGGCTCCCACCCCCACCCCTCTGAGCCATGGGGTTGCTGGCTCAGCAAACAGCCAAGGCAGGACAGCTGCGACACCCAGCTACCAAGAACCCTAGGGGGGCGCTCCTGGAGGTGGGACAGTTCATATACTGGGTGGCCAATTGAAAGACTAAAGCTCTGAGTGTGCCCTAAGGTACCTCAGAGGAAACGCCTGGCAATCCACTCCCAGAGTAACAGCCACTCAAAACCCTCTGGAGAGGAATCTGGGAGTACTCCCCCTGGGAACCAGCAACCAGGACCAGGCCTGGCTATCTGGGATCTGTGGGCGCACAGACTTGGGGGCTCTGGAAAGAGGAGGGGCCTGATGAAAAGGAGAGCCTGGTCTTGGGAACTCTGGGGTGTGAGGCAGAGAGGTAGCCCAGTCCTGGGGTGTCCTGTGGGTGGGTGACCTCTACGCTTAGAGCCCCAGCATACACTGCAGCTCCCCCACCTTCTCCCTACACAGGGCGGCCCTGGAGAAAGAGGACAGCAGGGGACGCCTGGTGTTCGGGGCCCCAGAGGAGACCCGGTGAGTCACTTTCTGAGAGTAGGGACTCTCTTCTGGAGGACGCAGTGCTAGGCCATCTCCTGCCCCCCTCATCCACCCACTGTGGACCCCAGCAAGGCCCCTCCCCACTGGATGTGCCCTGGTCTTGGGGAGGTTCCTGGGATCACCGGGGATGTGCTGCTGGACCCCTTTCACCAGGACCCCTTGGACTGGGTAGAAATGTTCCTTCTGGGACCCCAGGTGGGGAGGGGGCAGAAGGCAGTGATGGGTGGGTGGTGAGATCCCGGTAGAAGTTTGTGGCCCCTCCCTATTCCCTGTGGCCCTAGAAACTCCTTTCTAGGCAGGGAGGCACCACAGAGCCAGGGTAACATGGCCCCCTGAACCCTTTTCCAACTCTCCCCACCTGAGATCAGGGGTCTAGACCCAGGGGCAGGGGCTGGCTTTAAAGGCTTCACAGTTCCCAACTCTCAGAAACTGAGACATGGGGAGGCCAGGGGACGGTGGCAGGACGAAGTTCAAGAACTGCCCAGTGAGCCCCCTGAGCAAGAGCCCTGCCTGGAAAGGGAGAGCAGGGGCAGGAGCCCAGGGTCGATCTGATGGCGCTCCCCTACCCCACTCAGCCTGCCCAGTCAGGGGCCGCACCGCTCCACCCCTGGCCACACCCCTCCCACGAGCATACCGGGCATTTCTCCCCAGGGTGAAGCTGGATCCCAGGGTGACCAGGGAAGAGAAGGTCCGATCGGTGTGTCTGGAGACCCGGTAAGGACCCTGGCTGAAGGGTGGACAGGGGATGTTTTTACAGTGAACTCGGGTGGCCGGCAAAGGTCCTGGGGCAGAAGGGCCCCTTGAGTTTGGCCCCCTCCACCTGGCCTGCAGGGGACTCCTGGTGGACAATGTGATGGGGTGGGGGATGAGAGGTGGCAGCCTGGAGGAGGATGGGAGCCGCGTGGTTAGGGCCTGGTTCCCATGGTGCCTGATGCTCAATCACAGGGCCCCGAACTTCAGGGCAGCAAAACACTACCCTCCCCAGAGACGGGGAAAGAACTGGGGACACTGGATTCAAGGGGGGACACAGCAGCATCAGGTGTCTGGGGAGCTGTCCACTGAAAAGGCCAGGGGTCAGGGCAGTGCTTGGTAGTGCCTGGTAGATCAGGAGGCAGGAGATATCCCTGGATGGATTCTTGGTCCCAGGACCCGGACCCGGGGATCATGGGTGCATGAGGTGCTTTGCATGGAAGTTGTGTCACCTGGTGGGGACAGCGCTCAACTGCTGCCTGCTGGCCTGGTGTGAGAGCCTTGCTAGAGGTGGATTTGAGAGTGTCGATGTAGCAAGCTTCTAGAACCCCCATGTGTGAATGAGTCCTTCCAGGCTTGGTGGCAGGCAGGGAAGGAGGGTGCGGGCCAGAGAAGGGAGCCCGACTGGGATGGGAGGAGGAGTTGGGCCCCAACGCTGACTCTGGGGGAGGAGGGGGTGAAGGAAGGGAGAGTATCACCCTGCAGAACACCTGCCCAGGTATCAGGTGCTCAATGAGAGGGCGGGGCAGGAGGGTGGAAGAGCGAAGAGCTTGGAGAACAGGGTCAGAGCACGTCATCTGTGTGGCATGTGAGACTCAACAAGCAAGTGTGAGGCTGGTCGTGCATGTGGGTGTTCGAGGCCTGAGCACCGTAGACCCACTGCTGTCCAGGGGCCTGACAGCGGGCTGCCGAGGGGCCTCCTGACTCCTTCTTGGCCAGCTCCTTCTTGTCAATCTCCCTGGATGCCCCAGGCCGGGGACCTGTGAGCCCCCACAGGCCTGTAGCCAGGGCCCTTTTAAGAGAGTGTGGAAAGATGAGCTGTTCCCGTTTCCCTTGGCTGCCATACTGACACACCAGAACCGGGTGGGGCCTGCCACAGGCAGAAACGCGCTCTTTCACAGTCTGTGAGGCTAAGCGCCTGAATTCAGGGCTTTGGGAGCTCATCTGCGCCTGTCCTTTCCCAGGAAGGGCTCTTCCCGTCCGTCCCCGCTCCCGTTTCTCACAGGCCTCTCTTGTGGTTTCTGGGCGTGTAGACACTCCTTCACCTGGGACCTCCCTTCACACCCGCTCTCGGGGTCCCTTCATGAGGACACCACGCAGAGAGACCAGCCCTCACCCTGCTCCTGCCTAACCCCATGTGGACCTAGCCGATAACCTTTACGGAGACCCTGTTTCCAAGCAAGGTCCCGTGTATCTGTATGGGTGCGAGGTTAGGACGCAACACATCCTTGGAAGGCCGCAGTTGAGCCCGTAACACAGGGCGTGGTTTGGCGGCAGTGGAGCGTGGATGGGGCTGCGACGCCACTGTCTCTGTTGGCCACCTGGTTGCTGGGACAGTTTTATTTATACTTCTGACTCTGAGGACCCCAACCCACTGCCCTGCCCTGCCCTGCCCTGCCCACCCAGCCGAGTGGGGGTGAGGCCTTAGTGTGTGACTGCTGTATGGATGGGAGACCCTCTGGCTGGAAAATCCATTTGTGTCATCTTACAACCAATTTGGCAGGTGGGAGCACGTGTTTGTTGACTAGACCCCACCAGCCCTGGGCCCTGCTCTTTGTCTCTCACCTGGAAGGTGCCCAGAGGGGTTGGGGGGGGGGGCTACACACACTCCTGAACTCTGAGAGTCCCCCCAGCCTGCTGCTGGACTTTCAGAGCAACTCATCTCCAGCTTCTCACCTCCCAGAACCCCCCTGCCTGTGCCCCCGCCTGTCGTTGAGCTCAGGAGTTTCTCGCTCTGTGACTCCAGCCTGTCCCAACACCTGCCCCCCATCATCCCTTAACCCAGGGCCCCAAGGTAGAGCCAGGCAGTGCTCGTCAAAGATGAGTCATCCCCTTGTGTCCCCACACCACTTTGCTGGGGCCATCTTCAGGGTAAGGCATGCTGCTTAGGTGGGATGGCAGGGGACTCAGAGTGGGAAGGCTATGGAAGAAGCAGCCTTTAAGCTGGGCCTGGGAGGCTCCAGAGGACGAGTCCAGGCAAGAGGTGGGTCTCTTATTGGGGCTGGATGTAGAGGTGGTAGAGGGGGTGAGGGGTGCACGTGGCTGGAGGGAGCTTGCTGGAGCTGGGCGAGGGCTAGAAGAGATAGGCACAGGCCCTGAGGGGGTTTAGTCTTTGTCTGCAAGCTTTTTGGTTCCCTTTTCTTATGAAGAGAAATTAAGAATCGGAGCTTTTTAAAAAGTGAATGAAGAAAAGCGAGAAACAGTGGCCAAGTGCAGCAAGCAGAGCAGAGTAGCCCAACCAACGCTCACCCAGTTCCAGGAGGGAGGGAGAGGGCATGGTTCTGGTCTGGTTATGAGATAAAGGTGGGCACCCTGCAAGCCCAGGGGAGGTTAACAGAAAACATTCCCTGCACATTCGTTAAAACCATCTGCTTTCCCGGGGCTGGGGCCACGTGTGCACAGAAGTGACATCTGGTGGGCTCTGGGGCTGTGTCCGCCCTGGAACCTGGGCTGCCTGCCCACCAGACCAGCGCGTGACCGTTTTGGCTCTCCGTCTTCCTGGCAGTAGAAGGGGGCTAATGTGTCTCAAATAAAATAAGGCTCAGAAGGGCCTTGAGCACTTAGAGACTTCTATATAAATAGAAGTCATCCTACCACGTGTACATTGGTTTTAAGTAGAAGAAATGCGTTCACGTGGCTAAGGGTAACTGGGCTTGCTCCACCAGGAAAGACACAAAAAGAGTGACACCACTGGAGTGAGTACCGCTCAGTCCAGTGACCCAGGGTGTCAGTGCCCCTCCCGCGCTGGGCCTCCTTCTCCACCAGGCCGTACAGCGTCTTCATGAACGTTTGTTATCAAGGTTGATCATTGAATCCTGTGCAGCAACTATCTCTGGGAATCGCTTAGATGTCGTATTTCTTAGGTTCAATGACTACGAACAACACTGAGCTATCTTTCTACTTTGACTGACAGCATTTTAGTAGATGAGTGAGAGCCTTGTTGATTGCTCTCCTTTTCCTTTAGCTACTATTTCAGTCTCAAAAAAGTTCCTGCTATAGTTTCGCAAATACTAATTACTACAATATCGTACCTATCTATCTAGTCATGCATCCACCCATTCACCAGCCAGCTCAGCCATTCTGTTATCTACGCACTCGCCCATCTGTTCGTCCTTCTACTTAATCCTCCTGCCACCTGTGATCCTTCTATCTTATTGGTTCATCCATGCTACTGTTGATGTCCCATCTGTCCATCCATTCATTCATCCATCCATCCAGTCCTATTTTTGTTGTTTGGTGTCACCAAGTTGGTTCCAACTCATAATGGCCCTATGTACAACAAAAGGAAACACTGCCCAGTCCAGTGCCATCCTCACCTATATACGTTTATGAGTAACATCAATACATTATATATGCATACGTATATTGAAATACACATACATTATCTACTTATTTTAGCTACTCATTCATCTATTCATTTTTCCACCTACCCACTCATCATCCCTTCCTCATCTGTCTGTTCATTCATCTAGCCCTCATCCATCTATGTATTCCTCCATTGCCCATTAGCTAATTATCTATCTATCTATGATTGATCTTCTATCTACCTGTCTACACCTACCTATATCCCTATCTACCTACCTACCTCTACTTACCTGTCTATTTTCTACTCTTTTGTAACATATTTACTGTGAAATACTTCCAAGACTATATCCACAAACTAAATTCATAGCAGCAGAAGTTTTTGGTTTTTTGCCAAGTCTTGTGTTTGTGAGCATTTTGACTTGCCAAATACTTCTACCAAAAAAAATAGTAGCTCCAATTCACAATCTCCCAAGAGTGTAACGCAGTGGCTGTACCCCACACCTCCCCCAACGCTGGATCTGGCCAGACTTCCGAGGCCGGCGTTCCTTCGTCTCCGGTGAGAAGGCGTCTCCTGATGCAGCTGGCACTGCTCTCTTCCGGCCCTGCCGGTCCCCCTACCCGCGCCCCCCCCCCCCCGCCCTGCACTTCTCGATCTGCCTGTTCACACCCTGCTGATGTCCTGTTCCCACGCACTCGGCATGTCCTTCAGGTGGATGTGTGTGAGACACACATCACCCTGAGATTCCCCCAGCTTGTCATCTGGCTTCTGGCTTTGTTTATGACCCTTTAACGTGTAGCAACTGATTGCTGGCTCCCTGCATGCTCCTGGCCTTTCCTCCGTCGCTTCTGGTTAGAATGTTCTGCTCGTTGACAAGGCTGCAACACGCCCGCTTATGTGTGTTGCATTTCGGTGGTTACGCTTTGCTTCATTAAGACCAGCGCTACTGGGTTAGAAGCTGAGATGAGCTCTAGATTGGCCTTTTCTGAAAAGGGTGGGCTGGTTGTCACAGATGACTGCTTGCATGGGCTGTCCTCGTGCTAGTGGTTGAAGGGCATGGTAACCACACTTTAAACCCCTTGTGGGATGTGCGCCTCTCCTCGAACTCTTCTTGGACAGCCATCAGCTCCCCATTTCTCATCTTATTCCAACAGTTGTGATTTGCGGAGTCGTAAGAATTATAATTGTTGGGATGGGGAAAGAAATGGGATGCTTTACTGGGCTCACTGGGAGGTACAAATGGCTAAACGTGCTTGGCTGCAGTCTGAATGACTCGCTGTTCAAGTGTGCCGTAGAGCCCTTGGAAGAAAGGCCTGCGGATCCACTTCAGGAAATCACCCATTGATAACCCCGCCCACAGGGCCTAATCCTACTCGGACACAACTCGGTTACCTTGAACTGGGATCAACTCGATGCCAGCTGGCCAAGTCATCCTTTGGGACCAGGCCAGCTGACCCTGCTCCCCAGACGCATTGAGACTTCTCTGTTCTTCTCAGGCATCCTAGCCTCTGTGTCACTCTTGGGGACACGGGAGAGCCAGTGCTTTGGGAGGTGGCCTGGTTTGAAGGTTAAAACAACCTTGACACCACACGGCTGGGGCTGTGGAGTCACCGGGAAGGGCAGCAGTTTGAGTTCGCTGGTCTCCTAATAGAGGAGTGGGATCCTAGGGAGCTGTGAGCGCCATCCTTGTTGAAGCCAGGCTTCTATGGAGAGAAAGCGTGTTTTGTGATGCCAAATTAGAGAAAAACTGTGCATGGATAGAACCAGGACAGGCCTTGGCGGGTGATGTCTGCTGGGCTGGCCACTCCCAGGCCTGACCTTCATGTGCTGATCTTGGCAGGGGAAGGAGAGCCCCAGACACATTCCTTGGGACATGTGTGTTCCTGACTTCTGATCTTACAGCTTCTTCTCACACTCTTGCTGCTCGAGACCTCAGGGCCGGTCTCCACCTGGTCTGCCCTGGGCTGAGACCACGCTGACAAGGACGGAGGGCTTGGAGGCAGGCCACCCATCCATCCCCACAGTAGCCTGGGGACGGGAAGAGACTATCTGGGACAGTTTCTGGGCTTCAATGCCTCCGACCTGCCAAGTGCCCAAGCCCACCTGGATTTCCCTATCTAGATCCAACCCCACCTTGAACTGGTGCTATCTGCTCTTCAGAGGCTCATAACCAAAGCAAAGATGGGGCAGCATCTTGATTCTTAACAGCAAAGCAAACATGCAGATGGAGCTGCCTCCCCCATGGCAGTGTCCCTGGGACGCACGTGGGCTTTGGGAGCAGGTTTGATCCTAGCTGCTGGAATGACTCCCCTCAGTTCCCTGTGACAGTGTTTAAAAGATGGCTTGAGGCATCTCTAGCACAGAAGACTAAGCCCTGCACCTGACGATCTAATGAGCTCAGAACTGGGTTTGTGCAGCTTAGTCTCACAGCCTCTGCTTGGGTTAGGTTTCCTGTTTTCCAAGTAATTAATACACACAGGTGGGAGGGAGGTCAGGTCTGATGGGATAGTGGTTATGCTGTGCATTGAGCTGCGATGCTTTCTGCTCCCGACAAGGATTACAGCCTCAGAAACGTGTGTGGGGCAGTTCGTTCTACCCTGTCCTATAGGATCACTGTGAGTCGGATTCCCTTCTGTAGCAGTGAGTTTGGTGAGTTGAGTTGTTGGGGAGGGAGGGGCCTTGATGTGCAGTGGGTTATGGGTGTAGCTGCAAATCGCAAGGTCAATGGTTCAAACCCATCGTTCGCCCCATGGGGGGAGGGTAACGCTTTCTGCTCCCTTAAAGATTTATCATCTACTCTGTCAATAGGTGGGGGGGGGTCACTATGAGTCAAAATCAGTTTGATGGCAGGGAGGGACCCTGCCACGGTGTCCCCATGGGTGAGATGTTCAGCTGCTAACCACAAGGTCAGCAGTTCAAGCCCTCCAGCTCCTCATGGGTAGAAAGATGAGGCTGTCTGCTTCCATAAAGACTTACCATCTCAAAAACTCCAAGGAGCAATTCTACTGTCTTACCCCCACCCTCATATTTCATTGGCATATAATGCATATATCATACAGTGTAATCATTAAATCATATTAAGAAGAGTGTGCAGTCGTCACCACATCAATCTCAGAGCATGCTCTTCTTTCTCGTGCTCACTGCTGTTAGCCGCCCCTCCCTGAAGCCTCCCCCTGCCAGTCCCTACTAGATAATGATTCATGAACCTATAGTTACTGTCTCTATAGATGGACCTATCCTGGACTTGTATATACAGGAAAGAAACATACAAAACAAAACCAAGAGACAAAATAAATCATAGCCAACAACAATGACAAAACAGAAAAAGCTCAATTGAAGTGAAAGCAAAGAATATCAAAAAACTAACAAATTTAAACCGGGTCAAAGGGAAGGTCAAATGATATGGAGTTACATTTTAACATGATGCAGCATCCGTAATTAACGTCACATGGTCCTCTCTGATAGCAAGGTGACCCACATCCCTGGACCATGGGCAGAGGCTTGGTCCTCCTGGGGAGGTGGGGCTTCCACCTTCCTCCACAGTCTTCTGCAAACTGAGTGTTCAGAATTTCAGCTCGGATACCATTCCCTTCTCTGGATTTGGATTTGGATTATTTATCATCCTTGGATCACACAGGCTGGTGTGTTTCTTCCATGTGGACTTAGCTGATGCCTCACTGAGATGGCTGCTTGTCCTGAGACAAGCCTTTGAGACCCCAGGTGTAACCCTTTCTGACAGCCGGGCACCATCTGATTTCATCCCCACACTCTGCTCTAGCACCCATGCCTTCAAGTGATCGCACGAGGGCGAGTACCAAGTAGGGCCATCCGTGCTCTAAGTACTGATTGTTCTTAGATTTGTGCCAGGATTATGTACTCCGTCTTATCTATAGGGCCGCCATGAGTCAGCATCTACTTGATGGCAGTGGGTGTGGTTTTAGTCTGGAGGGGGAAACCAGGAAGGGATCAGAGTAAGAGGATGAGATGGAGCCCCACCACCTTCCCAGGCTATAAAGTCACCTGATGCTGCAGGGTGGGCTGCTCACACCTCTGTGGGGAGATCACACCTCCACAGAGCCTGCCAAGTCCCAGAGATGCAGTTCTGTTCCTGAGGAGTCTCTGGGTCCATCCACCCCCCACCCTCGGTGAGATGGACAGATATTCACCTGACTCTCCGGGAGCAGAGTGGGCGGGCAGGTGGCTCTGGCACACTGGCCCGCAGCCTCCCTGCATGCCAGCACTGAGCCCCAGCCCTCCCAAACCCAGGATGGAGCACGCGCACACGTGTGTGTGTGTGTGTGTGTGTGTGTGTGTGTGTGTGTGTAAGAGAGAGAGAGAGAGAGAGAGACCCAGCAACTCTAGCTCCAGGGTCGACACTAGTGTTTCCATACAGACAATGTCTTGGCAGATGCGTTTTCTCAGCTTCCAAGAACAGCAGTTGAGAAATCCAGATAATGGGGGACAATATTGCAATTCTCCTGTTGTTTGCCTGGCTTCTTCCCTGTCAGCCTTGGCTGCCTTGGCCTTTGTCTCCACACCACCTCCAGCTATCAGTGCCACCCTTCTCTCCCTGACTTGGGACTTGGCCCAAGGCGACACCCATCCCGATGCTCTGCCCAGGCAGCTCCAGAACACAGGCCTCTCCCCGCTTGCTGGGCTGGCATGGGGTGTGCATTTGCAGGTGTAGGAGAGAGGAAGGAGGGGCACATTCCCCGAGGGCCTGGTACCTCCCATTCTCTGATGATTTCCATCCCCTACGTCCTCCCTCCTGTCCTCCTTCTCATGTCCCCAAGGCGGGCCAACAGGGCCCCTATGAACTCCTAGAGGTAAGGGCCGCCCCATCGAGTGTGGAAGCTCCCAGTGCTGGGGTGGGGAGGCAGGGATGGATTGCTGGATCAGGGCAGTGGCAGCAGTACACTGCATCCTACCAGAGAGGACTGACCTGCTCGTGGGGCACCATAAACACCTGGATGTGGAGTGATTGTGAACAGAAGCCAGCCCACGAAGGCCTTCTAAAGAAGTTCGAGCCTCGAGATGGGAAAAAAGACTGGGACGAGAGACCCTGGGCAGGGAGTGGGGAAACTTCACCCTCTAGGAGTACAGAGTTCCAGTGGGTGTGTCTGTCTCTTTCCAGGGCGAGGCTGGTCCTATCGGGCCCAAAGGATACCGAGGGGATGAGGGGCTACCAGGGTCCGAGGTAAGTTGCCCTCCCTTCCCCTGCTCAGCCCTGAGCCCTGTCCCCCTTCTTGAGACTGACTCTTCACCCTCCCTGCCTCCCTGGCCCACGGCCAGCTCTGTCCCCATGGCAGCTGATGCCCCGGAGAGGGCTCTGTGGCCCAGGGAGAAGCCTGCCCAGCCCACCTGATTTTATTAATCTGTTCCCTTAGCTTATAGCCCGTTTGCTTTGGAAAACATAAGAAAATTTTTAAAACAAAATTAAAATCTCCCAGAGATAATGAATGTGAACAGTGGGGCTCATTTCTTTCCGAGTCCTTCCCCCTGTGCACATGAGTCCTGAAGCCTTGGCTTCACAAGTTTGGGTTTTGTTTGTTTGTTTCTTCATTGTGAGCATTTTCTTAAAACTGTATAGTTTTTTGAGAACATCATTGGCAGGCACCCATCATAGCCCCCCACCGCCCACCCTCCTGGTCTCCTACTGTGTCTCTCCACACTCCTGTTGTGGGTCTGGCTGTTCATGGAAAACGGTGAAGCTAATTCTGCAGTTGCCCACCTAGATCTCCACCCACCTGTTCAACCCCCTGATGTGGAATGATTGGGCAGGACCTCTGGCTTGTCCGAGACCGTGCCCCGCTGCCTCCACACCAGCTCCGGGCTGTGTGCTCCTTAAAACCTTCCTTACGCCATTGTCTGGTTGATGTGTGAGAAGCTCTGCTTTATGTCACCCATCTTTCACCCATGAGGTGCAGTGTCTGAAGCCCACCTGGATTCAGCTTCATTTCCCAGAGCATCCCCTTCTCTCTTTAGGGTGCCAGAGGTGTTCCAGGACCCCCAGGTCCCTCCGGCGATGCTGGGCTGATGGGAGAGAGGGTGAGTAACTCCCCCCAAGAGCAGTGTGCAGCCGGATGGTGGGGGCAGGACTGCTGGGGGGGGGGGCGGCTGGGCTGGCGGTGTCTTTTCTGGGATGTTCCTGGGTTATGTGGGGAGCCCTAGGCCTGGGGGACTCCCACTGTGACCATTGACCCCGCCTGCTCTTTCCTCAGGGTGAGGATGGCCCCCCCGGAAACGGCACTGAGGGCTTCCCCGGCTTCCCCGTAAGTGTGCTGAGCCGTCCACTCTGAAGCGCCCACCCTGTGGAGCATGTGCCAGTCACCTTAGCCAGCTGGGCACCTGGGCAGGCTGAGTCAAACCCAGAACCCAGAGCCAGTCCAGAAATTTGGCATCGGGGTCCTTCCCAACACCCCTACCTCCACCACCACCTCCCTGTCAGAACCTGGTATGACTGCCCTTTCTTTCCACCTGCAGGGGTATCCAGGCAACAGAGGCCCTCCAGGGATCAACGTGAGTACACAGCCACTGCTCTCTGTACACCCCCATGCACACATGCACGTGACATGGGCTGAGGGGGCTGAGCCCCAAGACAAGCCCCACATCATACGAGGCCTGAGCCTGACTCACTGCCATCCCCCAAGAGCCTCAGGGTTCCCAGCAAGCCCTCTCCCAACCCCCACCCCAGAAGCCCTGTCCTCTTCAGTCAGGTGCCTCGCCTCGGGGAGGGGGGCTCGGCCACCCTCTGCCCCAAAGTCATAGCCCCTCTCAGTGCTGTGGGCTCACCTGCGGGCTCCCTGTCCCCTACAGGGTACAAAAGGCTACCCTGGCCTCAAGGGGGATGAAGGAGATGCCGGGGACCCAGGAGAGGATGTAAGTGCTGGTCCTGGGGGAGGTGGGCAGAGGGAGTCCAGGTGGGAGCAGGAGGTGGTTGCCCAGACTGCTCTGGGCACAAAGGGTGGGGTCTGCAGTCCTCGTGTGCGGTGTGGGGCTTCCGCTGGGGCAGCCTTGTGACGGAGGCTGCCGAGGGGCTTCCTGGGGAAAGCCAGCGTCTGAGGAAGGCTTGACATGCGGCTCTTTTCCTCCAGAGCAACGGAGTGTCACCCCCAGGGGCCAAAGGTGCCAAGGGGTACCGGGGCCCCGAAGGCCCTCCGGTGAGTCTGCCAGCTCTGCCCTGCACTCTGTAATGAGGGGTGGGGTGCAGGGAGAGGCCTGGGGCCAGAGGGAGCAGTTTGGGGGACGTGTCGGGAAGGCCTTGGACATGGCTGGGCAGGAGGAAGGAGGGTTGTCCTCGAGAGGAGAGCCAGGGAGCCAGGGGTCCAGCACAGAGAGCAGAGGGTAGGAGCGGGGGAGGGGCTGGTCAGTGGTCCCCAGAGACGGATGACTGTTCCAGGCAGCAGGTGAGTGGCGGGGATAGCGTTCACTTATCCCCGGCTCTGGTCTGGGTTCATCACCAGTTTCAGGCGGGGCAGGCTGTTGTCCACTGTGGGGACCCCAGGGCCCCTGTGATGTGTCCCATAGGGTGGGCATCCTCAGACTGTGGGGTGTCAGGCTGGGGGAATGGGGATCAGGGAAGGAGAGCTGGCCTCAGAGCCCCTGTCTGGTCGTTTCTTCAACAGGGACCCCCAGGACATCCAGGACCCCCAGGACCTGATGTAAGTGATTGTCTGGAGGTCGTCCAGGGCTCCCATTCTGACCAGGAACTCTGGGGTCCCACGGGGGAAAGCCCAAGGAGTATGGAAGTCCATGGAATGGAGGTGTCCTCCCTTGGGGGTGCCCTGCAGGCTGCTCTAGGCCCCATGTGTCCCAGAGCTCATGCGGCTGTAAAGGGAACACCCAGGGCAGTTAGGTGGAGCTCCTGCGGGTCATGAGCCAGTTCAGAGTCTGACCCTGGAGGAGCCCTGCCTGGGTGTGCCCTGGCCCTGCACCAGGGGTCTTTAGGGGAGGGGTAGTAGTGACCAGCCTGTCCTGGCAAGACAGGAGGCACCTGAGGAGGGAGAACATGCACTGCTCCCACCCCCACCCCGAGGTCTGCAGTGGGGCTGGTGTGGAGGGGCAACTGAACACCCACGTTCTTCCCTGGCAGGAGTGTGAGATTTTGGACATCATCATGAAAATGTGCTGTGAGTACCACTGGCTCTGGGTAGAGGTCTGCATCAGCAAGAACATCCTCCCCCCACCCCCACCCCTTCGACCCATGCCCGGCCCCCAGCATGTAGGAAATGTAGTGATCACACAGGGGGCTACTAGCCACAAGGTCAGCATTGCGAAATCACCAGCCACTCCTCTGGAGAAAGGCAGGGCTTTCTACACCCATGGAAGCCCACTGGGGCAGTTCTACTCTGTCCTATAGAGTCAGTAGGAGTCGGAATCGACTGATGGCAGTGAGTTTGGTTGGGTTGAGTTGAGTTGGGAGGGGAGCAGGGGGAGAGGCCCATGGTCATGCCAAGGGAGTAGGTGCAGAGCCCCCTTCCATTCCAGTGGGGTCAGAGCTGTAACATTACTGTGCACAGCCTGAGTAGCCTGCTCAGACCCCCTGAACATCAGGGAAGTCCCCACAGGGCCAGGGCAGTCCAGGCCGACCTGGGACGTGACCTAGAGGGCTCAGTTTCCCCGACTGTGACAACTGTAGTGTCATGTGCTCTCTTTCCTCTCTTCCCTAGCTTGCTGTGGTGAGTAGTACACCCTGACCCACTGGGAAACTCCTCGGGGTTTTTTCCTTTTAAGTGCAAGAGCCACGGTAGGTGAGGGGGATGTTGGCTCACGCGTCTCAGTAGGTGTTCCACCAGCATGGCAGCCGATGCCCACCCCGCATCCACGAACCCATCCACCCACTCACACTCACCCGCTTGCCTATCCGCTCACCCACTTCCCTGACAACCCACGAACTCCCTCACTCACCCGCCCATCTGTCTACCCACCTGCCTAACCCCCTACCCAATCTCACCCAGGAGTGTCCCCACGCTCACAGGTCCTCCTCCCCAGGAACTCCAGCACCCAGGGACAGCCTGGGGCCCGACATCGGCCTGCTCATGGGCTCCTGGCCGGGCCCTGGGGGACAGGCTGCAGCAGAGCCTGATCAAAGCCTCCCCTGGAGCAGGGGACATGCTTGGGTGTATGGGGAACTGGGCCACAGTGTTGGGGGAGGGTGGGCGCTGCTCCTGTTCAAGTGCTGGAGTGGCCAAGGGCTGACCACTGGCCACCTGCCCCACAGAGTGCAAGTGCGGCCCCATCGACATCCTCTTCGTGCTGGACAGCTCTGAGAGCATCGGCCTGCAGAACTTTGAGATTGCCAAGGACTTCATCATCAAGGTCATTGACCGGCTGAGCCGGGATGAGCTGGTCAAGGTAAGGCGGCCAGTGCTGGGCCGGGATGCCCAGGAACATGGACTGGGACAGCCCCATCCTTTCTGGTGTTCAGTGCTGCCCTACACAGCTGGTCGGGGTTGGGGTGGGAGGGCAGGCACACTTAAGGAGTCCTGGGGAAAATAGGGGGTGTTTCTGCAGACTCGAGGCTCTGGGCCACTCCATTTATTGGGGGCTCATACATGTTAGTGTCCTGACCTAGCCTGTCTTTCCCCCCCTCCCCCCCCCCCCCGACCTCAAGGCTGTTATTCCCCATCTGATCCTATTAAGCTGTCCACTGCCACCCCCACCCCACAAGCTGGACCCTAGGGAGTGAGGCCCTGTCTCCGACAGAGTGCCCGAGAGGGGTGGGGGCGCTGCAATTGCTTGGACAGGGGGGCTGGGATATGCGGATATCAGGCAGGGCCGCAGAACTCTGTCCCCCATGGCCATCAGAGACACATGGCATGGTGTGCCCAAACCTTCCCAGATCCACAAGGATGGGAGCCATCAGGGGCACGCATGCGCATGAGCAAGGTGGGGGGCGGGGCGGGGCGCTCTCTCTGACCCTGGCTCATGCCTCCCCTCCCCGCCCCCACGCGACGGTGCAGTTTGAGCCCGGGCAGTCGCACGCGGGCGTGGTGCAGTACAGCCACAACCAGATGCAGGAGCACGTGGACCTGAAGAGCCCCAACATCAGGAACGCCCAGGAGCTGAAGGAGTGAGTCCACTGTTCATGGCTGCCACACCCCGCTGACAGGCCGGGCAGGCGCTGCCCAACCCCAGCCGGGCCCTGATCATCCGCCCCCTCCACACAGAGCCATCAAGAAACTGCAGTGGATGGCGGGGGGGACCTTCACTGGCGAGGCCCTCCAGTACACTCGGGACCGGCTGCTGCCCTCCTCCTCTAATGACCGCATCGCCCTGGTCATCACCGACGGGCGCTCAGACACTCAGAGGGACACCACGCCCCTCAACGTGCTCTGCGGCCCCGACATCCAGGTGGGGAGCCTCTGGGGGGCGGGGGCAAGGCCTGGACCAAGTCAGGGAGGAGGGGTGTGTGTAACCTTGTGTGAGTGTGTCTGGGCCCCAGGAGAGGCTGGACCCAGGTGTGAGCTGCCTTTCCCCGACAGGTGGTCTCTGTGGGCGTCATGGACTTGTTCGGCTCCTCCCCAAGCTCCGACCAGCTGAACGTCATCGCCTGCCAAGGCGCGTCGGCCCAGCGACGGCCCAGCATCTCACTCGTCAAGGATAACTATGCGGAGCTGCTGGAAGACAACTTCCTGAAGAACGTGACGGCAGAGATCTGCATCGGTGGGCACCTGGGTGGTGGTGGGTGGGTGGGTGCCTGAGCTAGCCTGACTGTGCTGGGAAATGGCACCACGTGATAGCATCCAGGGCCACCCACCGCAGTCGACCAGCACGCTGAGCCTAGGCCATGAGTCAGACACGTGGGCGTGAGAACGGGCTTCTCCTCTGGAGAGACAGGTGTCTGTCTAGAAACCTCCCTGAGAATGCAGATGTTCCCTGAGCTATGGGTCTGCTCCATGTCCCCACCCTCAATCCCAGGCCACACATGCATACCCAGACCAAAGTGTGTAACAGGCAACCTGGGCCTGCACTTGCTCAGAGACACGTGTGCCCACACTTACAGTGGCCACCCAGGGTCAGGGCAGGCACTCTACCTGAGTGTCACTGGAGACAGCAGGGCCCTAGGGACGGCCCCCCTGGACATCTGTCCTGAGAGCGGTGGGCCACTCATTGGTGCTGTATACCTTTCAGGACACCTTTCCCCTGGCGAGTCTCGGTGTCTCCGTACATGGACAGGACCAGGCTCTGCTCCATGCACCTCAGTGGGCATAGTTCTGTCTCCTCCAGAGGCCGTCTTTGCTAAAGGGTCTCTGAGCAGGTGACAGCCCATCATCCCAAAATATGCTATTCGTCGAGAGACAGGTTGCCCCGAGCATGAGAGTCACTTGTGAACATGTCACCTCTGTGCCCCACCTGGAAATGTCCTAGCATTGGTGACCCTAAGGGAGGGAGTGACAGGCAGATCACAGGCTCACATCACATGGTGTTTTTCTCTCACAGATAAGAAGTGTCCAGATTACACCTGCCCAAGTAAGTATCCCAAGTCAGGACGGCTGGAGTGGGCCTACTGGCAGGTGCCCCTGCTGAGGGAGGGGTGGGTCTAGCCTGGGTAGGTTTGGGGCATAACAACCTGGGTCAACCTGTGACTGGGGCCAGGTCTGGCCGGTCCACTGTAGCTCAGAGTCCCCATGATTGGGGTACAGTCCCATGGCCACACTAATGGCTGCCTCCCCGACAGTCACCTTCTCCTTCCCGACCGACATCGCCATCCTGCTGGACGGCTCGGCCAGCGTGGGCAGCCGCAACTTTGAGACCACCAAGCACTTCGCCAAGCGCCTGGCCGAGCGCTTCCTGACTGCCAAGACCAAGGACCCGGCACATGATGTGCGCGTGTCTGTGATGCAGTACAGCGGCACAGGCCAGCAGAGGCCCACGCGCTCGGCGCTCCAGTTCCTGCAGAACTACACCGTGGTGGCCAACAGCGTTGACAGCATGGCCTTCCTCAACGATGCCACCGACGTCACCGATGCCCTGCGCTATGTCACCCGCTTCTACCGGGAGGCCTCGTCGGGCGCCGCCAAGAAGCGACTGCTGCTGTTTTCCGATGGCAACTCGCAGGGCGTCACCGAGGCCGCCATCGAGAAGGCCGTGAAGGAGGCCCAGGGTGTGGGCATCGAGATCTTCGTGGTGGTGGTGGGCCACCAGGTCAACGAGCCCCACATCCGCGTGCTGGCCACTGGCAAGACGACCGACTACATCGTGGCCGATGGGGAGCGGCACCTGTTCCGCATACCCAGCTACCAGGCCCTGCTGCGGGGTGTCTTCTACCAGACCGTGTCCAGGAAGGTGGCACAGGGCTAGCGCCCCTGCCACCACCGGCTCCCTTCCCGGTCTTCCCCGCCCCTCAGCACGACAGCAGTCAGAGACGTGATGTGAATGTTCCCCACCCACCCCATTCGATTGTCAAAAGTATGCACAGCCACACCACGACAGGATGTGTCCTGCATAACTGGCCCTCCTACTCCCTGCTGTGCTCACCCCTCTCCTCCCAACCGGGACCCACGCCAGCCTCCCTGTCCCCCCCAACCCCCCGGAGATCAGAGGTGCCCCAAACACCACTCCCATCTCCTTTCTACTCCACTGACTGGTCTCAGTCAGAAGCTCCCAAAGCCTCCCCCTTAAAAAAATTTTTTTTGTCTTGTTTTTTTTTTAACTTCTGGAAGGTAGGTCGCACCCGGCCCTCTGGTCTCCTCGTGGCTCAGTGTTCCTCCGCTGGCCCACCCTGAGCCTTCACTTAACCTTTCATTTCCACGCCGGGCAGATTGTACGCCTTGTTCCACATGAGCCGTTGGGGTGATTCTCTTGTGGGAGGAACCAAAATGGAGAGGGTTCTTGTTCAACCAGAAATCTCAATGCCTCGATACCATCACGAGCCCTCGCCCCCAACAGACCCTGGACCTGGGCTCCCTCAGCCCCTGCAGAGCTCCACAGCTCGGAGCGAGATCAGAGAGGAGAGTGAAGCTGGTGCCTGGTTTGTGTGCGTCCTCTCCGCTTCTGACACTAAAGGTGCTACCTTGCTGGGGGGGGTGCTTCCTTCCTCCGGTCATACTCTCAAACCCGGGCCCTGACTGGGCGCATATCCTCAGTCGTGAGCCGGGTGTTTTCACTAAAAAGGCATCCCTAACTTTTTCCTTCAAGTGGTGATCTGTTCTATATTTTAGGGAAGATCCTCTTGATAGGTTGGTTTTCTTTTGACTCCTTCCCATGTTTTTCCTCAACCATGTCCATGTCAACACTTCTCCCAAATAAAGCCTTTCCACCTCCTCTCTGAAGTTACTGTTCTCCTAAAACCCCACCCGTGGCCGCGCCTCACACCCTGTTGAGTGTTTCCCCACTCATAGGCCCCCGACGGGGCGGAGCAGAGCCATCCTGTAGGCCTTCCTTCCCTGGAATCATGACCGAAGCCGCTGGGCAGGGCTTCCTCCTGCGCAGCCCCTGGGTGGGTGCAAACACACGCTGCCATGAGGAAATGCGGAGGTGGTGGGTGGTCTCCAGAAACCTGCTCCTTTCAGTCCCAGGACCAGAAGGCTTTGCAGTTGCTGCTTGCTGTCCACACAGCTGCCCACCCGTATTCCTTATCCGTGTCGTGGAGAACGGGGCCAGCAACGTGAAGACCACACCTGTAGGGGGGAGAGTTGGCGGGAAGTCCCTGACAGCTCGTGCTGCAGAATCAGAAGTGGATTCGGTCTTGAAGGGTTGGGGCAAACAACCAGAGCAACAAGATGAAAAGCTCAAGCGAACAGTGCCAAGCTCTCAGTCACATTTACCCTCAGGAACTCTGGGCAACAAGATGAAAAGCTCAAGCGAACAGTGCCAAGCTCTCAGTCACATTTACCCTCAGGAACTCTGGGCAACAAGATGAAAAGCTCAAGCGAACGGTGCCAAGCTCTCAGTCACATTTACCCTCAGGAACTCTGGAAAGGCCACCGGATCCAACAGGGCTCCGCAAGAAGAAGTTCTGGAGAATTCGACAGTGAAGCTTGAGACAGCCCCTGGCCAGGGAAGGCTGGTGTGGAAGGGAGGAGGGCTATGGAGAAGCAGAATTTAGCTCAATTCCCAACGGAGGAAACACCAAGTGTCTTAGTTTCTTCACGTGGCTGTGACCAAAGTGCCACGAATGAGTAGCTTTAGGGAGTGGAAGTGTATTTCCCAAAGTTCAGGATGATAGGAGTCTGACCTCGGGCACAGACTCTTGGGAAAGGCTTTCTCTTCGTCAGTTCTTTGCCTCTTTCTGCTTCGATTCCGCGGATCTGCGATGATGATCATGTGACATTTGTCTTCCACTATTTGTCGTTTCTTGTCTCTGTGTCCGATCTGCCTTTTTTTTAATAACTCAGAATCGATTCACTTCAAGGCACACCCTATCCTGATAGTCCTGCATTAAAATAACAAACCCTGTTCCAAATGGGATCCTATTCATCCAGTAAAGGAAGGAGCATTCCAACGCCTTTCCTCCTTTCTCCCCAACAGTTCTGTTGGCATATAACTCACGTACCATTCAATAATTCAACCGCATCCAGAAGGGTTGTGGAATCATCACCACAATTGGTGTGAGAACATTGCTTCATTCTCACACTCATCGCCATTTCCTCCAGTTACTGTCTCTGTACAGTTACCCATCCTGGACTTCATGTACAGAAGACATTACAAACAGAGCTAACAAGAATAATAAAGTAAAACATGAAAAACCTCAATTGAAAAGAAAGCAGACATTAAAAACGAGTACAGATTTGAATGGATCATAAGGAACGCCAAATGATAGGGCGCTAACTTGTAACCTATCTGCATCGGCAACAGTCCATTTTGCTCTGCGTTCTGCATGTCAGCAAGGTTATTCACATGCCTGGTCCATGGTCAGCGGGAATTCTCCGCGGTCTTAACCCACATGTATTCCTCCTTCACTTTTTTAAAATCCAGAAACAGCTTTAAAGGGAGATCAAATGATAAGATAACACATTTTGACCAAACGACATCAGCCATAACCGACTTCACAATGCTCTCTGTCTGACAACTGGCTATTCACATTCCTCAATGATGATTGGAGGTGATTCACTGGAAGCTAAATCCCTGTGTGGAGCCTGCAAATGGATTTTGGGCTTCCACTGACCCCCTTAGCCTTCTACGAACCAGGTGTTCACAACTTCAGCTGTGCTGCCATTCCCTCCTTCAGATTTGGATGATATTATTTCCAGTCATTGTACCACACAGGCTGGTGCGCTTCTTACATGCAGACTTAGTTGGCACCTCATATAGATGGCTGATTATTTGAAAACAAGCCTTTAAGACCCCAGATGCTATTCTTTCTGATAGTCGGGCACCATCTAGTTTCTTCACCACACTTTGCTATATCACTTGTATTTTCAGAGATCTCTTCCTGAGGTCAAGAATCAATCAGGGCCATGTCATAAGAACTCATTGTTCTTCAGTTGGGGGTAGAATTAAGTCCGACACATATTTTTTGTGGGCACAATTCAATAGGCAGCCCTGAAGGCTTACTGGGGCATGCCTTGGACTGCTAACGGCTGGGTGAGTAATGTGAAGCCATCAGAAGTCCCTGAGGGAGAAGATGAAATTATCTGCTCCTATAAAGACTTAAAGCCGCAGAAACCCATAGGGGTAGTTCTATAGGGTTCCTAGGAGTTGAGATCTACTCGGTGGCAGTAATACTTAATCATGAGAAACACAGTCTTGAGGGCTCATGTCTATGAACCTCACAAGGATGTTGGGGGCATTGTGTGATTGGGTCCACACAAGCTGGGCTGTTCAAGAAGAAGGGAGGAGAGCGAGACCTCAGAAGGGCACTCTTCAGTAACAGCGGCCATGAGAAGGAAACATGACTTCCATGTGGCCCTTACATGAGGATGACAAGCAAGCATCATTGAGGTGGAACTGCCCTCTGGCTGAAAGTGTGCCTGGCTGCCCAAGGGGGTGGGGGACATGGGAAGAGACATCCATCCCTTACTTGAATGGCCCAGAAGTCATGGCCACATGTCATGAAAAAACTACAAGCACACCAGCCACCAAGCCATGACTGCATAGGGACCATGCCATTTAGATCCTTTCTGTTTCATGCAGAGGATGGCTGCATCCATATAGGAATAGAGGGAGAAAGAGACAGAAGGTCAGAGAGATGAATGAACGAAATTGATACAATATGAACATGCTCTCTACAGTCCCCAGGGTGTGTGATTCACTATCATGGCCTTTCTGCCCCTCGGTGATGTCACACACAGAAGCTATAAAACAAGACAGATGCTAGCAGTGAAGAAGTTGTAAGTTTTAATTCACATAGTCACCATGCATGGGCCTTTGCTTTGTAGTAGATTCAAACAGTTCACAAGCCACTTCATGTGACATCACCTTCTGCAACACACACCAGGCTTGGGGACATGACTCCCTGCAGCCACTTAGTGGCTTTGGCATGTGGAACAGCTGCCCTGGACCACCAGCCATAGCAGAGTTGAGCCTGACCCTTCCCACATCCCAAGCCTTGCTCCATGACATACAGAGCTGGTCTCCTTATTCCAGTGACCCTAATATAAAATGGGTTAACAGCACCATAGACCACCTATGCGCATAGCACCACGCAGGGATGCTCATAGGGCCACCATCACATCGTGCATTGGCTAAGTGTCTTCACTTCTCAATTTTGAGCCAAGGCAGCTCGGACATGTTCATACAGTCAGCATCCCCTGATCCGACAGGACTGGACCATCTGAGGACACCAGGCCATACCTGATCTTGTGTGTTGCCATCTCCCATCTCCTCTCCCAAGACACTGGCCCCCTCACCAGCCAAACAGTCCACTGACAATGGGATCCAAAGACAGAGGACTCATCACCCAGAATAAGATCTGGTCTCCCTTGGATTAGCCCCTCACAGACTCACAGCCTTGGGTCGAGCCATCCTCTATCCCTCCCATCTGGCTTCTGCTCTCCACAAAGTTGGAAGCCCTGCTCCAACCCCTGTTACTCTAAAGCAGACCCAAGTCTTTAGGACCTTGGGTTGCATCTCCCCAGTCCTAGCCGTGCGCATGTCAGGGTCACACTAGGAAAGCAAAGCATAAGAAGGGATAATGATATGACAATGCCCAGCCTCCTGGCTCCTCAGGAAGACCCCAGAGTTCCTGAAGCAGACCCACTAATGCGCTTACAATATGCATGAACCGCAAAGCAAAAGACATCAGCTCAAAAGGAGCGCACCAAGTGTGATTCTATTTACAGGAAGTTCAAGAATAGGAAGCACTAATGAATGGTGGTGGGGGGGAATCAGAGCAGCGGTCATTTCCGTGAATGGGGATTGACAGCAGGGACCCCAAAGAACATCCTTGAGCAACAGAAATGTTGTCTCCCTTGAGGGCAATGCCGCTAACTCACTCTTCCCAGGGGTAGAGCAGTATTGTCACATTATCTACAGTCAACTTGAGGAAAGGGGTGGAGTCTAGCCTGTCAGTCACATCAGAGACAATGAAGCCTTGGTGTAGGCAGGGCCTTCTCCTGAGTATTCTGAGAACTCCTGCCTTCCTCCCTGGAAGGAGAACACACACACTCTCCCTGTGAGACATTCCTGTTGACAAGCCACATAGAGCCACGCTGATAGAGCCAGAGCCCTGGAGCTGGAGGAGCCACATGGAGACCCACACCAGCACTGAGATGCTTCCACCACCACTGGATCCGCAAGACCTCCCACCCACTGGCCTGTGATCTTTCTGGATTAGGAGTCATTGAATGTCTTGCATGTGTCTGAAGAGGAATTTATAGACTGGAATCGGATGTGTGGGCTAATATCAGACTTATGGACTTGATCTGGAATGGGTTGGGCTGTTTTCTTAATATACAACTGCTCTTTTATATAAAGCTCTTTTTTATACACATATGAGTGTCTATGAATTTGTTGCTCTAGTCATCTCGGACTAGCACAAGCATACTATGCTTTCATGTTGAGAGGCCCCCATGATTGAATCCCATCCTCCTGCACACACCCTGTCATCCCCTCCCTTTGAGTGCAAATATGATGGGATGTCAATATGACTCCGCTATCTTATATGTCACAAAGGACTTTGCAGATCTAATTAAGGTCCCTAATTAGTTGACTTTGAGTTGACCAAATGGAGTCACGCTGAGTAGGTGACTTACCTAATCAGGTAATCCCTTAAAAGAAATGAGGATGATTTGAAGCCAAAAGAAATTGATCCTACTGACTTTGAGGGGAAAAAAAATGACTGTTCTGTGAACTGCATGTGCTATAATGGGGAGAGGAGGCACACAGCCTCCAGGAGCTGTGAGTGGTCCCTGCCTAACCACTGGCAAAGTAATAGAGACCAACTGTATTTGTCTGGGCACTTTAGAGAAACAAATTCATAGAAACTCCTGTATAAGAGAGAGTTTTATATAAAGGTTACGTGCACATAAAGAAAACATCCCAACCCAGTGCTGCCCAAACCCACAACTCCAACATTTACCCATTAACCCATATGTCCAACATCAATCCACTAAGTCCTCCTCCATCTCACAAAGAAGGCGCAATGATGCCGACTTCAGGAGGAAAGCCGAATTTGTGAGTGTGTCAGCATCTCAGCGCTGGCAGGGGTCTCCACATGGCTGCTCCAGCACCAAGGGCCGCATCGGGGTAGGTCCGTGTGGCTTCTTTTTGAGGATTTCTTGCAGGAAGTGAGCCTTGCCAGCTGAAGCAGGGAACTGGCTAAGACAGCTGCACCCTGGTCCGACCATCACAAAACAAGCGGCCCGAGAACTAGAAAGGGGAGGCTCACCGAGCTATTGATCCCTCCGCCCTTCAATTAACCCCACATGTGTTTATCAGCCAGGTTGGCACAATAAACTAACTCCCTCGCCAACATTCGGGTTGCCAACCAACGCATGAAAAGATGCTGGGCATCTTTCACCATAGGCAGACGAAATGAAAGCTACCACGAGATACACTTCCCTTCCAGCAGGAGGACTAAGATGAAAACAAACAAAAGAACAAAAAAAAAAAAACAACTAAAGAAAACAAACTGATGAGGAGGATGTGGGGAAATGGGAAGTCTTGTTAATGCAAAACAGTACACAGAAAATAATCAACAGTGTAACCGTTTCTCGAATTAATAAACAAAACTACCATAAAACCCAAACAACCAACCCACTGCCATCAAGTTTGTTTTGACTCACAGAGACCCTGTAGACCCTAGAGAACACAGGAAAACTACTCTTCAGGATTTCTGAGACCATAATCTGTACAGGAGTAGAAAGCCTCATCTTCCTGTGCGGGGGCTGGTGGATTTGAACTGCCAGCCTTGTGGCTAGCAGCCCAATACCTAGGCCACAGTACCACCAAGTATCCGCAGACATAACCCACTGCCAAGTAGGTACAAGCCAAGCTCACTGTCAGCGTGCCCATGCTGACTCCTAGAGACCCTCTAGAACAGAGAGGAACCGCCCCTGTGGGTTTCCAAGATTGTAACTCTTTACGGGAGTAAAAAGCCCCATCTTTCTCCCAAAGGACAGCTGGTGGTTTCAAGCTGCTGACCTTGCGGTGAAAAGACCAACAAATAATCACTACACCACCAGAGCTCCTTCACATCTATATGAGGGGATTCAAAAATGGATGCGAAAATGGAATTAAAAGATAATGGAATTTTCCTAAACCTTTTAAAGTTCCTTCTTCTGCCTGAGTCTTAAACACAATGGCACAGTCAGACACAATGCGCACACCAGTGCTCACTGCAGCGCCCTTCCCAGTGGCCAAGAGGTGAGAACAACCAGGGGTCTATCAGGAGACGACTGGGTAAATAGAATGTGGTACCTGTGCACAACGGAATACCAAAGACAAGGGAAGCCCGGTCCATGGAAAAATCTTATTTTATTTTCCATGGCATATCCCTCGCCCTTCTCCCCTGCCACACCCGTCCTTCTGGAACTGGGCAACTCTTTGCCCAGCTTATGTGCACCCCTCGGTTTTACACAGGGCACACCTCTTTCCACACTTCTTCCCTTTCCTCTCAGGGTTCCAGAGACCACCTGCCGCGCTCAGCAGAGCACAGTCACCCTGCCAAGTCTCTGGGCAGCAGCCCGGTGTCAGCAGAACAACAGCCTGCTACAATGCCCGACCCCAGCACTGTCATTCCCAACCCCACCTTGAGCTCCACTGTGCTCTCTGGATGGCAGGGGTGGGGGACCCTGAAATCATCCACACCAGCGAACAGCGCATGCCTCCCCAAAGAGAAGCAGTTGTCGACCGAATCTAGCAGGCTGGTTTTTAAGTGGAGAGTTTTGTATGGCCCGTGAACGATGCTATGAATATCCAAGGGACCTTTTGCTTTATGGCCTGGGCCACTTCCTCCTTGGTCTCCTCCTTGTTCCAAGTGGGAAGATTCCCGGCTATGCTCAGAGGGGTCGGGGAGCCCACAATGGGCGACACAATCCTGCTCCTCTTTGGACTGGCCACATCTGGACTCTGTCACCCTCCATAGCCAGGGTCTGCAGAGGACACTGGTGGTGCCCCTTGTCCATTCTAAATTTCCTTTCCCCGGCATCTTTTGCAATGGCAGTCGGAGATGCGCTTGGGGAGTTGCCAGCCCCCTGGAACCCTCGTGCTCTCGGGGAGAGCCTGTCTAGTTGGCATCCCGCTTAGTGCATTCCAGCCGCCTCTCCACCCACTGTCCCAGACTCCGTGTGCATTGGCCAAGTTCACACTCTGTTTGCTGCCTTTGCACATTTAGGTTGGATCCAGATTGTAACTCTCAAGTCTCTCAGACCACACCTCTGCCTGGGAAGAGAATGGAATAGAATGTCAAGTGCAAGGGTTGCCATGCCTCCCCAGGGCTGCTGGCCCGCTTCCCATCCTGCATCAGCTACCGGACCTGCCGTCAGCAGCAGAAGGATGATGCCTCTGTGCATTTCCACCCTTGCAGAGGAAAAGGCTGCTGTGCTCTCTCCTCTGCTTCCTTCCCCCTCCCCCGCCCCCTCCCTTCTCTCTCCCCTTCTCCCTCTCCTCCTCCTCTTCAGCTCCTCCCCCTTCTCCACATTTGCTCCTTCTCTTTCTTAGTATTTCTTCAGTGGTTGCCTGTTCATGCCTTTTGCTCATCCACCAACTGAAAAAGCCACCAACACATCCTGTGTTGGCTGAGAGTGTTGATCTCACTGACCGCGCTGGGAGAGGCTGCCGAGAAGTCAGAACAAGCTGCACCTGAGCAGGAGTGTCCTCCTCAAGTTTTGAGGAACTGCTTCAAAATAGCCCATTATCTTGAAAACTGCCATTGTACTTTGCCCTCAACTTTCTGAGACTCAGACTCCTGGCCAGGGAACCCAAGACCATTGGCCCCAGTATGCATCCTTATGCTTGAGTGCCCTATGAGGGGTTCAGAGGACCAGGACCCACCAGGGTGTGTTAGGTAGCTAGCATAGGGACTGGGGAGTTCGTTACGTATGCTCAGAGGTTCCAGCTTCTGGCCAGGAAGGAGTGGTACACCTAGGTGGGTGTTACAGCTGGATTGGCCCATCTAAGCCAGGTGAATTTGATTCAGCCAATGGGTTCGACCAGTATTATCAACCATGCCTCCCAACAGGGCCCTGAAAAGACCAAAGGTTTTTGCTCTGGGCTTGCTTTTCCCAGTGGCTGCTACACAATGTAGCACAGCCGGATTGTGGTCCGGAGCAGCCAGACGGCAGTCCCGCAACTGTGCCGCGGACTCTGTCTGGCTAGTGGTCCATTTGCTGCAGAACCTGAGACTGCTTCTATTCTCTATAAACCCACTGGGATCACAAACCAGGCTGTGGCATGAGTTCTTTCTCGCTCAGAGCCAAGGACAGAGGTACATCTCTCCCCTGACATATCTAACAGGTGCACAGCCCCAGATCTAGTCATGCCTAGAGGCATAACTTCAAGCCTAGGCCTGTCTGAGAGACACCTCCACCAGCTGGCTGAGACCCTGGCAGAGGTGGAGGTGGGCCCTGGAGGACCATGTCCTTCCAGGTGACCTGACACCCAGGGGTCAAGCTTGCTCCTCCCACACGTTCCAGTGTGTGATCTTGACAGTTATCATCTGATGGGTTAGTCATTTCATAATCACACCCCACCCCTAACAGAGAGAGAGAGAGATCAACCAAATAACCCAGAGCCTAGTACACAGTAAACACATAGCAAGTGCTCCTGGTACCCTTGGTCCCAGCCCCAGAACCAATCTGCCCCACCCACCAGCCACCCAAGCCTTCTGAACAGGAACCCCAAATTTACAGGTGAGACCCCAGAAGCAAGTTTCCAGCCTTCCTTCTGTGGCTTGGGGTTTCCTCAAAGGACTCAACCCTATAATTAAGAAGCCCCTGCTCCCAAGACCCTTCTCAGGCAGGGTTCTTCAGGGCCCAGTCACAGAGAGCTCAGGCCACCACCACACTGTCCCTCGTGGAAGGGTCAAGGTGGGTCCTGGTCCAGGCACCCGGCAGCTCCGGCCAGCATAATTAGTTCATGATAGAAAGTTCTCTCTTACACACATGTGAGTGTCTCTGGATTTGTCTCTCTAGTCAACCTGGTCTAACGCAGCCTGTGATTGATGGTTTCCTGCTCCTCAGATCCTGATTGCGGATGATGTCATTTTGAAATGTACAGAAAAAAAATACTTGGCCGAAACAACAGGATGGATACACCCCTATCCCAGGCCACCCTCCTCCAGACTCATGTCCTCCAAAGTAGGATGCTGCCCCAGAAAAGGGACCGGGTGAGGGACACCTGCAAAGACCTGCAGTTCCAGGGGCTAGTCGTCACAGGACACACGTCCAGTGGCAGCCAAGCCACGATGAGTTGTGGAATGCCGTTGCCTTTATGACGCACTGAAGGAGAGGCAGTGCTTTGTGGTGCCAACCAAAAGGTTGGAGGCTCAAGCCTACTCAAGGTGCCTCTGGAGACAGACCTGGTTATCTGATTCCAAAGAAGGTCACAGCCGTGAAAAGCCTATGGAGTGGGAGCACCCCCAGGATCTGCATGGGGTGGAATCTACTAGCCAGCAGCTGACATCCAGCGCGTAGACTCCGAGGAGCCCCACACTCACAGCCATCGAGTCACTGCTGACTCACTGTGACCCTGTAGAACAGGGCAGACTACCCATGTGAGTTTCTGAGACTGGAGCGCCTTGTGCAGCAGAAAGCCCAGATTTTCTCCCGAGATGCGACCGGTGCTTTTGAACTGCTGACCATGCGGTGTATTCACTATGTCACAGGGCTCCTAATTAGGAGTGCCTGGGTTGTACAAAT
The DNA here is from genome assembly GCF_050624435.1 of Tenrec ecaudatus. NCBI lineage: Eukaryota > Metazoa > Chordata > Mammalia > Afrosoricida > Tenrecidae > Tenrec > Tenrec ecaudatus. Next base: position 206,831,666 of record NC_134531.1, on the reverse strand, counting down.
AGTGAACTTGCTTGACTGCGAAACAAAAGCATTAGAAGTCCAAGTGCACCAAGAGGTGCCTCAGAAGAAAGGCCTGGTGCCCCCAGAAGAATTCACTTCAGAGGACAGCACTGAAGTGACAGCTCAGAGAGAGGGGGCATGTCTGATCAGAGCACACAGGTGCAAGTGATGGGGAGGGAGCGCGAGTGGATCACATTCTAGCCTTCCATGCCCTGAGGACGATATTCCTGCTCAGAGCAGCCAAATGCACAGGGAGGACCATAGGGCCAGCCCCACCACAAGACAAGATCTCCCTCACTGACCCATAAGCAAATGTGGTGAAGAAAGCTGATGGTACCTGGCTATCAAAAGGTTTAATGTCTGGGATCTTAAAGACTTGAAGAAAAACAAGCAGTCATCTAGCTGAGAAGCAACAAAGTCCACAAGGAAGAAGCACACCAGTCTATGTGATCACAAGCTGTTGATAGGATCAGGTATCAGGCATCAAAAAACAAAAAAAAATCATATATCATTGTGAATGAGAGGGAGTTCAGAGTGGAGACCCAAAGCCCATCTGTAGGCAACTGGACATCCCCTTACAAAGTAACAAGGAAGAGATGAGCCAGTCAGGGCCAGTATAGCACCGATGAAACATACAATTTTCCTCTACTTCTTTAATGCTTACTCTCCCCCGCTATCATGACCCTAATTCTACCTTACAAATTTGGCTAGACCAGAGCATGTACACTGGTACAGATAAGAGTTGGAAACACAGGGAATCCAGGACAGACAAACCCCTCAGGACCAATATTGAGGGTAGTCATTACCAGGAGGGTAAGGGGAAAATGGGGGGAGATAAGGGGAACCGATCACAATGACCTATCTATAACCCCCTCCCAGGGGTATAGACAACAGAAAAGTAGGTGAAGGGAGACATCTGTCAGTGTAAGACATGAAATAATAATAATAAAAATTTATAAATTATCAAAGGTTCATGAGGGAGGGAGGGGGAAATGAGGAGCTGATATCAAGGGCTCAAGCAGAAAGAAAATGCTTTGAAAATGATGATGGCAACATACGTATAAATGTGCTTGAAACAATGGTTGAACGTATGGATTATGATAAGAGTTGTACGAGCCCCAAATAAAATGATTTAAAAAGAAAGGCCTGGTGATCTACTTCGGAAATACTGGCTGTGTTAGACCAAGTTGACAGAGAAGCAAATCCAGAGACACTCCTATAAGTGTAAGAGAGCTTTATATCAAGAAGTAGAAATACTCATGTATCAGGAAAACATCCCAGCCCAGTGCAAATCAAGTTCATATGTCTAATACTAGTCCATAAGTCCAGTTTTTGTATGGTTATTCTCAATATCGGTCCCAAGGAGTTTATCTGTCCTGGATTCCCTGTGTTTCAGCTCTTATCTGTACCCACGTCCATGCTCTGGTCCAGCCGGATTTGTAAGGCAGAATAAGGGTCCTGATAGTAGCGGGGAGGAAGCATTAAAGAACCAGAGGAAAGTAGTGTTTCATCGGTGCTATACTGCACCCTGCATGAGTCCAATTCTTGTCCATAAACCCCTCTTTCAGACTCACACATGTACAGATAAAAGTGGAGAATGCAGAAAGATCACAGGCCAGTGGATGCTGAGTCTTGTGGATCCAATGGCAGTGGACGCATCACAGGTCTCAGCCACATGACTCGCTCAGGTCTTAGTGTAGCTCCAGCTGGCTTGTCCACAGGCAGAGGAAGGCAGAGACAGAGAGGAAGTTCCCAGAATCCTCACGGGAAGGCCACGCCCACAAGGAGGCATCATCCGGCTGTGACCTGATTGACAGGCTAGACTCTGCCCCAGACTGATTTATCAAGTAGGCCCAAGGCTATGTAACTACCACACTCGCTGTTGAAAACCCTGTGGTGCAGAGCTGCTCTGTACCCATGGTGTTGCCTGATGTTGGAATCGACTTGATAGCAACTAACAGCTACAAAGAGGACAGAAGTTGTCAGTTAGCTCTTGATACCCTGGATGGATTTCAGATATATCAGTGTCCAAGCATCCACAGAAAGGGGTTGTACCCATCACGAAGTGTACCAGGCCAACCTTACCCCACCCCACCCCCCACCCCAGCTAGAGGCCAAGGGAGCGCCCCTGGTATAGTGGGTGATGCACTGAACTGGGCTGCTATCTGCAAGGTCATCAATTCAAACCCACCAGCTTCTCCTTAAGAGAAAGATGAGGCTTTCTGTTCCCCCAAAGAGACACAGCCCAAGAAACCCAAATGGGGCAGCTCTACTCTGCCCTATAGGGTCTCTGTGACTCAAATTCCACTCGATGGCAGCAGCTTTAGTGAGGGCAGACTACCACCACAGGCAGCCAAGTCCCACTCCTCACCAGTCGCTGCCCCAGCCCACAGCCACGAGGGGACCCACAGCATCCAGATATTGTGGGTCTGGCAAGGATTTGCACGGCCCTCCCCCACTTCTCATGCGCACCCAGAGGAGCAGCTGCAAGGTCCAGGGGGCTTCTCTTCTTGGTTTGCCGAAAGCTGCTGGGAAAGAATTGCTGAAACTTGGCCTCTGGGGGAGAATTGATATCTTCAGAGAGTAGTTCCTCTTTATTACTTTTCTGGGGAATTGTTTTGCAGGCAAAAACGAAGGATTGGAAAGTCTTACCACCTGGGCATGGCCTGTAGCCTTAATCCTACCCAGGACCCCACCATCTACCTCACTACCTGGGACCCCACACTCTGTGCCCAAGAACCCATGCTCCTGTCTATGACCCCACCCACACTCCTACTCAGGAGCGAAGGCCTCTCTCCTTTGTCCCAGCCTCCATAGGACTGCCCACCGGTCCCAGAACCCGGGTCCCTGCCCTTCCCTGCCCATCCATCGTCTCCCTCTCCCCCACGACCCCATGGCCCTTCTCTCTGCACACTCACTCTGCATGTTCCTGGAGCCTTTACATCCCAGCTTCCTTATCAACTGGATCCCCCCTGCTTGCTTTTCAAGCAGCGTTTAGTTTTTAGTTATGAAAACTTCAGACCTGCAGAAGAGGAGAGCGCACGGTACGGGGAGCACCCGCGGGCCGCCTCCTCCCCGCGACAGCTGTTACCAGTTGTGGTAGTTGCTGTGATGGTTCTGTAGTTGAAGCGTCTGAGAGCAGATTATGGGCACTATGGTGTTTTACATGTGATTTACATGTAGATGCTGCGGTGTCCCTCAAAAACAAAGACTCCTTTTCTGCATAAGCATACGGACCTCGCGGGCCCTGCCCAATTAAAAATGGCCCCATCGCCTCATCCAATTAATATCCAGGCCACATTCAAATTTCCACAATTTCCCCAAAGTGTGCTTTACGCCAGTTTTTTTTAACTCTAACTTAAAATTGTAAGACTCACCATGCCCCGCTTTTTAAAAAAATTATTTTTGTTCTATATCCCAGACTGGCTAGATGGCAGAAGTACCGTGTTGTAAAATTATTTAAAATAAATGTCCTTTTGTGGGCTTGTGTTACCAATAAAATATAGAGCTAGATTGTTTTTGTATGTGTGTATGGCTTTTGTTAAGTTGCTTTTATTTATTATATTTATTATTATTATTAAAAATCATTTTATTAGGGGCTCTTACAGCTCTTATAATAATCCAAACATCAATTTTATCAAGCTTATTTGTACATATGTTGCCATCATAATTTTCTAAACATTTACTTTCTTTTTGAGCCCTTGGTATCAGCGGCTCATATTTATTTTTAGATCAAGATTTTTTTTTTCTTTTTTGATTTAATTCTTCAAATAGGCAAAACATTGACCTGGTTCAGAAGTCCAAAACTTAAGGGAACTCTAAAGAGGGTCTGTTTCTATAATTGATATCACTAAATTGTATACCTGTAAAGTATGGAATTGGCCACGGTTACATTTTATGTTAGTTACAACAGTGAAACAGGGGAAGTCGTGCATATGAGCCTGCTCCTGCCCCCTGCTTCCTCCGCTCTGCTCCGCTCCCTGCAGACACCTCCTCCATTCATTTCTGGTTCATTCTTTAAGTGTTTCTTTTTGTGATGCCTTTTAATACAAAAGATCGTGCACTATGCCATCTGCATCTGACTTTTTGATTCAGCTACAGGTGCTGGAGATCGCTCCGGAGCAAGCCGTGGTTACAGAGCAGCGCCTCATTGGACATTTGCGTGGTTGCCACTCCTTAGGGCCACAGGGAATTCTCCCACGCACATGTCATTTCCTGCTCTAGCACATGTGCACATGGTCCAGACAAACCAAGAACACATCTGCACCTGTGAACTCTGGCCAATCCCCCTCCATAGGGCTGAGCCGTTTAGCATGCAAACGACCAAGTCCGCAGCCGTCCTTCCCCAGAAGCCATCGCGAGCCCCTTGGGTGTCTGTCCACCTGATGGGAGAAAAATGGCATCTCAGGGCACTGACTTGCGTTTCATTCCTACAAAGGATGCTGGGAGTTTGTGAATGTGCCGGGGGCTCCCAATGCCTCCTCTTCTACGGACAGTCGGTTCCCGCTCTCTCTCACTCACTGTCCTGCTCACCCTTGGCATTTTCCTCCTGCCTACTGGGGACTTTATACAGATAAGAAGCAGCTCCACTTTCAGAACAAGATGTGAACACATGACCCAGTTTGTCCTTGAGATACTGGGATTGGAGGTTGGGTGGGTTTTGCAGGATGTGTTTTGTGTTTTAATGCACTTGAGTTATCAATCATTTTTTCTATTGATGCTGAAACTTGAACACGGTTGACAAAGGAGTTCTCCACTCCAGATCACAAAGCAATTTGCACGTTTCTTCTAGCACTTCCATTATTTCGTTGATTATTTTGAGCTCTCAGGTCCTTTTGGACCTGGACCTGCAGTGAACCGTGTGGCACAGGATCGATTTTGAGTTTTCCACATAACAACTCAAATCATCCCCGAAGTTCATCTCTTCCCCGATTTGAGATGCGGTCTTTATCGTAACTCAAATGCTGTTTATTTTGAACTGCCAACTGCAAGTTTGGAATTTCAAACCCACTGGATGATTCTAGGGAGATAGATGAGGCTATCTGCTCCTGTAAAGACTGACAACCTGAATGGGAGATCGAACTACGTAGGGCAAAACCTCATGGGCTGAGGCTCAAGGTGGAAATGTACTTGCATAGGCTCCTCATCCCCGGTGTCTGGAGGGCTGAGTCACAGAAAATTGATGATGATAATAGTGCATTGGACTCATACCCTGGTGATTGACAATGCTGTACTTCTTTGTTTATATGGGTGTTTGCTTTCCTGCATGTAGCTTGTTATTTTTATGTTTTATTTGTGTGTGTGTGCTTTCTGTTTGTTTGGTTGCTGGTTGACTTATGGCTACTATTGGTGTGATTGGTCTTATAGGATTTTGATTTTGTCATCTACGGCATCAAAGTGAACCTGAGCCATGCAACTCCCATGGACAACCAGATGGAGTCTGGGCTCCCACTTCACTTGAGCCCCAATTCTAGAGCAGTTAGTTCTGATAACATGGCCCGATTCAATACTCACCTTCATGAAAGGATCACTGAAGATAAGGGTGCTACAGCAAAGTGTGAGGAAAGCGGATGGTCCCCAACCATCAATAGGAATAACGTCTGGGGTCTTTATTCAAATAAGCCACCACCTAAGCAAGGAGTCAGCTAAGTCTGCACAGAAGAGGCGCATCAGCTTGTGTGATGCAGGGATGCCCATTACAAAATTCGAATATGGTGGAGGGAAAAGTATCAAGCTAAAATTATGAACACCCAATTTTTAGACTATGGGGGACAGTGAGAGCCCCAAACCAGATTAAGCTGCTGGCAGATCCGCTCTGCCCATAGGCAAATCTCCAACAGCCTTGCTGTCAGGCAGAGACCAGTGAGATCTTGATAAGGCTGGATCCAACTCGATACTCGGCCAGTTGACCGCCCTATAGACCCAACCTGAGTTTGTTCTAGGTGCAACTATCTCTTACTTGTTCCATGACAAAAATGTTTCCCTGGATTTTAAGATATTGATGGGGGTCTTTTCTTTCTTACTGATTATTTGTATTTTATCTTTGTATTATTATTATTTTACCCTTACCACCTTATTTTGATTTTGTTCTTTATTGTTTCTTTGGGTTTCCCAGCGTGTGAATCACAGGCAGAGTGGGTACATAGTGATGATAACGGATGCAAGGGTTGATAGGGGAAGTGGAGAAGGGATGTGGCAGGGAAGGAAAGGGGATTTGGGGAATAAACAATGAAGGGGGGGGAAGAGAGTACTAGAACTGATTGTGATGGCACAACTCATTTTAACGGCAATTTATCCATGAGGGAGGATGTTCTGGAATTGATGTGGGAATAATTGTGCAATTCTTGATATGGTTGAATGGTTGAACTATTGGATTGTATTATATGTAAATTATGTGCCAATAAAATTGTTGGGAAAAAATCCCAAAAGATTGACAATCTCAGAAACCCTGCATAGGATCACTATGGGTCAGAGTCAACTTGCTGACCGTGGAGGCAATGTAGGTAGGTCTCTATTTGTATCTTCGCATCCCCCCACTGATTGATCCGTTCATGCACTGTTGCTAGGTTCTGTTCCTGCCCATAGTGACCCTGTCTGTAACAGAACAGAACACTCCCGTCCTGGGACATCTCACAGTTATTCTTATGTCTGAGCCCGTTCTTGAAGCCATGGTGTCAATCCATCTCACTGGAGGCCATCCTCCTTCCTGCTGCCCTTCCACATCACCCAGTGTGAGCTACTTCTCCAGGGACTGGTCTCTCCTGACAACATGTGCAAAGTACGGGAGATGAAGTCCTGTCCTTGTCTCTAAGGAGCACTCTGGCAGGACTTCCTCCAAGATAGATCCTTGTGTTCTTTTGGCAGTTCATGCTACTTTCAATACTCTGTGTCAGCACCATAATTCTTCAGTCTGCCTCACTCAGCTTTTAGTGGTGGACACTATAATATTTCTAACATCTGCTAGAGATGGTTGCAATCCCCCACCCGATTGCTCAACTTCCTGGAGACTTTCTTTGCTGTTTATTTCTTTCATGTGAACTTTAGAATTATTTTGTCTAGGTCCTGGAGGAGACCCTTTTGGCATTCTTATTTATAAGTGAGCTTAGGGAGACTTGACATCTTTATGATACTGTCCAAGACCATGTACGTCTTTTCATTTGCTTCAGTCTACTCTGCTGCTATTTGGGACAATTTTATGTTCTTCTCCATATATATTTTGCATATCTTTAAAAGTGTATTTTTACTACTGCTGAGTCAGTGTTTCTATGAGTACTGTTTAATTTTATACATCACTTTTACACACTATTACATTACTGCAAGTAGCCCTGGTAGCTCAGTGGTCAAGCAATTGGTTACTAAGCAATAGGGAGTGGTTTGAACCCACTGGCTGCTCTGTGGGAGAGAAATATGTCAGTCTGCTTTTGTAAAGATTTCAACCTGGAAACACCAATAAGGCAGTTCTACTCTGTCTGACAGACACTGCAAATTGGAGCCAATTCATTGGCAATGGGTTTGGTTTGTTTACATTACTCTATTCTCTTATTTTTTAATTTTTTGTGATTAAAAATCATTTTATTGGGGGGCTCTTACAACTCTTTTAACAATCCATACATCAATTGTATCAAGCATAATTTGCACATGTGTTGCCATCATCATTTTCTAAACATTTACTTTCTGTTTGAGCCCTTGGTATCAGCTCCTCTTTTTTCCCCTCACTCCTCTCCTCTAGCACTTTTCACCCCTTGATAAATTATAAATTATTATTATTTTCAAATCTTACACCAACCACTGTCTCCCTTCACCCATGTTTCTGTTGTTCATTCCCCTGGGAGGCAGGATTATATGTTGATCATTGGAATCGGTTCCCCCTTCCTCTCATCACCCCACTTTCTCCATACCCTCCTGGTATCACTACTCCCATTTCTGTTCCTGAGGGGTTTATCTGACCTGGATTCCGTGTATCATGAGCTCTTACATGTACCAATGTATATACTCCTTTCTAGCTAGAACTGAAAGGCAGCACTGGGGTCGTGATAGCCAGGGGGTAATATTGTCTTATTTTTAAAACTAGTTTCTCAGTTGATTATTTTGCTCTTATCAGAACTATAATCTGTAAATAAAGATTTTTTTATTTGTGTGTGTGCACATGTGTGTGTAACTGCATTCAATAATGCCCCTAATATATTTTACCAGCTACCATCCATGTATGTCAGAGTAGAACTGTGTTCCACCCCAGGAAATATATTTTATAAGCTTGTAGAAGAACAAGCCTTTCTTTTATGTGTCCGCATTTAATAAAGTGTCCTCTATTTCCATGTAATAAAAAAAGAACTGTTCTCCATAGTATTTCCAATAACTGATTTTTTCACAAGTAAATTTCCAGGCCTTTCTTCTGAAGGGCCTTTGAGTAGATGCCAACTTTCAAACTATTATCAGCAGAGTATGGTAAGCATTTTCACCTCCCAAAAAATAAGGTGCATAGCGTTCCCAGTCTTTTCTATTGCTTTGTATGTGTGAGAAACCTGGACAAATGAATAAGGAAGACTGCAAGAGAAGCAGTGCATTTGAATTGTGGTGTTGATGACGGATATTGACTAGATCCCAAAGTGCCGGAAGAACAAGCACAGCTACCCTGAAAGAAGCACAGCTGACTGCTCTTTGGAGGCGAGGATAGTGCAGATCCAGTTTCACTATCTGGAGGACATCATGCTTAGTAAAGTGGATCATGAGGAATAAAGAGGAAGGCCCCCAAGGAGATGAACTGCCCCAGTGGCTGCAACAATGAGCTCAAACATAGCAACAATTGTGAGGATGGTGCAGGACTGCCTCCCAACAGTGTCTCATTCTGTTGTGTGAGTTGCGTATCAGCGGAATCAGACAGTGTGTCTCTTACGTGTCTTTCTTATTTGACATAATAATGCTTTGGAGACATACGTCTGGTGTCAGAAGTTAGGTGATAGTTTTTTTAATTGCTGAGTATAACAGCATGATATTATATGGATGGGCCACCATTTGATTAAACTTGCCAAATTAATAGTGACTGAAATTGTTTCCTGGTCTTGGCTATTAAACACTGCTATAGATTTCTACAGAAAAGTTTAGACATATACATATTTTCTTTCCCTGGGATAGACACATAAGCAAGGATTTGATGGGCTATGTAATACCTGTGTGCCCAGCTTGCTATTTGTTTCATGGCATCGAGTCAATTTGGACTCAGCAAGCCAACATAACAAATTAGAGTTGAATCAAGATGGCGTCCAGGTAGAATCACCTGCTTGTCACTCCTATTGCCAAACCACAAAATTCAGAGGTAAGAAGGCCAATACTGGAAGGCTGGGTGCTAAAAGCAGACTCACTGCTCTAGGGTCTGGTTCAGACTGCCACCCCCACCTTTTGATTTTCACCCATGAGGTGATTTGAGAACTCACTGAAATGCTCTAAGTTCACTGCATCTGCCTGTGGGCTCCACTAACCCCACACCAGATCCAGCAGACGGTGTATGCCACCCCTTGCTGCACCCTAGTCCCACACCGAGCTGTAATTTCCCCAGACTGCTGCCTAAAAAGTGGTCATAAACCCAGGCTCACAGAGAGGCTCTGAGAGCTGGCCACAAGACCTCTGCTAGTTGCCCCACAGCTGCAGTCTGGGGCTGTTCAACTCCCCCCCACCGAACAAGGAAAGGAGGGGCTACATCGGCCATCCCCTTCCCCCATCTCCCCAACTCCACACCTGCCAGTGTGGGTAACAATCGGTAATTAAACAAGAATGTGCAGTAATTGAAGAGTCACTGGGATCTTTACCTGCTATAGAACACAGTACCACAGAGCATAACCAGATAAAGGCCGGCAGTTGGGGACAAATTCAGATCCAGTTGGCCCCAAACCCTCTCTGATAAGGTAGTCTCCCCTGCCTTGGGGGACAGCCCAATACCAGGGCACCCCATTAGCCTATTATAAAAAGGGGAAACATTTTTTTCTTTGTAAAAAGACTTTAAATTCCAGGCTGTGGTCCTTTCTGTAGTTTCGAATGTAAGCCTGCAGAACTCTGTCCATTAGCATCCATTTACATTACAAGGTAGCCAGCTAAACTCCAGAGCACGGCCTAGCACCCTGCCTACATAGCAGTCTGACCACCACAGTAGACCACAGGAAGCCCTAAAAAACACTCTTAACAGTCACAATGAGAGAGCTCAGGTCCCTTGGTGTCCAAGAAACAAGGTGCCCAGTTCTTCAAAAATGACCTGCAAACAGCAATATACTGCAACACCCTCAACAAGAAAACAAGAAAGACAAAACACAGCAGAGCTAGTGATGCTCAGAGAAGAATCAGACATGGATCTTCCACAAAAAGAAATCTTCAGAAGGCTGCTTGGAGTAATATAGGAGATGAGGAAGGCAATTCAAAATAAGGACAAATTATAGAGGGGATGAAGTCCACACACTAAATGGAAATACAAGAGCTAAGGAATGAGATAACAAAAGCAAAACACAAGATCACGTATCTCATGAACAGACTAGAAGAGGCAGAGAGTCATACAGGCAGAGAAGCATCTTGAGGACAATCAGGCAGACTTTAAAAATGGGAAAGACAGTCAAACAAGATAATCAAAGAGGTGGAAGAAAACCGGAGATCAATGACAGATGCTATGAATAGGAACAATTTTCAAATAATTGTCTACCAGAACAAGACACAGGAAGAAGTCAACAGGTAAACTAGAGAGGGAATTTCTGGAAACAAACTTCCCCATCTTAAATAATGAGACTCAGACACTCATACAGGAATCAGAGAGGACACCAATTAGACTAAACCCTAGGAAGAACTTAGCAAGGCATATAATAGCTAAATTATTAAACTTCAAGCAAAAAGAGAAAAATTTAAGAGCAGCGAGAGAAAATGAAAAGGCAGTCACATACAATGGTGCTCAGATAAGAATATTCTCAGACCTATCAGCATAAACCATGAAGAGGAGGAGAGAATGGAGTAACATCTTCCAAAAGCTGAAAGAAAAAACAAACGCCTGCCTGAGAATTTCTCTACCCCGCCAAATTATCTATTAAGGTAGACAGCAAGGTAAGAGTCTTCCAGGACAAGGAGAAACTCAAAGAAGATGCCATAAGACACCCAACCCTGTGGAAAATTTTTGCCAACTCACTGTAGTCAGAAGACCAACATCCATCAAGCGCAAGCAGGAGACCACCATATAGCTCAACTCCACTCAGAAGCCAATGGGCTGACAATTACCAAGATAATATGGCCTCAGAGGGAAAAGAAGGCAACTATGAAGCCCCACACACAAACACAGCACTCTGATGTGAAGGGAGATAAGAAAACACCCAACACAAAAGGTTCGAGATGACAGCAATGAATCTACAGATCATGATAATAACTCTGAATGTCAGTGGCCTCAATTCATCCATTAAAAGACAAAAGATAGCAGTCTGGCTCAGAAAACATAACCCTTCAATCTGTTGCCTGCAAGAAACACACCTTAAGCTCACATACAAAAATAGACTAAGAATAAAAGGCTGGTGGGAAATATACCAGGCAAATAGCAACTTAAAAAAAAGCAGGGGTTGCAATCCTAATCTCTGACAAAATTGACTTCTAGATGCAAACCATACCAAGAGACAAGGAGGGGCTCTGTATAATTCTCAAAGGATCAGTAAACAAGGGACCAATGAGCATAATAAATATGTATGCACCTAACAAGAGACTCACGGAATTCATCAAACTATTCAAAAGATGGGGGCAAAAAATCACAGATTCAACAATCATAGTAGGCGACTTTAATATCCCTCTATCAGAGAAAGATAGATCACTGGGAAAGGAGCTCAGCAAGGAGGCTACCGAGCTAAATACTACAATTAGGCAACTGGACCTGATGGACATTTATAGAGATTTCCCTCCAAATGCAAAATGATCACATTATTTTCAAGTGCACGTGGCTCATTTTTGAAAATAGAGCACATACTAGGACACAAGTCAGCCTGAGTAAATTCAAACACACAGAGATTACTCAGATGTTCTTGGATCACCACGCCCTAAAGCTGGGGATTAATAAAAGGATGACCAGAAAAACAAGGGCAAACAATTGGAGGATGAACAACGATCTTTTCCCACAAATGGGAACTGGCCCAGATTAGAGAGGAGTTTAGGAAGTTCCTAGAAACTAACGTATCAAAACCTGTGGGATACAGCAAAAGCAGTCATCAGAGGTAGCTTGACAGCAGTAAGTGCATAAATGAAAAAGAAGAGACACTTATGGCTGATAAGATATCACAAAACCTCCAGAAACTAGAACAGAGTCAACAGAACAACCCCTCCAATAGCAAAAGAAAAGAAATAATAAAAATCAGGGCAGAGTTAAACCAGTGGGAAGACAAGAAAACAATGCAAAAAAATATGTACAGCAAAAAGTTGGTTCTTTGAAAGGATCAACAGAATTGACAGACCACTGGCCATGCTAACCAAAGAGAGTAAGGAACCAACATTAATAGACAGGATGAGGAATAAATCAGGGGGAATTACAATGAACCCCAATAGGAGTCAAATGATAATCAAACAAAAGTGTGTATTCTAATGAATTCGACAATGTGGAAGACATGGAAAAATACTTGGAAAACCAATCCCTCCCTCTAGTAGAAAGCAAATGTCTTGAGAATGATGATGGCAACAAGTGTACAAATGTGCTTGACATAATGGTGGATGTATGGATTGTGATAAGACTTGTATGCGCCCCCAATAAAATTATTTTTTTTAAAAAGATAAAAGGAGGCTAAACAGACATGACAACTGAATTCAGTGACTGATCCTGTCCTGAAATTATCTTGGGAGGAAAAAAATTTAAGGCAAGTTTTAAAATTTAAATATTGTCACCACGGATATTTTATCTATGTTAAACTATATTGTATTTACAATAGTGCCCATGATAATTTTCCTAATTATTATCATTAAAAAACCCACCAAAAATCAACCCTCCCCTAGATTATCCCTGATAGAGGTCAAGAACATCAACAGACTGATAGAAAAAGAAGAAATAGACACAGCTATCAAGAAACTACCAACAAAACAAGCCCACAGAACAGACTGATTCACGGGAGAATTCAACCACAAATTATTATGGGCTACAGAACTAGCCCCAATCAGAGACAAGGTGACCCCTCCCTAGAAGTATGTACTACAGAGGACAACACTAAGACTACAGGTTGGGGAGAGGGGCTGGCATTGCACAGAAGCAAACCAAGAAGGAAAAAGAGAAAGGGACGGTTTAGACCCCATATCAGCACATCACGCCCGGAGGACAACATCCCTGCACAGAGCTGCTAAGGCACAGAGACGACTGTAGAGCCGACAAGAGCTCAAGACATGTTGCCCCCTTACAGGAGCACACCGTGACACAGGAAAATACTGGGGACACACGACAGGGAGTGAGTCCGGCCTGAACACCCTGCAGTGCAGCAAACCAAAACAGGAACATAACAGATCAGTTATGGGAGTAAAGTAAAGCCACAAAGCCCATAAAGAACCCCCAAAATAGACTTCAGGCTAGGAGGGGCAGCTCCTAGAATTCCCCCAGGACCAATGGGGAGATAATCATAAAGGTCAGTGGATAGTCCTGGAATTATGGATTTTTTTCCCCTTTAAATCTTTGGTTTTCTTTTTGTTTGGTCTATGCTATTGTTGGTTTGCCTAGTTATATAAGAGGCACAGGAAGCAAGCTCCAAGAGAAAGCAATGGGACCTAGAGGGACTTGGGTGAGAAGAAGGTGGGGGAAGGGAGGAGTGAGTAAGCAATACCATAGACAGGGGAACTACTAGGGAATTAAAACCAACAATGAGGAGGATGTAGAGATCTTGGGGGTGTTGGAGCAAAAACAATCTAACTGAGAGAAATTGTTAAGAGACAGAAGTAGGGCAAGCATGAAGGTGGGGCAGGAGGAAGGTAAATACATTAGTTCATAAAAAAGAGTTATTGGCCTATTGATGTATACTTATATGGCAATACACTGAGGTAGTGGATGGACTTCGGGCCTCGGATCATACTCTCCCTCAATGCAAGAACACGGGGTTCTGAAAAATTGGCATTCTGTGATGCTCACTCTCCCAGCACAATTGTGAAGACAAAATGGGTGCATAAGCAAATGTGGCGAAGAAGAAAGTGGATGGTGCCCAGCTATCAAAAGATATAGCACCTGGGGTCTTAAAGGCTTGAAGTGAAACAAGTGGCCATCTAGCAGAGAAGCAACAAGCCCACATGGAAAAATCACTCCAGCCTGTGTGATCATGAGGTGTCGTCAGACCCGGGTAACAGGCATAAGAAGACCCACAGCAAGCAAACAAACAAAATAACCATGTTCTTGAGAATGAGGGGGTCTGAGCAGAGCCCAAAGCCCATCTGTAGACAATGGGTCTTCCCTTCACAGAGGGGGTCACAGGGAAGGGATGAGTCACCAGGGTGCAGTAAAGCACCAGTGAAACACACAATATTCCTCTCATTCCTTGAGGCTTCCTCACCCCCCACTATCATAACCCCAGTACTGCCTTTCACTGCAGGTGAGACCAGAGCATATGCACAGGTCCAGATAAGACATAAGAGCTCACAACACATGGAATCCAGGAACAGGAATGGGAGTAGCAATGCCAGGAGGGTAGGAGAAAGGTGGGGAGAGGAGGGGAGGAAGGGGGGAACTGATCACATGATCGACACATAATCATACAGACAAACCCCTCCAGGGAGATGAACAACAGAAACCATGGGGGAAGGGAGACAGAGGTTGGTATAAGATAGGAAAAAAAATAATAGCTTATAATTTATCAAAGGGTCACGAGGGTTGGGGGAGTGAGGGGAAAAAAGAAGAGCTGATCCCAAGAGCTCAAAAGAAAGTAAATGTCTAGAAAAGAATGAAGGCAACATATGTACAAATACACTTTATATAATTAATGTATGGACTGTTATGAGTTGTAAGAGCCCCCTATAAAATGATTTTTTTAATCGTAATTAAAAAAAATAAAGGAGAACTGCCCACACCTGGTGTTCTAGGGTGTACTCTTTACCGGCACAGATTACCATGTCTTTCTCCCACAGAGCCGCTGCATGGGTTTGAACTACCCACCTTTCGTTTAGCAGTTGCTTGCCTAACCATTTTGCCACCAAGACTTCTTCATGCTTCACTTCAGGAATGGTTCTCCAAAGTCTTTATACCATTCTATATTGTGTGGAATAATTCCAGCTACTTCATTCTTGTGTACACTTTTCAGCAGGTTCACTAAGGGTAGCCATTCTGGTTGGGTGCACAGTAGCAAGCATGCAAGGGCCACACACACACACACACACACACACACACACACACACACCAAAAAAGAAAAGAAGGAGGAGGAGAAGGAGGAGGGAGGAGGAGGGAGGAGGAGGAGGAGGAGGAGGAGAAAGTGAAATTTTGAGCTGGTGGGAGAAGAAATCTCTGAATATTAGTGCAAGAAACAAACATCTACATGGGCAAAAAAGAAACCTTATTGAACCTCATGGGCTGTCTGATAGGATACAATAAGGAAATTCTATCGCTGGGCTATTTTTGAAGAAACATCAGACTACCTCAAACTTAAGAACATTATAAATTATAATGGCTTTATAATATTGAAAATTGCCCTGGCCACAAAACATGGAGAAGACTGAGGAATGGCTTCTGATTAAAGAGACTAAAGATACATAACAACTAGATACAACATGTAATCCATTAGATTCTGTATTCACAAAGAAAGGGAAAACAGCTATGGAGGGTATTACTGGGACATTGACTCAATGTTAATTTTCCTGATTTTGATACTGCATTGTGGTTATGTAAGAGAACGCTTTTGTTCTTGGGAAACACATGCAGAAGTACTGTACTTAGGGATAAAAATAATAATAGCTATATTCAGTGTTTTTAAAATGCAAAAGGCAACTTTGCAAACACACTGCTGGCTGCACAAGTAAGCTCTTCCAGAAAGGGCTCCATTTGGAATCAATTTGCTGGTGTAATTAATGAAGCAAAGGAACTAGAGTGGGTAAAGGAAAACCCTCACAAGGACATAACTAACATATTTTGTTCTGTATTCCTATTGTTTTCTGGTTGTCCAGTTCAACCCCAACATTTCCAAATGAAGGAGTAGTCATTGCATCAGCCTCACACAGAGCTGGAAAATCAGATTCTCTATGGAAGAAAAAAAAAGATATTGATCAGCTGCCTCTCAGATAGTTTACAAAATTTAAGCTTTATTGACAGTGTACCATGTCACCACACACACCCATCCACCATGAACGTTTCTATACAAGTCTTCATGTGGACATTTACTTTTACTTCTGTTGGATAAAAAGCTACAGGGTGAAGCGGAATGCCTAGATCATATGATAGGTATATGTTTCATTGTTTCTAAAATACGTTTCTTTTTTTTTTTTTTTAATTTCAAACTGTTTCCAGGGTGGCTGTACCAATAGTATTTGAACATTCTAATCATTCCACATACGAACTCACCCCATTCGGTGTGTGATTGTTTCTCACATGTACAATCAGTGGTATCAAGGATGCAACCAAATGATCTAATTTGCAATGGAAAATTGGGGGGAAAACATGCAATCAAGATCCGTTGATAATTACTGGTAATTGGAGCATAAAAGTTGGAAACAAAGAAGAGACAGTACTTGGAAAACATAGCCTTGGTGATAGAAACAAAACTAGAGACCACATGATAGAATTTTGCAAGACTAGTGACTTCTTTATTGAAAATACTGTTTTACAACAGCACAGATGGTGATGGTACCCAGGTACTTGGACAAGCAGAATACATAGGAATCATATTGACTCTATCTTGTGGGAAGAGATGATGGAGGAGCTATACATTAGCAGCCAGAATGAGTCCAAGGACAAAGCATGGGAGAGATCATCAATTGTTCATATATAAGTTCATGTTGAAGTTGAAGAAAATTGAAACCAGACCCTGACAGCCAAAATACGATCTTGAGTGTATCCCACAGGCATAGTGAGAACATCTAAAAAACAGATCTGACGCACTGAACATTAATGACAGAAACTTTGACAAGCTGTGGCATGACATCAGGAGCATCATTCATGAAGAAAGCAAAGGTCATTAAAATGGCAGGAAAGAAAAAAAATTATCAAAGTAGATGCCAGGAAAGACTAAGGAACTTGTTTTCAATCGTTGAGTAGCTTAGGCAAACGAAATAAATGATTCGGTAAAAGAGGTGAAAATTTCAAAGGGCAACTCAAGAAGATGAAATAAATTATTAAATTGCAATGTGCAAAGACCTGGAGTTAGACAGCTAAAAAGGAAGACCACTTTCAGTATATCTTAAGGTGAAAGAACGGAAGAAAAAAATTCAAGCTTCAAGCTATGATATTAAAGGAATTTATGGGCAAAATATTGAATAATACAAAACTCAAAAAATGATGGAAGGAATACACGGTCACAGTACAAAAAAGAAGTGGCTGAGCATGATAGTGGGACAAGAGGAAAGTAAAAGGGGAAAGAAGAAAGAACTAGGAGGCGAGGGGCATTTATAGAGGTCTAAATAAAGGCATGTATATATGTAAATATACTTATATATGACGATGGGGAAATAGATCTATGTGCATATATTTATAGGTTTAGCCTTAAGGTAGCAGATGGACATTGTGTCTCCACTCAAATACTCCTCAGTGAAAGAACACTTTGTTCTATTAAAATGGCATTCCATGATGCTCACCTTCCCAACACGATTACTGAAGACAAAGCAGGTGCATAAGCAAATAAGGTGAAGAAAGTTGATGGTACCCAGCTATCAAAAGAGATAGCATCTGGGGTCTTAAAGGCTTGAAGGTAAACAAGCAGCCAGCTAGCAGGGAAGCAACAAAGTCCACATGGAAGAAGCACACCAGCCTGTGTGATCACAAGGTGTCAAAGGGATCAGGTATCAGGCATCAAAGAACTAAAAGATCATATCATTGGGAATGAGGGGGAGTGCAGAGTGGAAACCCAAAGCCCATTTGTGGGCAACTGGACAACCCCTTACAGAAGGGTCTCGAGGAGACGAGCCAGTCAGGGTGCAATATAACACCGATGAAACACACAACTTTCCTTTAGTTCTTTAATGCTTCCTCCCCATCCCATCCCCCACTATCATGATCCCAATTCTACCTTATAAATTCTGCTAGACCAGAGGATGTACACTGGTACAGATAGGAACTGGAAATACAGGGAATCCAGGACACATAAACCCTTCAGGACCAGTGGTGAGATTAGTGATACCAGGAGGGTGGAGGGAAGGTGGGGTAGAAAGGAGGAACCGATCACAAGGATCTACATATAACCCCTCCCAGGGGGACGGAGAACAGAAAAGTGGGTAAAGGAGGACATCACACGCCCTGAGACATGACAAAATAATAATAATTTATAAATTATCAAGGGTTCCTGCGCAGGGTGGGGAGGGAGGGGGGAAATGAGAAACCGATATCAAGAGCTCAAGTAGAAAGAGAATGTTTTGAGATTGATGATGGCAACAAATATACACATGTGCTTGCCACAATGGATGGATGGATTGTGATATGAGTTGTACAAGCCCCCAGTAAAATGATTTTTTAAAGAAAAAAAAAGAAGGGGTTCACATTCAGACATTTCCAGAAGTACCGAAGGAGGAAGTGCAAGTTGCACTGAATGCATTAGCAAAATCAAAGCTCTGGGAACTGACGTGACACCAAGCGAAATGCTTCAACAGCTAAAGAAGCACTGGACGCACGCACTCATCTGTGCCAGAACATTTGGAAGGCAGCTGCCTGTCCGACCCACTGGAAAATATCTATTTTCACCCATTCCTAATAAGGAAGACCCAACATAATGTGGAAATTATTGAACAATAGCATTAATATCACATGCAAATAAAATTTCGCTGAAGATCATTGCAACGGTACATTGCCGTGTCGTTGCCAAAAACCAAGCTGGATTCAGAAGAGGAAGCGGTGTCACAAGGATGTCATAACTGATGGCAGACGGTCTAGGCAGACGGCAGAGTTCTAGAAGGCTGTGTACTTGCATTTTATTGGCTGTATTAAGGCATTCAGCTGTGTGGATGTGCTTATGCAGCACCTGGACACAGGTCAAGAGGCTGTTCCCCAAGCAGAGCAAAGTAATGCTGCATGGTTATAAATCAAGAATGTTGTGTGTCAGAGTCGTATGCGCTTAGCATGTTTATTTGATCTGTATGCTGAGCAAATAATATGGTAACTTGAACTATATCAGGAAGAATATGGCATCAGGATTGGAGGACGACTTATTAACAACCTTTGATATGCTTTTGACAACAACTCGCCTTGCTGAAAATGAAGAAGACTTGAAGCACTTGCTCATGAATATCAAAGACTGGTCTTTGGTGTGGATTACAATTGAATGCATAGAAGACCAAAGTCCTTGCAGCTGGACTACTAGATCATGACAAACGAAGAAAAGGTTAACGTTATCAAGCATGTCATTTTGTGTGGATCCACAATCGGTGCTCATGGAAGCAGCAGTCAATAGACCAAACAACATATGGCACGAAGCAAATCTCCTGCCCAAGACCGCTTTAAAGTGTGGGGGGAAAGCCTGGCACTTTGAAGACTAAGGTCTACCTGACCTAAGCCATAGTATTTCCAACTGCCTCATATGCATGTGAAAAGTAGACGATGAACAAAAAAGACTGAAGAAGAATCGATGCTTTTGAATTAGGGTGTTGGAGAAGAATGTTGACAGAATCATGGTTTGCCAAAACGTCGCCATTCCACCATTTCAGAAGTTAGCATATGATCAAGGGCCAATGATGCTGAAGGAAGAAGTTCAAGCTGTACTGAAATAAGTAACCAAAAACAAGGCTCCAGGAATTGATGGAACATCAATTGAAATGGTTCAACAAGCTTGTGAAGTATTGGAAGCACTCACTCCGTGCCAGAAAACTTCGAAAACAGCTACTTAGCCAACGGACTGGAGGGGATCCATATTTGTGCTCATTCCAAAGAAAGGAGACCAACAGAATGCTCAAATTATAGAACAATATCATTGATATCACATACAAGTAAAATTTTGCTGAAGACCATACCACAGTTGCAGCAGCACATTGACAAGGAGCTTTCAGAAATTCAAACTAGATTCAGAAAAGGGGATGGAACAAGGAATATTATTGCTGATGTCAGATGGATTATGGCTCAAAGCAGAGGATATCAGAAAGATGTTTACTTGTCTTTTATTGACTATACAAAGACATTCAACTGCGTGGACCATAACAAACTATGGATAACGTGAGAAAAATGGGAATTCCGGAATATTTCATTGTGTTGACTTGGAGCCTGTGTATGGATCAAGAGGCAGTTGTGCAAACAGAGCAAGGAACTGCTGCCTGGTTTGAAATCAGGAAAGGTGTGCCTCAATCTGTATGCTGAGCAAATCATCAGAGAAGCTAGATTATATGAAGAAGACTGGAAGAAGGTTTATTAACAACCTGTGATGATGTACAGATGACACAAGTTTTCTGGCTGAAAGCAAGGAGGACTTGAAGCACCTGCTGATGTAGATCAAGGATTGCAGCCTTCGGTATGGATTACAATTCAAGGTAAGGAAGATCAAAATCCTCACAACTGGACCAAGAGGTAACATGATCGATGGAGAACAGGTTGACGTTGTCAAGGATGTTGCCTTGCTTGGATCCACAATCAACGTTCATGGAAGCAGCAGTGAAGAGATCTGCTGCACAAGATCTCTTTAGAATATTGAAGAGCATGAATGCTCCTTTGAGGACTCAGGTGCCCCTAACCCAAGCCCTGGTATTGTCCATTGCCTCATAGGCATGTGGGACACTGAATAGGGGAGACAGAAGAAGAGTCGATGAATTTGAATCGTGGTGCTGGAGAACCATGGACTGTCAAAAGGACAAACAAGTCTGTCTTGGGAGAGTGCAATGGCCAGAGTGCTCCTTAGAGGCAAGGATGGCAAGACCTTGGCTTACATTCTTTGGACATATTGTCAGGAGAGACCAGTCTCTGGAGAAGGACACCATGTTTGGTCAAATAGAGGAGTATCGAGAAAGATGCAGGCCCTCTAGGGATGGACTGACTCTGTGGCTGCAACAATGGGGTCAAGTGTAAGAACAGGGTGAGGATGGGGGAAGGGCTGGGCAAGGTTTCATTCTGTTGTGCACACGATCGCTATGAGTAGGAACTGACCCCAGAGCCCCACATGACAGCTACCACAGTGGTATCTCCTTGTGGTTTCGATTTTCATTTCCCCAATGACTAATAATCTCGAGCATCTCACGGAGGATTATTTGCTAGTTGCACATCTTCCTTGAGGAAGTGCCTCTTAACATATTTTGCCAGGCTATGATTGCCTCATTGGTGTTCTTGTGTACGCTCCTCATCTATTCTGAAAATGAGTCTTAGCAGATGCATGATCGGAACTATTTTCTCCCAGCTGGGAGCTTGTCTCTTTATTCTGAGGCCAGTAGATTTCAGATTTTGACGGCATCACCTTTTGAGACGATAATGTTTCTCTTTGTGTTTGGTTTAAGATGGTAAATTGCACTGATGGAGTTTTCAGATGTTAAGCCAAATTTGTCACCTTTCATGGATTTAAAGAGATTTTTTACACTTTTGTTTTGAGGTAGTTGTAAATTCATATGCAGTTTTAAGAACCAATAGGAAAGCCTGTTTACCTTTCACTGCTTCCCTGCTAGCATCTTGTAAAACTATAGCACAATGTCCCGATCCAGAAGCTGGCATTGCATCCATCTCCATACCGAACAGTTCCAGCACCCCAAGGATCCTCGATTCCCCCCTTATTTAACAACAACCTTTTCCTCCTTCTCCTATTCCTTAACAACCGGTCACCACAAATCTGTTCTCCATTTTTATCATTTTGGCTTTGGTGATCAGCTTTTTCTCTCTCCAGCACATTTCTCTGGTGTGACATCCAACTAAGTTGTATCAATAGTTCATTCTTTTTATTGCCAAATAGTATTCCATAGTCCAGATGAATCAGAGTGTATTTAACCAGTAAAGCACACGAGACTTGTTTCTGAGTTGGGTCTATTACAAATTAAAGTTGCCATAATCATTTGTGTGGGACCGTGTCTTCATTTCTCAGGGATAAATGTTCAGTTGTGCTGGGTTACATAACTCCATGTTAAATTGTTAGCCAACCGCCAGACTCTTTCGGAGGGTAGCTGTCGCACTTGATGCTCTCCCAGCAATGTACGTGGGGTCCCGTTGCTCCACATCATCTCCAGGATCTAGCATTCCCTTGATTTTGGCCATTTTGATGGCTATGTTGTCATATCTCACCGTGGTTTTATATTGCATTTCTCTGAAGGGTAATAATGCTGGGAAGCTTGTTAATGTGCTTATTTACTGTCTTTATACATGCTTCAGTGTAATCTTTGTCATTTTACGATTTCCAAATTGCATCATTTGTTGTTGGCTTTATTTTCCCTGCTGAGTTTTGCACTATAGAAACACAATGGACTTGTTTACTATTTATCTTGTGTTCTGAGACCTGCTGACCTCAGTTCTTGGAGCTGTTTTGTTTTGTGAAACCTTGTCTTTTGCTACATAGGCGATTGTGTCATGCGCAAATAGGGGGAGTTTTATTTCTTCCACACCAGTGTGTATGTCTTTTACTTCTTGTTCTTGCCTGGCCAAAACTTCTAGCACTACACTGAGTGAGAGTGTGGGTGGACATTCTTGCCTTATTCCCAATCTTAAGGGAAAACCATTCAGTTTTTTACCATTAAGTATAATATTAACCATAGGGTTTTTTTTAACAGTTTTATTGACATATAATTCACATCACACCATTCAATGTCTTAAACATATTTTAAGGAGTTGTGCAACCATGACCACAATCAATTTTGAAACATTTGATTTATTCTTGTACTCAATATTATTACCTCCCCATTTTCCCCCAACTTCCCCTGCCATTAAGAAACTATTAAACCCAAAGCCCATCTATGGACAATGGAACATCCTCCCACAGAGGGGTCGCATGGAGGGGGTGAGTCAACCAGGGTGCAGTAGAGCACTGATGGGTCACGCAATATACCTCTGATCCCTTGAGGCTTCCTCACCCCACCCTACCCCACCCACTATCATGACCCCAGTGCTGCCTCCCAATCTAGATAAATGGGAGCATGTACATGGGTATATGCAAGAGATAAAACTCACAGCACATGGAACAGGAATGGGACTAGAGCTAACAAAAGGATAGGGGGAAGAAGGGGAGAGGTGGAGGAGGGGGCTGCCGATCGCGATGAATGGCACATAACCACACACACACACACACACACACACACACACACACACACCCAGCCAGGGGGAAGAACAACAGGAACCAGAGGGGAAGGGAGACAGCAGTCGGTGTGAGATATGAAAATAATTAACAATCTATAATCTATCAAGGGGCCATTAGAGGTGGGGGGCAGGGAGGAGGGAGAGAAAAAAAGAAGAGCTGACCCTGAAGGCTCAATGGAAAGTAAATGCCTAGAAAAGATCGATGGAATATGTGTACGAACATGTAGGATACAATTGATGTATGGATTGTAACAAAAATTGTAAGAGCCCCCAAAAAATTGATTATAAAAAAAGAGAAAAGAAATAATTAATCCAGTTACGACCTCTATAGCTCTGCCTGCCTGTGTCTCAGAGGAGCCCTGGTGGTGCAGTCGTTAGGCACCGGGCTGCAATCCACAAGGTCAGCAGTATGAAACCACCAGCCACTTGGTGGGTGACAGGCTGGGCTTTCCACTCTTCTACTCTCGTGACCCAGGACAGTCTCAGAAACCCACACGGGCAGTTCTCGCCTGTCCAGTAGGATCACTGTGGGTCAGAAATGACTCAATGGCAGTGAGATCCTGCCTTTCCCATAAAGAAAACCATATATAACCAATAACAATAACAAAGAAAACCTTCAACAAAGAAGAAAGCAAAAACTAGACCAAATTTTAAATGGACCGGTAAGAAGAACAAATGTTAGGTATTAACTTTTAATCTAACCATCTACTTTTTCACAAGGTGAGGAAGTTCCCTCTAGTTTCTGTTTCTGAACATTTACTTCACATTTTGTATTATGTTACAAATCTCTGAACATCATTTAAACCTACTTTTTGGTTGCTTTTCCTTGATACAGCTCTGTCAGGGAAGTGGAGAAGGGTACTACTTTGCCTGCCAGCTATAGATAAAAATCCAGGTGTCTGACTCAGCCTCCATTGGTACCCAAGGGACTGGACTTCTCATTATGGTTGATCAGTGATGGGAGTTTAAGTCCTCATGTAGTCCCCACTGACAGCACTCTGGGGGTGGCCTCCTTACTGCTGGGCCATGTAAAAGCCTTGTTCCACCACTGGACTCCGGCTAACACCACCCTAGTAAGGGAAGGAGAGGCACCGCATTACGCTTAAGTGAGGGTAGAAGCCCACTCTCCCCACATGGTGCCCATTGACTCACATTGCCCACTGTTGGGGATGAAAATTCCATCTACTCAGTGTTCTATATCAGCATCCAGTAGAATACCAGAGTACCTCATTACACGACCAAGAGCCAGTGGTAGTGAATGAAGAATTCTAATTGGCACTGAAATCATTAACCAAAAACAAGGTCCCAGAAATTGACAGAATATCAATTGTAATGTTTCAACACGCTGATGAAGCACTGCTCTATATCGCTGATCTATGTCAGGAAATTTAGAAGACAGTTACCCGGTTAGCCATAGCTATTACACATTTCACAGAAAGGGAATCCAGGAAGGTATGGACATTTTCTCACACTATCATGCAAGTAAGGTTTTACTAAAGATCCTTCAAGAGTTTCAGGACTTTACGACGAGGCGTTGCCAGAAATTCAAGCCTGAACCAGAAGAGGATGGGCCACAAGGTAGATCATTGTTCATGTCAGATGGATCTTAGATAAAAGTAGCTAAGACCAGAAAGATGCTTACTTGTGTTTTATTGACTGTAGAGTGGCATTCAACCGTGTGGATTATGACAACCTGTGAGTAACCTGGAGAAGAATGGGAATTCCAGACACTTCATTGTGCTCTTGCAGAACCTGGTAGTTGACGCACAAGGGAATCGTGGGTGGTTTGAAATTAGGCAAGGTGTGACTCAGGGTTGTATCCCTCACCAAACATCTTCAAGATGCATGCTGACCAAATAATTGAGGAGCTGGTCTATGGGGAAAAGAACATGGTATCAGGATTAGAGACAGGCTTAGTACTAACCTGCAATGTGGAGCTGACACAACCTTCTTTACTGAAAGCAAGGAGGACTTGAAGTACTTGTTGATGAAGATCAAGGATTACAGCCTTCAGTAAGGATTACTACTCAATGCCAAACCAACAAAAACTGCCAAAATACTCGTGACTGAACCAAAAGGTAACATCAAGATAAAGGAGAGAAGAGGTCAAAATTATCAAAGATTTCGTCTTGCTTAGATCCCTAATAAATGCTCGTGAAGTAACATTCAATGCATTGCACTGGGTAAAGTTGCTGCACCAGACCAGACCTCCTTATGGCGCTGAAGACCCAGGATGCCCCTTGGAGGCCTGAGTGCACCAAAGTCAAGTCAGGGTCTTTTCAACGGGCCCATCTGCATGTGAAAGCTGAACATGAAAGAAGGGAGCCCAAAGAAGAACCAATGCATTCGAATCAGGATGCTGGAGAAGAACAATGAAATATCAGGCACTGCCAGAAGAACAAACAGATCTGTCTTGGAAGAAGTACAGCCAGAATGCTCCTTAGAAGTAAGGGTGTCGACACTTGGTCTCACATACTTTGGACATGTTATCAAAAGAGCCTGTCCCTGGAAAAAGACATCAGGCTTGGTAAAGCAAAGGGGGAGGGGAAAAGAGGAAGACTGTCAAGGAGATGATCGACACAGTAACTCCAACAGTGGGCGCAACGTAACAACAGTTGAGAGGATGGTGCACGGGGCGGGCAGTGCCTTTCTCTGTTATCCGTGGGGCCGACAGCACTTAAGAACAACACGACAGTTTCTCAAGGGTGGAAATTCAGGCTCCTCACCTGGCGTTTGCTAGTGTGGATGGGGTCCCAATTTTTGTATATGCCTGGAGTAGAGGAGCTATTGTACAAAAGTGTTCTAGCTTCCTAGGCTGCCCCTTCCCTGGCCCTATGGCTAGGAAGAGCAGCCTTGTGCTGGGACTCTGTGTGTGTGTGTGTGTGTGTGTGTGTGTGTGTGTGTGTGTGTAGCTGTTGGTGTTGGTGTTACCTAGTTGCTGGCTGCTTCAGCTCCACGTCTAGGATAAAAGAGGCTACAAGAAAAGTGGAGAACACGCGGCCATACTGATCCTTGGGTGCCAAGGTCTCCAGGATCAGTCTTCCATCTTCCCACGCCATTTAGAGCGTTCCTGAGTTTGTTTTATAAACAAAGGCTAATGTTTTCAGTCATACTCAACAGGAAGAATACATAAAAATGCATTTGATTCCACTTGCCAAGAAGTCTATTTCACATATTTTATTGCTATCTTGATGTTTATTGTTGATGTGATGAGACTCAAAATAAGAAGCCGCTGTAAACATCCATCAGGAATCAGAGCATGGAATGTGGGAAGTACGAATCTAGGAAAAGTGGAAGTGGTGAAAAGTGAAACAAACACTTGAAGATCAGTATCCTAGGCCCAAAGCCACCCTGTAGGACAAAATAATTCCCTGGTGGGTCTCTGAAGCCTCATCTTTCTCCCATGGAACAGCTAATGATTTTGAACTGCTGACCCTGTAGTTAGCAGCCCAACATGTAGCCCACTACATCACTAGGGCTCTTTAAGCTAGGAATTTGTGAGTTAAAATTGATTTGTATTTAACCATTTTGAATTAGACAACCATATGATCTATTATGCTGGGAATGACGAACTGGAAAAAAATCACTTTAATTATTTTTTTAAAAATTAAGATCGATCTTGAAGTACAGTGTTGTCAGTGTTAGGATAATATCCTTGTGTTTCCAAGGAAGACCAGTTAATATTGTTCAAATGTATACACCACTAATGCCAAAGCAAAAGAAAATGAAGATTTTTACCAACTTCTGCTATCTGAAAGCGATCAAGCATGCAATCAAGGTGCATTGATAATTACTGGTGATTGGAATGTGAAAGTTGGAAACAAAGAAACAGTTGGAAAATGTAGCACTGATAGAAATGATCCTTGACAGAGTCTTGCAAGTCAAAGTGTTTTGAAATACCTCTTTTGATACATAAATAGCAACTCTAGACATGAGCCTCACCAGATCGAACTCGCAGGAGTCAAATCAAGGACATCTGTGCTAACAGACAGAGGAGAAGCTCAGTATCGACAGTCATGACACGGTCGATTGCCCGCAGGACAGATCATCAGCTGCTCATACACAGGTTAAAGCCGAAGCTAAAGAAGTTCATTAAGAAGAAAAGACCAAAATGGATGTCAGAAAAACTCTGAAACTTGTTCTTGGCCATAAAGAAGCTGGAGCAAATGGAAGAAATAATGAAGTAAAAGAACAGTAGAAAACTTCTAAAGGCAGCTTTCAATGACAACATATTACAATAAAATGCGTAAAGATATGCAGGCTTTTTAAAGGAAAAGAACATCCCCAGTGTTTGTGAAGCCAAAGAACTGGAGAAAAATGAAGCCTTGAATCACTCTATTGCAGGATTGTATGGGAAAATGCTAAACCATACAAGCATCCAGCGAAGACGGCATACCCAGAGTCACTGCAACCAAGTAAGTGGTCAGAGTTCAACCATTTCAGCAGGTAGCATATGATCAAAAGCCACTGGTATAGGAGAGAAGGAAAGATAAGCGCCCATGTTGCACTGAAGACATTGGTTAAAAAACAACAAGACTCCAGGACTTAACAGAATACCAACTGAGATGTTTCAACAAATGGATTCAGTGCTGGAAGCGCTCATTCCTCCATAGTAAGAAAAAATTGGAAGACAGCTACCTGGCCACACCTGGTCAACCGACTGAAAGAGATTCACATTTGCAACCACCCAAAGAAGAGTTATCCAACAGAATGCAGGGACTATCCAATAATGTCATTAATATCACATGCAAATAAACCTTTTCTGAATTAATTTCTAAGAATTTATTTATTTATGGGAACTGCCAGAAATTCAGAAAAGTAGATTGGGAAAAATATTATATCAATGCTGATATCAGGTGGATGTTGGTTAAAGGCAGAGAATGCTAAAGAAATTTGTACGTACATTTTAATAACTATGCAAAGGCACCCCACTGTGTAGATCATAGCAAAATATAGGCAATGTTTCAAAGAATGTGAATACCAGATCACTTAATTGTTTTTATGAAGGACCTGTACATGGACGAAGAAGAAGGTGTTCAACTAGAACAAGGGGAAATGACATGGTTTTAAAGCAAAGTTTTGTTTTGTCAGCATGTTTACTCAATCTGAGCAAATATGCTGAGCAAATAATTTGAATGAGTTTTGTGAAAAAGAAAATGGCATCGGGATTGGAGTACTTGCTGATGGCGTAGATTGCTACTCAATGTACAGAAGACCCATCTCCTCAGAAGCAATTGACAACATCACGATAAAGCAAAAAAGATGGAAGTTCTCAAAGATTTTCTTGTACTTAAATCCATAACCAATCCTCTTGGAGGCAGCTGTCAAGAAACCACGTATTTCACTGGGAATATCATTTTATTGGGGGTCTTACAACTCTTGTTACAATCTGTACATCAATTGTATCCAACATATTCATACATATATTCCATCATTTTTTTTCTAGACATTTACTTGCCATTGAGCGCCTTGGGATCAGCTCCTCTTTTTCCCCTACCTCCTTCCCACCTACCCCCCAACCCTCATGTCCCCTTGATAGATTGTAGATTGTTACTTATTTTCAAATATCCCACCGGCCGCTATCTCCCTTCCCCTCTGGTCTCTGTTGCTCTTCCCCCTGGCTGGGACAAGACCTCTTTAAAGCATTCCTAGGTAAAGATGTCCCTCGGGGGACTAAGTTGCCCCTCACCCATGGCATTTCCAAAGGCCTCCTATGCAGATGAGAGCTGGACACTGAATAAAGAAGTCCAAGGAAAACTGGATGCTTTGAATTAGGGTCTTGGTGAAGATTCCTGAACACACCATGGGTTGCCAGAAGAGAGGACAAATCTGCCTGCAAAGAAGGATAACCAAAACATTCGGTGTAAACCCGGGTGGACATGGTATCAGGAGGGACAAGTCCCCGCTTGGTAAAGCAAAGGGTCTGTGAAGAAGAAGACCCCCAGGAAGATGTGCTCATGCAGCGGCTGCAGCAATGGGGTCAAAGATACCATCTGCTGCGGGGAAGGTGCCGTGCCGAGCAGTGTGTATCTCCCTGGTCTGCCCTGTGTCAGAACCGACTGCCCGGCACCTAACAGCAGCACAGCGGACGCATTGCGATCTGTGGCCACTTTATCCTCACTGCCAATGTACAGCAGGTGAAAGACAGGATTTCCACTCCCATAACGAGGTACAGGCTTGGAAACGCACCGTTCTACCCTGTCCTGTAGGGCACTACGAGTCAGAATCCATTCGATGGCAGCGAGCTATTTTAAGTTTGGGGAAAAGACAAGGAGATCAGGATGTTTTCTCTGCATCATAAGTCTCCTCCTCTGGCCTAGTTGCCTGCTTTTGCTGGTTATAATTCATTCTTTGCCTGGTCCAGGGCAGGAGACCTTCAGGCTCCAGGTGTCCTGCCCCTCCCTGCCTAAGAGTCTGTTTGCTCCTTACCGGCTTCGTCTATTTCTAGCGTCAGTTGGTGCCTTTCACATCTTGCCCTCTTTGACGTTCTCCTCTCCTTGCTCATAGTTGCTGGCTCCTCGCCTGCCTCCAGCCCTTCCCCACCAAGAGAGACCCGGGGGAGTTTTTCTGAGCTCAAACCCTGGTTCTCTCCCTCTGAAGCTCCCAGGCACATGGAGTCAGGTACTGCCTTGCTTCAAGGATGTGAACAACGCCTCCTTCTCTGAACAACAACAAAACCAACAAACCCACTGCCATCGAGTTAATGCCAACACACAGTGGGTTTCCAGGACAAGGTAGAAGTGCTCTGAGACTGTCGCGCTTGATGGGAGTAGAAAACTCTGTCTTTCTTCCTTGGAGAAGCTAGCAGTTTCAAACTGCTGACTCTGCTGTTAGCAGCCCAACTTGTAGCCACTATGCCACCAGTGTAAGATTTGATTGCTGCTATTTGGGGGTGCTTGTTCTAACTCCTGTGTTGTTCCTGTCCTCAAGGTTGAGAGTTGGAGGACTGAGCGCTGGTTTCACACTGCCACCTAAATCAGGAATCGTTGACAGTCCCTCAGAGGAGTGGACTGATTGCTCTGGTCCCTACTTGCCTGACAAGTAACGAGGAGCAGGCCGGGTGATTCAACTTACGTCAGTCCCCCAGGCAGGAGGCTCTCATTCCTCAGCCTATACTTTTACTTCTCCAGTAGTGGAGGGCAGAGCCAACATTTTCAACACAAAGTATAGAGTGTTTATTACCTGAGTGTCTTAGTGAGAAGTTCTTTCTGGGTGAGAAATCCTTGACAACTATTGAGATGGAAAAGAAAAGGATTGGTTCTCTCTTCCCCCAATATGGCCAAGGAGGCCAACAAGGGAGTTGGGATAAACATGCGCCGCAGCTTGGAGAGGTGAGCTTAGAATCTCCAGGGGAGATGTGGGAAAGAAGAGAAAAATGGTGCTGGGTAGGGGCTGTGCTAGGGGGAAGCACAAAATGCACGTTAAAAGGCCGGGCACACCTTAATGTTTCAACCTAAATCACCCTGCCTTATGAAGAACTCCGTCTAGTCTTTTTCTTCAGCAAGTTTTTGAGGGATGCTGAGATGGAAAGAGGCCTGCATGGGTAGGTACAGACCAGAGCTGGAGATGGTTCACACATGAATGTTTGGATACAGGGGTTGGGAGAGTGAAAGCCCCCACAAATTAACAACAACACACTCACACACACACAAATACCTCTGGCGAACTTTGGACTGTCACCAGCAAACCCACTGCCACCGATTCACCCCAACTCCCAGTAGCCCCTCAGGACACAGTGGAACCACCCTTACAGGTCCCCCAGGATGTAAATCTTTACAGGAGCAGAAGCCTCGTCTTTCTCCCGTGGATTGGCTGAAGGGTTTGAACTACTGACCTTGTGGCTAGCATCCCACTGTGACCCCAGAGTTTAAAGCGAATGTATCTGGATCTTCAAGGAAAGTGCTGGGTCTTGAACTCAAATCTGATGGGTCCCAGCCTGATCCTTGGCTGCTGTGCTAGAGGCAGTTTGGTGCTGAGACAAGAGTAGAGGCCCCTAAGCCAACTGGCCCGGGTGCAGATAGTGGCTGTGAGTGTCTAAGTTTTTTCATCTGTGACAAGAGGATCATGGTAGTGGTCACTGCATAGGGCGATCAGAGGATTTGTCTTTCTAAAGGGCCTGGATCAGTGTCTTAGGATGCCAAGTATCATACACGCAATCTGTAAACTTCCATCAAAGTGCCTGGCTCATGGCTGGGAAGTCAAGTGGTGAGAGACATAAAATATCATTGCTAGGGGGTCATGTCTGAAGCATGGCGTCCCCGTGCATTTCCGAACAGACCAGCGCTCTATAGGGCTTTGCTGTGATCTTCTGAATGTATTCCTCCAGGTTTTCTTTCAACACACCTCAGAGTGGACTTAAACCTCCAGCCTTTTGTTTAGTAGCTGAGTGAGGTAGTTAGTTTATTGTGCCAACCTGGCCAATAAAAACATGTGGGGTTAATTGAAGGATGGAGGGATAAATGGCTCGGTGAGCCTCCCCTTTTTAGTTCTTGAGTCTCTCGCTTTGTGGTCGCACCAGGGTGCAGCTGCCTTAGCAGTTCCCTGCTTCAGCCGGCAAGGCTCACATCCTGCAAGACTCCACCAAGGAGAAGCCTATCCCGATGCAGCCCTGGGTGCTGGAGCAGCCGTGTGGAGACCCCTGCCAGCGCTGAGATGCTTACACGCTCACTGACTCGGCTTTCCTCCTGCAGTCGGCATCACTGTGTGTGTTTTGTGAGATAGAGGAGAACTTTGTGGATTGGTGTCGGACACATGGGTTAATGTTGGACTTGTGGGTTTGGGCAGCACTAGGTTGGGATGTTTTCTTGATGTGCATGTACTCTTTGTATAAAATTCTCTCATACATTGTTGGACTTGTGGGCTTGGGCAGCACTAGGTTGGGATGTTTTCTTGATATGTACTTACCCTTTATATAAAACTCTTTCTTATACACATGAGTTTCTTGGATTTGTTTCTCTAATGTACCCAGACTAACACACTGAGCTCTCAACCACACCTTTTAACAGCCCCACACACGCAAGATGCGCTCAGGGCATATGAGCCCCCTTTCGCCCGTGATCTTGCCCTTGTAGGTGGGCTCCCACAACGCTGGGTTCAGATTGCCTCCGGGTTGGTTCTGACCCAGTGCTTCTTTCTTTGTTCACCTTTTGCCAGTTTGATCTGATGAAGTTTCCACTCAGGCTTGCCTTTGACCTCTGCTTCTCCCACATGCTCCCAAATGGGGCAGGAGTCTGCTAAGGCGGCTGTGTCAGCGCTACGCCAACTTCTCTCTGCGCTGAGCAGGTGCAGATGAGCTGGACCACCCCCAGACACAGAGGGTGGGAAGTTCCAAACAGAGTGGCTGCCCCATGGGCCAGGCATCCTATGAATGGAGTCGGGGGGCGGGGGGTATAGATGCCACCACCAAACCAAACCACGGTTGAGAAATGGGGCCAAAGCAAGAGACTCAACAGGATACCATCTTTTCACAGTGCTCTTTAGGTATTAGTCTGGGTAGACAAGAGAAACAAATCCAGAGACACCCCTGTATGTGTCAAAGAGAGTTCTATATCAAAGAGTAATTGTATAGTAAGATAACATCCCAGCCCAGTCCAGATGAGCCCCTATGTCTGATCCTAGTTCATAAATTCCTCTTCAGACTCATGTTGCCACTAGCAATGATACTGAATGCAGGAAGATCACAGGCCTGTGGCTGGAAAGTCTTGTGGATCCAGTGGTGGTGGAAGCATCTCCAGGGCTCTGGCTGCCATCAGTGTGACTCCATGTGGCTTGTCAACAGGACTGTGAAGAAGAGATGGGAGAGAGAGAGAGAGAGAGAGAGAGAGAGAGAGAGAGAGAGAGAGAGAGAGAGAGAGAGAGATCCACCTCTTCTGATGGCAGACTCAAGAGAAACAAGGTTCCCAGAACCCCCAGGCCCACAAGGAGGCATCAATCAGACTGTGACCTGATTGGCAGGGTAGATTCCACCCATATCACCTATTTATCAAGTTGACATGAAATTATGTAACTCCCACGCCTTATGTCCAGCCTGATCCAGTCTCAAAATTTGATAGGTCTTGGCCAGCTTCCCATGAAAACAACAGTTGAGTTGGAGAGGAAGCTAGAAATTCTACCTTCAGGTCTACCTCAGCTAATGCGACTGAATCAGTGTGGCTGGAGCCCAGGCCCTGCTCTTGGGAGAGAACCCTGGTGATTGCCATGCGCAGCCCCATTGAGGCCACTCGGGGTCACGGTTGTTAGCATTCCCTGCATGCTCTGGAAGCTACAGAAACCAAACAAAGCACTTTGTCCAAACACAACATGGAAGAAGACGACAGCCACTCCCGGCTGCACCCAAGCATTCTTTCAGAGAGAGAGAGAGATGGGCTTCTTGAGATGGGCTTTATGGTGGCTTGGAGCCCAAAGTACTTGCAATATCAGCTCTATCTCATATACTATTTCCCAAAAAACGAGATGTACTTCAGCCTTGCTCCCTGGGTGAATAGCATGCCAGTTCTTGTTACTGCGATTGCTTTTGTTCTTCGACTTTGGTCTCTCAGACCATAAGGCTGAGGTTGGGCTTCCAGCCTGTGGGTTCAGGGACCCCGTGACGTTCTCAAGGACCACCTCCCCACTAAGTCTGGGCTTACACTCCTGCAATGTCCCCGTGGGCCAGACACAGTTACTAGCGAGAGACCACCACCGCTGTCGCCACGGCATCCACAGACACACACACAACAGATCGGAGTGTGTCTCCCCGTCTCTCAGTAAGGAAATCCTATCCCTTTCCACCTCGTGAGTCAGAAACCACATCACTTCCACATTTCTAACCAGCCATCGGCAAGCAGAGAGAAACACTTTCCCATTGGCTCTCCACTCTGCACACACAGAATTATGAGCGGGACATCTCGCCAAGCCCATTAAATTCAAGTCTCTGCAGGGGACCCAGGCATGGTGTCATTGCAAAGTTATCTGGAGATGTTAAAGGTAGTCACCTTTGAGAGGCCCTGGTGGAACTAATCAGTCTTCAACCCGGGTCTGAGAAAGAACCCCATTCTGGTACATGTAGCAGGGTGCTATCCCGACACCGTACTGACTGCCAGAAGGGAAGGGAGGGCTTGGGTAGGACACCAAACTGCTTTGCATCTGCCCCAATTGCTCACTCCGAAATCTTTGTCTCCTCTGAGTATGTAGACTTGATGCTACTGTCTATGTATGTGTGTGCGTGTGTATTGTGTATATTGCATGTCTGTGTATGAAAATATATATGAATGTTTATGGTGTATTCATTCATAAGAGCTAAAAACTGGAAGTCATTTAACTGTTCCTCACTGGATAGTGGATAAACAAATTGTGATAAATTTATTCATTTACAGAATATTACACTCAAGTCAAACCAAACTCACTGCTAAGTTAATTCCGACTCATAGTGACCCTGCAGGACAGGGTAGAAAAGCCCCTTCGTTTCCAAGACTGTAACTCTTTACTGGAGTAGAAAGTCCTATCCTTCTACCGAGGAGCAGCTGGTGAATTTCAACTCCTGAATCATAAATGTAATAGACACAGAGACACCTGACAAAATGCACGAATCTCACAGACATTATTTGAACAAAAGAAGCTTGACATAAGGGAGTACCTATTATATGCTTCCAAACAGGTAAAAATAACATACACATCAAAGTACCAGTGCTCTCTGGGTGGGAGTGGTGCCAGAAAGGGTTAAGATGACCACGCCTTGAGAGGGCAGCGCACCCACAGGAGTGTGTATATCGGTCCATGAGCTGCACCCTTCAGATCTGCTCATCGTGGTGGATGCAAATTATTTCTCAATTTAAAAAGGAAAGAAAAAGGAATTAAGTAATTAGCACTAGGTGATGGACTTAAAGTCAATTGCTGTTAGTCCATTCCAATTTCTAGGGATGGTACAGGACTGAGTGTCACCGCCCCATAGGACGTCCAAGGCCATCATCTGTCCGGGAGCAAACTGTCCCATCTTCCTCTCGAAGTGCAGCTTGTGGGTCTGAACCTCCAACCTTTGGGTGAGCAGCCACGGGCCCGTGTCACCATGCCACCACAGCTCCCTCCAGACAATGCTCACTAAGTCACTTAGTACTTTCCACTGCGGTCTCAAGTCGCTGCAATGACAAAGGATAGCTATCATATGTAGTATCCATGAGTAGATATTTCATAAGTTAAAGAGTTAAACGTTCTAAAATGGTCGTAAACCCATTTATATTCACAGGGAGATCTATGACATACGTTGACTAGATAAAAACAAGAAGCCAGACATAAGTACAGAAGACTTCTGCTGCAGGCTAGATTGTGAAAGACCTTATTCCCATAGGGACCAAGAAAACCCAGACAACACTAAAGCTGTCCTTTTCTATAAGACCACAAGGCAGACAAGACAGAAGAGGGCTTGATACTGACTCCCAGGGCGATTCGAGCGCTTTGTGGATAAGCAGAGATATAACAGTCCCCAGCTTCCACGGTGAGGTCTGCGTAGGGTTGGCCTGCCATGGACGGAAAATCTTTGTGGGAAGAAAGGGGCATTAGCCAGGCTTTGCATGGTTGTGTGGCCTGTATTTCCCAGCCCAAACATTGACAAGATCAAAAAGACTGCAGCTGAGGCATTGGGGGTTGGCCTAATCACTAGTTAACTCAATCTAGCTAAAACTGCTCTGACGCAAAGCCAGGGCAACGCTGAGTGAATAACTCATCCATCTTAATTCGGTCATGAAGTACCATAATGGAACTTCCCTCCGGGGGGACGAAGGAAAATAAAAAATATGTGTCCTCACTGTTTATTCACACACAATATGCAAAACACAAAAGACTATGAAGCCTGCAGAGAAGCAGAGAAGTGTGAGCTATACATCACAGAGAGCGCACGCTGCAGAAGCTCTTCGGAAATTCAGTTAATGAAATAAGGGAAGACTGCAATTACTTCACGTAGGTTAATGCTTTTAGGAGAAGAGAGGTAAGGGAGGTTTATAGGAGAAGATGAGGCGTGTCACACAGGTAACTTTGTAGGTTATTGTAAAAGAATGTTCTCCTGTATTTCCAATTTTCTCAAAGGGCATTGAGTTGAAAACAAAAATGGTAACACTAATTTTCAGGGGGGTTATATCTAGAACTAAAATATAGGACAAAATTGGTACAAATGCTCAGACAGGATGAACATAAACTGTGGAGAAGTTTTTATGTTACAGGTGAAACAGTATAATATTGAACAAAGTGTTATTTGTTATGTTTGGTTTTTTGTTTTTTGTTTTCATTTTATTGGGGACTCTTACAACTCTTGACACAATCCTTACATCGCTTGCATCAGGTGAATTTGTACATTCTTTTCTAGGCATCTACTTTCTATTGAGACCTTGGTATCAGCTCCTCTTCCCCTCCCTCCCCCCAACCCTAATAACCCCTTAATAAATTATACATCATTATTACTTTTATACCTCACACTGACTGCTGTCTCCCTTCCCCCATATTTTCTGTTGCTCTTCCTCCTGGAGAGGGGTGTATGGTTATGTGCTGATCATTGTGATTGGTTACCCCTTTCTCCCTTCCTCTCTTCCTCCTCCCCCTACCCTCCTGGTATCACTATTCCCACTCCTGTTCCTGGATTCTGTGTGTCGTGAGCTCCCATCTCTTATCTGTACCTGTGTACATGTTCCGGTCTAGTCTGAATTGAGAAGCAGCACTGGGGTCATGGTAGTGGGGGGTGAGGAAGACTCAAGGAACCAGAGGAATATAGTGTGTTTCATCAATGCTTTACTGCACCCTGGTTGACTCTTCCCTCTGTGGGGAGATTGTTCCATTGTCTACAGATGGGCTTTGGATCTCTGCTCCAACCCACTCCCCCCATTCTCAAAAATATGGTTTTGCTTGTTATGTGTCTGCTGATGACTATTACCCAGTCCCTATAACTCCTCATGATCATACCAGTGGTGTGTTTCTTTCATGTAGACTTATTGCTTCTCTACTGAATGGTGGCTTGTGTAACTTCAAGCATTTAAGACCCCAGACACTATATCTTCTAATAGCTGGGCACCATCCGCCCTCTCCACCACATTTGCTTGTGCACCCGTTTTGTCTTCAGCGATTGTGTTGGGAGGGTGAACATCTCAGACTGCTGATTTGCTAGAATAAAGTGTTCTTGTATTGAGGGAGGGTAGGAGCAGAGGTCCAAAGTCCATCCCCTGCCTCAGTGTATTGCCATGTAAATATATGTACATAGGCCAATGCCTCTATTTTTGTGGATTATGTATATACATATGTACACCACTATGTTTATACCTCTATCCATTGCTTTGCTTCCTAGGTCCTTCCTTGTTTCCTTTTACCTTCCTCTTGCCCCACCATCACTTTCCCCTTATTTCCACTTCTTGGTACCTCCTCTTAGCTAGTTTGCTGTTGCTCTGACACACACACACACCCCACCTGGATCCCTATCTCCTCCTTGTTATTGACTCAAACACCCCAATTGTTCGCCTGTCCATGGTACTGCCTACTCACCTCCCACTTCCTCCACCATCCTCACCCCCAGGTCTCCCCAGGACCGTTGGTCCCACTGCTCTCTCTTCAGGCATGCCTCCCGTGCCTATCTGATATAGGTAGGCACACTGACTATGACATAGCCCAAACTGATCTTAAAAAGAAAGAAAGATGAAAAGAGAAAAGGAGAAGAAACAAGAAGAAAAAGAGAGAGAGAGAAGAAATATACAAAAATCCTGGGTCTGTTCGCTGGCCTTGAGAGCCCCTTGGGTTCTCCTCAGGGGCTTTGTAGCTCTGTCTTGCTCCAGCTGCTGGTCTGGTATTCTCCCTTCTTGGTTCACTTTGCTGTGGGGATTCAGACCACGCTGCCTCCCCACCATGTGACCCCAGAAATGTCCTCTGTCGCTGTCTGCTCCAGTAAGGGGACAACGTGACACGTGCTGTTGGTGGTTGCCCAGTCCCTTCTGTGTCCCATTAGCTCCCTGCAGGGATGTCATCCTCCGGGCCTGGTGTGCCCGCATGGGGTCCAGTCTGCTCTCTCTTTCTCTTCCTCCCTTCTGGTCTGCTTCCATGTGGGTGTGGCATGCTGGCCCCTCTCCAATCTGTAGGTTCAGTACCGCTCTCCACCACACCCACTTCCAGGGAGGCGTCAGTTTGGCTCTGGATGGGGACAGCCCTGTAGCTCTCTCTTTTCATGCATTCTTCCACGTGGCCACGCTGTCCTCATGGTTTGGTGCGTCGTGGTAGAATCTGCATGCCTGCTCCCAATACTGTAGAGACAAGACCAGTACTCTCCCCCAGGTGGATTAGTGCCCTGCTCCCTCCGTCATCATTTCACTTTCACACACACACACCCTTTTCTCCCCCCTCCTCCCTCCTTTCCCCATTTTTGTGTTGGACCAATATGTACCTCCATGGGTTTGGTCCAACCTCCTCCCGATTCCCTGTATCTCAACCCAAATTTTGATATAGGTGGCTTCACTTCTATACCTACCGTGCCGATTACACTTACCTCAGGGGACTCATGCTGTACTTCTCCTTTCGTGATTGGCTGACTTCACTTAGCATAATTTCCTCCAACTCTTCCCATGAAAAGACGTGTTTCATGTGCTCATTAGTGATGCATAGTACTCCATTGTGTGCATGTGCCAGAGTTTACTGATCACTCGTCTACTAATGGAAATTTAAGTTGTTTCCAACTCTTTGCGATTGTGAACTGTGCTTCAATAAACATTGGAGTGTATACAACTAACCGTGATTATCTCTTACCTCTTCTGGGTATATGCCCAGTAGAGCGATGGCTGGGTTATAAGGTAGATCAATGTCTTTTTTTTTAAGTATCACCAGATCATCGCTTTCCATAGCAGCTGTACATATCTACAAGACCACCAACAATGTAAAAGTGTTCCCATCTCGCCACATTCCCCTCCAACATTTGTTGCTCTCTGATTTTCTGATTTGGGCTAGCCTCAGAGATGTTAGATGATATCTCATGGTTGTTTTGATTTTTCATCTCTCTGATGGCTAACAATCAGGAGCATTTTCTCATGTGTTTATTGGACATATGGGTGTCTTCCCTAGTGAAACTTCTTTTCAGTTCTTTGGCCCACTTTTTTAAGGGGTTTTCCTCTTTTTGCAGGAAAGAAGGGTATTGTACATTTTCGTAATAAGCCTTGTGTCTGTTGTGTTGGTGATAAAAATCCTCTCCCAGTCTGTGGGTTGCCTTGTTACCCTCTTGGTAAAGTCTTTTGATGCACACACGGTGCTCTTGAGTTGGTTCTGACTCATAGCGTGCTGCACAACAGAACGAAACACTGCCCCATCCTGAGCCATCCTCACATTTTTATGTTGAGCCCATTGTTGTCCATCTATCTTGTTGAGGGCTTTCTTCTTTTCGCTGCCCCTCTGCTTTACCAAGCACGATGTCTTTCTCCAAGGACTGGCCTCTCCTGACAAACTGTCCAAAGTACGTGAGACAAAGTCTCACCAATCTTGCCTCTAAGGATCACTCTAGCTGTACTTCTTGCAAGACAGATTTGTTTGTTCTTTGGGCATTCAATATTCTTCAACAGCCCTACAATTCAAATGCATTGATTTTTATCCCTCCAGTCTACCTTATTCAATGTCCAGCTTTCATACGCATAAGAGGGAATTGAAAATAGCATGGCTTAAGTCAGGTGCACCTTAGTCCTCAAAGTGACTCTTTGGCTCTTCAACACTTTAAAAAGGTCTTGTACAACAGATTTATATCCTTTAATTTCTTGATCAGTGCTTCTATGAGCATTGATTGTAGATCCAAGCAAGATGACATCCTTGACAATTATAGTCTTTTCTCTGTTTATCATGATGGTACCATCACCTATTGGTCCAGTTGTGAGCAGTTTGGTCTTCCTTGCATTGAGTTGTAATCCATACTGAGGGCTACAATTGTTGATCTTCATCAGCAAGTGCTTCAAATCTTTCTCATTTTTAACTAACAAGGTTGTGCCATCTGCATCTTGTATTGTTAAGAAGTCTCCCTCTGATCCTGATGCCAATACTTTATATCGTCCAGTTATCCCTAATTATTGGCTCAGCATGCAGATTGGATAAGTATGGTGAGAGGATATAACCTGATGCACACATTTCCTGATTTTAAACCAAGCAGCATTCCCTTGTTCTGTTAATAAAAATTGCTTCTCGATACATGGCAGCTCTGAATAAGCAAATGAAGTGTTTGGGAATTTCCATTCTTCTCAAGGTTATCCATAGTTTGTTATGATCCACACAGCCAAATCCCTTCACATAGTCATTAAAACACAAGTAAACATCTTTTTGGTATTCTCTGTTTTGAGCCAAGATCCATCCAACATCAGCAATGAAATTCCCGTCCACCTCCTCTTCTGAATCCAGTTTGAATTTCTGATACTTCTGCAAATATTACTGTATGATCTTCAGAGGAATTTGACTTACATGTGATGTTAATGACATTGTTTCACAATGTCAGCATTCTGTTGGGTCATTTTTCTTTGGGATGGGTAAAAATATGGATCTCTTGCAGTTGAGGGGTTAGGTAACTGTCTTCC
This sequence comes from Tenrec ecaudatus, assembly GCF_050624435.1. Taxonomy (NCBI): domain Eukaryota; kingdom Metazoa; phylum Chordata; class Mammalia; order Afrosoricida; family Tenrecidae; genus Tenrec; species Tenrec ecaudatus. The sequence continues at coordinate 206,790,785 of NC_134531.1, read as the reverse complement.
AAATTTCTTGTCATAGATGAATGAGTGTCTCTGGTGCTTCATCAACTTGTTGAAACATTGTAATTAATATTCTGTCCATTCCTGGAGCCTTGTGTTTTGCTAATGCTTTCTGTGCAGCTTGAACTTCTTCCTTCAGCACCATGAGTTCTTGATCATAGAAATGATTGAATATTGATGAGTACTTTTAGATACGGCGACTCTATGTATCCTTGCCATCTTCGTTTGAGGCTTTCTGTATTATTCAATATTTTTCCAATTGTTCCTTCAATTCTTTCAGTTTAGGATATGGTGAGTGTGTTCTTCTAATTCCCAAACTTTGCGCATTTCATTATAATACTTTACTTACTTTTCTCAAGCTGGCCTTTGAAATTCCCTGCTCAGCTCTTTGCTTCATCCTTTCTTGTATTTGCTTTGTCTACTCTGCAATCAAGAGCCTGTTTCAGAGTCTCCGCTGACATCTACTTTGATATTTCCTTTCTCATCTTCTTAATGAGCTTTTACTTTCTTCATGCATGATGTTCTTGATGTCATCCCACAGCTCGTCAGGTCTTCTGTCATTAGTGTTCAATGCATCAATACTGTTCTTGAGATGTTCCCAAAATTCAGGTAGGAGAGACTCAAGGTCATATTTTGGTTCTTGTGGATTTGTTTTAATTTTCTCCAATGTCAACCTGAGCTTACATATAAGTAATTGATGTTCTGTTCTACAGTCAGCCCCTGGCCTTGCTTTGGCTGCTGTATGAACTTCTACATAATCTCTTCCCAGTATGCAATTCATTTGATTTCTGTGTAATCCATCTGGAGAAGTTCACATGTATAGTCACCATTATTTTGTTGGAAAGGGGTATTGTGAATAATTCATTAGTCTTGCAAAAGACTATCATGCAATCTCCAGCTTCACATCTATCACCAAGACCATGCTTTCCAACTACTGTCCCTTCCTCTTTGTCTTCAACGTTCGTATTCCAATTACAAATAATCATTGATACATCCTGATTGCATGTTTGATCAATTTCAGACTGAAGAAGCTCATAGAACTCTTCAATTTCTTCAACACTAGCTTTAATGGTTGGTGCATAAATTTGAATAATAGTTGTACTAACTGGGCTTTCTTATTGATATTATCCTATCACAAGCAGCATTATACTTCAAGAAAGATCTTGAAATGTCCTTTTTGATGATAAATGCAACAACCTGCATCTTGAATCTGTTGTTCCCAGCATAGTACACTATGATTTTATTATTCAAAATGACCAAAATTTGGAATGATATATTTATTAAATCCCAACTAATTATTTTAAAATGGCCAATACAGGTCCATCTCAGCACCTTAATGTCTAGGATATCCATCTTTGTGTGTGCCTTTTCATTTTCTACTACATCCAACTTTCCTATATCCATACTTCGTACATTCCAAGTCCCAAACATTAACAGATGTGGCTGTTTCTTCTCCTTTGAGTCGTAACCCATCAGCAAAAGGGGGCCGGGAGCCTGTACTTCTGCAGGCTCTGTGCAATCCAAGTCATTGTTGTTGGCTCCGCCTTGAGGCGGCAGCTCTTCCTCTGTGATGTTTTGAGTGCCTTCCAAGCTGCAGGGCTCATCTTCTGGCACTGACAACTCTCTGCTGCTGTTCATGAGGTATTCAGTATCTGACAATGTTCTGTTGCTGTCTGTATGGTTTTCATGGCTAATGCCTACTCCTTCTTCATAGTCTGTTCTTAGTCTGGAAGCTCAGCTAAAACAGTTCACTGTGAGTGACATTTGACATACCAGTGACATAGCTTCCAGCATCACAGCAACATACAAGCCAGCACAGTACAACAAACTGACAGACAAGTAGTGGCTGAAAAGGTAAACTGTGATAAACTAAGTATATATGAAATTTGTGAAGCATCCTCTGAAAAGGCATAGCTAATGTACAAGAAGAGAAAAAAGGGTGAATAAAAATATATATTCCGATAAAAAGGTAGAAAGGGAGGAACAAATGGATAAATACAAAACAAATAGCATAATAGTATATTTAAATTTACCATATCAGCAACTACAATAATTGACAATTGCCTAAATGCGCCAATTATATGTGCACCTAAAAAGAAATGAAGCCACTACTATAGTTGAAGATCCAAATGAGCGCTCTTATAAATGGTAGAGAAATTAACAAAATTATTAGTAAGGATTATATAATATCTAAACAACTATTAATCTAATTGATGAATATATAATCTTGTACCCAATTATTCAAGATTACACATTGATTTCAAGTTTGTACTGAACATTCTCCAAAATAAAGTATATATTGGGTCATAAATTAATCTTAATAAAACTAATGGAATTGAAAAAATGCATAATATTACCTCAACAGCCTTGATTCTTTATCACAGTAGGATTAAGAAGAAATCAACAGCAGAAAGATATCTAGAAAATCCAGATATTTGGAAAATCAGCAATGCAATTCTAAATAGCAAAGGGATAGAAGAAGAAACCACAAGGGAAATTAAAAAATCTTTTAACTGAATGATAATAAAAAACACGAGGTATTATGACACCAAAACAACAAGGGAAGTAAGAAAAAATAAGAGTATTTCAGACTTCAAATAACTTCCTCAAGAGAGTGAAAAATAAAACCTACAGAGCAGGAGAAAGGTTGCATAAATCATATACACCAATGGACTTGTATCTAGAATACATAATCAACTCTTAAACATAAAAAAATTTAACATCCCACATTTTTACATGATGAAGGATATGAATAGACTTTTCTCCCAAGAGGATATAAAAATATCACATTATGAAGAAGAAATGTCCTCCAGAGAGCGTATACAATAAGCACATAAACAGATGCTCAACATCATTAAGTACTACAGAAATGCAAATCAAAACCCTGTCAAATTCATTCAGATAGCCATAATAAAATTTTTTAAAGCAAAATAATAAAGTTTTAGTGAGAATGTGCAAAAATTGGAAATGTCATACACTAGTTGAAGTTACTTTGGAAACATTTCACCAGCGTCTCAAAAGGATAAACAGTGACACAGCAAATTTAAACCCAACTCAAATTAAGGCATGCCAATAAAAACATTAAACCCTGAATGTAGGTGGAGGAACCACACCAGCCTCTGTGATCACAAGGTGCAGAAGGGGTCAGTTATCAAGCATCAGAGAACAAAAAAATTATATCATTGTGTGCTCACCTCCCCAGTATGATCATTGAAGACAATGTGGGTGTATAGGCAAATGTGGTGAAGAGAGCTGATGGTGCCCGACTATCAAAAGATACAGCATCTGGGTTCTTAAAGGCTTGAAGGTAAACAAGTGGCCATCTAGCTCAGAAGCAACAAAGCCCACATGGAAGAAACACACCAGCCTGTGTGATTGCAAGGTGTCGAAGGGATCAGGTAACAGGCATCAAAGAACAAAAAATCATATCATTGTGAATGAGGGGGAGGGAGTGCAGAGTGGGGACCCAAAGCCCATCTGTAGGCAACTGGACATCCCCTTACAGAAGGGTTGCGGGGAATAGATGGCTCATCAGGGTGCAGTGTAGCAACAATGAAACACACAACTTTCCTCTAGTTCCTAAATGCTTCCTCCTACCACCACCACCACCACCACCACCACTCTCATGATCCCAATTCTACCTTGCAAGTCTGGCTAGACCAGAGGATGTACACTGGTACAGATAGGAACTAGAAACACAGGGAATCCAGGACGGATGATCCTTTTAGGACTAGTGGTGAGAGTGGTGATACCAGGAGGGAGGAGGGAAGGTGGGGTAGAAAGGGGGAACCAATTACAAGAATCTACATATAACCTCCTCCCTGGGGGGTGGACAACAGAAAAGTGGGTGAAGGGAGATGTCAGACAGTGTAAGATATGACAAAATAATAATTTATAAATTATCAAGGGTTCATGAGGGAGTGGGGAGTGGGAAGGGAGGGGGAAATGAGGAGCAGATGTCAAGGGCTTAAGATGAAGAGCAAATATTTTGAGAATAATGAGGGTAACGAATGTACAAATGTGCTTTACACAATTGATGTGTGTGTGGATTGTGATAAGAGTTGTATGAGCCCCTAATAAAAAGATGTTTTTTAAAAAAAAACTGAATGTGGGTAGCAGCTTTATTTTTATAGCCCAAAAGTAAAAACCACACAAATATCTCTCAAGTGGTGAATGGATTGGCAAAATATGATATTTTGATACAACAAAGTATTCTTTAATAATAAAAAGGAGTACTACAATATGGATAAAATATAAAAACATTATGCTAGGTGAAAGAAACCAGTCACAAGACCACAAGTTGTCTGATTCCATTTCTGGAACTGTTCATAAGGATGATAGATGTATTAGTGGTTGTCAGGAGCTAGAGGAAGAGAAGTGGTAGGAAATGAAAAGTGAAAGGGTTTCTTTCAAGGCTGATAAAAATGTTCTGAAATTAGATCATAGCAATGGTTGCACAGCTCTAGATTGTATTAAATCGGAATTAGTTATATTGAATTGTACACTTTTTTAAAAGTTGTTTTAAAGCATGTGAATTATATCTCAATAAATCTGGTACAAAACTGTGCTAATATTTTAATTAACAACATCTTGGGCAATTTAGTTAAAGCAATGCCTAGAGATAAATCTGTAGCTTTAAACACTTACAGTAGAAATTTTTAAATATTTAAAATTTAAGATGTAAGCCTGTACCTTAAGAAACTAGATTAGGGCAAAGAATGTGCTTTATACAATTGATGTATGTATATGCATGGATTGTGATAAGAGTTGTATGAGCCCTTAATAAAATGTTTAAAAAAAAAGAAACTAGAAAAAGAAGGGCAAGTTAAACCCAAAGTAAGAGGAAGGAAGAAAACAATAAAGGAATAGTATAAATCAGTGAAATCGAAGGTAAACTAACAAATGATAAAAATAAAAAATTGAATTTGGGAAAAGCTTAATGTTGTTGTGGTTAAGTGTCATTGAGTTTGTTCCAACCCATAACAACCGTATATACACAGCAGAACAAAACACGGCTTGGTCCTGAGACAGCCTCACCATTGTCCCCATGCTTGAGACCATTTTTGTAACACGACGTCCACCCAGCTCCTTGAAGGCCTTCTTCTTTCCACCGTCCCTCTACCTTACCCAACATAATGTCCTTCTCCAGGAACTGGTGTCCCCTGACCACGTGTCCAAATGATGTAAGATGAAGTCTTGCCATCCTTGTCTCTAAGGAGCACGCTGGCCTTATTTCTTCCAACACAGATAGGTTTGTCCTTTTAGCAGTCCATGTTACCTTCAATATTCTTCTCCAGCACCACAAGTCATGATTGTCGATTTCTCTCCTGTCTTCCTTATTCAATGTCAACTTACATATACATATGAGGCAATGGAGAATACCATGGCATGGGTCAGGTGCACCTTAGTCCTTGAAGTAAAATCCTTGCTTTTACGTTAAAGAGGTCTTGTACAGCAGATCTACCCCTTGCAATTCATCTTTTGATCTCTTGACTGCTGCCTCCATGAGCATTGATTCTGGTTGTAGTAAAACTAATCGATCCAAATAAACCCAAAATGACAAAACCAAGAATAAAAGAAATAGCATCAATATCAACTCAATTAATATATTTTCAATGGAAGAATCAACACTATCTTTACTCACATGTCACATAATCTTCCATACAGAAAATCACACACACAAAATGGCATAAAGATAAAGTATATAAATACACATCTCTGTTAAAACTCTTAAGTGAGTTTATACATTTATACATCACGATCAAGATTACTGTGCTTAATATATAAACCATGCATTTTCCATTCCTTCTTCACACTCTGTTCTTAGTCAATAAGCTCTCTGGAAGGTCTGAGTGGCCCTACTGGAATTTGAAATAGCAGTGGCATAGCCTTCAGCATCACTGCAACACACAAGCCACCACAGTACAACACACTGACAGACAAGTGGTGGCAGCTTCTAGTAGCTGCTGGCAACTCTTGGTGTTTCTGGGTCAGTGGATGATTGTGGGACAGATCATTAATTTCTCATATGTAAGTTCAGGTTGAAGCTGAAGAAAATTAAAACAAGTCCACAGGAGCTAAAATATGACCTTGAGGCTATCCCACCCAAATTTCAAAAAAGAAAAATCAAGAATACATTTGATGGATTAAAAACTAATGACAGAAAACCTGATGGGCTGTGGAATGACATAAAGAATATCATATATGAAGGAATCAAAGGGTCATTAAAATGACAGGAAAGTAAGCAAAGAGCAGCGTGGGTGTCAGAAGAGACCCTTAAACGTGCTCTTAATCATAGTGTAGCTAGGATAAATAAAAGAAATTATGAAGACAAAGAGCTGAACAAAAAAAATTCAAAGGGAAACTTGAGAAGACAAAGTAAAATAATATAATGAAATGTGTGAAGACCTAGAGTTAGAAAAGCAAAATGTAAGAAAACACTCAATATTATGTTAAACTGACAGAACTCAAGAAAAATTCAAACCTAGAGCTGCAATATTGAAAGGTCCATAGACAAAACACTGAATGATGTAGAAGTATCAAAAGAAGATGGACAGAATACACAGTCACTGTACCAAACATAACAGTCCATATGCCATCATTTCAAGAGCAGCATATGAGCAAGAACCAAAGTTACCGAAGGAAGACGTTCAAGCTGCACTGAAAACATTAACCAAAAACAAGGCTACAGGAATTGGTGGAATACCAATTGAAATGTTTCAACAAGCTGGTGAAGCACACAGGAAATTTGGAAGACAGCTACTTGGCCAACTGACTAAAAGTGATGCATATTTGTACAAATTCTAAAGAATAGTAGCCCAAGAGAATACTCAAATTATAGAACTATATCATTGATACCACATCACATGCAAGTAAAATTTTGCTGAAGATCAACCAACAACAGTCGCAGCAGGGCATTGACAAGCAGCTGCCAGATTCAGAAGAGGACCCAGAGCAGGGGATATCATTACTGCTGTCAGACTGAAAGCAGAGAATAGCAGAGAGATGTTTACCTGTGTTTTATTGGCTGTGCCAATTCATTCAACTGTGTGGGCCATAACAAACTATGGATAACCCTGAGAAAAATGGGAATTCCAGAACACCTCATTGTGCTGATGCAGAATCTGTACATGGAGTCATGCACATAGGCAGTTGTGCAAGCAGAACAGGGAATGCTGTGTGGTTTAAAATCAGGAAAGTTGTGTGTTAGGGATGCATACTTTCACCAAACCTATGCGATCTGTATGCTGAGAAAATAATCAGGAGCTGGATTATATGAAGAATGTGGCATCAGAATCAGAGGGAGATTTATTAACAACACGCAATATGGAGATGACACAACCTAGCTTGCTGAAAATGAGGAGGACTTGAAACACTTGCTGATGAAGATCAAGAAAGGAAACCTTCCATACAGATTACAAGTTAATGTGAAGAAAACCAAAATCCTCACACTGGACTAATAGACAGCATCATGATAGAGAAAAGATTGAAGTTGTCAGGGATTTCATCTTGCTTGGATCCACAATCGATGCTCATGGAACAGCAGTCAAGAGATCAAACAACACATTGCATTGGGCAATTTGCTGCACAAGAACTTTTTAAAGTGTTGAAAACTAAGAATGTTATCTTGAGGACTAAGGTACACCTGAGCCAAGTCATAGTATTTTCAATGTCCTTATATGTATGTGAAAGTTAGACATTGAATAAGGAAAACAAGGGGGGAAATCGATGCATTTGAACTATGGTGTTGGTGAAGAATATTGAACACACCATGGACTTCCATAAGAACAAACATCTGTCTTGAAATAAGGTCTGGGTAGCCACATATTTTGGGTAGCCATCATTCTAACCACTACAAGAGGCCAGTGTGGGTTAGCCAAAAGGTGTGCCATCTGACAGCTGTGTTTAAACCCCAGCTCTTCCACTTATGACTTTTGTGATTTGGGGCAAGTGGCTTCAGGCATGTGCTAACCTCTCTAAACTTCTGTTTTCCCATCTCTATAGGGGGGGGGAAATCCACTCCCCAGTGGGGTTAGCAGTGTCAGGAGAAGAGAACAAAAACTCTTGACACGTGGCCAGCACTTATTAAGTGCTCAATAAACGGGGCAGCTAAAGGAAGTCTTGGGTGACACAAATGGTTAACACACTTGGCTCCTACTGAAATGGCTCCAGTTCAAATATAACCAGAGGGGTCTTAGAAGAAAGGCTTGATGATCTACATCTGAAAACAAAAACCAGTCACTGAAAACCCTACAGGGTGCAGGTCCACTCCAACACACCAAAGTTGCTGTGACTCAGAGTTGAGCTGCCTGCTACTGGTGACGGGTTAATGAGGCCCTGGCGCACAGACTGTGACTAGCAGGCAGGGCGTGTTCAGTCAATGTTTATGCTCTTACTTGTTCCTTTCTTTACTTCTGCAGTTCACAAGGTATAGTGGTTCTAGGAGAGAATGAGGAGTTAAAATCAATATATTTATATTTACATATGCACACATAATGCATTGTTCATGGATTGGAAGATTCTATATTGTTATGATGTAAATTTTCCCTCATTGCATATACCTTCATTGCAATGTCATTCCAAATTCCAGAAAATATTTTTTTCTGGAAAGTCACTGCAGATTTGAAAATTTTTGTGAAAATGTCAAGGACTTCACAGCATTTTTCAATTTTATTTGGGAGAGAAACTCTAAATTAGAGGGCTTATATTACTGGATTTAAAGACTCAGAAAAATTCCAGTAATTGTGAGAAAGTGGTATTATTGTAAAGACAGACAATTGATCAATGGAACAGAATATAGCTTATAAATAAGACAATGTTTACACTTCATTTTTAATGAATTCATCAAAGAAATTCAATAGGATAAAGAAGTCTTTCAACTAATTGTACTTGAATAACTAGTAACCACATACCATACACACATAAAAATTAATTAAGATGCATCAAATATCCACTATATCGTCCAAATACAAATTCTTCTAAAGCTCACTTGGGATGTTTACCAAATAAGATTAAATCTTGAGCTATAAAACACACTTTAAATTATCTAAAAGAGTATAAATCATAGAAAGAATGTGCTCAGATCACAAGAGAATTAACTGGAAATCAACAAAAGATAGTGACAAACAACCAAAATATTTGAAGCTTAAATCACACACTTCTAATAACATGTATCAAATAAGACTCAAGAGAAATTTTAAAATATCTTTAACCAAATGGAAATGAAAATACAACTTATCAAAATGCGTGGGATGCAGACACATGGTACTTCGAAGGACATTTATGACACTGAATGCATGCATGCATTAGGAAAGAAGTGAGGTACATACTCAATAGTCTAAACTTCAACTTTAACTGAAAACCAAACCTATTACCTCGGAGTCAAATCTCTTTATAACAACCATGTAGACCAGTCGTTCTCAACCTGGGTCACAATCCCTTTGGGGGAGCGGGGAATGACCTTTTCACAGGGGTCGCCTAAGACCACCAGAAAACACATATTTCTGATGGTCTTAGGAACCGAGACACTGCTCCTCTATTCGACTCCAGGTGGGTCTGCCCACATGCAGATATGCCCACATACGAATACCCGGTGTGATGACATCATCGCGCCAACCCCATCACATACTCCCTGTACAAATACAGGTGTATGTGACAGGGTTGGCATCATAATGTACTTATGTGAGAAGCTACTGTGTAGAAAACAGCTGCTGTGTTGAAAAGCAGCTACTGTGTTGAAAGCAGCAGTATTGGAGGTAAATCGACACTTCATGAATTATAATTACTGGGTAAATGTAAAATCATGTACTGTAAAATCAACTACTGCAAAATACCATGGGAACTTAATCTGGATGCTGATTGATTTTTTATATTCAGCTGTGGTTGATAATAACAGGTGTGTTAAAAAACAACAACACAAAGAATTGCAAATCAAAGGAAATTTTAATGAACTATATTGACTGAACTATGCCATGTATCATATTTTGTATTATTAAAGCTATTGTTTGAGGACCTGATGCAAGGGGCTTAAGTGGAGAGCAAATGCCTTGAGAATGATTGGGGCAGGGAATGTATGGATGTGCTTTATACAATTGATGTATGTATATGTATGGATGGTGATAAGAGTTGTATGGGTCCCTAATAAAATGTAAAAAAAGAAAAAAATAATAAAGCTATTGTTATATACAATTTTCATTAGCAAATCATCCCATGACAATGGATCATGGAGAGAAGAACATTAAGAAAAGAAAATGTAGTGATGATTTTTTTTATAGTATGGTTTTACCTCAATAAATACAGTAGGAATTGAGAAACTGCGATGTGTTATTTGTTGTGAAGTTCTATCAGCTGAATCTATGAAGCTGAACAAATTAAAATGCCATTTTAATAGCAAGCAACCGAGCTTTGCCGCCAAGGATACCAACTATTTTAGAAACAAAGCTGATGAACTCAAGAAAGCCAGACTTGACACCGGTCGCAAGTACCACAAACAAAACGTAGCAGCCGTTGGAGCTTCATATTTGGTGGCACTCAGAATCACCAGAGCTATGAAACCCCACACCACTACTGAGGATTTACTGTTGCCAGTAGTCGAAGACATTGTTCAAGTTATGATTGAGAACAAATTTGTTATGAAATTGAGTGCAATTTCCTTATCTAACAACACTGTCCACAGAATAATAGACGACATGTCTGCTCATATTCTTGATCAGGTGATCCAAGAAGTTAAATCTGCTCCACTTCCTATATTTAGCATCCAGCTTGATTAATCTACAGATGTTGCAAACTGTTCACAGTAACTGGTGTACGTGCAGTATGTTAATAATGGTGACTTTAAAGATGAGTTTCTTTTTGGAAACCTCTTGAAACAACAACTATGGCACATGATGGTTTGACACAGTTGATTCATTTCTAAAAGAGCATCAGATCTCTTGGGAAAAGGTTTGTGGTGTTTGCACAGATGGTGCTCCAGTTATGCTAGGATGTCGATCTGGATTTCAATGTTGGTACTGAATGAGTCACCAAAAGCCATCGGATCTCACTGTATGATTCATCAGCAAATATTAGCAATGAAGCTGCAGCCACAAGAGTTACAAGAAGTAATTAAAAGCGTCACAAATTGTGTCAATTTTTAAAGGCGAGTACTTAAGCAGTCAACTGTTTTCGCAACTGTGCGACGAGTTAGATGCACAGAATAATGCTCTGCTATTTCACACTGAAGTGAGATGGCTGTTGAGAGGACAAGTTTTAAAACGTGTTTTTGGGCTTCATGATGAACTCAAAGTGTTTTTTAATCAGAAAGAAAGACCATAACTCAAAGCACTTTTCAATGATAAAAGTGAACTGCAGAACATAGCTTACTTGGTCGACATTTTTGCCATCTTGAATGAGTAAAATTTATCACTGCAAGGACCAAATGCAGCATGCCTCTATTTGTCTGAAAAGATTTGATCATGAAACTTCAGCTTTGGCAAAAGAAAAAATATTGGATGAAAATTAAATTTACGGAAAACTACAGAACACTATTACAAGAAACCAAGAGTGACCTCAACAAATGGAAGATTATCCATACTCATGGATTGGAAGACTCAATATAGTAAACATTCAGTTCAGCCTAAGGAGCTATATAAATTTAACACAATCCCGATACAATTGCCCTCATCTTTCTTCAAAGAAATGGAAAAACTGATTACCAAGTTCATATGGAGAGGGAAGAAGCCCAGAATTAGCAGAGAACTCCTCAAGAAGAAGGACACAGTGGGAGGGCTTGCTTTACTTGACTTTAGCACATACTATACAGTCACAGTTGTCAAAACTGCATGATATTTTTACAATGACAGATATTCAGACTAATGTAAAAGAACTGGAAACCAAGAAATAAAATCATCAACATACAGACAACTGATCTTTGATAAGGGCCCAAAAAATATCCAATGGGAAGCAGATGCCCTCTTTAACAAGTGGTGCTGGGAGAAAAAAAAAAGAATATTTACCTGCAGAAAAATGAAGCAAGACCCTTATCTCACTCCATGAACAAGAATAAACTCAAGGTGGATCACAGACCTTGAAGTTAAACCCCAAACTATTAGGGCCATCAATAGAGGGAGTTGGGGCCAACTTGAGAACTTTGGCTCAGGGAATACACAGGCTATCAGAAATAGGGAAGAACATAAACACAGAGGAAGCACAAATTGACAAATGGGCTATACTGAAGATAAAACACTTGTGTACATCTAAAGAATTCACCAAGAGAGTAATAAGAGAGTCCACAGACTGGGAAAACATCTTTAGCAATGACACATGAGACAAAGGCATTATTACTAAAATCTACAGTACTCTGCTATCTTCCAAAAAGAAAAAAACTAATTGCCCACTAAGGAGGTGGGCAAAGGACCTGAACAGCAGTTTCACAGGGGCAGAAATCCGAATGGCCAACAAACATATGAGAAAATGTTCCTGATCTTTAGCCATAAGAGAAATGCAAATTAAAACAACAATGAGGTACCACCTGACACCCTCAAAGATACCCCAATCCAAAAAATCAGAAAGCAACAAGTGTTGGAGGGGCTGTGGGGAGACAGGAACTCTCATCCACTGCTGGTGGAGCTGTAAGTACGTACAGCCACTATGGAAATCAATCTGGCGATATCTAAAACACATGGAAATCAAGCTACCATACAACCCAGCAATCCCCCTACTGGGCATATACCCAGAAGAGGCTAGAAACAAACCAAGGCCAGACATCTGTGCTCCAATGTTCATTGCGGCACAGTTCACAATTGCAAGGAGTTGGAAACAACCCAAATTTCCATCAACTGATGATTGGATTAAAAAGCTGTGGTACATACATACAATGGAGCACTACGCATCACTAAAAAGCAGAGATGAACGTATGAAGCACATCGCTGCATGGGAAGAACGGGAGTAAATCATGCTAAGCGAAGTAAGCCGAGCACAAAAGGACAAGTACAACATGAGTCCGCTGAGGCAAGCTTTTTAAAAAAAATGCAAAAGGGGCCTAGGGAAAAGCTACTGTATACAAACATTCCTGGGGTGAGGACCAGGTCATATGGCAGGGACCAGACCAAATCCAGGGATGCATATGGTAGCCAACTAAAAAGGAGGCGGAGAAAGGAAATAAAAGTTTAAAAGATGGGTAGCGAGGCACAGGGCACTAGCCCGCTCAAGAGAAGGCTGTTGTTTGTGTCTCCACAGGGAAAGAGGGACCCTGTCTCAAACCAGTGCGTCAAGATGTGAATGCAACGTGTGGAGTAGGGAACCAGTGGAGAGGTCTGAGGAGCCAATCCCAACTGCATGGACACCTGCCTCTCCCCACAGAAGAATTTATGTCAGAGGATGGTGCTGAATCTGCAGCTCCGGGAGAGGGACATGTCTGACTGGAGCACATGGGAGCAGCTGAAGGGGGAGGAGGAGAGAGTGGAGCAAGACTTGAGGACAATTGTCCTTCCCAGAGCAGCCAGTCTACAGAGAGGACCACATGGCCAGTCCCACTATGAGACACAACGTCCTTCACTGACCCATAGCCCTACAGGAGACAACACTGGAGACACAGTATGGGAATTCTGCCTGATCTGATCCCGTCACACCAAGATAAAACACAAAGGGAGTGCAACAGAATAGCAAGGGAACAGAGCGGCAAGGTCCCCAGGAAATGCCAAAGGTGGACTTTGGGGCCAGGGCTTGGTGCCCCAAAAAAAACTGGACTGGAAAACTCTCCTAAAGGCCAACAAAAAGTCCTTGAACTAACTACAAGCTTTTCTTTCCTGTTGTATTTTGTTTTGTCTTTGTCATTGGTTTGTTGTTGATGTTTTGTTGTATATTGTTGCTTGGTTTTGCTCTGTCTTGTTTTTGTGCATACTATTATCTCCACATGTCTGTCTAAATAAGATAGGCTGGGTGAACAATCTGGAGGAGAAAACAACAGGACCGACAGTTCCAGGGGGACATGGGAGAGGGGAAGATGAGGGGAAAGGTAGTGGTGTTAACAAACCCAGGGACAAGAGAACAACAAGAGATCCAAATCGGTGGTGAGGAGGGTGAAGGAGGCCTGGTAGGGCATGATCAAGGGTAATGTAACCAAGAGGAATTACTGAAACCCAAATGAAGGCTGAGCATGATAGTGGGTCAAGAGGAAAGTCAACGGAAATAGAGGAAAGAGCTAGGAGGCAAAGGGCATTATTAGAGGTCTAAATAAAGGCATGTACATATGTAAATATATTTATATATGAGGATGGTGAAATAGATCTGTGTGCTTATATTTATAGGTTTAGTATTAAGGTAGCAGATGGACACTGGGCCTCCACTCAAGTACTCCCCGAATGCAAGAATACTTTCTTCTATAAACTGCCATTCCATGATGCTCACCATCCCGACATGATCATTGAAGACCAAGCGGGTGAATAAGCAAATGTGGTGAAGAAAGCTGATGGTGCCCGGCTATCAAAAGATATAGCATCTGGGGTCTTAAAAGCTTGAAGGTAAACAAGCAGCCATCTAGCTCAGAAGCAACAATGCCCACATGAAAGAAGCACACCAGACTGTGTGATCACGAGGTGTAGAAGGGATCAAGTATCAGGCATCATCAGAACCAAAGTCATATCATTATGAATGAGGGAGGGAGTGCAGAGTGGAGACCCAAGGCCACTGGACATCCCCTTACAGAAGGGTCTGGGGGAGGAGACCGCCAGTCAGGGTTCAATGTAGCAACAATGAAACATGCAACTTTCCTCTTGTTTCTAAATGCTTCCTTCCCCCACTATCTTGATCCCAATTCTACCTTACAAATCTTGCTAGATCAGAGGATGTACACTGGTACAGATAGGAAGTGTAAACACAGGGAATCCAGGGCAGGATCAGGTGTGAGTGGCGATACTGGGAGGGTGGACAGAGGTGGGGTGGAAAGGGGGAACCGATTACAAGGATCTACATATAACCTTCTCCCTGGGGGATGGACAACAGAAAAGTGGGTGACGGGAGACATCAGACAGTGCAAGATTTTACAAAATAATAATTTATAAATTATCAAGGGTTCATGAGGGAGGGGGGATTGGGGAGGGAGGAGAAAAAATGAGGAGCTGATGCCAGGGACTTAGGTGAAGAGCAAATGTTTTGAGAATGATGAGGGCAATGAATGTACAAATGTGCTTTACACAATCGATGTATGTATGGATTGTTAAAAGAGTTGTATGAGCCTTAATAAAGTGATTTTTAAAAAAGAAAATTTACATGTTGCCTACCTTATCTGTTTTATTTGAGGAAAATGACATTGAACCAGACTAAAAGATTACAATGATAATTTCTGAGAAAGAACACTTGCACATGCTTGCAGATGAAATTTCATCATACTTTGCACATCTACCTGACTCCCCATTTGCACTTGCCAGAAGCCCATTCACAGTCGAAGTTGAAGATGTTCCTGAGACTGCACAAGAGGAATTCATTGAACTTATTAACAGTGATGCAGTGAGAACTGATTTCTCTACAATGCCAGTTACAAAATTCTGGATCAAGTGTTTGCAGTCATACCCTGTTCTGTCTGAGACTGGGTTGTGCCTTGTTTTTCCATTTCCAACAATATATCTTTGTGAAACAGGGTTTTCCAGCTTATTGGCTATCAAGTCTAAATACAGAAGTAGACTTGTGGAAAATGATCTTCATTGTGCTCTTGCAAAGACCGCCCTGAGACTGTCTGATCTGATTGGAAATTCTCAACCTTAGCACCGGTTGGCTTCTTACACATACTGTCGCAAAATGTAGCAATGTAGTTTACTGTTATTATTTTAATACTGTAACCGATGCTACACCATGCTTCAAGATAAAATTTCATTTATTTGTAATCAGAAATAAATATTTCACAATATATAATTATATATTGTTTCTGTGATTAATCACTATGCTTTAATTATGTTCAATTTGTAACAATGAAAATACATACTGCATATCAAATATTTACATTACAATTCATAGCAGTAGCAAATGACAGTTATGAAGTAGCAATGAAAATAATTTTATGGTTGGGGGTCCCCACAACATGGGGAACTGTATTGAAGGGTTGGGGCATTAGGAAGGTTGAGAACCACTGCTGTAGACGGTTTAGAGGCTTTGCAAATCTTTATGTGAGCAGACAGTCTCATCTTTCTCCCTCAACATGGCTGGTGGGTTTGAATGACAACCTTGTGTTTAGCAGTTCAATGTTTATCTAACATTGATACCAGGACTCATTAGCTTCAACCTTAGGAAACTCAAAATAAAGAGGACAAATTAAATCCAAAGCAAGCAGGGAAAAAAACAATAAACATTTAAGCAGAAATCAATGAAATTGAAGACAGGAAATTAATAGAAAGAAAATCAATGAAACCAAAAGCTGATTCAAGTATTCCCTCAACAAAAGAACACTTTGTTCTAATAATCTGGCATTCTGTGATGCTGATCTTCCCAACGTGATCACTGAAGACAAAATGGGTGCATAAGCAAATGTGGAGAAGAAAGCTGATAGTGCCCAGCTATCAAAAGATATAGCATCTGGGGTCTTAAAGGCTTGAAGACAATCAGTCATCTAGCTGAGAAGCAACAATGCCCACATGAAAGAAGCACCCCAGCCTGTGTGATCACGAGGTGTCGATGGGATCAGGTATCAGGCATCTAAGACCCAGAACAAAATCATACCCAATGTGAAGGGGGGAATGGAGTGGAGACCCAAAGCCCATCTGTAGACAATTCAACATCCCCGCACAGAGGGATCACAGGGAAGAGATGAGTCAGTCAGGGTGCAGTACAGCACTGATAAAACACACAACTTTCCTCTGGTTCTTAGGTGCTTCTTTCACCCCACTATCATGACCTCAATTCTACCTTACAAATCAGATTAGGCCAGATCATGCACACTGCTACAGATAAGAGCCTGAAACACAGGGAATCCAGGGTAGATAACCCCTCCAGGGACAGCAATGAGAGTGGAGATACCAGAATGATGAGGGGAGGGTAGAGGGAGAAAAGGGGGATCGATCACAAGGATCAGCCTAGACCCCCGTCCCAGGGGGATGAACAATGGGAAAGTGGTTGTGGAGCGATGGGGGACAATGTAAGATATGGAAATAATAATCTATAACTTATCAAATCTATAACTTTTCAAGGGTTCATGAGGGAAGGAAGGCAGGGAGGGAGGGGGAAGAAATAGGGAGCTGATACCAGGGGCTCATGTGGGAAGAAACTGCTTTGAAAATGAGGATGGCAGCAAAGGTGCTCGACACATGGACATATTTATAGATTGTGATTAGAGATGTAAGAGTGCCCAATAGAAGTATTTAATTTTTTTAAAAGGCTATGTCTGATAAGAATTGTGGAATCTCTGAGACTATGGCCTTTATATACACTGTCAGCCTGAAACTGAACTCACGATCTTGACTCAACTTTCAGCTAACCAATAGTTAGTCCTTGTGTTAGTCTTAGTGGACTAGAGAAACAAAATTCATAAACTCTCCTATTTTATAAGATAATTTTATATAAAGAGTAATTGTACATTAAGCATCCAAACCCAGTCCAGTACAAGCCCATAATCTGACATAGCCCATAGGTCCAACATCAATCTACAAAGTCCTCCTCAAACTCACAAAACACATGCAAAGATGCCGAATGCAAGAGGAAAGCAGAATCAGTGCGCGTGTAAGCATCTCAGCACTGGCAGGGGTCTTCATGGGGTTTCTCCAGCACCCAGGGCTGCATCAGGTAGGTCCATGTGGCTTCTCCTCAGGGATGTCTCATAGGAAGCTGAAGAAGCTCAGTGTTGCTGACTGAGGCAGAGAACTAGCTAAGTCAGCCGCACACTGGTCCTACCGTCAGAGAACAAGAAACCAGAAAGGTGAGGCTCACTGAGCCATTTATCTCTCCACCCTTCAATTAAACTGCCCTTCAATGAATCCCATGGGTGTTTATCGGCCAGGTTGGCACAATAAACCTTAACTGCCACGGTCCTTTAAGGTGAGCAATAAGATCAGGGCGCTCTGAATTTCTGAGAACTGTCCATCAGAGGAGATCGTAAGTGCAGCGTTTGCTGAGTTATAAGGTTCAGAAGGTAGGAAGGGATAGAAGAGAACAACTGATGAAACAGTAATATGGGAAGAGTTTCATTACATTCAAAATGCATATATAAATGGTTGTATGGGGAAATATTTACTTTGAAAACTTTGACCAGAATCAAACTGTATTTTTAAAAGATGAAAATTGTTTCTAATCAAAATTCATTACTTAAAAAATGAATAAGCAAGTCACAAAGTGGGATAAAATATTTATAATATATGATCATTATTTGTATCCAGAATATAATTCTTTTAAAAATACTTACATCTCAATAGTAAGACTATCAACCCCATTTAGAATGGCAAAAAAAAAACCAAGAGTCACTTTTCTAAAGAAGATATGTAAATGTCCAGCAAACACATGAATATGTAATCAACATCATTAGTTATTAGATGCCAGTTAAAGCCAGAATTGAATACCACTTCATACAAACTATGAGGCTAAAATTTAAAAGGCAGACAATATAAAACGTCAGAGATATAGAAGTATTGATCATGTACGGACCAGTCACAATAGCACGATAGCATGGAATGAATGAGATACGAGATCAATAAGTTCTGGGTCTCTAAGCTTCCCCTTGTTGTTAAGTGGTTCAGATGTATAGTGCCCCTGTGAACAACAGAACAGTATGCTGCCCAGTCCTAGGCCAGCCACGTTCTTGTGATATTTGAGCCTGCTGTTGCAGCCACTGTATCTCATGAGGGTTCTACTTGTTCTCCATGACTCTCATAATGTCCTTCTGTAGGAACTGGTCCCTCTGGCTACCATGTCCAAACTATGTGAGACAACGTCTCACCATCCTCAATCTAAGGAGCCTGTGTTTCTCGGAAGATGTAGTTGTGTGTTTTTCTGGCAGTCCATGGTATATTTCATATTATTTACCAACACCATAATTTAAAGACTTCAAGTCTTCAATTGTCCTGATTCCCTGTCCAGCTTTTTTCACACATAAAAATGATTGGAAATACTCTGCCATGAGTCAGACATACTTTCATCTTCAAAGTGATATCTTTGCTTTTTAACACTAGATAAGACATTTCCCACAAATTCCCTAGTTGCATTTCTGCTCCTCTTCAGAACTTGTAAATTCAACCCTAAAGAGGGAGTGATCAACATGAGGACTCCAGACCAGCTCTGACCCCAGTGAGGTTATCACAGAACTCAGGAAACCCTTCAAAGCATGACTCAGCATTTAGCATCTCTTAAAAAACAACGTTCATTGAAGGGAGTCTGCTGGATAGAGTACAGCCTGGAGATTTGGTTTTCTCCTGTGCCCTGAGGGATGTACTTTCTTTAGCTTTATTTGCATTAACCTCAGTGGGCCACACCACCAGTATTACAAACCCAGACAGCTGACAGGTGAGTGAGCACCTGAGACACAATCAAAAGTGTTCACTATATATTTTCTGAGTGAATTAATTAACTTATGAATTAGTCATTTCGGTGTCTGTTGATGCATATACTTTATCTCAAAGGAAAGAAACTCAGTTTTTTTTTAATACATGTGTATATCATCCCCATTTTAAGCAACTCTAAAACAAGCAAGCAATACTCATAGAAGGGGCCTAAATCGGGGTTGAGGCCACCATTCCCCCTGAGTGCTGCCGAAGCAACTAGAAGTTGATCTTCACCAGAAGCATGCCAAGGACTAAAAGCCTCACCCCCATTCTTCAGCAGTTACTCAGAGATTTCTGTGGAACATTACTGGGAGGCTCTGGAATGAACTCACAAAAGTAATCCAGAGGCTGAGAATCTGGCTTTCTCCTTCCATAAATCTCCTCTCACCCTTAAAAAAAAGAGAGAGAAAGATAGCCAGAAACAGCAACTCCACCCACTCGATGGTACAAGTAGGAGGCTGAATCTTCTCTTAACTTTGCCCTCAGATCTGTAAATGCATGGAGCACAAGGGACGAGCAATTGCTCTCATCCTGTCCCTAACTCCATCCCCTGCCCACGACAATTTGGCCTAGGTGGCTCCAGTGTACTGTTTTATAATCCCTCCTCACCAATTTCAAGTACCTTTTCAGCAACTTTGTACTATGCACCTGCCATGCATCTATAACAGGCCTCCCCAGAACATCTTCACATACCCTGTAAGGAAAATGATACACTCTCCATTTTACCAAGGAGAGAAGTAAAGCGCGCATAACAGGGGTCCAAGAGATTAAGTAATTTGTTCAAGATCAGACAATTACTGATACAGATTCCATAGTCGGGCTTCAAAATCTTTTTTGCCCAAATAAACACACTGGTCCCTGATTTTCCACCTGGTCACACAGTTGGGCGGGGGAGGGGGGGAATCCCTGCCTGAAATGAATGTGCATTCGATTAAGGAAGGAATGACATCAGCATGGAAGTAAGGGCTCCTCCTACCACATTAGCTAAAGTAACCAGAGGAAGCAGAGTAGACAGCACATAACGAGTCCAAAAGCCAACCTACTGCCATTGAGTAAATTCCAACTCTAGGGAACTAGGCTGTAAATCTTTATGGGAGCAGACAGACTCCCTTGTGACTTCCTGAAGGCCTAGTGCTTATAAAAACTTGGAAAGATGCGTCCCCCAAATCTCAGCTCCAGCTAGTTTGGAAAGGTCCTTTCTCAGTAATTCTATCAGCCTCTCCTGCCGTTAAAGTTCCAGGACAGTGAGAGACCCCACCGCTCATGAGTAGAGCTGTGGAACTCATCAGTATTGGGCCCCTGGGACTCAGACCAAGCAGATCAAGGTAAGTACATAAGTGAACCATTAGAGAGTCTTAAGATGGTGTCCATCATCATCCTGAGACAGAGAAGTGCTCCTGAGAGGACCATACCTCAATCCCTAACAGCCTTTGAACTCATAAATGCCACCACCCAGCTCTTCTGTTTAAAGCAGACTCATAGGCTATGCCTGTCAATCCAAAACTGAGAATACATCCAACCCTATTAGGCCTGTACTCAAGTACTCTCTCAACTCAAGAACATTTTGTTCTAATAACTTTGCATTCTGTAATGCTCACCTTCCCAACATGACCGCTGAAGACAAAATGGGTGCATAAGCAAATGTGGTGACGAAACTGGGGTCTTAAAAGCTCCAAGTTAAACAAGTGGCCATCTAGCTGAGAAGCATCAAAGTCCACATGGAAGAAGCACACCAGCCTGTGTGATCATGAGGTATACCTGGGATCAGGTATCAAAGACCCAGAACAAAAAAAAATCATATCAATGTAAATGAGGGGGAGTGCAGAGTGGAGACCCAAAGCCCATCTGTAGATAATTGGACATCCCCTTAGAGAAGAGTCACAAGGAAGTGATGAACCAGGCTGGGTGCAGTATAGCACCGAGGAAACATACAACATTCCTCTAGTTCCTAAATGCTTCCTCCCCCCACCCCACTATCATGACCCCAATTCTACCTTACAAATTTGATTAGACCAGAGCATGTACACTGGTACAGATAAGAACTGGAAACACAGGGAATCCAGGACAGATAAACCCCCTCAAGACCAATAATGAGAGTAGCGATACCAGGAGGTGAAGGGGAAGCTTGGGGGGAGAAAAGGGGAATGGATCATCTATATATAACTCCCTTCAATAGGCAGGGTGATGGACAACAGAAAAGTGGGTGAAGGGAAACAGTGGTCAGTGAAAAAAATGATAAATTATTAAGGGTTCATGAGGGAGGGAAGGAGGGTGGGGAGGAGGAAAACTGAGCTGATATTAAGGGCTCAAGTAGAAAGAAAATGTTTTGAAAATGATGATGGCAATATATGTTCAAGTGTGCTGGACACAATGGATGGATGGATGGGTTGTGATAAGAGCTATAAGAGTCCCCAATGAAATGATTAAAGAAGAAGAATATGTCCAACCCATCAAAAAGATTAGAGGATCTTTTCCTTAAACCTATCCTCTCATTTCCCTGCAGTGACCCATCTCCCCTGACTAGGCTCATTTTCCCTTACTTGATTAATTGCTGTGGTAGTTACATAATCTGGTGTCAATCTGGGGCTTGAGAGGATTAAGAGTGAAGGATGGGGTCTATTCTGTCAATCAGGTCATAGCCAATGAGACCTCTGTGTGGGCATGGCCTTCTCCTGAGGATTCTGGAAACACCTGTATGTCCTCTTTGCAGTCTGGAGACACTCTCTCTCTGCTCACTCCCTGGGAGACCTCCTGAGGAGAAGCCACATGGACCTACCCTGATGCAGCCAGTGCCATGCCCTCCCAGCATTGAGATGCTTACAACGCTGCTGGCTCCACAAGACTTTCCACCCACTGGCCTGTGATCTTCCTGCATTGAATGTCATTGCATGGGTATCATGAGTCTGAAGAGGACTTTATAGATTGATATTGGACATATGGGTTAATATCAGACTTAAGGACTTGATCTGCACTGGGCTGGGATGTTTTCTCAATATTCAATTTCTCTTGTACATAAACCTCTTTCTTATACATATATGAGTGCCCACGAATTTGTTTCTCTAGTCTACCCAGACTAACACAATTTCCCTGAAGAAAAATACTCTTTTTGCATACTGAGCATCATTTCTAACCAAGAACACAAATTAGGAAAAAGTTCATTCCTCTCAATGCCAACATTTCTTTAGAGTACCAAATCCTCCCCTTAAGAACATCTTCTGAGATTTTCTTTGGAATCTCCCATTATGAGTGAGACTAGACCACATCTCAAAGACCATTTTCATCTTTATAACTCTTGATCCAGCCTTACCAAAAAGGTTCACCTGCTTTGTCTCTTCCAGAATTGAAGCCATCAACTACAAGCCAAGATTATCATCCTCAGGAAAACCAGTATCTGGATCCTACCTCATCCTTCATTCATCATGGGCCTCTGGATGTTCAATCCCTTCCAGAAGAGCAGGAAGGAGTTTACCCAAATTCCCATCATCACTCATTTCAACAAGAAGTAGCCGGGTTGACCAATGTCCATTCCCCAATGATTTGAGTCCATTCTCCTTGAATGGGGAATAATAGGCAGGAAGCTTTAGGAAAAGGGAGTTGTTCTCCAAAGGCTCATCAATCATCAAGGAATGCTAGCCATATCCATAAATAGAAGGGCCCTTCCTAGAGATCAGGAACTGAAAAAACACTTCAATTTTCAAGTAAAATTTAGAAGAATTATAGAGGGACAGGATTTCCTGCCAGGAAAAAAATGCTTCTCAGAGTAACAAAAGAGCTCAAGAGTAAAGATCAGACCCAGGACACTATTCAGAAGATATGGTCTTAAAAAATGATCAAACTAAATATGGATTAAGATTCTACTGTAGGCCCCGATCATGCAGCTGAACTGCAAGGGGATAAGACTTTGGGGCAGTCTTAAGAAAATTCATTTTTTTCCTTGGGGTGATCATGTAAATAATTTTCTTTTAGAGAGACTGGCAATTGTAAAATAAAGACATAAGTTTTTGACACTCCCATCAAGGAATAGAGGTCTGTGACCCTTCCTTTGGAATCTGAGTGACCTGTGACTCTGAGAGGAAGTAGGCCTTACAAGGAAATTCACTGCCCATTCGATTCCTGAGAACATAAACAGATCAGACCCCATAAAACAAAGTGAGCTGCCTTGTGGTTCCCAGCTTTACCTTTCTGCCCTTCTTCTTTCATCTACTTGTTTTACAGAACTGCAGTCAAGAATCATTTGCAAGTGCATGTGCAATGGAAACCTAATTGTACTCAACTTGACCCCAAACCAAAGGAGCTCCTGTCAAAGAACCCAAAGTCAAATGCATCATCAGGTCTCTGCCCAGACACTCTTCTGAAAGAAAGGATCTGACAGCAGCTTCCATGTCGAGAGCTTGTCCGGCCCCTTATGAATAATGTAGTTACCTTTCAAGAACTAGAATGAATATTTATACTTCCTCCTTTCTCCTAGGCATTGAGATCTCAGGCCCTTGGCTGGAGGAGACAGTGCTTTGAGAACTATCCCTCTGTCTGTTCCCATAAAGATGGACGGTCTCCGAATCTCTTTGTCCCTTCTAAGATGCCAGTCATTGGATATAGGGCTCCCCCTAGTAAGGTATGAGATCATCTTCAGTGTTTTATATCTTCAAATAGCTTGTTTCCAGATGAAGTCACAGTCACGGGTGTTACAGTAGGTAGGTGCTGTAGAGTCCGTTGTGACACAGCGACCCTATGTACAAGAGAACGAAACACTGCCCGGTCCAATGCCTCCCTCACAATCGTTACTATGTTTGAGCTCACTGTGAGAGTCAGTGTATCAATCCATTTCCTCGAAGGCCTTCCTCTCTTTCGCTGCCCCTCTACTTCACCAAGCATGATGCCCTTCTCCAGGGGCTGATCTCACCTGACAACATGTCCAAAGTACATGTGCACAGGTCTTGCCAGCCTCTCCTCTCAGGAACATTCTTGCTGTGCTTCTTGTAAGACATGTTGGCTTTGTCTTTTGTCAGTCCATGGCACTTCCAATATTCTTCACCAGCACCCTAATGCAAATACATAGATTTTCCTTCAGTCTTTCTGATTCAGTGTCCAACTATCACATGCATAGGGGGTGATTGAAAACACCATGGCTTGGGTCAAGGGCATCTTAGTCCTTAAAAGAACATCCTTGCCTTTATCAACCCTTTAAAGAGAGCCCTCTAAACTTGACCAATGGCTACCAAGGGGTGAAGGGGAAAGAGCTGTTGCTTAGGGGCCATTGAGTTTATGTTAATGGTGGTGGAATAATCTGGTAAAGGATAACAATCATGGTTGTACAACACGGAGAGCATCATCAATGGCACTGAATTCTACATGCAGAAGTTGTTGAATTGGAGAATGTTCTGTTGTGTACATTTCTGCCACAGTTAGAAAAAGTTACACGAATAATAATGAGCACAAGAAAGAAGAAAAAATGTTCTAGAATGGACTGTGGTGATTGTTCAACGTTTCTTGATATGATTGAATTATTGAATTGTATGGTGTGTGGTTGAAGTGCTAATATAATTGTTTTTTAAGAACGAGAGATCACTGATGGCATAGGGGGCTACAGTTGGACTGCTGACCTCAAGATCAGCAGTTCAGTACCACCAGCTTCTCCGGGGGAGAAAACATTTACTGTCTCAGAGACCCACAGAAGCAGTTCTACTCTGTCTAGTCACAGAGTCACTAAGAATCAGAATTGACTCGATGGCAGTGAGGATCCAGCTGATTTATGGAGTGCAATGCTTCCTTTGAGTTCTTGACTGCCATTTCCGAGTGCACTGATTGTGGATTCAAGCAAGAAGGAAGCCTTGACAACTTCAGTCTTTTCTCAGTTGATCATGATGTTGTGCACTGGTCCAGGGGTGAGGATCGGATTCCTGTACACTGACTTGTCATCCGCACTGAAGGCTGCCATCCACGCTCTTCATCAGCAGGGCATTCAAGTCCTCCTCACTTTCAGCAAGCAACGTGTCATCTGCATGGCCCAGGTGGTTGAGAAGCCCTCCTCCAAGCCTGATACTGCACGCTTCTTCATATAATCTAGCTTCTCTGGTGATCTGCTAAGCACACAGCTTGACTAAGTGTAACAATTCACTGCCATCAAATCCATTTTGATTCAAAACGACCCTAGAAGACAGGATAGAACTGTCCCTATAGGTTTCTTAGACTGTAACTCTTTTTGTTTTTGTTTTACTTCTTAAAAATCTGCCAGTCATTTTATCACTTTTTCTTATAATTTGCTTTCTATCTTGAGATCCCTAAACTTTTATTTTGTATTTTGTCCAAGCCATTTTATTAGGAGCTAAAGTAGACATCATACCACTCCATGGTTCAATCACTGTTTCCTGGAGTAGAAAGAAGGAGTGGCTGCTGGTTTGGAACTGACCTGGTGTTAGCAGTTCATCACGTAACCACTGTGTCACCGGGCTCCTTAAATAATTATAATCAGAGAATAGTCACGGGTTAAAAATATTTTTTAATTCACTGCCACAGAGTTGACACCAATTTATAGCGACCCTATGGCTCAGCAGCTTGGCCTGGAAACCCACGGGGAAGTTCTACCCTCTCCTATAGGGTGCTGTGAGTCAGAATTGACTCGATGACGGTGTTATGCACTATGCACAGGTAGCAGGGGTTAATTCGGACTCGAACATCTCTTTGGGGGGACAGAATTTACCCAACACATCTAGTTATAAAATTTAATTCAAATAAGTCTTAAAGAAATTATATATAATCTTTAAGATTATTATTGTGAATAATTTAAAATATAAAATTCCAGATCACTTTAACAAAACCAAATCTATGAGGAATAAAATGACACTAGATTTCATAACTTTCACTCTGGCTTTCTTTGCTCACTCAATACTTTTTTAGGAATTTTCCATGACCTTTTGGAATTTCTCTTGGAGTGGTATTCTTAAGATAGGTATATAGCTATATAGATGATAGATAGATAGATAAATAGATAGATAGATAGATAGATAGATGGATGATAGGTAGATAGATAAATGAGAGAAATGTACAAATGGAGTCACTTCTATATTTTTAAGTCTTCAGATGCCTCCACTCGCCACCCCAACCTCCTGTCATGTTTCTATCTAGTGATTAATTGAAATTGTCTCAACACTGATACTCCAATATTTCTAGAGAACACTAAAAATCAATTTATACTATACAGACAATTTGGAAAAAATGCTGTCGTGGATTGAATTATAATCACCACAGCCCTCCCCACACCCCCACCAGAAAAAAAAGATGTTAACTTGACTCAACCACGGGACTCCTTATTACGTAATGGTTCTCCGTTTTGTGATCTGATGTGATCATACTCTGACATAAGTTCTCATGCTGTGATGTTGGCGAGGCAGGTCCAAAGCAGCTAGGTTAATGAAGCAGGATACCCCTCGCAAGATTAATCTGCATCTTGAGTGGACCTCGTTTAAGAAATAAGAGATTAAACGAGCTCGTAGAAATCAGAGGGCCCCGTCGCCAAGAAAGAAGAGCTAAGGGCAGAGCATGGTCTTGGGATCCGGGGTCCTGCATGGAGCCTTCCTAGACCTGGGGGAGGCGGCCTGGGAGACACATGGGAATCCACAAATATTGAAAGGAGATAAGACGTTTCCTCCTGAGCAGCTGCTGCCACCCGCTCTCCTTACACTCCTATAGTCAGGGGGGGAGGGGGGAGGCTTGCTTGTGGGCAGTCTGCAGTGGAAAGGCCAGTTTGGGGAGCTGCCAAGCCAGTGGGGTGGGAGGGTCCTTTACACAGCGGAGACGGCTGCTTGTGGTCAGGACACTGATAGGTGGAGGGAGGGACACCGCAGTACTGACTGTGGTCCCAGGGGACACAGACTTCAGTCCAGACTCCCTTGTCCCTTCAGGCCGTGTGCTCTTTTCCACTTTTCAAGCTTCCGGTCCTTAAGGAGAAAACTGCAACATCCTTCTCCTGGGAAGCAGCTGGTGAGTTTAAACTGCCCCCTTTCTAAGGAACCCTGGTGGTGGAGTAGGGGACCATTGGGAAGCTAACCACAAAGTCATCTGTTTGAAACCACCGGCTGCTCTGCAGGGGAAAGAGGAGGCTTTCTGTTCCCATAAAAATGCGCCATCTCAGAAATGCACGGGACAGTTCTACTCGGCCCCATTGGGTGGCTCTGACTCAGAATAGACTCGGGGGCTATGAGTTTGGGATGAGTTTGATTTCAATTTTAGGAGTCCAGTCCTTACCCACCAAAGCTCCACTGAACACATGTCTCTCAATGAAAGTCAACGAGGTGGACAACAAAAAGATTTCTCCCAAGTTGTCTCCCCCACATATATGTCAAATCTGACACTGCTTGATAAGCCTGGTAAATGACTGTACACTAGAATGTCAACAAGAGTAGGTCAGAGATTATTCTCAAGAGTATCTAGAGCAACCAGACTGTGTAGTCTGACTCCCCCTAAGTAGGGCCCACTCCCTGCTGATACTGTTCCCTTGAGGGAGTGTCCAAAGGCAAGCCTGGGACCACTCAAGGGTGACTAAGCGTGGGCTACTATATTGAGTCTAGCGTCCACCCATCTTGCCACATCTGTACCCCTATTCCCTCCCTTTCCTATTGCGTGTACACCCCTAGGTCATCCCCTCCTATTGCTTGTATTGCCTATGTTACAACCCCTTCTCATAATGTACATTGTTATCTGTAATCAGAGGGTGTGCATGCCCCCAAAGATATATAAGCTTTGGTTAGAAATAAAACCTCACAACACCCTCTTGCCTGCCCTCTCTGCCCGCACTGTGTGTGGACCTGGCTGTTGAGATCATGGCCATCCAGGAGGTGAATATGCTACCATGAAATGTATCTGACTCCTCTATTTTACTCTCTCTCCCATTTCTCCATAACTTTACTATAATCTTTATATGTCTTAACTATACAATTGTGCCTACTGAACCTGCGATTAGTTGTGGGGGGCTGGCTTCCCCCACAAACGAGGGAGCTAAACACCACTGAAATGCATGCTTCACCCCTGAAACATGCAGACCAGTGAGAAGGAGGGGCAACAGAGTTGCCGTCACTTCTAGGAGAATCTCACTTGGTGCCACCACATTGGAAGTCAAGAACTGCCATACAACTATACAACTACATATGTGCACCCCATGACCTGGCCAGCGCCTCGCTGGCTGGCATCAGTGGAATTGCACGTGCCTCCCCCGTGCCCACACTCGATACACACACAGGGCCAAGAGCTGGAATGTCCACCACAAGCAGCCAAAGTGAGCTCAGCCTCATCCTTCCGGGACACCAAGCCCCTCCTAGGGTGGAGGTAAGCAGTCTCTCAGGCAAAGCGCCAGTCAGTGTGATATGAGTTCATCTGGTGTCTGTAAGGTAATCTGAACAGACTCCTGACCAAGACTCGACTCAGCTGGGGCATTCCAGCCAGTCAAGGGGCAGGAAGGCCTGGGAAGGGCACTGTCTGGGGCGTCCTGAGGGGCTGGAGAAGGTGGGAAGCTCCTGGGTTAGGTAGAAGATTCCTTTGAGATTCCAGCTATCCCTGCTGAAACCACTCATGCTGCCTGGCGAGCCTGACCCTCAAAGTGCCTAGTTCATCCCTTAGCAGGAGGACAGATCCAGGGGTCAAAGATGGGGCCAGGGTGATATCATGCCCTGCGAATGGTGTCAGGTAGCAGCTGACCTACTTTTGCTTCAGGGAGGCCTGGCATCCAACCCCAGCGCTTGTGCTGGTATCGATGACCTAGAGCCAGGCTCCTGGGTACAAAGCCACTGTTTTCTGGAAGCCCGGGAACTTTGAGGGCTTGGAGCCACTTGGGCTGGGAAGCCTATCGTTGGTCAGAGCAAGGTCCGCGGGCAGCCCCAGAAGAGGCCAGGAGGGGGAGTGAAAATCCAGGCAAAGGTGAAGGTCCCAGGAGGAGGAAGCAGACACAGAGCTCCCCGGGGAGGGGTCTCTGGGACTTGGTGACACAAGATGGGGGTGAGGGCAGTCCCTGCCATCCTGCTCAGCATAGTAACAACAATGACAGTAGCAACTACGCCTGAAGGCAGGTGTCATTCTAAGCAATCCATGTACATTGTCTCCCTCGACCCTCGCAAGGGCAATAGAGGTGTGTGCCGTGGCCCCTCACAGATGGAGAAAATGAGGCACCAAGCAATAGTCACCCAGCTAGAACTCCAAGCCCCTCCTTCCCCACGGAGCTCTGTATCACAATGGAATAGCAGGCCTGGGGACCCTGGATGAAGACTGGTCAGCCCTTCCCAGCCTGTGCCCCAGGCGTCCAGGATGAACCTCAAAGCTGGAGACACGATGCCTTCTGGGTCCTCAGCTTGTCGCTACCACGCACAGGGCTTTGTGGTCTCCAGGAAGTCCCAAGGCTCTGATGGGGCCAACAAGATCCCCGACCAACTGCCATGCAGTCAGTTCTGACTCAGTTACCCCAGGGGACAGAGTAGCGCTGCTACCTGGGATTTCTGAGGCTATACATCTTTGCAGGAGAGCAATAGCCTCATCTTTCTCTCAAATAGCAGCTGGTGGGCTGGAACTGTTGACCTTGTGGTTAGCAGCCCAACTCTTAACCTAACTCTCCACCAGGACTCTTTGATGGGGACCTGTGAGCTGCCAATTCCTAGAAAGCCCGGCACCAAACCTGTGTAACACCAGTGACCACACACAAGACGCCTGTGCTCTTCCTGGACATGCTGGAGCCCCAGCGAGAAGCCAGCAGTGTCACTCTCTGCCCTCTCTCTGCTCCTGGGGTATTGGAGCCACAATTATGGGCACCCCATTTACAGAAGGCTACGGAGGACGACGACAACCAAAAACCCATGTGCAGAGTCCCCACAGAGATTGTCGCCATTGAATTCCTTATGACCATTAACTAAAGATGTAGCTCATCTTGTCCTCACCTCCTTCCCTCTCCAGCCGCCCAAGGAAAGACAGTCTCTTTCTTAGGAGCTTGCCTGGATGTGTCTTTGATGGAGGTCACTGTACTGTGGGTAAAACCAGGGTCCCAGAGGAACGAGTCATGCCCTATCAGTCTGTCCCCGACAGCCTGGCTCGGAAGACCCTGGAACAAGCATGGAAGCCTTTCCATGACTGTCCATCCTTGAATGCCACCGTGACTTTGTGCTAATGGCCTCCTCATCAAGATGATGTGTCTTTGGGTTGTCTTTGCCCTTTTAAGACTTAATAAATGTTCTCCTTAAATTCTATTTGAGGTCGGGGTCTCTTTTGTACCTAAAGCACCGGTCAGCTCTCGGTCCTCTCTTATTTACAAAGCAGAACACAGGTAAGCAATAATGCCAGGGTCTCCTGACTCCGGCATGGGATGAGCCGCCCCACTAGGCCCAGGAGGCCTACAGAGGAGGAGGCCTTCGCGGGGCCTGTCAGACTCCAGCTGCGAGATGACCCAGAGCCCAGGGAGGAGCCCGTCCTGTACAGGCAGCGAGCGGGCCAGCTGCAGCTGCTCTACGGCATAAATATTTATGTTTCTAATCTCCACAGGCCTATCAGTAATTCCTTCAAAGCCCTACGCTCAGGAACAGGAACATTGGAAAAACACAGTTGAGCTTTGTCCCATGACTAAGGTCGCGCTTCGTTTTCTCTCCGTTGTCTATTTTGCTAGCGTTTCAAAATTCCCAGTGTATGAAAAAGAAGAGGTGAAGCATTGCCCCTTCTTCAGCAGCCTCTGGGACACAGGATGCATTCCTTCCCCGGCCTCCAGCTCCCTCTGGCAACATGGAAAGGCGCAGGCCCCGCAGCAGCTGTGCATCCTTGTAGGGCCTGAGATCTACCAGGCACCTGTCCGGGCACTTTTCTCAGGAGCCGTCACCAACCCTGCCCTGCTGGGAATGCACGCAGAGCTCCTTGGCGCCCACCCTCCTCCAACTCTCCGTCTGTCCTGCCCTGGGCTCACTTCAGGACTATGGGGCTCACGGTTCTTCCTGCCACAGAAATCACTTCTTTTAAAGGATAAGCACACAGCCGGTGATGCTCGGATATTGCAAGTGAGGGAGCGACGCAAGAAGCGCTATAGACCAATCTTAAATAACAGCTGTATTGTTTCTATTTCTATTTAATCTTCTAAAACTCATGGCATAAGCTAGCGTTGTGAACTTCTTTTACTGTTCTTACTGAAGTGTTAACTGCATGAAATAACACCTCATCCTCCGGTAGGTCACTGTTTTATACTTCACGCGTCATAAGGACAATGAACTAGTTGTTACACTGTTTGGCTCCTACTGCTGGCTGTATTGGTGGCTGGGAGGTGTCTCCTGAGTCTCACAGGGAGCGTCCGGGCAGTTGTGCAACCAGGAATTGTGAATTTATCTCAGCTTAAAAGTCAGTCACAAATGTCCACGAAAACCTTCCTTCTCCTGAGAAGCCAGGGGCTTTTATCAAGCAACAGTGACCATTAGTCTGAAATGCAATATTGGCTCAGCTTTTGGAAGCAATGTAAACAGCCAGTCTTGGGAACCCCACCCCCATCCCCACCCCTGGGTCAACCACCAGGCCCTTCTTCCTAGTCCATCTTAGTCGGGAATCTCGGTTGAAATCTGCTCAGCATCTTAGCAGCACCCACGCCTTCTTTGAGCGACTGGGTGGCTGTGTAAGAGAAGGCATCGGCTAGGAATCGAGATGAATGGGCCCTGTTCATGGTCATCCTTCAGCAATATGCCTTCCCTCCTCTTGCCCCACGGTCTCAGCACAATCCCTTTCACATTGATGGTATCCCAGGATGTCCTTCTGTGCCTCATGGGGCACGCCTTTGGACTTGCACCCTGGGCAAGCGTCACACACCCCCTGCCACCCCGGTATGCGTCAGTGTCTGCCAAGCTTGAGGATGGACATTAAGATGTCCTAGGTGGTTAGAAGTCCGTTCATGGCCCCTTCAAGGTATGCTGAAGGCACGTGCTATCCCTGCCATACCTGAGCTCCACCTCTGTCTAGGACACCCGTGAGAGGATCACCCTGAATCCACCCGGGGTACAGCATGACATTTGTCACAGCAGTCTCAGGACACTCACGCAGTGGCCCAGAAGGTTTTCACAGAATGGTTTCAGAGGAACCAGGGTGTTGGCATCGTAACTCAGGCAGACCCCTTCCCGTTTTCAAAACCACACACCACTGGGGGATAGAGCGAACAGCCTGCCCTGAAGAGCAGCTGACTTCCACAGAGTGGCTGCAGAGCTGTAGCTGAGAGGACACAGCCTCTTGGCCTCACATATGGTCCAGATGGTTTCCATCACACCCCCACGATGGCCTGGGGCCCTCTCTTCCCACCACTAGTGAGACAGAAATCCCCCGTTTTTCTTTTTAATTCATTTTACTGGGGGCTCGTACAACTCTTATCACCATCCATCCATACATCCATTGTGTCAAGCACATTTGTACATTCGTTGCCATCATCATTCTCAAAGCATTTGCTTTCTACTTGAGCCCTTGGCATCAGCTTCTCATTTTTCCCGCTCCCTTCCCCACCCTCCCTCCCTCACGAACCATTGATAATTTATAAATTATTATTATTTTTTCATATCTTACACTGTTTTCACCCACTTTTCTGTTGTCCACCCCCCGGGGAGGGGGTTATTGGTAGATCATTGTGATCGGTTCGCCCTTTCTCCTTCACCTTCCCCATACCCTCCTGGTATCGCTACTCTCAATATTGGTCCTGAGGGATTTCTCTGTTCTGGATTCCCTGTGTTTCCAGCTCAAGGGCAATCCCAAGCCACCCTTCACGCCCCTTAGTTCTACCAATATGCAACCTCTGATCTAGCTGGATTTATTTTAGTATGTGGAGCGAGGGGGGGGGGAGCAGCAGGAGGTTTTGTGTTCCCCTGCAAGAGGGGAGCCCAAGAGGCTTCAGACCTGAAGCTGTGGGCCACAGAAACAGGGGTCTCTTGGAGAATTATTGATGGTTTTTCCGGGGGGGGAGGCTGACCTTAGAGAGGGAGATGGTGAGAAAAGCAACCAGGGAGGAAATAGACGGAACATGTTCAATGGGTAGGAGGACAGAGTGAGGGAGCCGAGGCCAATGTGGGAAGTGGGACCATGACTTTGTGTGATAGGTAGGTTTATTGTGGCCAATGAACACATGTGGGATTAATTGAAGGGCAGAGAGATAAATGGCTCAGCAAGCCTCACCTTTCTTGTCTCTCGCTCTTTGATGATCAGACCAGTGTGCAGCTTTGTCTTAGCAAGTTCTCTACCTCAATCTGCAAGCTACACTACCTGTGGGACACCTAACCACCTGTGGACTGTGTCACTATAATTTGAGGTTCCTTCAAGACATGCTTTGCCACGCTACTGGAGTATACATCTCTTGATCTGGGGGCTGTCGGACCTGTCATCTGGCTGACTGTTGGTGACCTGCCTTGCTGTTGGCTGCCTGTGGCCGGATAACCTGAATTTCTCTACAGAGGACTACCCAGCTGCCCTCGAGACTTGAAGGGCGGCCAGTGTATTAGCTGTCTCATGGAAGTGAGTTGCACTGAGCCATTTGTACTGCTCCATAAATTAATTAACTTTATTTCGTATAATTTATATAATCATTAGTGTCCTGGTTTTGTTTTTCTAGAGAACCCTGTCTAACGCACTCGGATGTCCTAAACTCTGTGAATGGGAGACCTGGGTCTTCTCCCGGGAGTGAGCCACCAAGGGGAAAAGGCCCCAACCCACTATCCCCAAAGGACGAGCTAAGGAGGCATGAAGGGTGGCTTGGGATTGCCCCTGAGCTTGACAGGCTGCCTGACCTGGGGTGGGGTGGTGCCCTGGTCCCCCCAGAGAAGCCCCTGCAGCCTTGGGTTTCCCGGGACATTGCAGGGTAGCTGAGGACACACCCAACAGGAGCCCTGCCCCCATGAGCATGCAGAGTAACCCCTCAGATATGGAAGGGGGGTCACAGTGCAGATGTGGATCAGTCATCAGGCCTGGAGCTGATGTCCTGCTCAAAAGTACTTTGCTAAGTGCGAACTGAATCCGTATCTCCTAAGGCAACTGCCATAAATGCAGCCCAGACAGTTGTGACCAGGATTGCAGGGGTCTGAGGGCTTCAGTGGGGTGAGGCAGACACTGCGACCAAAGCGGATCCCACTCTCGGGGCTGCCCGGGAATGGAGTACGTGAGCTGCTGAGAATGGGGCAACCAGTATCACAAGGGGACAGTCGTGCCCCTAACTCTCCTCTCCTATCCCAGATAGGCCCAGGCATGCTCCCAGGGCTTCATCTGCCTCGTGGGCTGTACCTATGTCCGATGGGCCTACAGCCACTCCCCGAGTAGATCTATGAATGAACGAAGATGGGACTGGAGGTCAGCACATGGCGCCAAGGACATCCAACCTGGGAGCCACTGCTGGAAATGGGAGTGACTCAATGGAGAGCCCCTCCCACTGGGAACTCCTGGCTCCTTCTGCTGAGTCCTCAGGGGAACCCTGAGTTTTCGTTCCCAAGCAATCTCCAAACAAAGAAATGTCTTCGGAGACTGTGCCCACGCACCCCTGTGGTTTTCTGGTGAGGCATTGGCCCGCCTCCCCACCCACAGCTAACCAGCCTCTAAGGAGAGCGGGTGGGCAGGGGGCCACTGGCACCGGGGATGGTCGGCATTAAATCTCGTTCCTGGGAGCTGGCTTCTGTGGAAGTGGCCAAGTGATGAATCACGAGGAAGTGAGTGACCCAGATCTGTCCCGTCCAAGCTCAGTGAGTCAGTGAGCAGCAGCGGAGGCCCCATGTCCCCTGAAGCCTGCCGCCCCTGTCGCAGTTGAGGGAGGGCAGCTGTGAGACCCTGCAACACAAACCCTTTGCTGTCCTTGGAGGCCCATCTGCCACTGGCCCTGCCCACTGAGCCGACCAGGAGTTCTGCCTAGAGCAGGCTCTCCCCTGGCCTCTGAAAGACCCTCCTACCCCCTCCACCCCCACGTCTAGCCTTGCACCAGAATGGGCGCCCAGGGTTCCTGAGAGTAAATGGTCGCATTCCCAGGAATTTGGAGAACGGGCTGCTGAACACAGGCATTAGTAAATAGCAAATCGCAGACACAATTAAATAAACTATATGAAGGACAAAGCTTGCAGATATCCACAGCTCAACCCTTCCAATTTATTTTACTGCATTTCACTGCTCTTGACGTCGCGAGGACCTTCACATCTGTGGTATCCGTGATACCAACACTTAATCGTGCTGTGCTGCTGTTGAGCACTTCCCCCGACGAGAGCATCAAGAAGAGCCAATGGCTGGCAGGAAATCTCCCATAGTGGGAGCATGTGCACCACAGAAACTGGCAAGGAGTATGACTCCGGCCTTTTTTTCTTCATAAGAGCCAGTTGGTAAACATTTACCAACACATACCTGGCCAGCCATCGGTCACCTCTGTCCTACAAGAGCTAGCCTACCCTCTTAAGGTAAACGGTGGGGCCTCACATGACCCCAGTGCTCATTCACATTATATATCTGCATGCCTCCCTCCACCCTCACCTGAGCAATGCCTTCCATGGTGGACTGGTAATCACAGATCCTGGAGCGCAGCCCCTCCCTGCATCCTATCCCACAGCCAGTATTTGAGAGGAGGACTTCACCCCTGCACTATCTCTGTACCCTAGCCAGGTTCTCCCTCTGCCCACTGTACACATTCAGGTGAGCGCTGGACACAAGTCAGGTGTGATTACACCTTAGAACCCGATCATAGATCCTGGCATCTCCCAGAGTGACTCTTTCTTTGACTTTCACCTGGAAAAGTATCCTCTCTGAACAAAGCCCCTCTGGCACCAAGGTCAGGGAATACCCTAACTCTTCCTCCTGTTTGCACACTTCTCCCTGCTTTCAGTGTGCTGCCCTCTCACAGCCAGGAGATGACTGCTCGTGTCTAAGCAGATGCACTAGCAACGCCTCAGTCTCCAGGGCAAAAGAAAATGGAGTGGGGCCTGGGGCTGAAGGAGTCAGAGGTTCAAGGGTCCCTGAAGGGGCTCTAGCAGAGAAGTGGCAACACTTCTTTACAGGCCACTTGTCTTCATAACACCTATTTATCCACCTCTCTGCCCCACTGAACACCATAGCATCACAGGACTGACTTCTCCATAGCAAGCAGCCCATTTCGACCATTTCTGGGGCCTCAATGCCTCCAAGGAGTCTTTCTTTTCTGTTCTCCAGAGAGTTGGCACTGAATCTTTCCTTCACTCATAGCCATTCCCCACACCATTCAGCTCCCTTCATTCTCAGCAGAAGGTCATGGGCATGAAACATCCCTGTACATTTGGAGGTGTCTATGAAAAGTTGGCCAAAAGGGTACCCCACAAAATTGGCCCCTCCCCTATCAGTAAAGAGAAAAGGGAGGAGCTACACACATGAGTTCTTTAGGCCTACGTGTGTGGTCCTAGTAACCAGGGAACTGAGTACTGAACTCTGCTGCTGGACACATCTGGACCCTGAAACTTCCATCACCTCCATGTACTTGACCACCCTGCACAATCCATACCTTGGAAACTTCCACATAGAACAATTAACGCAGTGAGAGTCCCACAGCTATTTGTAGGCAGGTCTGATCTAGGAGAGGTTCTAGCAACATCATAGGCAAACCTGGCTCTCTCCTCTCCTCATGTTTAAAAACATTCTCTCACTCACTGCCATAAAGTCTATTCTAACTCAAAGTGACCCCACAGGACAGGGTAGAATCACCCCTGTAAGTTTCTGAGACTGTAACTCCTTATGGGAGTAAAAAGCCTCCTCTTTCTCCTGTGGAGCAACTGGTAGTTTCGAACTGCTGACCTTGCAGTTAGCAGCCCAATGTGTAACCACTACAAACATTAGTGAACCTCAAACAGGAGAAGCCAAAAAAAAATCCACACTCAAATACATCGCAGTTAAACTGCTGTACACTATAAACTAAGATCTTGAAAGCAGCTAGAGAAAAATAAAATAAGGCACGACTCACAAGAGAACAGCAGTTAGAATTACTGCAGACTTCTCCTCAGAAACTATAGAAGCTAGAAGGAAGTGGCACAACGTTTTTCAAGCGCTGAAAGAAAAGAACTGTCATCTTAGGACTCCCTGGACAGCAAAAGTATATTTGGGGAATGAAGGCAAAAAAGTATATTTGGGGAATGAAGACATATTCTAAAAGAATGGCTGAAAGAAGTTCTTCGAACGAATAATGTGTTAGTCTGGGTAGACTAGAAAAACAAATTCATGGAGACACTCATATGTATATAAGGGAGAGGTTTATACACAAAAGCAATTGAACATTGAGAAAACATCCCAGCCTAGTCCAGATGAAGCCCATAAGTCTGATACCAATTAGCCCATATGTCTGATACCAATCTATAAAGTCCTCTTCAGACTCATGAAACACATGCAATGACACCGAATGTAGAAGATCACAGGCCAGTGGGTAGAAAGTCTTTGGATCCAGTGGCATTGGAAACATCTCAGCGCTGGCAGGGGTCTCTGCATCGCTCTCTGCTCACGGGGCTGCATCAGGGTGGGTCCATGTGTCTTGTCAGCTGCTATGTCTCCCAGGGTGGGTCATCCTTGTCAGTAGAGAGTCTCCAAGGGAGTAAACTGGGAGAGATAGTGTCTCCTGCCTCCAAGAAGGAATCCTGGATTTCCCAGAATTCTCAGGAGAAGGCCCTGCCCACACAGAGGTCTCATTGGCTATCTCCAGATTGACAGCCTAGACTCCACCTCTACACTCTTAATCCTCTCAAATTGACAATTCTATAACTACCACAGAAGGCAAACAGAACACCAAGAATGAAAGAAAGGCAACAAAAAGAGCACATTTCTGGGAAAATGCAACATTCTTCTCCACTGCTGTCTCTAAGTGTATTTGATGACTCAAAGCAAATATTATCTAGTGGCGTTTTCAGAATATGTGTACGTGCGCTCCCCATGCCTCACTGATCGGCATGGTTGGGTCACAAAGTCCAAGCCACCGTGTGAAAATCAGCATTACGCAAAAATGAAAGATGATCACATCACCTTATCCCCTTACCTGCACTATGAATGTCTTTTTGAACCCCTGCTGAGGTCACCTGTTATCCCCTCCCCATGTCACTTCAGGAGAGCTCAGTCACCTCCACTGCCTACAGGACAGCTGCCCAGTCTCCCAGAGTCAGGGTGGTCCACCCCCCATCCCCAGGTCTCCCTCCTTCCCCTACTTTTACTGTATTTTCAGAATAGGCGACTCTGGCTCATCCTTACATCAACCCCAAAATGTCCCTGGTGACTCAGTCAAGGGCAAGGGGTTCCCGTCCCTGGGTCAGAGAGCCAGGGTGCTCTAGGGAAGTTCACTTGCTTATTAGGTTTCCTTACCAGCCCCTCACCTAAGTATCCCCCAGATCTCACTGGGCATCCCTGGCCCTCTGCACTCCCATGTCCCCATGGGAGTCAACTTCCTCTGAGGTTATGGTCAAGTCTGGCCTCTGCCTTTGACCTTAACTGCAGCTGCTGCTGACCACTTACCCACAGACCACATGCTCACCCAGGTAGTCTGCCCTGTCCTCACTTATGTCCATCCAGAAGGGGCCATGAAAAAAATGTGAGGGGCAGTTGCTGGTCAACTAATATGGATGGAATTCCATAGTCCTTCGGCCCCTGAATGCTCCAGCGCAGGGTTCCTTCTGACTAGGTCTAGCCTGACTCTACTGCCTATTAGGCCTGGGAGCTGGGACCAAAACCTAGCACCCAGCTTCCTTTTCATCCCTGATGGTGGCCTGCTTTCAGGGCCAGTTACTACTCCTCTAGCCTCAGCCCTTAGGGGAACCCAGTACCCACTGGGCAGTCTCCTGTCCCCACTAGTCCCACTCCAACACCCCCTCCACCCTATGTGGAACCCTGCTGGCTCAGGGAGATCACACGCATTCACTTCTCTTGGACAGCGAAGGACTCTGTAATATGTGCTTCCTTTCTACATGTACATGGTCAGGGACCCTCTCAGGGATCTTGGTATTCATTATTGCCAGACAGGCAGCATTAATGCATTAAAATAGTGGCAAACTAGTTTTTTTACTACTGTTGTGTGAAATGTACACTGATGAGATCCTTAATGAGCACAGAGCGGATGTGGATAAGACAAGTACAGCATAAAAGATGGATACAAGTGTCTACCAGACTGTAAGATTTCTATAAATCATTTAGAATGGTAAGAGTAGTTGTTCAGAAACTTGGAAAGGTAAATATGCATATTAGGACCCACAGAAAAATCACTGAAGAATTTGGCATAGATACACCATCAAGAACACACTAGATAAATTAAAATGTTCGCATAATTTTTTTAAGGCAGAATAGGGAAACAGATAAGTAGGAATGAGATATAAAGAAAAAACAACAAACAACAATCCAAGCATTTATGATAATTACATTAAACGTAACTGGTCTAAATTAAAAGACAAAGATTTCATAATTTTTTAAAATATGTTGGATGACCCAACTATATGCTATTTCCAAGGCACTCATTGGAGTGTTAGTAAGTTTGTATAAAAATGGTAGGATAAAAATAGTCTGTGGATCCAAAATCATCCAAGGGTCTACAATAATATTAGATAAATAAATTTCAGCAAACAATAAAAAGACATAAAGAGGAAACTTATATTAGAGTATGTGGTAAATTCACCTCGAAGATCTAGCAATCCTAAATATGCACATGCCTAAGAGAACAGCATCAAAATGTGTTGAAGTGAAATGCATGAAGCAAGATCACCAAAGGGCAAGCAGAGGTTTTTATTTGGCTGGCGGCTGTGTTCTTCCTCGTGGTTATGCTAACAGTTATATGGGCATGCCAATTGGTCAAAATTCATCCAACTATTCAATGGGTGCCTATTATTGTATGTAATATATATCTCAATGAAGTTGATTTCTTTAACCCTTCTTAACCTTTCTAAATTCCTGCAGGGCAATAAAATCCTCACTGAGAACTAATGTTCTCTAGCAATTGGTATTACACCCTCTTGGATTTGCTTATGATCTTGTGACACCTATTTATCCACAAGGGTCTCCAAGTGTTACAAACAGTACCCTCAGTTGCTAACCAAAATATTGTCGTTTACATTCTTTCCAGAGGTGCCTCAAAGGAAAGGCCTGGCGATTGGCATCTGAAACATTAATGCTATAGAGCACACTGCTACGCACATGCGTGGAGTCACCATTAGTTAGAATCAACTCCACAGCAATTGGTTCTACTAGACTGGTCCATGAGAGTCTCTAGAGCAAGTGCCATCTCATAGCTGACTCTCAAGACCATCGAGTCGATGCTGACTCCTAGCAACCCTAGGACAGGGTAGAACTGCCCCTGTGAGTTTCCAAGATGGTAACCCATCACAGGAGCAGAAAGCCCCATCTTTCTCTTGCAGATAGGCTGGTGGTTTTGAACTGCTGACATTGCAGTTAACAACCCAACTAGTAAGCATTGCCTATCATCCACACCTCCTTCCCCCTTGCTGACTGACTGCAGCTGTATTCTGTTGCCCACCCTCCCCAACA
The DNA here is from genome assembly GCF_050624435.1 of Tenrec ecaudatus. Lineage (NCBI taxonomy): Eukaryota > Metazoa > Chordata > Mammalia > Afrosoricida > Tenrecidae > Tenrec > Tenrec ecaudatus. Next base: position 206,749,824 of record NC_134531.1, on the reverse strand, counting down.
AGGCTAAGTCCCTGACTAGTCTACACCAGAGAGAGAAATTCATTCTCCTGAGCAGGCACAGCTCAGGGATGGGCCCAAGTCGGACCAAGGAGATAAAGAAATGTATTGGGGGTTCTGGAAAGCTTCTGGCTCCAAAGAGAGATTCCCAAGAAGAGGCATTCACTCACAAGCCATGGGTCCTTCCTCTATCGCTCTGCCCTGGGAGACCAAGAGCCAGGGCGCCCCAGGGCCTCCCGATGAGGCCCAGCTGGCCAACATCTGTACTACGTGCCTTTCCAAACCGCCTGGAACAGTTTCCTTTGTCAAAAAAAAAAATGGGTCTTGCATAACCAGACATCTGTGAATCCAAAATCCAAAGGAATTTTCAACAAAGGCCATAAGAAAGTGAGAGGGGGTCTTACAAAGAAAAAGACAAAGTCACAAGCAGGAGCAACTCAACTCTGCCTCTCTTCCCTTTGACTTGACGTGCTGCTACAGTTACTTATCAGGGGATTTATTTTTTTATTTTTAGAGAGAGAGCTTAAATGTGGCAATTTATCACAAGTTTCAACCATCTCTTTCAAGATCAGCTCATCAAAGTTGTTGATTTACACAACCATCCATTGCTATCTACCAATGGCAGAGCATTGATTTTCTTTGTTCTTCCTATAGCTCTGTTATTCATAGGTGTTCTCATCTGATTTAAATGTCTGACAGGAAAAAGGCTAGCTCAAGATACACACTGAGAGATGATACGTCTCTGGGGAGGAAATGTTTGGTCAGAGCAATTTTTAATGGGTAACAGAGGTGATGATGTTGTATGAGTAACTCAGGTGTTAGCGGAGGGCCCCGAGTCAGCTCTGAAAATCCCATGACCCAGAGAATTGGGGATATACTGACAAAATGAACCCATCTCCTGAGCAAAGTCCTCTCCCCTGGCCAGGATGTGCCCCCACTTCATCTCTGATCCCCTCAGCCTCCCACAAAGTCCGCCTCGGCCTCTCAGGGCTTCGTGACCCAATGAATGACTTTACCTCTAAATCTCCATCCATGTCCCCTGACGCTTTGAACTGGAAAAGAAGCAGCAAGTCATGGACCCCAGCCAGTTCAGAATGCAAAAAGGATGCTGTAACAGGAGCTCAGCACATGCTGGTGAACACAGAGTGCCTTCCCATCAACTCGTCAAGCCAGACTGCCATCATCCACTCCCGCCACCCACAAGGGAAGCCCAACCAGAAGGGTCCTAGCGGTATGGCCAGGAGAGGGTCTCCAGATTCCTGGAAGGCTGACCGGATAGCTGATTCGCCCCCACTGCCCTGAGCATGACTTGGAAGGTGCGTTGGACGGTACAAGTGAAGGTTCCCGCAGGGGTCCTGCCCTGCTGGGACACGATCTTGTGGTCTGGTAGCTGTCATGGAGCTTGCCCCAGCTCCCCAGGTGGGCAGAGAGGGTGCTGTGGGAGTCACAACAGAATCCAATCAAGGAGGCTGTCCAGTGTCGTCCTCTCTGGAGCTTCGCAGCAGACACTCTGAGGCTGTGGACATAAAGTAGCAGAGGAAGGGGACACTCAGTAGAGAGAAAGCTACTCCTTGGTCCCTGCTGTTTTGGCAGGGAGCGTGGGGGTAAGACTTGCGGACTGGAGGATTAAAAAGAGGGACCCAAAAGAGAAGCCAGGGCAGGGGCAAGTGACGCACAGGGTGGTGGTCAGCCTACTGGCAGAGCCATGAGTGGGCCACGGTGGCTTCTAGCTCCCTACCCCGGAGAGGGGCTCTGTTCTAGGCGGTTCTGGAATAGAGGCAGGGGAGTCTCACCTGTGTTGAGGACACCAAGTTGCGTTAAAGAGTGGCAGAAATGGGGCAGAAATGGGGCGGGAGGGCAGCGCACTCCAGGTTCACAGCCTGACTTTAGCGAACCCCTTCCTCAGTTGACAGGGGCATGGGGTGGGGGGACACTGGGGGTGCAGAGAACAAAATAAAGTCCCTTTGTTGAAGGAGAAGTGTCCCCAGGTCCCTAAATACCTATCACCATGCTAGGGTCAGATGGTCTCCATCCAACGGGAGGGTGGCCTTGAGGATGGCTAAGGAGACGGTGGTCTTGGAAGGGCTGTGAGAAGCTGGGGGAGGAGCTCCCAGCAGGGGAGAGCCCTGGGCAGGTCTTGGCCCAGCAGATCGAAAGGCCCAAGGCCCCACCATACTGTGGCCTTCACGGGCTGAAGACTGTGGGGAAGGGGCAGGGACACCTCCATGCTTCGCAGCCCCCAACACCCAGACGGCTGGATCCGTCCTGGCGTCTTAGACACCTCTTCTCCCCGACCCCGCTGGGTCTGGTGAATTCCGTACAGAGCCAAGGACCCATCCTATGGGGGGGAGGGGGCCAGGAGCGGATGCGCTGGGGGTGAGGGAGCTCCCTGCCCAGAGGGACAGCATGACTGTGGGAAGTCCATCGAAGGGAGAAGCTGCGGGGAAGCCTAACGGAGCCCAGCTGCCACTGTGAGTCACCGCGCTGCAGACAACACACATCTGGAACCACTAGAGCCCGCGAGGCGGGGAGGGCCCAGGCAGGAGCGCCCCCGCCTCCGCCTCTGCCGGCAGAAGGGCGTTTTGTGTGCAGACTTCGCGGTTTCCTGCCTCTCTCAACGCTCTCTGCACCTCTGCCTCACCTCAAAATGGAGCTCACAGTCTGCCTCCAACGGAGGGGGCGGGCGGGGCGGGGGGACTGGGATGCTGGGGAGCAGCAGGGCGGGGCCACTCAACTCCAAAATAAATGCACAGAGTGGGTCCCCTGGGCAGACACGCCAAGTCCACTCAGCCGTCCACGAGCCCCTGGGGGACGTCTGCACCCAGAGTGCCCAATAGGCACCCAGATCAGGCAAAGAGCAATCGTTCTAAGTCCATGTCCGCGCTCATCGGGGCCCAAGTTCAGGCGTCAGGTGCCGGGGCAGAGGTCGGGGGCTCTCCATATAGGGCTGGGATGCTGAGCATGAAGTGGTCCAGCCTCTGTTCTGGCAGAAGGGGTCTGGCCAGAGGCTGCAGCTGAGTGCGGGCAATTCACACCCCACAGGGGTCTGCCTCCTTCCCCTTGATGTTCAAGGCAACGCCAAACCCAACCCACCTGCATCCAGTGGATTCCAACCCACAGCAACCTCATAGGATGGAGTAGAGCTACGGTTCCAAAAGCCTCATCTTTCTCCTGCAGAGCGGTGCTTTCAAACTTCTGACCTTGAGGCGAGGAATCCAATATGTGATCTACTCTGCCACCAGCAATCCTCATCATGCCTCCTAAAAGACCCCACCGGCCAGCCTCTCCCGAGGTGTAAGTGAAGGTGCTTCCAGGATGCCCACCTAGAGGAAACTGACTTCGAGGAAGCTCTCTCCTCCTTTCTTGATGCCTCTCGCTTCAGGCCTGAGGTAGAGAAGAGGGGGCAGCTGCTCCAGCAGTCCTGATCACGGGAGTGTGCATCATTTATTGAGGATGAGGGCGCGGTAGGACAAGACCCGCATCCACCCTTCTCCCCACAGTGGGCTTCTATACCGCCACGTCTTTTGCTGAGATCATCTTGGAAGGAGTGATGCCGCTCCCAAGCCTATGCAGGGAGAGCAAGACTGTAGGCTTAAGATGGGACTGTGATACACCTGCTCCTCCCTGCCATCCGTACTCTCCTCTCATGGTGAGTGGGAGACAGGGCCTCCCTGGACCTTTAGAAATGCCAGACTTTCCTTTATCCTGCCCTTTGACTGCCTGTCTGTCTGCTCTTGAAATGCCCGCTCCCTCCAGCACTGATTCCCAAAGCTAGTTGATTAAAGACACCTAGGGAGTTTCCTAAAAATATAGACTCCTTGGCCCTGGTAATCCCACAGGCCCTCTCTGTACCAACAGAGTATTTCTGCATATTGATGGCTGAGGACAGTAGTTCCCAAAGGGCGATCTGGGGACCTCGAGAGGTTCATGAGGTCCCTGAGGCTGGGTTGTGAGGTCAAGGTATTATGATAATAGTTGTTGTTAACTGCCCTTAAATGAGCCCCACCGAGGTGACTCTGGGTACAACAGAAAGGATTACCTGGTCCTGCACCCTCTTCACCATGGCTACCCTGCTCAAGTCCATTATATGCCTGAAAACCTCAGAAGCTCAACTTTCAGCGCCATAGGCAATATTCTCTTGTGATTCATAGGGTTTTCATGGATTAGTTTTCAGGAATAAATCACCAGGCTTTTCCTCCTAGTCTCTATTTGCCTGGGAGCTTCACAGAAACTTGTCCACCGTGCGTGGCCCTGCTAGCAGTTGAAATATCTGGGGCATAGTTGCCAGCAAGAATGTTACTTTGAGGACGAAAGTGTGCCTGACGTAACCGAGGGTATTTTCAATCCTCTCATAAGCGTGTGAAAGTTGGGCATTGAATAAAGAAGACCGAAGAATCAATGCATTTGAACTACGGTGCTGGTGAAGACCATGGGCCACCAAAAGAACCAACCAATGTGTTGTGGAAGAAGTACAGCCAGGGTGCTCTTTGGAAGCAAGGAGAGTGAGACTTTGTCTCACGTACTTTGGACATGTTATCAGAAGATACTGAAACTGAAAAATTATTAAAAAGACTCCCTGCCATTGAGTCAATGCTGGCTCGTAGCAACCCTATAGGCCAGGGCAGAACAGCCCCTGCAAATAGGCATCAGCCTTAGTAGAGCAGCAGTGGGAAAGAGGAAGGCCCTCAACGAGGTGGATCGACACAGCGGCTGCAACAATGTGCTCAAACATAACAACAGTGAGGCTGGCCCAGGACCAGACAGTGCTTCCTTCTGTTGTGCATGGGGTCACTATGAGTTGGAAGTGACTAGACGGCTCCTAACTCCAGCAGCTGCCAGCACCACGGCCAACAAAAACCTTCAAAGCACAACAAGATCGCTGGCATGTTCTCTTCCTTTCTCATCTTCATCCTCTCAGGCGCCCCGTGGCGAAGGGGTCCACGTAACAGGCTGCTAACTGCTGTTATCGTCTCTCGTGACCATAGAGTACAGAGAGTTCACTGTTCCAGTTTCAGATTCCACATTGAAACAAGCTTTTCAGAAACAACGTCTTGTTAGGTTTGGGTATCGGATCAAAGAATATCCACAATTGTCTGGAAGAGCTACAGAAATACTCTCCCCTCCAACTGCACGTATGTATGAGGCCATATTTTATTCATAGACTTCACCACAAATAGCACATTGCCAGTTTGCAGACGCGAGAATCCAGCTGTCTTCTATTAAACTGGACATTAAAGGCATTCATAAAAATGTAAGGCGCTGCCACTCTTCCCACTTTTTATTATTTTCGAAAATACTCCTTTTTTTCACTGAAAATGTTATTTCTGCTAACATGTGGTGGGTTTATTCTTATTGCTTTAAATGGACTAATAGAGAGATTCAGAGGTGATCCCAGTGATCTGCAGAACTGGACAATGCATTGTTCTGCTCCGTGTAAGGCCATCATGATCCATGACTCAGAACGGATGCAATGTCGACCAACACCATCAACCACAATGAAACATTTTTTTAATTTTCTCAGTTTTAATTGCTAATCTTACAAACGTTGGGAGACAGAACCTGCAAGCACTTTTTACAAGTCACTATGATCGTTAAAAGTGGTATAAAGTCATGAGATCCGAAGTGTGAGAACTACTGCCCCAGCTGGCTAAGATTAAGATCCCTTAATAATTACCCTTGGGGACACCAGCGGTCCCCAATTTACAACTTAAGACTGTGTCCAGGACCCCTGCAGGCAGGAATCACCACCCTGAGAGATGGGATGCCCAAAGGAACATGGTCCAGGTCTAGCCCTCTACCTTTTCCCAAAAGCCAATCCTTCCCCTTTCTCTTTCTGAGACCAGGTCCAGCCTTCTGCCTGCAGTTATTTCCCTGGCCTGTTACCATGACTCTCCCTCTCTCTTCCAAGGAGCTGCTTTCCTCCAGTTTCCATGGTTTCTCCCTCTCCTCAGCCCCAACAATCCTTACCAAAATATGTAGTCTGGGTCTCTGGCAAAAGATGTAAGGCCATGATGACTATGCCTTGACTCAGCCACCAAATCCCTACCAAATGCAGCAAAAGCAGCAGCCTTCTGTGCTGGCTTCCCAAGTCTGCAACGAAGGGAAAAGCAGACCCTCGCTCATGCCTGATAAGCAACGGTCTTTTCTTTAACTTTTTTTTATTGTTCTAATTTCTTTTTGTTTGTTTGTTCTTTGAATCATTTTATTGGGGCCTCAAACAACTCCTATCACAATCCATCCATCTATCCATTGGGTCGAGCACATTTGTACATTTGTTGCCATCATCATTCTCAAAATATTTTCTTTCCACTTGAGCGCTTGATATCAGCTCCTCATTTCCCCCCCTCCTCCCCACGCCCCCCTCCATCATGAGCCCATGATAATTTATAAATTTATAAATTATCATTTTGTCATATCTTACACTGTCCGATGTCTCCCTTCATCCACTTTTATGTTGTCCATCCCCCAGAGAAGAGGTTATATGTAGATCCTTGTAATCAGTTCCCCCTTTCCACCTCACCCTCCCTCCACTCTCTGGGTATCGCCACTCTCAGCACTGGTCCTGAAGGAATCATCTGTCCTGGATTCCCTGTGTTTCCAGTTCCTATCTGAACCAGTGTACATCCCCTGGTCTAGCCAGATGTGTAAAGTAGGATTGGGATCATAATAGTGGGATGGGAGGAAGCATTTAGGTGCTAGAAGAAACTTGTATGTTTCATCATTGCTACACTGCACCCTGACTGGCTGGTCTCTTCCCTGTAACCCTTCCATAAGGGGATATCCAGTTGCCTACAGATGGGTCTTGGGTCCCCAATCTGCACTCTCCTGCATTCACAATGATTTGATTATTTTGTTCTTTGATGCCTGATACCTGATCCCTTCAACACCTCGTGATCACACAAACTGGTGTACTTCTTCCATGTGGGCTTTTTTGCTTCTGAGCTAGATGACCACTTGTTTACCTTCAAGCCTTTAAGACCCCACATGCTATATCTTTTGATAGCCAGGCACCACCAGCTTTCTTCACCACATTTTCTTATGCACCTGCTTTGTCTTCGATGATCCTGTCAGGAAGGTGAGCATCATAGAATGGCAGTTTAATAGAACGAAGTATTTTTGCATTGAGGGAGTACTTGAGTGGAGGCCCAATGTCCATCTGCTATCTTAATACTAAACCTATAAATCTATTTCCCCATCCTCATATATAAATATATTTATATATATATATGTACATGCCTTTATTCAGACCCCTATAAATACCCTTTGCCTCCTACTTCTTTCCTCTATTTCCTTTTACTTTCCTCTTGTCCCACTATCATGCTCAGCCTTCATTTGGGTTACAGTAATTCCTCTCGGTTACATTACCCTTGGTCACTTCCTACCAGGCCTCCTACACCCTCATCACTGATTTGGATCACTTGTTGTTTCCTTGTCCCTGGGTTTGTTAACACCACTTCCTTTCCCTCCCCCTCCCCCTCTCCCATGTCCCCCCCAGAACTGTCGGTCCCATTGCTTTCTCCTCCAGATTGTTCATCCAGCCTATCGTATGTAGACAGACCTGGGGAGATAATAACATGCACGAAAAAAAGAGAGCAAAACAAAGCAACAAAAGAAAACAAAATATCAACAACAACACAAAGCCAATGACAAAAACAAACAACCAAGAAAAAAAAGCTTGTTGTTAGTTCAAGGACTGTTTGTTGGTCTTTAGGAGTGTTTTCTGGTCGAGTCTGATGGGGTGCCAAGCCCTGGCCCCAAAGTCTATTTTTGGTATTCCCTGGGGACTTTGTTGCTCTGTTCCCCTTGCTGTTCTGTTCCACGCACTTAAGTGTTTTGCCTCGGCGTAGTGGGATCAGATCAGGCAAAATTCCCACACTAGGTCTCCAGTGTTGTCCCCTGTATGGGTCCGTGAGGGATGTCGTTTCTCATAGAATAGTTCATCTCTCCAACCCCTGCTCAACCAAGCTCTCCTTTGCTTTCAGTAATTATAGGTGCCTTTTACCTGCTGATAGATTGCCTGGAAGTGGAAGCATATAGTACGAATTCTTCTCTCTGGATTATTTTCTTTGGTAAAATGTGTTTTAACTTCATCTTGTGCATATGAGAAATTGTTCCTTTTAGAGGCAAGTTGTGTTCCAGAGTGTGGCTAGACTGCCCTTAGTATATCTACTCTTTCGTTCTTGGACTTTAAGAGTAACGCTGCTCAGACCAGCGTTCTACACATCTGTGTGTGGCCATGTGTTTTCAGTTGTCTTGAGGAAAGACTTAGAAGTGGAATTTCTGAGTCATGAGGCAAGTATAACTGTAACTTAATATGGTATTGCCCGACAGCTTTCCAAGTGGTTATACCATTTTATATTCCCATGGTCAGTGTATGGGAGTATCAGTTCCATTAGCTTCCCAGCATGGACACATATACAATTTATTTCATTTTATTGATATGATTGAGAATATACATAACATATACCAATTCAACAATGACATTTATTTTTTTTCCTTGAATTGTGCACCATTCCCACCCGCCTTTACAAAGTTGTTCCCCTCTCATTCACATCAATTCATTGGACCCCTTAAGTTGATGTTGTCAATGTTATCCCATAAGGATGCTCCTTAAAGAATACAATGCTCGACTTCCAGCAAGATGGCCAACTACAGAGATGTGCTACACCAAGTTTCTATAGCAAAGACAGGAGACATCACATGGAACAGATGCATGTGATAACTCTGGAACCCTGTTCTTTTAGAGGAAAAGATTGCGGAAACTGAATACCTAGTAAGCGAAGAAGCTGAACAAAATCAGCCAGCATGGGGACAAACAGGTGAATTGTCACAAGCCTGATGTAGTATGGGTGGCATTCTTGACCTTTAGTGAGCCTGACTTTCACAAATGCACAGAGACTGGCAAAGAGAGAGATGGGGTCCTCTCTTGGTCCCCCCACCCTCCTAGTGACCAGAAGTGTGGCCAGTTCCCACCTTCACTCATCCAGCTTCCAGGGACTTCCTGCCCCTGCTCAGTCTCTGCTCTGCCAGAGATCAGAATCATACCCTCATGAATTGGGCACGTCTACAGGTACATGAACTTCACCTCATCACACCGGCAGAACAGTCACTGACAGGCCCGTGGCCACCCCTGAACTGGCAGGAAGCCCTTCTATAACCAGCTGACCTGCTTCCAACTACCCTCTAGGTCTGAAAAAATTCCTTCTGGGAACAAGTAACCTGACCTCAGCCATCAATGAGGCACAAGCTACTTCTGGGTCAGGTTCTCTGCATCCAGACAACATATGAGCCAGAGAGGTCCAGCTAGGGCAAAGGGCCACACACCTGCCTCCCTAACGCTGTGAGCCCCTTGGCTAGAAGAAGATACCAACACATATTGGGTTCCCTGCCACAACTTTCTCCTCTCTCTGTTCTAGTGTTTTCTTCTTTAATCCTACTATTTTTTTATCCTTTTTTCTCTGCTCTCCTTCTGTTTCTCTTCCCTTTTCCCCGTTTCCTTCTTTCTTTTTCCTTAGTTTTTTTAAACTATTCTCTTTCTTTGTCTTGCCTCTCTCCCCTAGCTTTGCATATAGCATTTTTTCTCTTTTCTCTCTCTTCTTTTTTTTAAATGTTCTTTTCCCTTTTTTCATGTTGTTTGCCTACTTTCCTCTGACTGATTTTTATTTTCTTTATAATTCTCTTTTAAGCTGTGGTTTGTTTGTGTGGTTCTCCCCCTTGTTTCTTGTCCCACCAGTTGGGAAACCGCCTTCCACATGGCCCAGTCACACACATAAAATCTGCAGCCCAACCTGCATTGTGATCTGAGAAAAGGGATCCTAGGATCTCACTCTTTTTTAATTTGTTGGGGTTTGCCTTGTGGTCTCACATGAAACCTATTCTAGAGTATGTACCATGTGTAGTGAGGAAAAATGTATATTTTGTAGTTGGGTAGCGTGCTCTGTTTGTCTAGGAGTGGAGCTGGTTGATTGTGTTGGTTAGCCCCTCTGCTTCCTTGCTGAGTTTCTTTCCTGTCTTTCTTTCAGGGTGGTGCGTTGCAGTCTCCTGCTATTGTTGTCTAGCTATTTAGTTCTGTTTCCACCTCTGATCATTTAATTGATGTATTTTCACGGCCTGTCATTGAATGCATATATGTTTATTAAAGTTATAGGTTCTTGTGTATTGGTTCTTTAATCACATGTAGTGTCCATTCTTGTGTCTCTTTATGCTATCTGCCTTGAAGTGGACTTTCCGAGGTTAATATTGCTACTCCTGCCTTTTTATGGTTGCCATTGCCTTGGCAGATTTTTCTTGATTCTTTGATTTTTAGTTTATTTTTGTCTTGGAGTTTAAGGTGTATCTCTTGTAGGCAGCATATAGTAGATAACATTAAGGCCTTATTTTCTAATCCAGTGTGCTGCTCGCGCTCTCTCTCTGTTAATATATTGACATTCAATGTCATTATTGATTATGTGGATTTGTTGTTGTCATTCCATAGTGTTTGTTTCCTTTCCCTTTTTTTCTTTCTCTCTTTTCCTTTAGCTTTGCTGTTTTGTTGGTGTTTTTGTTCCTCCTCTACTTCTGTGTTGTGTTTGGGTGCTGCTTCGATCGTATTAGTTTGGGGTGTTGCCCTTCTGACGCTTTCAGGCTTGTCTGCTGTTGTTGATTCCTGTTCATAGGTTTTTGATTAGTGTTTTTTTTAATACTGGTCTTATTTTTACAAATCCCTTCAGTTTTTCTTCGCCCAGAAATATCTTTATTTCTCCCTCATATGTGAGGAATAATTTTGCTGGCTATAGGATTCTTAAGTGGGAGTTTTTGATCTTGTAGAATTTTAGATGTGTCACTCCATTGTCTTCTTAACTGCATAGTTTCTGCTGAGAAGTCTGAGCTTCTCCTTATTGCTTTTCCTTTGTAGATTATTTCCCTCAGGCTTCTCTCCTTCTCCTTGAAATTTGGAAGTTTGATTTCAATATGTCATAATGTTTTTCTTCATTCCTTGAATCATTATTTTTCCTCCTTTGTGATGTGATTTCTTATACTATTTTCTCTGTAGATTTTATTGTTTCTTTCTTTCTTCTTGTTTAAATATCCCAATTAAATATAGGTTAACTCTCTTGATCATGTCCCATATCATTCTTAGGCTTTCTTCTAATTCCTTCACTTTTTTGGTTGATTGTGGGTGCTAATTTCTGTTGCGATGGAAATGTTCATGTTGGATCATCAGTACACTCAGAGGGAAAAGAATGCCCTTGTTTGAGTGGATGTGTCAAGGTCTAAGGACTGCCTTTTTTTGCCTGGGGGTAATGGGTATTCTCTGGAGGGTAGGGCCACATCAGTAGAGAGCACTGGAAGAGGAAGTGGGAGAGAGCTCTGAAAATGTAATGAGACTATTGTAATAGAACACAAGTGTAAGAACTGAAAATAATAATAGTAAAAAGCAGAAAATAAAGCCACCTTATGGTTGGGAATTCCTGCCCTTTGATAGTGTCATTTGTGACATGTGTTCCCCATAACTGATAATGATATCTCTAAAGTGGACCAGGGATATGTGTAAACTATAGGTATAGGGATGGATTTTGAGCTCACAATTAATTGAAAGCCCCAATCTAAGAATAATTTGTTCTTATGGCATGGTCATGCTCAATGCCTGACCCCCGGTAAGTTATCACTGAAGATATGGGTGTATTAGCAAACTGTGAAGAAAGGGGATGGTGCCCAGCTATCATAAAGTATAGCATCTATGGTCTTAAAGGCTTGGCTTAGAGAAAGCAACCATCTAATTGGGATGTCATCAAAATTCACATAGAAAAAGCATGTCAGCCTGTGTGATTCAAGGATTTCAAATAGTAACAGTCTTAAGCGTAAATTCTGAGAACCTGGTTTGCAGAAGACTATGAATGACAGTGAAAGACCCAAATCCACTTGCAAGGCCCCCATGTGGAGTAAGCCTCTCTAGTGAATCCCCTCTGACCAAAGGCCAGGGATATGGCAGAGTGCATTGGAAAATGGATTGTTGCAGCTGTAGTTAGATTAAAATTTGACACCTATGATTTGATCTGCCTTTTGATTCAGATTAAATTAGTCCCAGTTTTCAATATTTTCTGTTTTCTTTTCAATTGAGGTTTTATTTTGTTATTGTTGTTGAGTTATTTCTTTTTGTTTTGTGAGGGTTTTTTGTATGTTTTTCTGTGAATGAAATCTAGGCTAGGTAAATTTAGAGACAATAACGAGGTTGATGGTTTCTTGGGGCTCTGGCATGGGAAACTTGGGGAAAATGGGGACCTATTTCATATAACAGTGAGTACATGGAAAGGAGAAAATACTCTAAATTTTATTATGGTGCTGGTTGTACAACACTTCTGAATATTATTGAACTATCTAATTGTATGTTCTGTTAATCATATGCTAACAAAACTGTTTTTAAAAAACATCAAATTTGAAGACTTAATAAAGAAGTTTCTAAATAATAACAATTTATAGGTTTATGTTAAAACACAATTGTTTGCTTAATAGGTTAAATCAATTATATGTTTAATAATTTTTAAAAGAAAATTATCAATATATATAACAATGAAATTTTCCAAACTGAAGACAATATAAAACTCGAAAAGAAAAACAAATGCAAAAGATTAATTATATACCCAGGAAAATTGTCTCTCAAATACAATGGAGACATTAGGACATTTCAGATTAATAGAAATTAGAGGAATTTGTAAAAACTCGACCAACACTAAAGAGAGTTCTAGACAGAGAATCAACAATATCAGATACAATCTGAGATCAACTTACATAACAATGGCACCTAGAAGTTACCCTAGATATAAATGTATCCAAATTAAAATTTTTAAACCTTCAAGACTGAAAGTAAGGGAACCAGAATATCAGTTTGTAATGAAGAATTGCAAAGTAATAAGAGGGAATGATGTAGTTACAGAACTTCCAGGCGAATAAAAACGCTAGTATACTTCAAAAATTTTGGGTAGAGGAAAAAGCAGTATACAATAAGAAGGAAGGTGGCAAAGAACGATGGGTGCACGGGAGGATACTGGGAAGAAAGCAAGAGTTACAGACAACGTGGACAGTACTATAAATATACAATTCTGAAGTAACTGTGATCTTTGAGTACATTCATGGATAAACACATAGACTGAGTAGGTCTGGGGAGGAAAGTTGTTATCTACCTACACACACACACACACACATTTGACAAGGATTGAAGCCTTCAGTATGGATTACAACTCAATGTAAAGAAGACCAAAATCCTCACAGCTGAACCAACAGATAGCATCATGCTAAATGGAGAAAAGATCAAAGTTGTCAAGGATTTTATCTGGCTTGGATCCACACTATTATATGGTTAATAGCGTTTTATTATAAATCAATAATATCAATGCTCATGCAAGCAGCAGTCACAAGATTAACCGAGGCATTGCATTCGGCAAATCTGCTGCATGAGATCTCGTAGAGTGTTGAAAAGCAGAGAGGCTACTTTGAGAACTAAAGTGTGCCTGAAACAGGAAATGGTGTTTTCAATTGCCTCATATGCATGTGGAAGTTGGGCATTGAATAAGGAAGACAAAAGAAGAATTCGTGCATTTGAATCATGTTGCTGTGACAGAATATTGCAAGTACAATGGACTGCCACAAGGACAAACAAATCAGTCTTGGAAGAAGTTCAGTCGGAATGTTCTTTAGAAGGAAGGCTGGTGAGATTTTACCATCTTATTGTCAGGGAAGACTAGTCTCTGGAGGACATCATGCTTGGTAAAGTAGAGGAACTGCATAAAAGAGGAAGGCCCTCGATGATGTAGATTGACACAGTGGTTCAAGCAATGGGATCAAGTATAGGAACAATTGTGAGGATGGCTAAGGACTGAGCAGTGTTTCATTCTGTTGCGTATATGGTTGCTATGGATTGAAACCAACTCTCTGGCACCTAAAAACAGCATATGACAGAGGATATTTGTAACATTGACATTTTTGCTACAACTATAACCATGGATATAGTGGTGGAATATAATGGCTCAAAGCTATGAACATTTCATGGACATACCTGGTACCCTGGGGAATGAGTTTCTAGGCCTATAGGCTCAGGACCATAGTCTTGGGGGGTACCAAGGTGAATTGGTTTAACCTAGTCCACCAAGTCTATCCCCTATTTTGGTTAGTAGCAACTGGGATCTTAAACCATGAAGGGCCATTTAAAGTGCAATCATTGGTCTCTCCTCTACAGAGGAAAGAAGAGTGATTAAGATCAAAGACACCTTGAAATAATTCATCCAAATGGAATAATGGACCATGGAAACATCAGTCTCTTCCACTCTGAGACCAGAACGAGATGGTGCCTGGTTACCATAGCCAAATCCTCTGAAAGGGATCACATTAGAAGGTTCTGGTTGAAGTGGAAAAAGGGTGGGAACAAAACTTAAAGTCATAAAGGAGACCAGACTTGCTGGTCAGATAGAGACTGGTGGAACCCTCAAGACTATGGTCCTTGTCATTCTTAGGGTCTGGACTGAACTCTCTCCTATGGCTCAATTTTCAGAAAAACAAAAATAACAGTGACTTTTAGACTGGCACAGAAGTGGGCCGTGTTTCTTCTCTTGTACATAGGTTCTATGAGTCAGAATTAACTCCACAGCATCTAACAATTTTTTTAAGTGTTCGAAAGCAAATATGTCACTCTTAGGACTAAGGTGCATCTGACTCGGGTAATGATATTTTAGTTGCCTCATATGCATGTGAAAGCTGAATAATCAATAAGGAATACTAAAGAAAAATCAATTCATTTGAACTATGATGTTGGTGAAGAATAATAAATATACCATGGACTGCTAGAAGAATAAACAAATATTTCTTAGAAAGAGTTGTGTTAATCTGGATAGACCAGAGAAACAAATCCAGAGACTCATATGTACATAAGAAGGAGGTTTATATAAATGAGCCATTGAATATTGAGAAAACGTCCCAGCCCAGTCCAGATCAAGTCCATAAACCTAATACTAACCCATATGCCCCATACCAATCTATAAAGTCCTCTTCAAACTCACGAAATACGTGCAATGTTCTGAATGCAGGAGGATCACTGGCCGGTGGGTTGGAAGTCTCGTGGTCCAGTGGCGTTGTAAGCATCTCAGCGCTGGCAGGGGTTTCTACGTGGCTTCTCTGACTCCAGAGGTCTGGTTACATCAGGGTAGGTCCATGTAGCTTCTCCAGCTCCCAAGGCATAGCACCATGTGTTTTGTCGGTAGAGCATCTCTCAGAGAGTGAGCAGAGAGAGAGAAGTGTCTCCTGCTTCCAAAGAGGAAATACAGGAGTTCCCAGAATTCTCTGAGAAGACAATGCCCACACAGAGGCCTCATTGATTGACAGGCCAGACTCCACCCCTTCATTCGTAATCTTCTCAAATTGACACCAAATTATGTAACTACCACAGTACAGCCAGAATGCTCCTTAGAAACAAGGATGGAGAGATTTCAGATCAGATGCCTTGGGCATGTTATTAGGAGAGACACCCGCCCTGGAAAAGGACATCGCATTCGGTAAATTAGAGGGTCAGCCAGAAGGAGGGAGAACCGCAGTGGGATGGATTGACACAGCAGCTGTAAATGGCCGGTGTGGATGCCACAGGACCAGGCAGTATTTTCTCAGGTGAAATCATTGGTCTTTCCCTAGGTGGCACCTAAAAACAAGAATAACAGTGAATGTGAAGTGATAGCTCATTGTGGTTTTTATTTGCATTTCTCGGATTATTACTGAGATTCCACATACTTGTTAGCTACTCTTATAACCTTTTTTGTGAGGTGTCAATTACAACATTTTGACCATTCATTGAATTAAGCTGTGAGTAGCTGAGTTCGAAAGTATATGTATTCTGGATACAAGTCCTCCGTCATAAATTCATGCACAAACATTTTCTCAGTTTTTGACTTGTCTTTCTTTCTTAAGGGTGTAAATTGCTCTTTTATTTAAACAGTGGTGTGTGTGTGTGTGTGTGTGTGTGTGTGTGTGTGTGATATCTAGGAGGTCCATATCAATTCAAAGTCCATGAAGATTTTTCTTCAATGTTTTCTCTTTTAATCTCCTAGAGTTTTTAGTCTCAGTTTTTATACTTTGAATTATTACTCTTTTAAGTTAATTTTTGTGTCTTTTTTTTTCAAGGAATACATTTTTATAAACAAGTCTATATTCCAGAAGGAAACGGAAATAGTATCATCTTGATACATAAAAGCTTTGTTAAAACAAGATTTAAAATGTTCTTTTATCAGGAAACGTTTAAGACTAAGTTTTTTCAAATGCTCAGACACAAAATGCAACCTGTCTAATCCCTATATTAAAATGTATTCTTGTATACAAACACGCCCTGGCCTTTCTGGAAATGTTAACATTTTTAAAAGTTTTAGTGGCAGAAGCAAAAAGCTCCATGAGTCTTTTCCCAGTAAAACATTTTATCATCTTATCAGACTAAGCACTGACAACTTTTCCTTGACGAAAGGGAAATTAAACAAATACTGGTTTTCTGATGTAAAAATATACATCTAGAGATAGTTAACTTCCTGAGTGCCTTTAGTCATAAATCAAATATGATTTACTAAACGAATGCTAATATTTTAGTGAAACAATGATAGGTATACATTTTTACTTGTATTTTCAATTTAGGGTAAAACCTAAAACAATGTGAGAATTTTTATACGTAAATTGTCTTAAGGCAGGAATGAGGAAAACCTTTATTCTGACAAGGGCTAAATGGATATTTATTACATCATTTGTGGCCCACAGTGGTCAAATATTGAATTAGCTCACCCCTGATGTGATGGCTGGAATTTCTCTTTGGTGAGATGGGTAATGTAAGCTGGTAATGATTCACTGGTCTAAGAGGTCAGCAATCCATCGGATCCAGAAACTTTACGAAATAGTTGTGTCAATCACAATGCTAGTTAAATTAATTGCTGAAAAGGTACATTTCCTACCTTATCACCAAAAAACTGTTAGCTATTTCAGGTTATCAACTAAGATATAGGAGAGGGTACCCAAAAAACCCTGGAATTTTTTGTACACAGCTATGTATTTTAAAAAAAATTTTTTTTTTTACAAAACCACCTTATCACCTTCAAAGTACTTTGCATTACACTTAATACATTTGTTAAAACTGTGATTCTATTCTTGGAAACATTTTTCACTCATCTGTTAGGATGGCTGACAGCGCCTCCCTTGCTTTTTTCTTCACTTCTCCTACATCATCAAACTGCTGTCCCTTCAGGTCCATCTTCATTTGTGGAAACAAAAAGAAGTTGCATGGAGTGAGGTCAGGTGAGTAACGTGTATGGGGCAAGAGAGGCATGCTGTTGTTGCCCAAAAATGGGTGCACTGAGATGGTGTGTGAGCAGGTGCTTTGTCAGGGTGGCAAACCCAGTCCCCAGCCTGCCACAAACCAGGCCTTTTTTTGGTCACATACTGTTATACAATCTTTTCAGATCCTCTTAACTGTCTGACCTGGTGAAACGAACTCCAAATGCACTATGAATTGACATTATCATCCATTTGAGGAGGTCCAGAACAAGGTTTGTCATCAATCAACATTTCACCTTTTTGGAAATGAGAAAGCCACTCCTACACTGGAGATTTTCCCATAGCACTCGCCTTGTAAGCTGTGCTCAACATCACAACAGTTTCTGTGGGCATTCTTTCCGAGGAGGAAACAAAATTTCACAGCTGCACACAGTTCTCTTTAATTGGCCATCACAATATAAACTAGGTTTGAGTGAAACTGCTTTTACGAAAAAAGTTTACTGTGACCAGAGAGCACCTTCCCAGACGCAGCTGCTGGATGCACTAACTCAGAGTGAGTTGCTGGATGCTTGCCTACCAGGAAAAGGTGTACTATGAAAGTGCTGCTCTGGCTAGCGCAAGTCTAGATTTTGGGGGGTATACCCTCGTATTCTATTACACCAAATTCTGAATCACCAACAAGAAATTTCATACATTACAAAACGATTACAAATAATTAAAATATTTGCTTTATAAAAATCAAACTTCATAGTTAATCCTTTGCTAAAGAGTGTAAAAACGGATTAGGAATTGTGGCACTTTCTTCTGCATAAAACCCTTTCCTCCTTCATAAAACCCTGAGGTGAAAGGTTCGTCATGTAATAAAACTGGACCCACAAGTCTCATTTCTGTATGAAACTGGTGGTGAAGGTTTTTATTCCCTTAAAGGAGATGTTGCAGTTGGTAAAGTTGCTCTGTACAGTTTTTCACATAAACTTTTCCAGAGCATGTTAGCCATCAGAGCCAAAAATGACCCTAAGAAAAGGGAAGACAATGTGCTTTCCTTTCAAGTCTCGTTAGTGTCGAGAGGAGCGCCACTTCCCATCTCTACCACCATTATCTCGCCTGCTGTCGTAGTCATGGCTCCAGCCATCGTGGTTTCCGTCTTCATAAAAGAAGTCTTCTCGGCTGCCTCGGTAATGCCGGTCGGAGCCATGATCACTGTAACACTGTTCCCAGCTATACTGCCTGTCCACTACATAGGGATGAGAATTCTGTCGGGCTTTGCGTTGTGACGATGGCGTATCTTGGCGCCACTGGGAGCTTGGAGACTAGTTAAAAGATGGACTGGGTGACTGAACTGCTGGGGAGAATCCTGACTGATCCAGCTGTGTAGAACCAAACTTCCCGCTATATGGTATGTGTCTCAAAGCACTGTTCATCATTGCTTGTCTCTGAAAATTCTCTGGAGAAGAGAAAGACCGCTGAACTGTCTGCATTGACAGAGTCACGTTATCCATAGGCCTTTCATACCTGCTGCGGGGAGAAGTAGAAGTTGGGCTTGAATTCCCAGCATGATGCTGGGAATGTGACACACTGACATCCTGCGAAGCATGGCTACTTCCTGATCTAAACGGAATTTTGATGGGCCTTCCAAAAAGCTTGATCTCGTTAAGCAGATTCATGGCATAAGGTACAGATATTTCGTGTTTAAAGTTGACAAATGCAAATTGCTTTGGTTTACCATCCTTATCTTTAGGGATTTTTACTTTTGTTACTGGCCCAGCCTGGAGGAAGAGCTCGAAAAGGAGTTCGTCGGTCACTTTAGTCTCAAGATTGCCCACGAAGAGAGTGCAGTCCGCCTCCGCCGCCGCGGCCCCCATCGCCGCCCGCTCGCCCCCCCCCCCCGCCCCCCCGCCCCCGGAGAGACGCGAAGGTGGCGGCCGCTTCGTCGCGCTGCGCACTCAATTTTTGTGTCTTGTTAGTTAAATGGTGAGGTATTTGTATTTTTTCTATTTAGATATGCAGTTGTTCCAGCACCACTTGTTAGAAAGAATATCTTTGCTGCATGAAGGCTTTAATTACTATTAAAAAATAATTACCTGCGTATGGCTGGATGTATTTCTAAATTCCCTATTCTAATTAATCGTGTTATACCAATACCACAGTTTTTTAATCATTTTATTGGGGGCTCTTTTTATTAAATACTTTTATTGTGGGCTTTTACATCTCTTATCACAATCCACATATTCATCCATTGTGTCAAGCACATTTGCACATATGCTGCCATCATCATTTTCAAAGCATTTTCTTTCTACTTGAGCCCTTGATATCAGCTCCTCATTTTTCCTCTCCCTCATGAACCCTTGATAAGTTATAGATTATTATTTTCATATCTTACATCATCCTGTGTCACCCTTCACCCACTTTTTCATTGTTCATCCCTCTGGGGGGGAATTATATGTTGATCCTTGTGATTGGTTCCCCTTTTCTCCCTCCACCTTCTCCTAATCCTCCTGGCATCTCTACTCACATTGTTGGCCCTGAGGGGTTTATCTATCCTGGATTCCTTGTGTTGCGGGCTCTTATCTGTAGCAGTGTGCATGTTCATGTTCAGGTCTAATCCAATTTGTAAGGCAGAATTGAGGTCATAAAAGTGGGGGCAAGGAAGCATTAAAGAACTGGAGGAAAGTTGTGTGTTTCATCGATGCTATACTGCACCTGGACTAGCTCATATCTTCCTTGTGACCCTTCTGTAAGGGGATGTTTATTGGGGGGCCTTAAACTTCTTATAACATTCCATATTTCAATTGTATCTAGCATATTTGTACATATGTTGGCATCATCATTATCTAAACCTTTATTTTCTATTTCAGCTCCTGGTATCAACTCCTCTTTTTTTCCCTCCCTTCCCCCTACCTGGTGACCCCTTTACAAATTATAAACTATAACTTTTTCATATCTTATACTGACCACTGTCTCCCTTTGCCCACGTTTCTGTTCTTTATCGCCCCCAGGAGCTGGAAGGTGGGGTTATGTGTCAATCATTTCTGTCACTTCCCCTCTCTCCCTCTGCTCCTCCTCCAGCCCCGCTCGCCCTTCCCCTACAGTTTATCTGACCTGGATTCTATGTGTTGTAAACTCTTATCTGTACCAGTGTACATGCTCCAGTCTAGCCAAAACTGAAAAACAGGATGGGGTCATGAGAGTGGGGGGTGAGAAAGCCTCAAAGAACCAGAGAAATGTTGTGTGTTTCATCGGTGCTATACTGCACCCTGGCTGACTCATCCCTTCCTTGTGATCCTTCTGTGAAGGGATGACCTATTGTCTACAGATGGGTTTGGGGTCAAAGTTCTTGGTCATTTTATGTAAATTTTAGGAGCAATTTTTCAGTATCTATAAAGAGTCTGTGGTTTGTATTGCACTGTGGTAGCTATAATCTGGTGTCAATTTGGGACTTGAGAGGATTAAGAGTGAAGTGGTGGTGTCCAGTCTGTCAATTGGGTTGTAGCCAATGAATCCTATGTGTGGGCATGTCCTGCCCCTGAGGATTCTGGGTGTTCCTGTATTTTCCTCCTTGGAGGTGAAAGACTTTTCTCTCTACTCACTCCCTTGAAGATGCTCTATTGACTAGTCACATGCCACTACGCTGATAGTGCCTGGGAACTGGAGAAGCCACATAGACTTACCCTAATGCAACCAGACCTCTGGAGCCAGAGAAGCCATGTAGAGACCCCTGACAGCACTGAGATGCTTACAACGCCACTGGATCCACAAAACTTCCAACCCACTGGCCTATGATCTTCCTGCATTCGGCATCATTACATGTGTTTCATGAGTCTGAAGAGGACTTTATAGATTGGTATCAGACATATGGGCTAATAAAGGACTCACAGGCTTGGACTGGACTGGGTTGAGGTGCTTTCTTAATATACAATTACCCTTTTAATGAAAACCTCTTAATACACATATGAGGACTTTAATAATCAAGTGGATAAGATGACACGAGCTGTGGAAAATAATCCACCTCCTCTTTCCTCTGCCACTCCTGTCATTACCCAATGGGCACATGAAGAAAGTGGGCATGGTGGCAGGGATTGAGGTTATTCATGGGCCCAGCAACATGGACTTCCACTCACCAAGGCTAACTTGGCCACTGCCACTGCTGAGTGTCCCATTTGCCAGCAACAGAAACCAACAGTAAGTCCAAGATACGGGACAATTCCTCGGGGAGATCAACCAGCAACTTGGTGGCAGGTTGATTACATAGGACCACTTCCATCATGGAGGGGACAGTGTTTTGTTCTTACTGGAATAGACACCTACTCTGGATATGGATTTGCCTTCCCTGCACGTGATGCTTCTGCCAAAACTACTATTCATGGACTTACAGAATGCCTCATCCACCGCCATGGCATCCCACATAGCACTGCTTCAGATCAAGAAACTCATTTCACAGCAAATAAAGTATGGCAATGGGCCCATGCCCATGGAATCCACTGGTCGTATCATGTTCCTCATCATCCTAAAGCAGTTGGCTTGATAGAACAATGGAATGGGCTCCTGAAGACACAATTATGGTGCCAACTAGGTAGCAACAACTTGTGGGGCTGGGGAAATGATCTCCAGGAAGTTGTGTATGCTCTAAACCAGCGGCCAATATATGGTGCTGTGTCTCCAATAGCCAGAATTCACAGGTCCAGAAACCAAGGGGTGGAAGCTGGAGTGGCACCCCTCACTATTACTCCTAGTGATGCACTTGAAGCATTTTTGCTTCCTGTCCCAGCAACCCTGTGTTCCTCAGGCCTGGAGGTCCTGGTCCCGAAGAAAGGAACTCTCCCACCTGGAAGCACAGCATGGATTCCACTGAACTGGCAGCTGAGAATGCCCCCTGGGCACTTTGAGCTTCTCATGCCTTTGGATCAACAGGTCAGGAAGGGTGTCTCTGTACTGAGTGGTGTGATTGATCCTTATTACCAAAGAGAAATTGGACTGGTACTACATAATGGAGGTAAAGAAGAATATGTCTGGAATTCAAGAGATCCCGTAAGCCATCTCTTAGTACTATCATGCCCTGTGATTAAAGTAAATGGCAAACTATAGCAACCCAATCCTGACAGGACATCTAATGACCCAGACCCCTCAGGAATGAAGGTCTTGGGCACCCCACTAAACAAATAACCACAGCCAGCTGAGGTGCAGGCCAAGGGCAAAGATAATACAGAATGGGTATTAGAAGAAGGTAGTTCTACCTATCATTTATGACCACATGATCAATGGCAAAAGCGAGGTTTGTGACTATCAGTTTATTTTCTTTATATGTGCTTATTGAATATCTTTCCTCTGTTCGTGTATGATGTACCAGATACAATTAGATTCAGTGTGCTTTCATTTATATGTATGATAGATGTTTGATGTTAGGTATAAGTGTCATTTCATTAATGTCTTGAAATTATATATGGCTAAAGAATTGTGTACAGGTGCCAAGTTAGCAAGGGGTGGACTGTGATAGATAGGTTTATTGTGCCAACCTGGCCAACAGGAACACGTGGGATTAATAAGGTCACAGTTTGATTGGAGGGCAAAGATATTAGTGGCTCTGCAAGCCCCGCCTGTCTCTCTCTTGCTCTCTGGTGATTGGGTCACCATGGGGCTCCTAGTTCTCTGCCTCAGTTTGTAAGCTACACTACCTGTGGGACTGCCAACCTGTGGACCATGTCGCTGGAGTTTGAGGTTCCTTTGAGACCTGCTTCGCCACGCTGCTGGAGTTTACATCACTTGAGTTTGGGGCTCTCAGACCTTGTCGTCTTGCTGACTGTTGGTGACCTGCCCTGCTGTTTGCTGCCTGTGGTTGGACTGCCTGCATTGCCCTATGGCAGACTCAGCTGTCTGCTTCCTTGACCTTGGACCATGACCCTTGTGAGTTGAAGAATATATATATATATATATAAAATCATAAGTGTCCTGGTTCTGTTTCTCTGGAGAACCATGATTAACATATGCATTAAATCTAAAGACCAATTTGAGAAAATCTGTGAGTGAAAAAAATCTCTAATCTTCCAATCTAGGAATAGATTACTCCAGTATTTAATTATGTGGCAATGCTACATAGTTTTCAAAGTAATAATTTTGTGCCTGTTTTGTTAGTCTTTTTCCTAAGTAGCATATATTTTTGATGCTATTGTATTGGTAATATTTCCTTGCTTTTCCCTTTGTCCATTCCTAGAACATATCAATCCAATTGAATTCATATACTGACCTCATATACTTCAAGAAAACCTGGGGTGTAGTTTTCAAGTGTCATCTCTACTTTGATATGGAGCAGAGCAAACAAATGATGAACAATGGATCCAAAGGTAAGTGGCTGTGGAAGTTAGATAGTATGTCAGCTTGAATTGGTATCAACGTGTAGGGGTGAATTCAAACCTATCGATCAGGTCACAGTCTGATGGTGCCTCCTTGAAGGTGTGACCTTTCCTATAGGAGAGAAAGTGGTAAGTTCTTTCTCTCTGCCCCTTTGCCTTTCTGCTTGTTGGGACTCTGTGTCTGCCTCCAGGAGCACTTCCACATGGACTGTCCAACCCTGAGAGTTCTCTGTGCCCTGCTGTGTTCCCACTGACCTTGGATCCACACAACCCCACACCCACCAGCTTGGGACCGTCCTGCATTCTGCTTCACCTTCCTGTGTCATCCGCCTGCAGCTACATGCATCTGCAGAGGGCTCCAGTTAGCATTGGACCCGTGGACTGGGCTGGGATGCCTTCTTGACATAAGATGACTTAAACACATACACATGAGGGTGACTGGTTTTGTGTCTCTAGACAACCCAACACGATGGACAATGGCCATCACCAGACCCTGTGGACCTTTCTGACCCACGGTCCATATGTGGCAATGCCCTGCTCTCCTTACCCAGCCAGATGCGTCAGAGCTCTGAATCCCTGAGTCCCTAGCGATCAGGATGTTCCCCAGGGCTTTGTTTCTGCTAGAGCCTGCTTCTCCTCCCAGGCATTCCCACTGGCAAGACTTCAAAGGGATCCAGGCCAGCTTCCTCTCCCACATGGCCCACAGCTGGTCCAGACGCACACATTCCTTTCCCTTCTCTTGCTTCTCTGAAAGGAACATGGTTTATACCCCACCACACCACACCCCAACCCAACCCCCCACACACACACACACCCCTCTGCTTTCTCTCTGACCTGCTGTAATCATCTTCATCTTTCTGTACAACTCCTTGCTGTTCACCAACAGTAAAAAGCCCATCAAGCAGAGTGGTTCAGCTGAACCCCCTCCCAACTAGGCTATAAGGAAGGAAAGAGCAACAGTTCTCTCAAAAAAAAAACCTCAAAAGTTTTCCCCTCTCCACTCTGTCAACGAGAGCAGTTGGAGCAGATGCTCAGTGGTTCTCAGACATCTAGTGTAAGGTCTCTACTTGGGGGTCTTGATGCTCACTTTTGAATTTCCTTGAAGCCAACCTTTCGAATTTGACATCTGCATCCTCCTGTGGTGTTCTTTGTGGCACCAAACCCATAGGGAGAGTTGACCAAATTTAGAACCCAGGGGGGAAAGCAGCAGCATCGAAACAAATGCTGACTCATAACAGCCACGTAGGACACAGCCATACTCGAGGACAGAGCAGGGCTGCCCCTTTGAGTGTCTGAGGCTATAAATCTTCACGGGAGAAGAAAGCTTTAACTGTATCCCATGGATGGTCAGGTGGGTTTGAACTGCTGACCTTGTGCTTAGTAGCTTAATAAACACATGACCTTACTGCACCACCACGGTCCCTAGGAAGCAGCATAGGAGTGATGGAAAGAGCACTTGAATTAGTTGGGGTGAATTAAATGCTGTAACAAGTAGCTCTATTATCCCAGCTGTGCAGCACAGTACAGGTTGTCACACTGCAGAGCAAAGCACTCTGGAATAAGTGGCTCTGATATCCCAGCATCTGAACACAGTATTTCTGTCATGATTCAGGGCAATTTGGCAGGGGAGGGGTACTCTGCTCCATGTGGTCATTTGGGAACTCGAGCTCCCTCCATCTGATGGCGCTGCCACTACCTGGTGACACAGAGCCCTTCACTGGAGCCTCGGTGCCCAGCCAGCTGATGGAGAGAAGTACGGAAATGCGCACCAATGGCGCTTTAAAGACTGAGCCTGGAAGTGGTACACACATCACTCTGTCCACATTCCTTTGGCCCAAGGTTGGCCACAGGACCCCAACTAACTGAAAGGTAGGTGAGGCATCAGTAGAAGGAACAGGGTTGGGTGACCAAAGAGTGAGGCCCAGAGTTCAAATCCCAAGCCTACCGGCAGCCTCTCTGAGTTAGGGTCTCCTGACTTGCAAGGGAGGACAAGTACCCAGAATGCTCTCTCTTTCCTGGCCTTGCTGTTCAGACTCCTCACTGAGGGACGGGGCAGAGGCAATGCTGAAGCTCGTTATCAGGAAGATAAATTCCTGGTGGCACCTGAGGTCTCTGGAAAGCCACCGGCGTGTCCTCTTTCTTAGCCCCGGTGCGTCTGGCAGGTATCTAAGCTCTATGAAGGAGGTGGCCCAGGAACTTCAGTCTTACGAGCAGTTAGATGGGTCTTTCCTTCTAAGCCTCACCTGGCAGTTCCCTGTGTGGACGAGCATCAGGGACCATGTCAGCACTACGCCTCCGTTCTCCAGCATGCGAGACAGCAAGATGGAAGACACGGAAAATGGGAGAAAAAGCCACCTTTTGACTGAAAACCAACTGGAGTCCACGGAGAGATGGATTCTTTTTAATTCTTGAAAATACTCTTGCCTGTTTTTGTTTTCTTGAGTTTTTGTTGTTGTTTTGTTTTTTCATGAAGTTAGCCAGATATGTGGCCACTCAGCTGTCCCGCGGTCTGTACAACACACCGAGTGAGGCAACGCAGAAATGGCGTGGCTTTGACTTTGCCAGCATCCCCCAGTCCTCACTTCAGGATAGAAAGTTCTTTCTCAGGAATTTTACACAGACTCTGAGGAGGTCAAACTTGAGATTTCCTTTCCCAAACCGAGAGTAATTGGCTTTCTCGTTGAGGCTTTTCTGAACAATCTGGGGGAGTAAATTGCCGCTGCTGGCAGCATCTTTATGGTGTTGCACAAACTGCACTTCGACTCCATTCTGACAGCTTTGGGAGAGGAAAGCTCAGCACTTCTGGACCATGAAACATCGTTTTGCTTTTTTTTTTTTTCACTGCTTAGTCATCGCCCATTCATTTGGCAGTTATCTGTGGCCCCTTCAAAATGTTTCCATTTATGGTTAAAATCTGGTCTTCCGGGCTCGGTTACACAGCCGGGAAAGTTTAAGGGAGCAGACAGCAGCCAGAGCTTCTCCTGAGAGCAGCCAAGTCGGCCTGGATGCTGAGGGCAGCAGGGGCGCTGCTGAGACCGTGATTCCGACGGGCGAATCACAGTGGAGAGGGACCTCAGTGGGGATGGCTGCCACCTGCCACAAGGTCGACATGGTACCTCTGCTCCTTCTGGGCATGTGCTCCCCACATCTCTTCATAAATGGACGGTGCCTCCTGGATAAACACTCAGAATCATGCTGGCAGGGGATCGGTGCTAGGCATGGTTTTTACTTTTATTGCCCCATTTGTTCTGTGTTTATTTAACGCCTGATGCCCTAGTGAGACTGTGGGCCACTGGGACAGAAACTACAGACTAGCCACTGCTCAGGCCGTGTGAATCCAGCTGAAGAGCACACCCTGACGGGAACTGGGCGACCAGGATGCTCCTGAATGGGCAAAGGCCAGTCAGCAGGAGCAGCGCAACCCAGAAACCGGCCTACAAGCCAATGTCTTTGACCCTACGGGCTCTCCACAGGGCGCCCTCCTCCTGAGGTCCCAGCCCTCAGTTGCTGGTCTCCTTTGTTCCCAGAAATCTCAATCCCATCTCTCCTTCCCCAGACCCCAGACTCTCGGGGAGCACTCAGCACTCTTGTGGTCTAACAGTGCCAAGCGGTTGCCCAGGCTTTGTCTAGGGACTCCTTTCCATGTAGTGAATTGCTTCACACAGCCCTTCTCACCGCAGTCCTCAATGGAGATGGCAAATACCAGCCTCGGCACCTCTGATTGAAGCCCCATTGGGGTTCAGTTCTCTGTTTCGATAATGAGGCAGGATTAAGGTGTCATGTTTTGAGTCCCCACCTTACGAGAGGCTGTGACTGAAACCACCACCCTTATTTTCCTTGTGGACCTGGTCTGCAGATTAGCCATCATCTTCGATACCTGTGTGTGGCCGTTACATAACCTCCCGTCAATTTTCGAAGAGGTGGAGTCTAGCCTGTCCATCAGGCCATAGCCAATGAGGCCTCCGTGGGGGCGTAGTCTTCTTCTGAGGATTCTTGGAGCTCCTGGATTGCTCCCTGGAGGTGAGAGACACTCTCTGCTTCGTATTTCTGCTGACAACCACATGGAGTTACATTGATGGAGCCAGAGCCTTGGAGCTGGAGAAGCCACGTGGAGACCCATGCCAGCGCTGAGATGCTTCCACCACCACTGGATCCACAAGACTTTCCACCTACTGGCCTGTGATCTTCCTGCACGTGGCATCATTACATGTGTTACGTGAGTCTGAAGAGGAATTTACAGATTGGTACCAGACATATGGGTTACTATCGGACTTGTGAACTTGATCTGGACAGGGCTGGGGTGTTTTCTCAATATACAATTATTCTTTTATATAAAATTCTTTCTTACATACATATGAGTCTCCCTGGATTTTTTTTTCTAGTCTACCCGGACTAACACACTGTGTTTAAACAAAAACTGTCTTTCAATTTAAACTCTTTCCTTTATAGGCAAACTGCCAGCTGCTTGATTGAGAAAAACAGGAGGCTGAGGTCACAGAACGGGCTGAATAGACCTGGCCTGCCTAAGGTGCACAGAAGTAATCAGCATGACCTCTGCCTCACCTTTTCATATTAGAAGGCAGAAACCACACTTCCATCAGCCCCAGACTTGGGAAAGCTGCCATCCATCTTTGTGACTCCCCACTAGACTGAGCATGCGTAGAAAGCTCATCCTGAATCACCCAGTGGTGAACACCCACCAGACATCATTTATCACCCAACGAAAACTACTGGCTCAAGACTCAGGTAACAATTTTGGCCTCCCTGGGAAACTTTGAAAAAGTTCTCTTTCTTTCTCTGGATCTCATGTCTGCCTGCCTCTGCCTGACCTCTGGTTCCTGGGTCTCGATTCCCCAACCTCCACAGCCCTGTGACTCAACACCCTGATTCTACGCGATTGAGAAGAATCCCCCAGATGAACATCTGAACTTCAGATTGGAGACTTGCCAAACTCCACAACCACAAGCACCACTATCTTGATAGTCTGAGTTGTGTGAGGCATTTCTGGACATTGTGGAACCTTGGGACAGGAGGGGAGATATGGTGCTTGATATCGGAGCGAATGGAGTGGTTCTGCATTCTGAAAAAGTCCGGCATTGGGAACATCTTTAACTTCCAGCTCAGTGGGACTTCTGAAAAAAGTTATATTTGCACTCTTCTTCTTCTTCACAGACTGCCTGAGGAGATGATGAGGCAGGAGATCTGTCATAGCCTAACAGCCATGAAGGAGTTTCCCTAACTACCACGCTCCCGGGAGGGCTGGGACTATGCCGCTTCCCTTCTATGCATGGGGCCTGACTGAAGAAAAGGGGAGAGAAAGGGAAGGAATTCAAGAAAAAAGCTGAGTTGGTTTGTATGCTCTAGGCTTGTGTCCACACTTCCCTCCAACAGGCTTCCTTGCCTAGCAGAGCGTCCTCTCCTGGGAAAGGCAAACCAGTCCCACCGTTGCCTGTGGCCCCAGGCAGCTGTAGTCACCTGCAAGCGCAGCGTCTCGGGTCCTGGAAGAGAAAGCTCACCGGGCTCATCTCTCCAGGCTCTACACTAGCCCTTATCCAGACTTGGGTAGCAGGTGATGTGATCTTACTGTGAACTGGGGGATGTTACAGAAACAAAGCAGTTTTCCATTCAACCATCCATACACTTTTGTTTCAGGTCATTATTTGCAATCCCACTATGTACCCCCACCTCTCACTTCCTCCCTGGTTCCTGTTTCCATTTCTCCTTCTCTCCTACTCCTTCTAGACTATGTCCTTGGACAAGTGCTCCCCCTGGATCCCAAAGGGTTGGTGATTCTAAGGAGTCCGTACTTCCCTGGTGCCGGTGTCCTTCTGCTGGATCTATCCCTTGCTGAAAACCAGTAGGGAACTGAAAGGTGACTAAAGGTCATAGTCTTGGGGGTTTCACTAGTCTCTAACTGACCAGGGAGACCTTTGACCTTTGTTCCTGTTTTTGTCCCATTCTATTCAGGACCTTCGAGTGTGACCCCTTTCAGAGCCGTTGGTAGTTGGTAGTAGTCGTTGGTAGTAGCGTCAGGTACCAGTTCTCCGGGTCCTGTCCATCACATGTTTTCCTTCATTTACATGGGATGTGGGCTGATATTCAAGTGGTCCATTAGGCCATTGGACTAATTGTTTCCATGTGTCTTGGATTTTCTTCATTTTACTTTGCTCCAGATGAGGAGAGGCCCACAGAAGGCTACTTGGGAGCCTTTAAGACCCCAGTAGTTACTCACCCAAGTAGGATGTAAAATGCTGTCTTTGTGGACTATGCTACTTCCAGGACCTGAGTGTCCCCTGAGACCACGAGGCAACAGATCTTACCATTTTTACCTACAGTAGCAGAGACTAGATACATTCTTGAACAGCTTCAAAGTCAAAGTATACTTTTCAAAAAGTGAGACCACATGCCTCTCATCCAATACAACATGAAGACATCTCAGAGATTCTCTCCAGCACGTGAATGAAGGAAGTACTGAGATGGCCACACTAGACCAAAGGGGAATGAAAGGGGCAGGAAGTATCAGCCCTTCAGGAAAGGCATTCTGAAGTGAGTTGACCAAATTAGGACAAAACAAGTGCCATAAAATCTAATCTTTAGCAAGGTCTTTTCCATAAATCAGAGATGATTTGCATGTTGACTAGACTGTCAGGCGAAGTGAAATTTCACAGAACCTGCCCTCTTAGTAAATGGCCAAGGTGATGTTGAACACGGGTCCGAAATCACAGAGTCAGCATTAACTCGATTCCAACTGATAGGTAGACCGCATTCCACAGAGCTTTCAAAGACTGTGACCTGCCAGAAGTCAGCCTGCGGGCTTTTCTTCTGAGACACCTGAGTACTCTCGCACCTCCAACACCGGCATACGGCTCTACCTGGGCCCCGGGGGCCTGGCTAAAAGTGTTCCTGATAGGACACGAAAGGATATACCATTCAGTTTGCCATGCTCTCAACTTAGAATCATGATTCTTAACACTAGTCACTACCTACGGGACTGCAGACAAGGCTTAGATACTAAACCGTCTGCTGACCTGAGGTTCCCATGTCCTTCCGTGTGTCTGCATGGACTAAGCTGATGTGCATTTCGCTCCTATGTTTGTCCTTTTTCTCATGTGTACCCATCTCAAAAAAAAAACTCAAAATATTGTTGGCTTCCATAGGTGGAGCTACATGTTTCACAATCTTGATTTTCCAAGATCAACAGAGTGTGTTACAGGTCTAGTTAAAAGGACTGCTTACTGATTCTCAGTTGAGAAACCAGCCGCCATGTGCTGTCCGTGAAGGCCAGCCCCTGGAAGAGGCCGTCGTGCGTGGTAAAGCAGGGGTAAGACCCTCCATGAGACGGGCCCACACAGTGAGCGCCACCGGAAACCTATGGTGAACATGGTGCCAGGCCGGGAGCCGTCCCATTTGACTGTACACGTGCTCGCTGGGCATCAAGCGAGCACAGCAGTGCAGTTTCTGTCGTTGTTCTGTTTACTACAGGATGAGCAAAATAGATAGGTCTGGAGAATTTTACTAGCCATATATTCGTAAGGATTGCATGATAGTTGTGAGCTGATATATAAACATGATTTATATCTATATAGTTATCGTTAGTTAGAGTTGTAGTTATAGTTGTTTGTTTGTTTGTTTGTTTGTTTGTTTTTAAAGCCCCCACCACACCCATCCGTCCAGCAAGCATAGTGTCAATACAGCAGGACACAGACAGTCACAGAGGAACTGAAGCGCCGTGCCCCGACATCTCTGAAGCTCGCAAGGGTAAAAACCCTGGTTAAGAAATGAGCATGCCACGTTAAAGATTCGTGTTGACGTGATCCTGTAGGAGAGGAGCCGTCGGCCTTGCAATCAGAGCCTTCTGGCTCTGGTCTCACTAGGACCATCTCTGAGTCTTTGGGAAAACCATTGCCCCTCTGGCTCCTTTACCCAGTTGTCACGGGCCTTTGAGTTATGGAGAGATAGTGGAAAATATTTTCATTTTAAGGGAGCAAAAGGATCCAGGATACACCAAATGTTGAGGGACTAGCCTTTTCCCTTCCAATTCCTTATTTTCCACCCACAAGGGAGTTGGTGTGGAACTCAGAATTTCCAACTCTGAATTGTTCACTTACTCTTGCTTTTTTTAGCGAGAAGGTGACTGACTGATATGAAAAAGCGGCATCATGGGAGTCCACTCAGCCAAAGCTCACAGAAGAAAATGGGTCACAGGGTGACCACAGTGAGTCATTGGATGGGAGAACCCCGCCCCCACCCTGCCTGCCAGTTCCTCTGGGCATTCCCAGTGGAAAGTCTCCACTTTTGACCAAGAAGGATAAGATGACCTGTCTCATGGGGGGACACTTAAGGAAACCAGTGAAAACTGAATTTAAAGCTATGAACTTGGTCCACTTTTAGGAATCTGTTTGCCAGACCCTGTGCATGATCTCAAAGAAAGGAAAGGGCCACATGAAAGTGTACAGGAAACATTTTCCTACAGGAATCATTTTTAGGTCTTGAACAGGTTGAGATCTGGATAGAGGCAGCTAGAGGGGAAGGGCACTGAAGACATTGGGAAGAAAATACGGGAAGTGAGGAGGCAGGATGGCATATGCCATCCTTGGGTGCTGGAGAGCAAGTCACTTCTCCAACTTTCAGATGTTGGAAGATGAACATCACCTCACACACAATCTTTGGCACCAAAGCCTTCCTGTACACCCAGCTCTGTTGAGTTCTCCTCTGTTTTTACCACAATCCCGGGGCCTTCAGGCTCAGAATCTTAGAGCTGTGCGTGGCACTCCCCCTCCATGAACTACTCGATTGGCTGTATAGACTTGGCATCCGTCAGGATGCCTCATCGCCATTTCCATTTTTCCTTTACCAGGTTACTATAAAGGAGGCCCAGTAGTGTAGTGGTTAAAGATCTTGGCTGCTAACCACAACAGATCAGTGGTTCAAACCCACGAGCCATTCCACAGGAGAAAGATGTGCTATGCTGCTTCGGTAAATATGTCCCACCTTGGAAACCCAATGCGACACTTGCAACAGGATCACCACGAGTCAGGAACCGTGCTACAGCTGAGATCTGGCAAAGGCAACCCATGGCTAATTCCTGCCTGGTTTGGGGAGAATGAAAACTGGAGTCACTTAGGGGGCCTGGTGTGATGTAAACCCACAGCCATCGAGGTGATTCTGACTCCTAGTGAAGTGCGAATAACAAGTAGAAGGAGATGGCTCAGCTCCATAGGTGGGCAAGAAAAACCAACGTATTGTGCTTGGTTCGTAAGGCATGGTCCTTTCAGGAGGGTCAACAAAAAGTAAAGAAAATTGCTTCAGGTTCTACTGAAAAGAACTAAAATGGGATGTCCTTTTCCTCTCCCTTTCCTCCAGACCCTCTTCCCACACCCCCTCCAAGTATGATTTCCAGAAGGGAAAAAGACAAAGCTGGACAACGAAGAAGTAAGTGGAGCCAACATGTTAAGATGATGAATGACTCATTGGTTTGTTTATGGAACTTGTTTATCATTAGGCTGCGAGACAAGCATAGATGAGCATACAAACCTCAGCATGTTTCTCAGCCTTAGATGAAGAGAACCGAGGCGATCTAATCCTGCCTGCTGCCATTTAACTCCTCAAGACCCAACTCTCCGAGCTAAGATGTCACCAGGAGCCTTCCATAGGTTCCATCTCTGCCATGGTCGGGACAGCAAACCGTGGACACGTGGATTTTACATCCCGGTCCCTCATACGACCCTGGTAGGCACTGCCTTTCCCGGAGCGCTCTAGTTTCCTGGGACTTCAGTCTTCCTTCAGGTTTTATCAACTATGAACCCCATCAAGAGGCCCAGCACAGGTAGCTTTACCTCCACCCAGGTGGTCAGTGGACCCCAGAACCACCACGAAGTGCAGCCAGGTGTCTGGCCTGGGACTGAAACCGAGAAGGACCTCACTCAGCCCCCTCAAGCATCCCTGTCTCACTGTCCCCCCATTCCCTATTAGAGAGTGAATTGCGTCTCCAAATAAGACTGTGTTGTAAATCCTAATCACGGTTCCTGTGGTTATCATCCCACTGGGGGAAGGAGTTGTCTTTGGGACCATAATGAAACAGCATTAGTGTGGGGTGTGCTTCAAGTCCACTTATTTTGAGGTATTTAAGAGCGTCCGTCAGCAAGCAAGGAAGGAGGCAGAGTGGAGGGAGAGAAATGTCAAACCACACAGGAGCAGACGCTCAAAGACAAGGACCTCCTCTCAGCGTCAACAGAGAAAGAAAACCTGCCGCTCGAGTCAGCATCCTGAACTTGGCCCTCTAGACACCTAACTGTGAGAAAATACATGTCTGCTTGTGAAAGCCAACCATCTGTGATATTCCTGTGATGGCAGCACTAGATAGCTAAGACACCAGGAGACAGTTCTCCATCTACAATAGGCTCAAGCAATCCAGGGCCTCACATCTGGAAGTGGTGCCATTAAGTCTTGCTTGTGAGGGCCAAGAACCCAATTCCTACCCAGGAGGAGAAAGTTTCACCCTGGCTGGAAGTTACATGGGTCTCTGGGACAGGCAAAGTCCTCCTCTACTGGCCTATTGAGTCTCGGGAGGAAAGATGTTCCACCCCTGTGGTAGTTACATAATCTAGTGTCAATTTGAGAGGATTATGAGTGAATGGGTGGAGTTTGGCCTGCCAATCAAGGTATAAACAATGAGGTCTCTGGGCATGGCCTTCTCCTGAGAATTCTGGGAACTACTGTTTTTCCTCCTTGGAGGCGGAAGACACACTCTCTCTTTATTCACTCCCTGGATGACACTCTACTGACAAGACACATGGAATCACACTAGTGCCCTTAGCTGAAGAAGCCACGTGGAGACCCCTGCCATTGCTGAGATGCTTACAATGCCACTGAATCCAAAGACTTTCTACCCACTGGCCTATGATCATCCTGCATTCAGCATCATTGCATGTGTTGCATGAATCTGAAAAGGACTTTATAGGTAGATATTGGACATATAGGCTAATATTGGCTTATGGACTTGATCTGGACTGGGCTGGGATATTTTCTTAATATTCCATTGCTCTTGTATATAAACCTCTTTCTTATATACATATGAGTGCCTATGAATTTGTTTCTCTGGTCTACCCAGACTAACACAACCCCACTAGAATTCCCGTGGGCTTCAGAGATGAAGCCCAAGCTGGACAGATGCAAGAGGGTCTAGTCCTAGAGTCAGTCTCACTCAATACGTGTGGAAACTCCAGTGGATGTGAAGAGTCCTGTCCATCCTGTTTGAAGGTCGTTCAGGACCACTGTCCTTGAACAGTATCTGCTAAGGGGGTTGCCATATTTTCTTCCTTCACCCAGTAAAAGGGCATGGAGGACAGCTGATTCTCGTGACTTTCCACTATGCTGTACACAGTAAGCACCCTGAGGCCAAGCTCTGTGTCTTAAGTCATTGGGAAGAGCAATCCCTTGTGGGACATTGGTCAATGGCCCTCAGAGCTGTGCAGGAGAGTTAGAAATGTGCACGCCAAGGCCCCAGCGTGGCAAGCAGCCACTTTACAGCTAAGCGAAGGCCAGAATTACTGCCAGGGTGACCAATTGGCTGCAGGATCAAGACCCACCCACCAGCACCAGCCGGCTTGCCGGCCAGCCTGCAAGCACAGTGCTCTTTGTTTTTCCGGGCAGCGTTTAAAAAGAGACCAGTCTCACCCCTCTCTGTGCCCCTGGCAAGCACAACGGCAGCACCTGGCACATCACCTACTCGGGAAAGGTCAGGTGTCAGAGGCTGTGGAATCAATGAGAGCCCTATTGGCTCTTTGCACTCGGCTATCTGCATTTTCTTTCAGGTCGCAGCCACCTCCTTTCCGGTCCCCTTGTTCTTGATGTTGTGTGTGCTCATAACGACCGCACCCCTCCTATTTATAACCACTCAGTAATGTAGACCAGTGTCTCTCTGCGGTTGGTGGTTTAATTTAATCCATTTAGTAATCTAATGCTAACAGTAAGTGCAGTGTGTCTCTCCCCGACCCTGGCGGAGCAGTTACTTCATGTGGTGGCACCACTCCTGGCCCTGAGACTGAGGAGTAGCCTATTCCGATTCCTGTGGATGAGTGTGCATGCGAGTGGGTGGGTGGGGCTGCCTCGCCAGGACAGAGCGCACCGTTATTTGAGTGAGGCCTGAATGTTTCTCCTTTCTCCACGCACAGACACTTTTGAAGCAGTTTGGAGTTTTTGTGGAAACTTCTTTTTTTTAATGTTTCCCTCTTGTTTCTCTGGTAACATGGAAAACAAACACACACACAGCTGTGTCACCTGGCGCCCAGCTACATTTTTCCAGCAGACACCTAGGGCTGGAAAGTCTAAGAGACTTGCACTCCAGAAATCCAGACGGACTCTCACTTAACTCTTTCTCCCCCATCACACTCCAAACACACACACACACCATCCTGCTGCCCGTCACAGGGGTGGCTGTGCGAACTCAGGGCATCAAAGAGAAAGGTCCAGACCCACTCTTTTCTTGCCAGATCTCCCAGTGTTGCTCTGATAGAAGAACAAGCAGACCGGAGGGCGACACAGCATTTATCATCGTTCTGACTCTCAGAGCTGTTGACAGTGGAACCAGCGGCGCTTTGAAGCTCAGGCTGCCTTTTCTGTAGATGTCACTGAATTTTTGTTGTGTAAACATTCTTCCTTGATCCAAACTGTCTCATCGTAAAACTAAGAAGCCAGGGAGCGAAAAGAAAGTCACATAGATGAGTGGCAAACTTCATTCCTGTGATCCCCCTGCATCCATCCTTCACAGCATGGCCCGTCCTCAAAGAGATAAGGTTGCTGCAGACCCGACAACAGACTCCAGGAATTAGCTGCTTCGTGGATTCTGTTTTTGCTGACTCATTCCAGTTTTGTTCAAGTTATTAGCCCGTTTTGATCCCCAAATACATACACTACAAAATCAAGCATACGTTTCCATTCTACTCTTTAATCCAGCAAGCGTGTGCACAACTGCCCAGCACGAGGATGGTGGTGGAAATAAGACAAGATTCTGGCTCTCAAGAGTCCAGTGGGTTTCTTGTGTAGTGCAATATGCAGATGCCTGCGGAATCAAGGTACTGCGTGGTTGTAAGTGCTATCACAGATCTGTTTTGGGATTGCACACACACACACACACAACTCTGCAGTATTTCACAGAGTAGGAATGTCCATTGCTTTGGCCCCTCAGCAAGACAATTGAACACTTTTAATATCGTAGACCAGCCCCGCAAGCGAAGAAGTTAAACCACTCATAAAAACCTCCAAGTGCCCCAAGGTGCCAAGCTCGTGCTGTCAGCATTCCCAGTCGCTTCTTCCTTTGCTCAGCCCCTCCCTCTCGGCCTCAGTCGGTTGATGACAGCAAAAGATGGAGCTCACTCCATCATTTTATTTATTTTCTCTTTAGACATATTCTTTTGGGGCATCTGTTTTATACAAAGACAAGCACAGTGTGATTTTAGAAATTTATAACAAAGTTTGGGGGAAGAATTTCAGGCAAAAGAGTAATTTGAGCAACTTCTAATTCTCTCATCTAGGATTCCTTTGGAAATATATCTAGGCTAGACATTCCTTCACTCCTATTCACACTAGGAACCAGGGGAGAGCTTGGGCTGCTGGCCAGAGGCACTACAGCCTTCTGAGCACGATAAGCCCGACAGGACTGTCTGTGGTTCTCCTCCAGACGTGGCCTGCGTCAGATGGGAGGCAGACCTGGAGCAGCCTGGGGAGACACATACCATCAGATTATCTTGTCTCTCAAAAAGGGGTAGCATTTGGGTCACATCAGGAGCCATGAGGACTCTTAGATTTTTCTTTTCTTGGACCAGAAGCTCTAGCTAGGCCAGTGCTAAGGCTCCCTTCAAGCAGCTCTCTGCGGCTCCTGCTCCGAGGGAATTCCTCACTGGATCCTGGACCCTAAATTGGACACAAAAACTCAGGATAAATCTTTTCCTTTAAACTGAAGAAAAACTTCAGTCTCTGACAGGACCCGTTTTCATTCCAATTTGATCATTGGCAGTAATCTAGAGATGCAGAGACCTCCTTCAAAGGCACCGAATTAAAAAAAAAAAAAAGTTGGCGGGGAGGGCGATACTGGACTTAATCACTCCAGATGAGAGAGGATGCGGCAGTTTGGGTTTGTAAGAAAAGATGCCAAAATGAGACCTGATGTGCAAGAGCTGTGTGAGAGGAGGTGTCTGTGAGCGATGGTGGGGAGCAGTCAGATAAAGCAGGGATCACACTCATCTGGCCCCTGGAAGGTCACTCGTGTCAGACTGGGCTGAGGACTGACCAAAAGAAAGCCGGGGTGTTGAACCCACCAGCTGCTGTGCATGAGAAAGACAAGGCAGCCTTGGAAACCCTATGAAGCAGTCCTACCCTGCTCGACAAGGTGCAATGAGCTATAATGGACTCAATGGCAGGGGTTTGGCCCCTGGGATAGAGTGGGGGAAGAAAGGACTAATGGATAACAAATCTAGGTGGGAGCGTCCCAGAGCAAATTCACCCATTAATAGAGTGCCGTGTGTCACAGGAACGGACCTGCCTTCGTATCCCCACTGTACTGAGTCCCTAGTAATAGGCCCTAATGCACATATGCTGAACGATCCATGAAAGATGTTCTCTTGGACTGCCAATCAGTTATGATCCCTGCATTGGAAAATCTGGGGGTACATTTTCATGGTCTCCACACTTATCCTTTGCACAGACTCACTTCTCCTTATAGTTCAGGGGGCAGTTCCTCCATGATTCCCAAGGGCTACTCTTTCAGGGAGGTAAGTGGGTCAAACTCATTCATTCCCTCTCCACTCTGAATTCTGCACACCCTCAGCCATCACCTCAGTAGGTGTGAGGCTTTGCCTGATGGTTTAACCCAAATCTTCATTCTTGGTGAGTCTGAGCACTTGGCAAACAAGCCCTTCTCAGATCAGTTTCAGCAGGGAAAGGAGTTCCAGGAGGCACCTGCATGGATCACAGTGTTCCACGCATGTCCCCCTCAGCCCCCATGATGTCAAGCAGTCCTCCTTCCTACTGCTGATCAGGATCAATTCCCTGCCAAGATGGCAACTCCTCTTCTTGCCTGCTGGTTCCCGGACAGGAGGAGGTCAATGTGCCCTTGAGGAAGATATAAACTCTAGGCCAGTGGGACTCTTTCCATATCTACTTGAAAGATGATGCCTCTGGAAGGACCTCTAACCTTTCAGAGCCCAGTGTTACAAGACTGGGACAAAAAGTGAAGAATTCCCCAGGGGGGCAGCACTGGAGTGAAGTTATTTTTGCTTCCTTATCAGTTCCTGGACCCATATATCTTTCCTTTGAAGATACTCCTACACCTTCCCATTGAGTCAATACTGGTTCAAAGTGACCCTGAAGGACATAGTAGAACGGCTCCCTAAGGTTTACAAGGCTATAAATTTTTTATGAGATAAGATAGCCTCATCGTTCGCCCAAAAAGCATCTGGTAGCTTTGAACTGCTGACCTTGCAGTTACATCACCAGGGCTCCTATGGTGAAACAGAACTATTAAAATTTCCCTGATTTAATGTGGTGGACACTATCTCCTGAAAAAGTCACTCTAGCATTCTCTGAGGCTGACTCACTCTGGGTGGCGCAGTGTGTGATGTGACGACTAGATCCCACACTCCTACAGTTCTTGGCTATGAAATGTGTCCCTTGATGGGATGTTATGTTTACTGAATACCATGCCAGTGGGCTAGGCATTTTGTAAGCCCCTGGAGAGTGGTGCTCTAGTGGAGGCTCTATGAGCCAGGAAAAGTAAAGCCATATACCTATAATATAACAGATAGATTCTTTTAGGAGGAAACTCACCCAATATAGTTGTTCATCATGAGAAATAGTGCCATGTGGGTGTATAGTGTTTCTCTCTGTTTACTGAAGATGTTGGCATTCAAGAGTCATTGGATATACTGGGAAAGTGGATGTCCATGTGTGGGACCCATGTCTAGTCTCCATCTCTACCACTGTGACCTCTTCATTCATGTGCCCATCATGCTGGTGCTAGGATAACTGATCAAGAAGACTAACTAGTGCCTCATATCCAAGTCAGTTTCTTTTTAAGAAAGTTTTATTGGCATATATCACCCACGTAGCATACAAGTCAATGGTTCGATTATACCAAGAAGAGTTGTACCATCATTACCACCATCAGTTTTTCATTTTCTTAATTGGGTTGTTCAAGGACTATTCAGTGGTGAACACTTGCTGGTGGGTGTGAAGGAATGGTACAAAAACCTTCAAGCTCGGTGTCCACTCCCAAAGATCCACCATGTGCTTCTACCCCAGAACTCTTCATCTCTGCTCTTCTGGAGTTTTCCTTCCAGGTTCCTGATTGGACGCCTGGCCATTGTCCTTTTCCCTGGAATCTGCACAGAGTCTTACTTCATGCCCTTTCTCTTGTCACACAAAGTAGATGACCCAGTGCACTGCTTGAAGCACTACCTTCTGCACAGAATGTCCTCTCTCCAAAGCTAGCCTGGAATATGGCTGGAATGTAGCCATTGTCCATTTTCAGATTGCTCCCTTAATGAACAGTCCCTTTTTAATAAACCAAGCTCAAACGTTTTCCCCCTCCAATGCCCTCATAGCAGCTGTAGGGATGAGCTGGTGGGGAGCCATTGTCTGATTTCTTTGGGTGGCTGGGTATCTGGGTTACCTGCTCATGCAGCTTGCTCTTGTACTCTGGACTTCTTTGGGACTATTCCCGAAGAAACCATTCCTGCATTCTAAAAAATTACTGTTGGGCCGAGGTTTGGCCAAGATGGCGACCAGATAGGTAGCTCACATCCGGAGATCTGTGGAGATCAGTGAGTGGGGAGATTTGGGGACCAAGTAGGGGTCTTGAGTCTGTCAGTCCATCCCTGAGGCAGCTCAAAGCACTTCTCTGAACCAGAAGCTAACTGCAACTCCATTGCCTTCACTCCCTGTGGACTCGCATGGTCTCAGGCCCACCAGCTGCCTCCTTTTCGGGGCTCAGGGATCCTGATCAGGCTCCACTCAGTGCCACTGGCCAGCCAGACCCTGTCCTGGTGCTCCACATAGACCCACCAGCCATTATCCCCCACCCCAGAGATGCCTACACCATCTGGGCAATGCTTTCAGATCCACCAGCCAGCCCCTGTCCCACCCTAGATGCTCACTCCATGGCGCCACAGGGTATCCAGGCATATGGCAGAGGCATCTGCCCTACCTTGGGGCTCTGTAGTAAGCCCACCAGCCAGACCCTCCCCACACCCAGAGGTCTCCACACAGAGGCCCTCGCCCCATTTCGGCACTCCCCACAGACCCACCAGTCAGGCCTCTCCAACCCCACACACAGAGAAGTTCCCATGCTGCCATGACACTTCAGTCCTGCCAGGCATCAGACACAAGTCTGGCAGACATTTGTGCAGCTGCAGCATAGGGACACAGTTTTGGGACTTGCATACTGTATCATCCCTTATCCCTACTCAATCATCCTGCTGCTCGCCCCCCCCCCATGCTCTCAACAGTGGATCTGTACTCTAACAGAAGCAGCAGGTCCTCCTTCCCACCCACCTACCTGTGGGAAGTGCCCCTAGCCAGAAACAGATCACCCAATCCCCAACCCATCCCTGAACTATACTCCCCCATGCTCCAGACAACACTTTCCATCAGACCACAGCATGCACAACTGCAAACAGGCCCTACGGAAAACGGAGGGTGGCTGGAGCACATAGTATAGGCCAAGATGAGAGAGAAACCCCAGCAGGACAAAGGTGAAACACAACCCCTCAAGACAGTTGTCTGTAGGCACACCAACACCAGCCTCCCAAAGAGAGAGCCCAGGGCTCTGAGACACCCAGGGAAATGGCACCTAGTTCCAATAAATTGACCCAACAACAAAAATAAAACAGCAAGCTGCTTCCACAGTTTCAACAAGAAAAGAGAAATAAAATCCAATGCCAGAGGACCACCTGGCCCTAATGGCAGTCGTAGAAAAGGCAGACGTTGACCTCCCACAGAAAGAAATCTTCAGAATGCTGCTTAGAGTTATATAGTACATAAAGGAAGCATTACACAAAAAAGATTAAATTAGAGAGGAGATAAAGGCTATGCACCAAAGGAAAATAAAACAGCTCAGGGGCAAGATAACTAAAACTAATAGCAAACTCACAGACTTTTCCCAGCAAATAGAGGAGGCAGAGAACTGCACCAGTGACCTAGAGGACATGCAAGAAGAAATTAATAAACTTGAGAAAAAGTCTAACAAGTCCATCAGAGAAGCTGAAGAAAACCTCAGAGCTATATCTGATGCTACGAGAAGGAACAACATCAGAATAATTGGATTGCCAAAGGAACGCACATCAAGAAAATCAACATCCAAAACAGTGATGAATTTCTTGGAGGAAAAATTCCTTAGCGTAATGAATGAAAAGCAGGCATCCATCCAGGAGGCCAAAAGAACTTCAGCTAGACTGAATCCCAAGAAGAAGTCACCAAGGCATATAGTTGTTAAATTATCCAATTGTGAGGAAAAGGAGAAAATTATGAGAGCAGCCAGGGAAAAACAGGCCATCACATATAAAGGCAAGCAGATAAGAATATGCTCAGACAAATTAGCAGACACTATGAAGAAGACGAGAGTGTAGCAACATATTCTGAAAATTTCAGGAAAATAACAGACCCAAGAATACTCTATGCAGACACTTTATCAAAGTTGATGGGGAAGTGAGAGGTTTCCTGGACAAGGAAAAATCTCAAAGAATATGCTAAAAGGAACCCATCACTACAAAAGATCCTCGCCAACCCAGTATGGGCAGAAGAACAACACTCATCAAGCACATACAAGAGACTACCACACAGAACAACTTCATCCAGAGACCACCAAACAGAAAACAGTTCCCAAGATAACACTGCCTCAGCAATGGAAAGAAGGCAAGAATGAACCACAAACACACATATGCACAATTCACAGAAAAGAAATGGAGGTAGGAAAACACCCAACACAAGAAGTAAAAACTGACATCACAGAGTCCACAGATAGATGTAATAACCCTGAATATCAATAGAATGAACTCAGGCCTTAAGAGAGCGACACTAACAGACTGGCTTAGAAAACACAACCCCTGGATCTGCTGCCTACAGGAGAAACATCTCAAGATTACAGACAAAAAAAATTGGTTGATAATCAAAGGCTGGAGAAAAACATACCAACAAAGCAAATAGCAATTCAAGAGAAGCAGGAATTGCAATCCTAATCTTGATAAAATTGATCTCAAAGTGCGAACCATAAAAAGAAATAAGGAGGGGCACTATATAATGCTCAAGGCAATCATACACCAAGAACCACTAAGCATTCTAAACATTTACTCACCAAACAAGTGTTCAGTGGAATACCGTATATACTCGAATATAAGCCGACCCAAGTATAAGCCGGGGTACCTAATTATTACCTGGGAAACCAGAAAAACTGTTTGACTCGAGTATAAGCCTTGGATGGAAAATGCAGAAGCTATTGGTGAGTTTCAATAATCAAAACAAATGATAATAAAATTACTAAAAATTGAGAGATCAGTGGGGTACTGTATTTAAGTATTTATTTTAAATAAAAAACATAAATCAAAGAACAACAGTCATTTGACATTAGTAAACCAGCACAGTAAGTGGAAAATAGGTACAAAAAAAATAAGGTATCAAAAAAAAAGAGGACCTGATGCAAAGGACTTAAGTGGAGAGCAAATGCTTTGAGAATGATTGGGGCAGGGAATGTATGGATGTGCTTTATACAATTGATGTATGTATATGTATGGATTGTGATAAGAGTTGTATGAGTCCCTAATAAAATGTAAAAAGAGAAAAGAGGAGAAAAAAATGATTAGCAAAGAATGTACAGATGTGCTTTATACAATTGATGTATGTATATGTATGAACTGTGATAAGAGTTGTATGAGCCCCTAATAAATTGTTTTAAAAAAATAAAAGAAAAAAATAAGGTATCAGAGTGTAGTGTAACAACGATGAAACATACAATTTTCTTCTGATTCTTCAATGCTTCCTCCCCTCCCCCCACTATCATCATCCCTATTCTACCTTACATAACCAGCTGGACCGGGAGATGTACACTGGCATGGATAGGAACTGGAAATATGGGGAATCCAGGACAGATGGACAACACTCGTAAAAGACAACAAATAGACCTTGAACTATTTATAAGCTTTTTTTTTTGGTCATTGGTTTTTGTGGCTGTTGTAGTTGGAGCTACTGTTTGATCTTCTATTATTACTTTGTTTTGCTCAGTCTTGTGTTTGTGCATATTATTATCTCTGCATGTCTATCTAGATAAGATAAGCAGGATAAACAAGCTGGAGGAGAAAACAACAGGACAACAGTTCTGGGGAACATGGAAGAGGAGGAGAAGGGGGGAAAGAAGTGGGTGTTAACAAACCCAGGGACAAGGGAACAACAAGTGACTGAAAATCAATGGCAAGGAGGGTGTAGGAGGTCTGGTAGGGTTTGATCAAAGGCAATGTAGCCAAGAGGAATTCCTGAAACCCATACGAAGGCTGAACATAATAGTGGGACAAGAGGAAAGTAAAAGGAAATAGAGGAAAGAACTAGGAGGCAAAGG
Organism: Tenrec ecaudatus; assembly: GCF_050624435.1. Taxonomy (NCBI): domain Eukaryota; kingdom Metazoa; phylum Chordata; class Mammalia; order Afrosoricida; family Tenrecidae; genus Tenrec; species Tenrec ecaudatus. Next base: position 206,705,616 of record NC_134531.1, on the reverse strand, counting down.
GCATTTATATAGATCTAAATATAGGCATATATATAAAATGAGAGGGAATAGAACTATGTACTCATATCTATATGGTAAGAATTAAGGTTGAAAATGGACATTGGGCCTCAACTCAAGTACTCCCTCTACACAAGAATAATTTGTTCTAACAATCCGGCATTCTGTGATGCTCACCTTCCCAACATGATCACTGAAGACAAAATGGGTGCATAAGCAAATGTGGTGAAGAAAGCTGATGGTGACTGGCTATCAAAAGATATAGTGTCTGGGGTCTTAAATGCTTGAAAATAAACAAGCATCCATCTAACTGAGAAGCAATAAAGCCTATATGGAAGAAGCACACCAAGCCATATGATCATGAGGTGTCAGTGAAATCAGGTATCAGGCATCAAAGACCCAGAGCAAAACATCATAATGTGAATGAGGGGAGGGGAGGGGAGTGCAGAATGGAAGCCCAAAGTCAATCTATAGGCAATTGGACAGCCCCTTACAGAAGGGTCGTGGGGAGAAGACGGGCCAGTCAGGGTACAGTATAGCACTGATGAAACGTACAGCTTTCCTCTGGTTCTTTAATGCTTCCTCCCCACCCCCACCCATTATCATGACCCTAATTCTACCTTTCAAATCTGGCTAGACCAGAGCATGTACATGAGTACAGATAAGAACTGGAAACACAGGGAATACAGGGCAGATAAACTCCTTGGGACCAATATTGAGAATAGCTATACCAGGAGGGGAAGGGAAAGGTGGAGGGATAAAGGGGGAACCGATCACAATGACCTACCTATAATCCCCTTCCAGGAGGATGGACAACAGACAAGGGGGTAGGGGGAGACATTGGACAGTGCAAGACATGAAAATATAATAATAATTTATAAATTATCAAAGGTTCATGAGGGAGAGGGGGAAAGAGGAGGGAAGGAAAAAAATGAGAAGCTGGTACCAAGGGCTCAAGTAGAAAGAAAATACTTTGAAAATTATGATGGCAACATATGTACAAAAGTGCTTGACACAATGGATGGATGGTTGGATGGATGGATGGATGGATGGATGGATGGATGGATGGATGGATGGATGGATGGATGGATGGGTGGATTGTGATAAGGGTTGTTCGATCCCTCAATAAAATGCTTTATTAAAAAAAGTTACTGTTGGGCGGATCTGACTCTATGAGATGGTAGATTCAACAGACCCAGCTCATAATGAACGTTTCAGATGTGCTGTCCTTTGGTATGCCCTTGCCAAGTTGCCACTCTATCAAAACCAAACTCAAGGCCAAACTCAGTGAGTCTGACGCATAAGACCCACAGGATAGAGTAGGACCATCTCTGTGAGTCTCCAAGACTGTAACTTTTTACAGGATAGAAAACCTCATCTTTCTCTCACATTGACTGGCAGTTTCACACTGCTGACCTTGCAGTTAGCAGCCCAGTGGATAAACCCTTGTGCAAGGTCCTGTGATATTCCAGGAGCTATATTTCAAAAAGATGAGTTTGATCGAGAATCCCTCTTGCTCATCTTGTACGAACGGCAGAATCTCATCGATGTAATTTATCTGAATGATGTTCTGTGTAATTCCCAGGCAGCCCAGATATTGTTGGATTATCCTATGACAAAAGACAAAAGGGTTAACATAAGCTTGAGGGAAACCCAACTCCACATTATTTTCAACTGGACCCGAAATTTCCCATTGTAATAGAAAAGAATACATTTACCAAGCCCACCTACCATGCATGGAGGTCTTAGCATTCTGTTCTACTAGCGATACCACAATAACATTTACGTTGCTACTTGCTTGAGCTTGTAGATGGTAGGCATTCTGCAGGCTCCATGCCGTAGCTAAAGGGAAGAATTTAAATGTAAATATGATGAGGACCCTCATGTATTTTTAGTATCAAATGGTCACACTGAAATCCTCCCTGGAATGCAACATTGTGTGGGGTTTACTGTCTTGGTTGTGTGGGGTAGGGAGCCATATTTCAGATATAGGCCTTTCTCACTATGATAGTAGAGTACACATTAGACTCCACTGGTCAAGAACCCGCTGCGTATGTCACTCCCAACTTCCTAATATTGCTATTGCAGTTACACATTCTAGTCCTGAAAAAAAATGACGCTGGGCTAGGTCTATAAAACCAGTGAAGTCATTGTGAGATTTCTGCACTTTATTGCCTGATCCCTATGGAACTGACTCCGTGGCAGCAGGTTTGGTTTTTGTATGGCGTATAAGCCTCCAAGGATCCCTGGTCATGTGGTGGGTTAAGTATGGGTCTGCTAGCCAGGAGGCCAGTGATGTGAACCCTCCAGTGACCGGACAGGACAAAGAGGAGACAGTCTCCTGCAATAAATCTTTATCATCCCAGAAGCCATAGGGAGCAGTTCTCCTCTGGGCAAAAGGGCATCATGAGTCTAGAAACGACCCAATGGCAGGGAGTTATATAACTGTACTCCGCTGGGGGGCATCATAGCATTTAGGTCTCTGGGTATCAGCGTCACCTCTGGCTCCCGTGTCTAAAAATCCTCAAAATGTCTGGTCATAGGTCCCTGTCCTCAGTCTGCAATCACTCGAGTAAGTGACTGTAGACCATGTTCTTCCAGTTTTCTATCCATCTACATCTGCATTGAGCTAACCATGAATGTATACCGTCTCAAAGTCTACCCCAGCACCACAGGTTCATACGAGAGCATGTGGATCTTTGCTCTCCAACAGTGAGGAACCTGGTGCACACTATCTACCGCTCACTTACTTACGTGTCAACCTTAGTGTACCTATAAGGTGCCTGATTGACACAAGCAGTTCGTAACCGGCTGCTAATCTAATGGTTGGCAGCTGGAGCCCACCCAGTGACTCCTTGGGGGGAGTGAGGGGGAAGGCCTAGTGATCTCTTTCCATAAAGATTACACCCTTAAAAAAACACCATGTGGTAATTTTTCTCTATAGCATATAGCAATGCCATTTCAACCAGAACTAACAATAGCAGTATACAGTTTTTTAAAAAGTTGGTATCAGCTCCTCATTTTTCCCCTCCCTGCCAGCGTCCCCCCTCCCTCATGAATTTATAAATTATTATTATTTTGGCATATCTTACACTGTCTGACGTCTCCCTTCACCCACTCTTCTGTTGTCTGTCCCCCAGGGAAGAGGTTAAATGTAGATCCTTGTAATTGGTTCCCCTTTCTACCTCACCTTCCCTCCACCCTCCCGGTATCACCACTCTCACCACTGGTCCTGAAGGGATCATCTGTCCTGGATTCCCTGTGTTTCCATTTCCTATCTGTGCCAGTGTACATCCTCTGTTCTAGCCAGATTTCTAAGGTAGAACTGGGATCATGATAGTGTGGGGGAGTAAGCATTTAAGAACTAGAGGAAAGTTGTATGTTTCATCTTTGCTAGACTGCACCCTGTCTGGCTCATCTCCTCCCCGTGACCCTTCTGTACGAGCCCCTAATAAAATGATTTTTAAAAAGAAAAGCAAGGTACAACAAGGTGGCGCTGAAAGTTGGTTTCTTAACCAGAAAAAAAAAAGTTGGTTCAGAATTGTTAACCTGTACCCCTATTAAAAACAAATTTACCCAGAAATGTTATTGTACTCCACAGGAAGACCCAGCAGACATAAAAAAATAAATAAATAAATCACCGTGAATGAGCTGGTGAGAGAAATACACCACCACGAGGGAGTTTGGTGGTTGCTCCCTTGTGTAGGCCAGAAATGATGGCAGGAGAGGTGAGCCCAGAGTGGGGCTTGCTGACGAAGCCTTAACATAATGTAGAGTAGATGCACATGTTTAACCAGGCGTTAAGAGGCTGTGGAGATGGTTAATAGAGCACAGCTAGGCGGGACAGAGGAGAAAAGCTGAGGCTGTTATAGGAGAGCCTAGCGAGCAGGGTCATGTCCATCTTGTTTGCTGATATGTCTCCAGGGCCCGTCAGTGAGGCTGGCCCGGGGCTGTTCGAATAAACAAACGAGCAAGAGAATGGCTGGCAAAGTTGCGAGTCTTGTTGGCCACCTGAACGTAGGCAGGTGGTGGATAGACTGGAATGTAGGCTCAAGCATCAAAAATGCTGGATTAAATCAAACAAATATGCCAAAGACTAATTCAATGTTTTCACTGAATAATACCCAAAAGAGTTATTAAGCATTCCTTCAAAGCCCTGACTTTCTCTTGGTCACTCATATAAGTTTTCAGTGCGTCCAGAAGTTCCTGGCATCCAGAAGGATCTGCAACAGAAAATGTGCTTGCTAATGGCCAACCCTTCAGAAACAAAATCTCCCATCATCAATCCAAGGGATCATTTGTGGTCATGTTTTCGTTAGCTGGATAGCCTTCTTCCTTAAATGCAGCTGTTGATGAGAAGTTAACACTCATCATACACTGGGAAAACTGTTAGTGTCTTAACGGGTAGTAGGTTAAAGGTAAGAAGGTGGCAGAGGGAAGCAGATGGCCCAGGCCTTCATAATATTCTCTGTGATTCTGCAAAGCTTTAACTACACCAACTAGACCGGAAATCCGTCACCCTCGCTGGGACTACCTCTTGGAGTCTAAGGCCCTGGTAACCTGCACGTGTTCTCAGTGGCGTGGCATAGCTCTCCATTGTCTCCCATTAACAAGGGGCTCTAGCACATACCACGGTGGGCTCTGATTCGAATGGTGTGTCTCCAGGTGCGTGTAATAGTAAAGACCCAGAGAGTCAAGGGAGAGCAAGGGAATCAGTGCTTGAAGGTAGGCCAGAGGCAGGAGTACTGGGTTGCCAGTCAGACAGAAGAAATCTATTGTTGTTGTTGTTGTTGTTGTTGTTGTTAGGTGACCTTGGGTCAGCTCTGACTCCGAAGTGTTGTAGATAACAGAACAAAATGTTGCTAGTCCTGAGCCATCTTCAGGAGCTTAGCTATATTTGAGTCCATCCGTTTGGGTATTGTGCCAGTCTGTTTCACGGAAGTTTTTCCTTCGTTTTCAATGACCCTCTAATTTACCAAACATGATATAATTTTCTAGCTATCAGCCTTGTAAAGGAACTAAAATCTCACCGTCTCCACTTCTAAGCAGCTTTCTGGTTGAAGGGGTATACATTAAAAAGCATTCCTACTAAGATTCCAATTCACACGCACAAGGTTATTCCAAAAAAAAACATGTTAAGACGCTGCCCTGTGATCAGAGGGCCAGACAAGCTCTCTCAGTAATATACTTCCCTCGTTAGAGGAGCCCTGGGGGCGGAGTGGGATCACGATGGCCTGTCAGCCACAAGATCAGCAGGAAAAACCACCAGCGGCTCTGGCTCCGCAGGACAGAGATGCAGTTTCTACTCGGTAAAGAGTTACAGTCTCAGAAATGCACAAAGTTCTACCCTATCCTACAGGATGGCTGTGAGTCGGCGCCAACTCGATGGAAGTGAGTTTGGTTCTTGGAGTCTCCTTTGAGAGCCTTCAAAAATGAAAAGAGCCGATCAAAACAATGGCATTCCCATTAGAGAGATGCAAATCCAACGAACAATGAGATGCCATCTCACGTCAGGAAACAACAAATGCTGACAAAGGTGTAGAGAGACTGTTGCCTCATCTGCTCTATGAGACTGCAGAATGGTGAAACCACTGCAGAGTGTGGTATGGTGTTTCCTTTAAAAGTTGGCCATACAAATGCCAGACGGCCCAGCAGTCCCTCCACTCGATATAGACCCTAGAGATGTAAAAGCTGTGACACACTAGATATTTATACACACCGTGTTCATTGCGGCACTAGCCACAACAGCAAAAAGGTGGAAGCAAGTTGTGTCCCGCAACGGGTGACTGGATAAACAATCTGTGATACACGCGCATGGTGGGGTGCTTACTACACGGTGCGGGAGAACAGTGACCAGCCTGTGAAATCCCCTAACCTGGATGGACCAGGAGGGCAGGACATCATGCTGAGTGACATTTGTCGATCACAAAAGCACAAACATTGTGTGAACCCACTATTACAAAAAGTCAAGAAAAGATTTTCACCTGAAAATAGTTCTCCTGGATGGTTGTCGGGAGTGGAAGAGGAAGGGAGGAGAAGCCACTGGCTAGAGAGTCAACATATGTCTCTTGGGTGGAGGGAAATATCAATCAGAGGGAAGTTGGCAAAAAAGTCTAGAGGTGGGAGAAGGCACCGGTAGAAGTGCAACAGTTAAAGGCAGCAGAGGTCATGCTATTAGCTACACAACCCTGCAATTGCGGTGATATGCAAGTGGATGCATGGAAAGCCATGCGGGCTGAATGGGTATGTGGGAGAGGACTGAAATAGACCCGCAAATGCATATTGGGTTTACTAAGAATATCAGCACATTTGCCTCACAAGACCTCTTTTTTTATCATTTTATTGGGGGCTCATACAATTCTTATCACAATCCACATGTACATCCATTGTGTCAAGCACATAGGTACATTTGTTGCCATCATCATTCTCAAAACATTTGCCTTCTACTTGAGCCCTTAATATCGGCTGCTCATTTTCCCCCTCCCCCCCCACTCTTCCCTCCCTCATGAACCTTTCATAATTCATAAATTATTATTATTTTGTCATATGTTAAACTGTTCAACGTCTCCCCCTGCCCTCTTCTCTGCTGTCCATCCCCCAGGGAGGAGGCTCTACGTAGATTCTTGTAATCAGTTCCCCCTTTCTACCCCCATTCTCTCCACCCTCCAGGCATCGCCACTCTCACCACTGGTCCTGAAGGAGTCATCTGTCCTGGATTCCCTGTGTTTCCAGTTGCTATCTGTACCAATGTACATCCTCTGGTCTAGCTGGATTTGTAAGGTAGAATTTGGATCATGATAGTGGGTGGGGAGGAAGCATTTAAGAACTAGAGGAAAGTTATATGTTTCATCGTTACTACCCTGCACCCTGACTGGCTCATCTCCTCCACACAACCCTTCAGTAAGAGGGTGTCAGTTGCCTACCCATGGGCTTTGAGTCTCCACTCTGCCCTCACCCATATTTACAATGATATGATTTTTTATTCTTTGATGCTTTATACCTGATCCCTTCAACAGCTCATGCTCACACAAGCTGGTGTGCTTCTTCCATGTGGGCTTTGTTGCTTCTGAACTAGATGGCCGCTTGTTTATCACCTCACAAGACCTCTTTAAGGTGTTGAAGAGCAAGGATGTCCCTCTGAAGATTAGGTGCGCCTCACCCAAGCAAGCCCCTCATATTCCTGTGAAAGTTGGATAAGGACTAAGGAAGCTCGAAGAAGAATCCGTGCCTTTGGATTGTGGTGTCAGCGCAGGATACTGAAAGAACTGAGGAGTCCTCAGAGAACACACCAGTCTGTCTTGGAAGCAGAACCAGACCGTTCCTCAGAAGTGAGGATGGCAAGACGTCATCTCATACACTTGGAACAAGTGGTCAGAAGAGACCAGGGCCTGGAAAAGCACATCTTGCGTGGTAGAGGGTCAGCCAGAAAGAGGAAGAACCTCAAGGAAATGGATTAAGACAGTGGTCACCACAATGAGTTCAAACACGGCCACAAGGTGAGGAGGGAGCAGGACCAGGCCCTGTACTTTGAGATGCTGTGAGTCTGAACTGACTCGGTGGTCCCTAAGAATAGCAACATGTGCAAGACGAAGGACGTAAGAGAGAAAGTAGGTGCATGCTCACAAATATATATAATATGGATTTGATGGATGAAAACTTTATATGGTACTTACGTTCACAGAAAATATAGTCATTGATGCAGCGGCACATACAGGGGGGGCAGAGTTACGACAGCTTCTTCACCATAACCAAATACCCTGAGGGAATGAGTTGGTAGGCCCGGTGGCTCAGGACTTGAGTCTCAAGAGGCACCAATGTCAATTGGCAAAACATAGTACACAAAGATGATGTTCTTGTCTTACTCTTTAGTGACTGCGCTCGTTAGTGACTGGGATCTTCAAAGCACTTGAGCAGCCATGTAAGGGGCAAATACCAGTCTCTCCCTGCCTGGAGGAAAGAAATGTGACAAAAACAGAAAGACACATGCAAACCGTCCAACAGACCCCTCAAACATCAGATTAGACAACCCACGGACCAGAAGCACTAGATAGTGCCCAGCTATCCCTACCAACTGCTCTCAAAGGGGTCACTTCAGAGGATCATGGATGGTGTGGAACAAAAATGTGGGGGGAAACCTCAAAATCATTTTTAAAATGAAATCTCCAGGCCTGCTAATCAGATAGAGACTAGTAGAACCCCAGAGAAGATCCCATTATGAGTCACCTCTCTGACTATAAGTCACCTCTCAAGTCTGAAGCAGAACTCTGCGCCCTGGCTCAGTTTTCAGTGAAAGACAGACAGGTCAACAGGAGGAACAAAAACACTGATGAGGTACACACATCAAAAGAACAGTCTTCGGGAAAGAAAGCTGAATGGACACAGGAAACACGGGGAGAGTGCAGGGATTGCCATGAATGAGATGAAACAACAGGTATGGGAATTGCTGAATAGAAAACCGAGCTGCTTGGTAAACCACCCAATTCTAATAAAAACTTAAACAAGCAGTCACAACGAAAGCAGCGGCTGCAGATGGGATCTGTTGGGCCGTTTGAATTCAAGGGAGAGGGCTCAACTCCGAAGCTTTTGCTAGTGGTTTTTTGGGGTTCCCCAAAGGGTAGTCTTGATAGATTTTTCTCAAGGGACATGGGGCAATCATGTAGAGCTGGTTGCGAAGAAGAAAAAAAGTTTTAACTGAAAACGGCACTGGTTGGGGGAAAGCCAAGAAAGTACCCTTGGGGTGCGTCAGCCCATTCGGGGAGGGCAGGAAGGACTGGTCTATGAGAATATCGTTGGGAGCTTTGCCATCCATCCTACAGTTCAGACCTTGACCCTTCAGATCTCTTTCTATTCCCCAAATTCAAAGAACATTTCAAAGGAGCACGATTTGAGTGCCTCAAGGATGCTGACACTGCCATTTGGATTTGGTATAAATCAAAACATGAAGAATGCTCTGAGAAAGGGTTAGAAATTCCATGGAAACAGCAGATTCAGAAGTGGAGAATTCATCAAAAAAAAAAAAAAGTTGGTCCCGGGGACGTGGCCCATGAGGTGGGAGACATAAGGTGTGTTACTCTGGGTAGACTAGAGAAACAAATCCAGAGAGACTCATATGTATATAAGAAAGAGTTTTATATACAAAAGTAATTGAATATTGAAAGAAAATCCTAGCCCAGTCCAGATTAAGTCCATAAGTCTGATATGAGCCCATATGGCCAATATCAATCTATAAATTCCTGTTCAGATCACACAACACATGCAATGATGCCAAATGCAGGGCAATCACAGGCCAATGGGTGGAAAGTCTTGTGGATCCAGTGGCGGTGTAAGCATGTTAGTGCTGGTAGGGGGGTCTCCATGTGGCTCCTCCAGCTCCAGGGCTTTGGCTGCCATCAGCCTGTCTCCATGTGGCTTGTCAACTGCAATGTCTCCCAGGGTGTCAGCCCATGTCCCACCTCAAGCGAGCTATTTATCTCCTTAGTGCCTCCAAATGAGGTCATCAAGCTGCCACCTGATTGACAGGCTAAACTCCACTCCCTCACTCTTAATCCTCTCAAATTGATAACAGATCATGTAACTAGTACATAAGGTGTGAGGCTGCAGTCTGTCCGGGGCTCTGAGTGGGGGTAGGGGTAAGGAGGAGCAGGGCAAGAGAGGGATACGTTAACTACCGTCTCAGAATGTCTCTTTCTGGCAAACCAATGCCTTCATCAGTGCCGGCATCAGTCACCCGGATGGATCAACCCCAGGGAATCCATAAAAGCACTCACTGTGGGCCGTGTTCAATCGTGTCAAACAACCTGTAGGAGACAGGACACGTACCACTCCCCACGGCCCCCCAGAGTCGGTCACTGTGCTGTTTTTCATTGTGCTGTTTTTAATCACCATGGGAATCACTTCACTATCACAAGTGGCTTGCTGGTGACTTCCAACAGGGGAATAGAGGCTACAAAGTAGACTCGATGGGGAGCATTCACTGGAATGATACTTTTCTGTATGGCTGCCCTGATATTTCCAATAGGATTTTGCATCAATTAAATCGGAGGTCAACCTCATTAGCTACTCAACAGTACAGTAGTTGGGTCATCATTTGTACGTTATGTCTTATCTGTTTTCTTTACAATAGTAAGACGCCTATTGGCTGGTCAAGTTTGTTAACCAGGCTGATGAATGTCTCATTTGTTGGACTTTCTTTTTCATTTTTATTTTGTTATTTTTATGTCAGAAGGTGAGATGAACAAAGGCAGTCCTCTCCCAAGAAGACATTTAGACAAAGCTGATGCTGAAACAAGCAAATGCTTTGATTTATCCTCACTATGCACTTTGGATTTTAAAACATAATGAGAACCTTCTTCCATAACCATATATGGAAAACAAGGACTAAATCTCCCGAGCCTATTCAGGCAGTCAGGTCTGCACTGGGACAGCCACCCAAGGAAGGAGAATGCCTTATGCTAAAAAGCATGTGGCCCTTTAGGGTTCTGTTGTTCTGTTTTTAATGTCTAATGATTCATTGGTGGGAGGAAAAAAGTCTAAGCATTTGTGAATCATGAGGAACCAGAAGGATCCAAGAAATTTCAAAGTGGGCTGCCCTCACCACCTAAGAAAATAGTGTTCCAGGCTTCCTTGTAATGAGATGACCCTAAAGCCCCAGGGAAGATGGCCTTTCCAATACTACCCCAAGAAGCCAAGCGATCAAACCTTGTTTGCTAAAATGTATGCAAAATTATGAAGTTCCTTATTCTCTGTCTACAAAAAAAAAATCAAACACTAGGAAACATGTTGTTTGAATGGGATAAATCTTCCTTGAATTTACATAAATATATAATATATGAATTTAAAAGCCTCCTTTTGATATTTTATTTAATAAAAGTTTCCACAATTTTGTAGAATTTCCTTGAATTTGCTCTTCCATTTCTTCTGAAACTGACTTATTCGTTCCTCTGAAAGTCCACAGTATATGACATATTCTTCACCAGAACCACAAGCCTAGGCACATAAAGTGTGTGGGCCAAGCAGGGGAATGGGCAGCTTACTCATAACGCAACTCAGGTGCATGGCAGACCCATGGGATGGAGCATGTGAATAAAGTGTGAGGGAGCCTCACAGGAGGATCAGTCCATTTTGCCATCCTGCTGGGCTTTAAAGAGAGCAATCCCAGAAGTGAAAACTGGACCTCATTGCCATCAAGAGCCAGGAAAGGAGAACATTCTTTGGACCCGGCCTCCCTGTGCTGAGAACTTCCTAGACTGAAGAGCCAAAGCTGTAACACCAGATATGACCAGAGAAGATGAAATAATTATTGTAACTAAATGAGCAGAGACCTAGAGTTAGACAGCCAAAAGGGAGAGACGTGCTCAACATATCTCAAACTGAAGGGATGGGAGAACAAAACAATTCAAGCCTTGAGTTCCAATATTGATGGATCCTCTAGGCAAAATATTGAGTGATGCAGGAAGTATCAAAAGAAGATGGAAGGAATACACCGAGTCATTGGACCAAATAGAATTGGTCAGTATTTCAAGACATAGCATATAATCAGGAACCAATGGTACTGAATGAAGACATCCAAGCTGCATCGAAAACATTAGTGGAAAATCAAGGCCCCAGGAATTGATGGAATACTACATGGAATGCTTCCACGGGCAGTGAAGCCCTCACTTATCTAGGACAAGAAATTTGGAAGACAGCCACCTGGTCAATCAACTGTAAGAGATCATATTTGTACTCATTCCAAATAAGGTGATCCAACAGAATGCAGAAATTGTTGTGTAGTATCATTAATATCATATGCAAGTAAAATTTTGTTATAGATCATTCAGCAATAGTAGCAGCAGCATATGAACAAAGAGCTGCCAAAACCAGATTCAGGAGAGGACTTGGAACAAAGTATATCATTGTTAATGTAAGATATAAATCTGCTGAAACTCTTTAAAGTGTTGAAAAGCCATGTTACTTTGAGGACGAAGGTGCGCCTGGCTCAAGTCATGGTATTTTCACTTGCCTCATATGCATGTCAAAGTTGGACATTGAATACGAAGAAAAAAACAATGCATTTGAACTACGGTGCTGGCAAAGAATATTGGAAGAACCATGAACTGCCAAAAGAACAAACCAATCTGTCTTGGAAGAAGTACAACCAGAAAGCTCCTTAGAGGTAAAAATGGCAAGACTTCGTCTTACATACTTTGGACATGTCAGGAGAAGCTAATTCTTGGCGAAGGACGACATCCTTGGTAAAGTAGAGGGGCAATGGAAAAGAGGAAAATCGTTGACAAGATGGACTGACACGTGGCTGTATTGACAGGCTCAAGCGCAGGAACAATTGTGAGGTGGCCCGGCACTGGACAGGGCTTCATCCTCTTGTACAAAGGTCACCATGAGTCAAACCACATTGACAGCTCCTAACAACAACAATGTGAGTTAAATGCTTTTCTGCATCCCTGTGTCTGTCTCTCTTCTCCTTTCAACGATACCTGTCAGATTAGGCTCCGCCTACTCTAGTATGACCTCGGGTTAACTGATAACGGTCTCAAAGACCCTGTTTCCAAACAAGGCCATGTTCAGAGTTACAGAAGTTAGGACTTCCACAGACTTTGTAGGGGGACACCTCTCAACTTAGAACAGGACCCAAATCAGGCAGGGAAGCCTTGAAAGTATACCCGTGGCCGATGCTGTGTAGCGAAGTAACACAAACTTAGCTTAAAACAACAAAAGCCTAGGTGAGCCAGGAATCTGATGTCTCCTGGGCTGGGCGCCTATGTTCCAGGCTTCCTCAGGTCGGTGGTAAGATTCCATTCCAGGCTGCTATAAAACGTAGCTCTTCTACTAGCTGTCAGCCCCAGTTCCTCTTAGTAAGGTGACCAGACGTCCCGCTTTTGGTGGGACAGTCCTGATTTTTAACAATTTTCCCATGTCCTGCAGCATTTTTAGAAAGTCCCGATTTTTGGAAAGAATGCACGACAAGCTAGGGGATACGGTTCTCGGCTGCCATGTGGCTATTTCGCAAGAATAGGAGTTTTATCAATGGTGTCCGCTTTACCAGTGTTAAAATCTGGTCACCTTATACTAGAGGCCACTGTCAACTCTTTCCACATGGCCCCCTCCTTCCCCTCCATCATGTAAGACCCCCTCGAGCTTTCAGTCTCTCAGATTCCTCTTCTGCCACTAGCTTGAGGAAGCTTTTAAGAGACTCATGTGATTAGGCCACCAGACAAACTCATCTCTCAAGATCAACGGATCATCAACCTTACTTATATCTGCAAAAGCAACAAACTCGGGGAGTAACACAGTGACGTCCCTGAATCCTGCCTGCACAGAGAGAGCTGGCGTCTGACTGAGCAGCTGCTGTACAGACCGCCTGAGACACTGCAGAGGCTTAGTCAGACACACCATCGAGTCGATTCCGACTCATAGCAACCCTGGAGGACAGAGTAGAACTGCCCCTGTGGGTTTCTGGGGCAGGTTGAAAGCTTCTCTTTCCCCCGTGGGGCAGATGGTGGCTTTAAACTTGTGGTTGGTTAGCAGCCCAGCGCATGACCCCTACATCCCGGAGACAATGGAATGAAGGAACAGGCTTGGGCTTCAACATTTTTTCTCTCCTCTTAATCAAGAAATTAGTCACTGAAGGAATGATGCTTTGGAAGAATGGTGGGGAGATTGGGGGAAGTGGGGAGCTAATAACGGCGAGTGTAAGAATGAAGAAAATCTAACACTGATTGTGGCGATGATTGTGCAACTCTTTTTTTTATATTGATTAAGTTTATATTTAGCATTAGCCAGCTGGGCTGACTTTAGATGATTCCAATTTCGTTGGCAACATCTAAAGCGTCATAGTCAGGAGCCAGTCGAACATATGCCTCCTTCTCCCCATCAGGCCTGATCAAGGTGTTGACCTTGGCTACGTCAATGTCATAGAGCTTCTTCACAGCCTGTTTGATCTGGTGTTTGTTGGCTTTGACATCCACAATGAACACAAGTGTGTTGTTATCTTCGATCTTCTTCATGGCAGACTCTGTGGTCAAGGGGAACTTGATGATGGCATAATGGTCCAGCTTACTTCTCCTGGGGGCGCTCTTCCGAGGGTATTTGGGCTGCCTTCTTAGTCTCAAATTCTTGGGTCGCCAGAAGGTGGGTGACGTGCGGATCTTCTTTTTTTTGTGGCTGTGGACGCCTTTCAGCACGGCCTTCTTGGCTTTTCAAGCCTTTGCTTTGGCTTCCGTTTGGGGAGGGCAGGAGCTTCCTTCTTTGCCTTCGGCGCCATCTTTGTGAAAAGGGTCGGTGGTTGTGCAACTCTTAAGATGCTTGCACTATTAGACTGTATCGTCTGTGAATGATATGCCAATAAAACCATTCACTATAAGGAAAGAAAGAAATTAGTCAAGACGCAGTCCTGTTCAGCCGAAAGTGGCATTTGACCGTTACCCTGGTTACACACAAACAGCCCAAATTCCTTTTTGATAAATTTGGAGTGACATATTTACCTGGACCAGACCACCTTCGGAACATTTTCCCTGAGTGACGAACACTGCTTCCCTCCCACACTCTGGAAAGTGGGTCATTGACCGAAATCTGGCCAAGACCAAGTTAGCTGGCAACGTGAGCAGGGCAGACAGTCCCCACAGAAGACTCCTGGACCCCCACCCCACCCCAAACTTCAGGGGTGGATCCAGATTGGAGGAAGGGAGCCTTGTCTTGGGTTGTTGCATTTGGGTGGGGCTAGCTGGTCACCCCATTCCCTCTGCTGCCAAGGAGCTCCTGGCAACCGCTTGCTGGAAAGGCTCCTGACTCAGGAGCGCCTGCATCACTGACCAGGAAGCCATGGAAGCAGCGTCTGCCAGCCGTCAGCAGGTCACGCTGCCGTGTGGGGAGAGTACTAGACAAAGCATTCGTGGTGGACAGTGGCAGCCTCATAAACAGCTCCAGTAGATATCGCCATCAGGGTCAGTCACATCTGCACGTGGTTCCCTGCAGGTGCTGGACTACAGGTCCCATTGAGCTTGCTCTCCCCCTCAGATCCGGGAGCCAGAACCCTGAGCACCCCCCACCCCCACCCCCAGCCCCTGTTCTTCTCCACAGCCAATCGTGCCTTCTCTCCAAAGGGCTCCTGCTCTGGCCTCCCTCCCATTCTCCTGCTCTCCCAGCTCAGCCTGTCCTGTGTCTCCTCCACTCCCTGCATCCTCTTCTCTTCCTCCTTGGCACAGGCAGAGAGGGCCTGACGGGTTCACCCGCCCCGAAGCCCTTCAGCATCCAGAGCTCTTCAGGACTGGCCCTTCTGCTTGGGCCTTGGCTACCTCAGCGGCATCTCACTCCGGATACATTCCCAGACAATGCTAGACACACAGGTGCTGGCTCCTGCAGTCCTCGGCTTTAAAGATGCCACTGACCCATGTGAGCCTCCCGGGCACTTTCCCCTGGTCCAGGTAGTTCATGCACCACTGCGTCTCACCCAAGTTCCCTCATTCAGGAACCCCCACCCCACCCCCCACCAACGCGTTCCCAGGAACGTCAATCACTGCCTAGAAGGTAGATGGATTCCTTTAGGAGTTGTCGTCTCCGTTGCAAAGCCATCATGGACACAAGGGAGGGAGTGCTTAAGGAACTGTGCCAGAGAGTGGGGACAGCATGCTGCTATTGTTGCTCCCTCTGTGGCCACACGTCGGCCTGGATTCATCCACACTGAATATGGTTGGAAACCCCAAGCAGAGGGCTCAGAGGACCACCGGGGGTGGGAGGCATCCCATCATCCCGGACTCTGTGGGGAAATAGATAGGGCTCTTGTGGCATTTCAGTTAAACCAATCCAAGAAATTCACACACCCACAGCTGCCCTGATCTGGGAACCAGGACTCTCTTGAACTCTCCCAACTCTCAGATTCCTTCCAGTTGCCCGCCACAGGGGCCAATTCCGGGCTCTGCTCAGCCCCTTCACACCCACCCCCATGCCAGCCCAGAGAGAGAAGGGCATCTCCCTGGTGGAACTTCTGTTCTACAGAGCAGATTTGATCCACTGGTACCAGCTATTGGTTCTGGATCTTGCTCTGCTGACCTCAGACAAGCTGGTTCCGTTTAGGGCTTGATTTGTCAGACAATTAGAGTTTTCTTCCTGCCAGAAGTGGTTCCGTCAAGGGGAAATGAGCCTTCTCTGTGGGCTGAGGTTGGGAAGAGTCTCCATGTCTCAGCCCCACGGAGGAGGGAGGAGGCACAGCAAACACCACAGACAGAGGAGGGTCTGTGGCCAAGACCATGAGTCAGCACCCAGAGCAGCACAGGACAGGCCGACCCTCGCTGATGGTAGAGAACGTGGTAGAAGCAAGGGCTCGGCCTGCTGCCGGGAGTGGAATGAGCGGAGGTAGAGGGAAACGTGGCAGTCCAGTTCTGGGAGAGGACAGGTTCTGGACCCCGGGAGTGAAAAGCAGGGGTCCCTCTCCAGATGGCTGCTTGCACCCCTTCCAGGCTGTTCCTCATTTGTTCAGGGAAAATTCATCTCCACCTCGCTGCTCCAGGAGCTGCGAGCAGTACTGTGAGGCCCGGATTCCCTGCCCACCCTCTACTTTAAAGTCTCTCGCTGTCTCTTCTCTCACCCCAGCCTGTGATTTATTTATTTATTTTAACCATTTTATTGGGGGCTCGTACAGCTCTTATCACAATCCATACATCCATCCATTGTGTCAAGCACATTTGTTGCCATCATCATTTTCAAACCATTTCTTTCTATTTGAGTTCTTGGTATCAGCTCCTCGTTGTTTTTTTTTCCCTCCCCACTCGCCAGGCCTGTTATTATAACGGGGATTTAAGAAGCAACAGGATGATTTTGAGACTACCTAGTCACTGAGTCTAACCTCGTACCCGTGATCCCAAACCTCACACTCCAGCTCCAGAAGAGAACCCAGTGCCCTATCCAAAGCTCCCCACAAAATGGAATGACACCAGGACTTTGAGAATTTTTTTTTCTCCCTGAGCATTCAATACATGGCCAGGCTCTGCCCTTGACCCTGACCTGTAGTAATGACCTGTGCTTCTTCCCAGCCTGAGATATCTTGCAGAGATCATCTGCTTCTCTGTTTCAGCCACCTGTGCCTGAATGCCCTTGCTGCCCTTGACTGGAGGGAGGAGATCATAGGCATGCTTGGGGTGCGGGTGGGGGTAGGACATACAGGCAGGATGAAGGGGTTGCCTACCAGATCAGGCGCCAACCCACTGGCTAAAGCAAGGAGCCAGAGCAGGGTCATAAGTCATGATGAAGAGTCAATGGCCAGACCACATGGCCTGGGTCAGATGTCAGTCCAGAGATGAGCCCAAACCACAGATAGGGACAAAGTGCCTTACTGGTCAGAAGTAAGACAGTAAGGAGTAAATAGATTCTCAGACATGTAAACATGCATTTTCCCAACCCTGGACACTGTACCCCACGCGGAGCAGGCCATGAGGCAGTGCTAAACATCCCTTCTGAACGAGGCCTGTCCAGTTACACAACTGTGACTCTAGTCGTGCCAAGGTCACTAACCACTTATGGACCTTGTTCCCTCCAGATTATCTGACCTGAACTGGATTGTGTCCTCCAAACTAAGTCATTGTGGTAGTGACACAATTTCATGTCAAGATATATAAAAGTGTAGGGGTGATATATAAAAAATATATGAGTATAGGAGTGGAGTTTAGCCTGTCAATCAAGTCACAGCCTGATAGTGACTCCTTGTGGGCGTGGCCTTCTCACAGGAGGGTCATGGGACCCCCTACCCCCTCTCTCTCTTTGCCTTCACCTTCCTGATGGCTAACCCTGGTTGCAGCCATAGCCCTGGAGCTACACCCACCACCATGGGACCCACATGACTTTGCACCCACTGGCCTGTGATCTCCCTGCATTCTGCATCCTTGCACATGGCTTGGTAACTTAGAAGAGGGACTTATGGACTAATATCAGACTTATGGACTTGAGTTGGACTGGGCTGAGACTTTTCAGGATACGATTTACTTCTTGATATAAAGCGCTTTCTTACACATATATGAGTGTTGCTGGATTTGTTTCTCTCGTCAACCCAGCCTAACACAGTCATGAAAATAGATAGAGACATGAGCAAACAGCCAAGATACACCAACCATACCATGCCCACTGCTGGGCAGTCTTGCTGGGACAGATCATTCAGTCACACTGAGAATCCACAAACCCAGGAACCACCTTTACAAAGTGTCCCCAAGGTGGGTCTCCAAGCAAGTGTCCATTCAAAGGAAAATTTCAAAGGGAAGTTCAGAAGACAAAGGCAAATATTATAATGAAAGGTGTAAAGACCTAGACTTGGAAAACCAAAAACCGAATAACACGCTCATCAGGTCTGACAACG